>NC_083413.1:88019909-89219909 GCF_020745735.1 Hemiscyllium ocellatum | reverse complement strand
GACAGAGGGTGGTGGTGGAGGGTTGGTTTTCAGACTGGAGGCCTGTGACCAGTGGAGTGCCACAAGGATCGGTGCTGGGTCCTCTACTTTTTGTCATTTACATAAATGATTTGGATGTGAGCATAAGAGGTACAGTTAGTAAGTTTGCAGATGACACAAAATTGGAGGTGTAGTGGACAGTGAAGAGGGTTACTTCAGGTTACAACAGGATCTGGACCAGATGGGCCAAAGGGCTGAGAAGTGGCAGATGGAGTTTAATTCAGATAAATACGAGGTGCTTCATTTTGGAAAAACAAATCTTCACAGGACTTATACACTTAATAGTAAGGTCCTAGGGAGTGTTGCTGGACAAAGAGACCTTGGAGTGCAGGTTCACAGCTCCTTGAAAGTGTAGCCTCAGGTTGATAGGATAGAGAAGAAGGCGTTTGATATGCTTTCCTATACGGGTCAGATATTGAGTACAGGAGTTGGGGGGTCATGTTGCGGCTGTACAGGACATTGTTTAAGCCACTGTTGGAATATTGCATGCAGTTCTGGTCTCCTTCCTATCGGAAAGGGTTCAGAAAAGATTTACAAGGATGTGCCAGGGTTGGAGGATTTGAACTATAGGGAGAGGCTGAACAGACTGGGGCTGTTTTCCCTGGAGCGTCGGAGGCTGATGGGTAACCTTATAGAGGCTTACAAAATTATGAAGGGCATGGATAGGATAAATAGATAAAGCCTTTTCCCTGGGGTTGGGGAGTCCAGAACTAGAGAACATAGGTTTAGGGTGAGTGGGGAAAGATATAAAAGAGATCTAAGGGGCAACCTTTTCATGCAGAGGGTGGTACGTGTATGGAATGAGCTGCCAGAGGATGTAGTGGAGGCTGGTACAATTGCAACATTTAAGAGGCAATTAGATGGATATATGAATAGGAAGGGTTTGGAGGGATATAGGCTGGGTGCTGGCAGGTGGGACTGGATTGGGTTTGGACATCTGGTCGGCATGGACATGTTGGACCGAAGGGTCTGTTTCCATGCTGTACATCTCTATGACTCTACGCCTTTGTTATATTATTCACGAGTAATTGGGCACCATATTGTTTTGAACATGTATATGTATCACACCACCTAATTCACGACTGCAAGCATTGATTGCTCAACAACAGAGTACTGGTCCACAATCCATGGTGAGAACTATTAAACACATTTGGACAAAGCTCCAGCATTTTGAATCTACATTGTGATTATGTCTAACTTAAGGAAATCAGAGGTCATAATATGATGGTAGTGGGCTGCCTGGGCGTAATCCAAAAACGTTAAATGAATTTTTAAATTGGCATATATGTTTGACTGATCTACTAACCAACAGTTTGGTGATGTCTGGGCAACTGGGCAGAAGCTTATTGCAGGGTTCAATATAACAACAGGTTTATCACAGTCTGGCTCAACCTCACTGTTTATCAGTCTCCAAAATGTTCACACTCACCTTGGTGCTCATGGCTACTCACTTTTTAAGAGCCTATGGACAGTACTCTCCTGTTTTGTTTTAACCCTGTTTACATTCTTCCAGTAAAGGCACTCAACTGCAATCAGGTCTCATTAATGGGCAATTCCACAGCTTTTTCTAGAATCGATCACATTGTGCCCATTTTTGCTCTTGTGGACATTGCTGGCCTGGCCTATGATGATGCCCACTTTTGGTTGCCATGGAGAAGGTAGAGGTGAGCTGCCTTCTTGAATCACCTGGAGTCCATCAGATGCAGGTAGACTTTTTGTGGAAGGAATTCCAGAACTTTGACCCAGCGATACTGAAGGAATGGTGACATATTTACAAGTTGGGATGATCAATGGCTTAGATGGTATCTTGTAGATGGTGATGTTTCCATGTATCTGCTGCCCTTGTCCTTCTAGATGGTGGTGGTTGTGGGATTGGAAGATGGAGTCAAAGGAGCCTTGGTGATGTCCATTCCTATTAGAATATCATTCTGATAGACTCCAGGGACAGCCTGTACCCAAGGTCTTCAATAATGATCAGGCTGTTCTTCATGAGGCTTGTCACTGGCAGAATTGTAGTGATAGTCTCTGAGACCGTCATGTCAGGTGAAACCCACATAGTGTTAATAACGTATTGTTTATGTGGTTTTCTCCTCAGTGAGAAAGAGGTACAGAAACATGATGATTGTTATTGCAATGTAAATATCTCATTTGCATTGAAAGTCTGCAGCATCGACTTCCATATTAGCATCTGTTTTATTATGTGGGTGTTATAACCTCTGCAATCATTTGTGTAAAACTTTGCTCAAATGTGTCAAAACTGGGAAATAACTTCCCATAACCACTATGCCTGTTATTCACTTTGACTTAGATTTAGCAGGTAAAGACACATCTTGTAACCTTTTCTCCCATAATAATACACTCAAAGCTTCTTGAATATGAACATACACTGATATAAAGCACAGAGCTGCTTAGAATCTCAAAGGACTAAGACTTCACATCCAATCCTCCTCAAAATCTCAGCAAGAGTAACTACTATATCAATATAACCTGTACTGTTTGATTACACGCAATAAACTACATCTTTACAAAAAGACCTGCCTAGGCAGACCAGCAAGTGAATTTCTCCCTCCCACATTAGGCAAACAGAACTTTACTGTTTCCTACATTTAAAGAAGGTAGTGCCAGAACCATCACCATTCCCAGCAATTTATATCGAGTGGTGAGCTGGCATGACCACCTATTTGTTGAAATGTGTCTGAGGTACAAAGCAAACTGGGGTCATGGAAAATCAGGGGGAGCCTCACTGCTGGTTGGAGTCATACCTAGTATAAAGAAAGATAGGAATTTTGGAGGTTGTTACCTTAGCTCCAAGACATCTCTGCAGGAGTTCCTCAGGGTAATGACCTGGACCCAACCATCTTCAGCTGTTTCATCAATGACATTCCCTCCATCATTAGGTCAGAATTGAGGATGCTTGCTGATTGCAAATGGTGCTGAACATTGCACAATGACTCCAATACTGAAGCAGTCAATATCTAAATGCTGCAAGACCTGGTCAGAATCCAGGATTGGGCTCAAGTTGGCAAATACTACCAGAGGAGATGGTGCAGGCTGGTACAATTACAACATGTAAAATGCAGGTAGATGGGCACATGAATAGGAAGGGTTTAGAGAGATATGGGCCAAATGCTGGCAAATAGGACTAAATTAATTTAGGATATCTGACTGGCCTGGATGAGTTGGACCAATAGATCTGTTTCTGTGCTGTACAACTCTATGACTCTGTGACTGTAGAACTACAGACTGGGAAAAATGTCTGCATGACCATCTCTAAAGGACAAGGCTGGAATGCTGTTGGGGCCATGGCTGTTGACATGTCCAGTGTATTAAGACTGGCATATGTGTCATGTGGCACCTCTAGTGGAGGCTGAGATGGATCATTCACTCAGCATGTCAAGTTGAAGGTGGTCACAAACACTTCACTTTTGCCTTTTGCACCGTGTGTCGTCTCCCATCATTGCGGGCAGAAATATTTGTGAAGTCTTTTCCTCCTGTTTTGTTGCTAATTGTTTATTCACCATTCATGACTGGCTATGGCAGTAGTACAGTGGTTAGATGTAATTCACCAGCACTGGTGCCACATAGTCCTGTCCAATGTGGCCTCTGCTGTTTACAAAGCTTGGGAGTATTGGAAACTGTGAGGAGAACAGTGTGGAAGTATATAAGGACATGGCCCAGTCAATGAGCAGGTCGATAGCTAGCAAATTCTGTGAGAAGATTTGTAGCTTGGGTGCTTGTTGTTAAGGTTCTGTTCGCCGAGCTGGGAATTTGTTTTGTAGACGTTTCGTCGCTGTCTAGGTGACATCCTCAGTGCTTGGGAGCCTCCTGTGAAGCGCTTCTGTGATCTTTCCTCTGGCATTTGTAGTGGTTTGAATCTGCCGCTTCCAGTTATCAGTTCCAGCTGTCCGCTGCAGTGGTCGGTATATTGGGTCCAGGTCGATGTGCTTATTGATTGAATCTGTGGATGAGTGCCATGCCTCTAGGAATTCCCTGGCTGTTCTCTGTTTGGCTTGCCCTATAATAGTAGTGTTGTCCCAGTCGAATTTATGTTGCTTGTCATCTGCGTGTGTGGCTACTACGGATACTGAACGTGTCATTTCGTGGCTAGTTGGTGTTCATGGATGTGGACCATTAGCTGTCTTCCTGTTTGTCCTATGTAGTGTTTTGTGCAGTCCTTGCATGGGATTTTGTACACTACACTGGTTCTGCCCATGCTGGGTATCGGGTCCTTCGTTCTGGTGAGTTGTTGTCTGAGTGTGGCTGTTGGTTTGTGTGCTGTTATGAGTCCTAGTGGTCGCAATAGTCTGGCTGTCAGTTCAGAAATGCGTATGGTAGTGTGGCTAGTCCTTTGGGTTGTGGCATGTCCTCATTCCGTTGTCTTTCCCTTGATGTTGATGAAATTGCGCGGGTATCCATTTTTGGCGAATATATTGTAGAGGTGTTCTTCTTCCTCTTTTTGCAGTTCTGGTGTGCTGTAGTGTGTTGTGGCCCTTTTGAATAGTGTCTTGATGCAACTTCTTTTGTGCGTGTTGGGGTGGTTGCTTTCATAGTTTGGTCTGTGTGTGGGGCTTTCCTGTATACCTTTGTGGTGAATTCTCCATTCGGTGTTCTCTGTACCATCACTTTTAGGAATGGGAGCTGGTTGTCCTTTTCTTCCTCTCTCGTGAATCGGATTCCTGTGAGTGTGGCGTTGATGATCCGGTGTGTGTTCTCTATTTCTGTGTTTTTAATGATTACAAAGGTGTCATCCACATATCTGACACAGAGTTTGGGTTGAATTTGCGGTAAGACTGTTTGTTCTAATCTTTGCATTACTACTTCTGCTATGAGTCCAGAGATAGGTGAGCCCATGGGTGTGACGTTGATTTGTTCATATATTTGGTTGTTGAATGTAAAGTGTGTTGTGAGGCACAGGTCCAGTAGTTTGAGTATGCAGTCTTTGTTGATAGGTTCAACGTCCTGTTGTCTGTTCTGTATGTCCAGCAGGTTGGCTATTGTTTCTCTGGCTAGGGTTTTATCGATAGACGTGAACATGCCATTACATCGAATGAGACCATGGTTTCTTCCTTGTCTATGTGTATATTTCTGATGATGTCCAAGAATTCCTGTGTTGACTGTATAGAGTGTTTGGATCCGCTGATCAGGTGTTTCAGTTTCTGCTGTTGTTCTTTAGCCAGTTTGTGTGATGGTGTCCCTGGTAGTGATACTATGGGTCTGAGTGGAATGTCTGATTTGTGCACTTTAGGTAGTCCATAGAATCTGGGGATGTTGTTGCTTTCAGGTTTCATTCTTTGTAGGTCAAACCTGGTTATCTGTCCGTTTTTTTGTAGATTCCTCAGTGTGTTGTTTATCCTATTGGTGAGCTGTGGGGTGGGGTCAAACTCCTTCTTTTGGTGGGTGTTGATATCTGCAAGTAGTTGTTGCGCTTTTTGGATGTAGTCTGCTTTGTCCAGGATGACCATCATTCTGCCTTTGTCTGCTGGTAGTATCGTTTCTTAGTGCTTTTAGTGCTTCCCTCTCCTTGGTGTTGAGGTTATGTGTTTGTCTTTTCCTTGTTATCAGAGGTATGATACTTTGTCTCACTGTTTGTTGTGTCTCTTCTGTCAGTCCATTGTTCCTGAGTGTGCATTCTAGTGCTGCTAGGAAGTCTGCTGTCTTGGCGTCCCTGTGGTTGTAGACACTATTCAAAAGGGCCACAACACACTGCAGCACACCAGAACTGCAAGAAGAGGAAGAAGAACACCTATACAATGTATTCGCCAAAAATGGATACCCGCGCAATTTCATCAACAGATGCCGAAGGGAAAGACAATGGAATGAGGACATGCCGCAACCCAAAGGACTAGCCACACTACCATACATCAAAAACATTTCTGAACTGACAGCCAGACTACTGCAACCACTAGGACTCATAACAGCACACAAACCAACAGCCACTCTCAGATAACAACTCACCAGAACGAAGGACCTGATACCCAGCATGAGCAAGGTGGACAGCTGGAACTGACAACTGGAAGCGGCAGATTCAAATGGTGGAGGAAATATCACAGAAGCGCTTCACAGGAGTCTCCCAAGCACTGAGGATGTCACCTAGACAGGGGACGAAACGTCTGCAACATAAATTCCCAGCTCGGCGAACAGAACCACAATAGCTAGCAAATGAAGATCAATGACATGATATATAATGTGATATATTTTGATACAAAGGACAATAAGAGATATTATAAACTAAAAGATACCATAGCGAAGGTTCTGCAGCAGAGACCTTGGTTTATATGTGTATGAATCATTGAAGGTGACAAGGAAGATAGAGAGTAGTTCATGAAGCATCTCCTATTCTAGGCTTCACCAATTGGTGCAGGGAAAACAAGAGATGTGAGGTTATGATAACCTATTTAAGAAACTAATTGGATCTCAGCTGAACAGTTCTGGGTGCCACATTATCGGAAATGTGTGAACACATCAGTTGTGAGCATTGGAGTAATTAGGACTGTTTTCCTCAGAGACAGAAGGCTAAGAGGAAATCTGGTAGACATTTTCAATATTTAACACTAGAAAGAGTGCAAAAAACATTTACTGGACGCTACCTGAACTGGAGGGTTTGAGTTTTGGGGAGAGGTTGGATAGTCTGGGACTTTTTGCCTGGAATGTAGAAGACTGAAGGGTGACCTTATAGAAGTCGATTAAATCATGAGATGCACAGATAAAGTAGATAGCCCACATGGTAAGGGAGCTGAAAATGTGTTGCTGGTTAAAGCACAGCAGGTTAGGCAGCATCCAAGGAATAGGAAATTCGACGTTTCGGGCATAAGCCCTTCATCAGGAATGAGGAGAGTGTGCCAGGCAGGCTAAGATAAAAGGTAGGGAGGAGGGACTTGGGGGAGGGGCGATAGAGATGTGATAGGTGGAAGGAGGACAAGGTGAGGGTGATAGGCTGGAGTGGGGTGGGGGCGGAGAGGTCAGGAAGAAGATTGCAGGTTAGGAGGGCGGTGCTGAGTTCGAGGGAACCGACTGAGACAAGGTGGGGGGAGGGGAAATGAGGAAACTGGAGAAATCTGAGTTCATTCCTTGTAGTTGGAGGGTTCCCAGGCGGAAGATGAGGCGCTCCTCCTCCAGCCGTCGTGTTGTTATGCTCTGCCGGTGGAGGAGTCCAAGGACCTGCATGTCTTTGGTGGAGTGGGAGGGAGGGTTAAAGTGTTGAGCCACGGGGTGGTTGGGTTGGTTGGTCCGGGCGTCCCAGAGGTGTTCTCTGAAGCGTTCCGCAAGTAAGCGGCCCATCTCCCCAATATAGAGGAGGCCACATCGGGTGCAGCAGATGCAATAGATGATGTGTGTGGAGGTACAGGTGAACTTGTGGCGGATATGGAAGGATCCCTTGGGGCCTTGGAGGGAAGTGAGGGAGGAGGTGCGAGCGCAAGTTTTATATTTCCTGCGGTTGCAGGGGAAGGTGCCAGGAGTGGAGGTTGGGTTGGTGGGGGGTGTGGACCTGACGAGGGAGTCACAAAGGGAGTGGTCTTTGCGGAACGCTGACAGGGGAGGGGAGGGAAATATATCCCTGGTGGTGGGGTCCGTTTGGAGGTGGCGGAAATGACGGCGGATGATACGTTGTATACGGAGGTTGGTGGGGTGGTAGGTGAGAACCAGTGGGGTTCTGTCTTGGTGGCGGTTGGAGGAGCGGGGCTCAAGGACGGAGGAGCGGGAAGTGGAGGAGATGCGGTGGAGGGCATCGTCGATCACGTCTGGGGGGAATCTGCGGTCCTTGAAGAAGGAGGCCATCTGGGCTGTACGGTGTTGGAACTGGTCCTCCTGGGAGCAGATGTGGCCGAGACAAAGGAATTGGGAATATGGGATGGAGTTTTTACAGGGGGCAGGGTGGGAGGAGGTGTAGTCCAGGTAGCTGTGGGAGTCAGTCGGTTTATAGTAGATGTCTGTGTTGAGTCGGTCGCCCGAGATAGAAATGGAAAGGTCTAGGAAGGGGAGGGAGGAGTCTGAGACAGTCCAGGTGAATTTGAGGTCGGGATGGAAGGTGTTCGTAAAGTTGATGAACTGTTCAACCTCCTCGTGGGAGCACGAGGCAGCGCCGATACAGTCATCGATGTAGCGGAGGAAAAGGTGGGGGGTGGTGCCAGTGTAGTTGCGGAAGATGGACTGTTCCACATATCCTACGAAGAGACAGGCATAGCTGGGGCCCATGCGGGTGCCCATGGCAACTCCTTTAGTTTGGAGGAAGTGGGAGGATTGAAAAGAGAAGTTATTCAGGGTGAGGACCAGTTCAGTCAGTCGAAGGAGGGTGTCAGTGGAAGGGTACTGGTTGGTGCGGCGGGAAAGGAAGAAGCGGAAGGCTTTGAGTCCTTCGTGATGGGGGATGGAGGTGTACAGGGACTGGATGTCCATCGTGAAAATAAGGCGTTGGGGACCGGGGAAGCAAAAATCCTGGAGGAGGTGGAGGGCGTGGGTGGTGTCCCGAACGTAGGTGGGGAGTTCTTGGACTAAAGGGGACAGAACTGTGTCAAGGTACGCGGAGATGAGTTCGGTGGGGCAGGAGCAGGATGAGACAATGGGTCGGCCAGGGCAGTCAGGTTTGTGGGTTTTGGGCAGGAGGTAGAAACGGGCGGTGTGGGGTTGTGGGACTATGAGGTTGGAGGTGGTGGCTGGGAGATCCCCTGAGGTGATGAGGTTCTGGATGGTCTGGGAGATGATGGTTTGGTGGTGGGAGGTGGGGTCATGGTCAAGGCGGTGATAAGAGGAGGCGTCCGCAAGCTGGCGTTTGGCCTCAGCGGTATAAAGGTCAGTGCGCCAAACTACTACCGCGCCTCCCTTGTCTGCTGCTTTGATGGTGAGGTTGGGGTTGGAGCGGAGGGAGTGGAGGTCTGCACGTTCTGAGGGTGAGAGGTTGGAGTGGGTGAGAGGGGTGGACAGGTTGAGTCGGTTAATGTCGCGGCGGCAGTTGGGTATAAATAGATCGAGGGCGGGTAAGAGGCCAGCACGGGGTGTCCATGTGGATGGGGTGCGTTGGAGGCGGGAGAAGGTGTCGTCAGAGGGTGGGCGGGAGTCTTGGTTGTGAAAGTGGGCACGGAGGCGAAGGCGGCGGAAGAATTGTTCAATATCTCGCCGCGTGTTGATCTCATTAATCCGAGGGCGTAGGGGAATGAAGGTGAGGCCCCTGCTGAGGACTGATCTTTCATCCTCAGAGAGGGGGAGGTCTGGAGGGATGGTGAAAATCCGGCAAGGCTGGGATCTAGGACCTGGTGTGGGACTGGAGCTGGGGGTGGGGGCGGGGTTAGGGGTGGGGACAGAGATTGACGTAGGGGCGGGGTTAGACGTGGTGACGTTGCTCGGTGTAGGGGTGGGGTCAAGTGTGGGGGCGGGGTCATGCTTCGTGACGGAAATAAGCGTGGGGGCGGGGTTACGTGTGGTGGCGAAAGTCAGCGTGGAGGCGGGGTTATGCGTGGTGACGAAGGTTTGCGTGGGGGCGGGGTTACGTGTAGTGACATAAGACGGCGTGGGGGCGGAGAAACCTGAGGCGTTGTGGTCCTGCAGGTTAGTGATGTCAGTGGGGGCGGAAGTGGCTGCAGCAACGGCAACCGAAGGGGCGGAAATGGCTGTGGCGGCGAAAGAACCGTAGTCATTCCCGGTAGCCGCGGGGGTCGCGAGTCCGTCGGCGATCTTCCTGGCGATCGTGGAAGCGGTTGTCTGTGCGGCGATCGCCGGGGCGGTTGTTTGGGCGGCAATCGCGGAGGCTCCGAGGTCGGTGGGGGCGGAAGTGACGTCACGGTCGGCAGCGGTCGTTGGTGCCGTGGGCGCTGTAGCGGCCACATGTGTAATGGCGTCCGACAGGCCGATAGAAGATTCTGGAACAGTTGAGGAACCACGAGTGTGGGGGTAAGTACATGAAAGTTTTCGGTACTTACTGTCTTTAATTTCTGATATGGCTAGGAAGAACAGTTTGTTTAGTGTGTGGATTCTTCTGTAGATGAAGAACAGTAGAGGTCCTTTGCAGGTCTGTGAGAGTGTTGTCCTGAGCTGGGGTAGGGCTGATTGCAGGGAATGTAGGTAGCGACGCATGGCTGCAAGGGTGGAGCGGAGGATCCGGAGGGAGGTCTGATGCTGGAGGCTTCGGATTTGTTGTAGGTACAGGTTGTCCTGGTTGGGTCCAAATTTTGTTGGTTGGAATGTAGTTCGGAGTCCGTGTGGGATCAGTCGGTTCCGTAGGCAGGTGCTGAGGAAGGAGATGTGGCTGTGGTAACGAGTCTGTTTGAGAACGTGGCTGAAGAGTTTCTGTGCAGAGGAGATGACCTGGGGTGTGCAGTGAGAGAGAGACTCACTGAAATCCTTGTAGAGGGAGGAAGAGAGCTTCTTCAAGGAAGGCATCCTTGTAAGAGGATTCAGAGTAGGTTAAAATCTTCGGGTAAACAGTGAGGTCTGAAGATGCTGGAGATCACAGCTGAAAATGTGTTGCTGGTTAAAGCATAGCAGGTTAGGCAGCATCCAAGGAATAGGAAATTCGACGTTTCGGGCATAAGCCCTTCATCAGGAATGAGGAGAGTGTGCCAGGCAGGCTAAGATAAAAGGTAGGGAGGAGGGACTTGGGGGAGGGGCGATAGAGATGTGATAGGTGGAAGGAGGTCAAGGTGAGGGTGATAGGCTGGAGTGGGGTGGGGGCGGAGAGGTCAGGAAGAAGATTGCAGGTTAGGAGGGCGGTGCTGTGTTGAGGGAACCGACTGAGGCAAGGTGGGGGGAGGGGAAATGAGGAAACTGGAGAAATCTGAGTTCATTCCTTGTGGTTGGAGGGTTCCCAGGCGGAAGATGAGGCGCTCCTCCTCCAGCCGTCGTGTTGTTATGTTCTGCCGGTGGAGGAGTCCAAGGACCTGCATGTCCTCGGTGGAGTGGGAGGGAGGGTTAAAGTGTTGAGCCACGGGGTGGTTGGGTTGGTTGGTCCGGGCGTCCCAGAGGTGTTCTCTGAAGCGTTCCGCAAGTAAGCGGCCCGTCTCCCCAATATAGAGGAGGCCACATCGGGTGCAGCGGATGCAATAGATGATGTGTGTGAAGGTACAGGTGAACTTGTGGCGGATATGGAAGGATCCCTTGGGGCCTTGGAGGGAAGTGAGGGAGGAGGTGCGGGCGCAAGTTTTACATTTCCTGCGGTTGCAGGGGAAGGTGCCGGGGGTGGAGGTTGGGTTGGTGGGGGGTGTGGACCTGACGAGGGAGTCACAAAGGGAGTGGTCTTTGCGGAACGCTGACAGGGGAGGGGAGGGAAATATATCCCTGGTGGTGGGGTCCGTTTGGAGGTGGCGGAAATGACGGTGGATGATATGTTGTATACGGAGGTTGGTGGGGTGGTAGGTGAGAACCAGTGGGGTTCTGTCTTGGTGGCGGTTGGAGGAGCGGGGCTCAAGGGCGGAGGAGCGGGAAGTGGAGGAGATGCGGTGGAGGGCATCGTCGATTACGTCTGGGGGGAATCTGCGGTCCTTGAAGAAGGAGGCCATCTGGGCTGTGCGGTGTTGGAATTGGTCCTCCTGGCAGCAGATGCGGTGGAGACGAAGGAATTGGGAATATGGGATGGAGTTTTTACAGGGGGCAGGGTGGGAGGAGGTGTAGTCCAGGTAGCTGTGGGAGTCAGTCGGTTTATAGTAGATGTCTGTGTTGAGTCGGTCGCCCGAGATAGAAATGGAAAGGTCTAGGAAGGGGAGGGAGGAGTCTGAGACAGTCCAGGTGAATTTGAGGTCGGGATGGAAGGTGTTAGTAAAGTTGATGAACTGTTCAACCTCCTCGTGGGAGCACGAGGCAGCGCCGATACAGTCATCGATGTAGCGGAGGAAAAGGTGGGGGGTGGTGCCAGTGTAGTTGCGGAAGATGGACTGTTCCACATATCCTACGAAGAGACAGGCATAGCTGGGGCCCATGCGGGTGCCCATGGCAACTCCTTTAGTTTGGAGGAAGTGGGAGGATTGAAAAGATAAGTTATTCAGGGTGAGGACCAGTTCAGTCAGTCGAAGGAGGGTGTCAGTGGAAGGGTACTGGTTGGTGCGGCGGGAAAGGAAGAAGCGGAGGGCTTTGAGTCCTTCGTGATGGGGGATGGAGGCGTACAGGGACTGGATGTCCATCGTGAAAATAAGGCGTTGGGGACCGGGGAAGCGAAAATCCTGGAGGAGGTGGAGGGCGTGGGTGGTGTCCCGAACCTAGGTAGGGAGTTCTTGGACTAAAGGGGACAGAACCGTGTCGGACTCTATAACCAGAGGGCATATTTTTAAGATGAGAGGGGAGAGATAAAATAAGGGCCAGAGGGATAATTTTTCACACAGAGAATGTTTAGTGTCTGGAACAGGCTGCCAGAGGTAGTGGTGGAGGCAACGACATTTTTGTTAACTAAGAAACATTTGGACAGGTACATGGATGGCAGCGATATGGAGGGATATGGAGCAAACACCATTAATGGTGAGAACTGGGTAGCATGACCAGGTTAGGCCAAAGGCCTGTTTCCATGCTGTAGACCTCCATGTCTCTAATATCATGAGAGATTTTGATTTGGAGAACTTTTTCCTATTCAAAAGAGGATTGAGAACTAGAGAACATAGATTGTTTTATATAATGAAGGAAGTGGGAGTTGTGAAAACCTTTTCACACAATAAGTAGTTAGAGTTGGGAATGCACTGCCTGGACATGTGGTGGAGGCAAGTTTAATCAAGGCATTCAAGAGAGAATTGGATGATTGTGTGTATTTAAATAATCTACAGGGTTACAGGGAAGAAGAGTTAGGATGGCATGAAGCCAAAATGTAAAGTAGTTCCAACAGAGTCATTGAACTTGAGGTTAATTTTGTTTCTCTGTCCACAGATGCTGCCAAACTTACTGAGGTCCTCCAGCACTTGCTACTTGTATTTCAAAATGCTCAATGTCCAATTTAGCCCAGTGATCGTGCTGTGCAATATGATGGAAGGTATTCTCAATGTGAAGGTGGACTTCAGCTCCACAAGGACTGTGCAGTGGAAAGTTCTACCAACATTTTCACAGACAGATGCATCTGTAATAGATTGACTGGTGAAAATGAGTTCAACTAGTTTTCATTCTTGTTGGTTCCCTCATAAACCACAGTAGACAGGCAGGAGGCTTGAAAACTTTGGATTCAAGCATCTGCAGTTTTTTTTTGTCTCTCCCTCATAAGCTATGTCAGACCCAGACTAGCGGTAATATACTTTAACAGCTCGATCAAATGGGGTGCAAGCTTTGGGATGATGGCTTTGGCAGCAGGGCAGGAATCAATAATGGCAGTTGTATCAGTTCTGTAAGACCACATGAGAAAGTGTTTTAGGAACAAATCCCTGAAAATGATAGACTTTAGCATCATGTCAGTAACTATGTTCAAAATAGTACCATCATGACTGAAGAGATATTTTAAAAAGTAGCACAAACAGAGGTAAGAACATTTTTAACATTAAGCAAGTCCTCCCGGATCCTAAAAAGCTGAAATACAATGACACACAGACCAGCAGCACATGGACACACCAATATTGAACTAAACGCAGGACTTAGAGTCGTAGAGATGTTCAGCATGGAAATGGACCCTGAGGTACAACTAGGGCAGCACAATGGCACAGTGGTTAGCACTGCTGCCTCACAGCACCAGAAATCCGGGTTCAATTCCCACCCAGGTGACTCTCTGTGTGGAGTTTGCACATTCTCCCCGTGTCTGTGTGGGTTTCCTCCGGGTGCTCCGGTTTCCTCCCACAATCCAAAAATGTGCAGGTTAGGTGAATTGGCCATGCTAAATTGCCCGTAGTGTTAGGTGAAGGGGTAAATGTATGGGAATATTTTTGAAGTGGGCTAAACAATGTCCAGCTGCAGCATGACTTCCCAACTTCTGTACTCAATGTCCTGACCAACAAAGGAAAGAATACCAAACACCTTCTTCACTATCCTGTCTACATCCGACTCCACTTTCAAGGAGCTATGAACCTGCACTCCAAGGTCTCTTTGTTCAGCAACACTCCCTCGGACCTCACCATTAATTGTATAAGTCCCACCCCGATTTACTAGAACCGATGATAAAACAGTAACAGTCAGGACAAGATCATGGGTCTGAGAAGGGAAAATGAACTGGAGCAATAGTACCACAAGGAGAAAATCTTCCACAGTGTCACAGAGCTATGGAGGAATCTTTCAAGATTATGCTGCGATCTACAGAGACAACTGGAAGACGTGATTCAGCAGAATGTTCAGCTTCATGTGGAGAGAAAAAGGATTAGGTCAGTAGTTTGCTGCCTATGATAGGACCACACCTTAAATAAGTAAGAAGTTGGTGAGAATCCACTTCTCTAATGGAGTCTGACCAGCTTATGACTCCAACCTCAGTGTGTGCCAGAACCTGAAAGGGCTGGATTTAATAAATACACGCAATATTCTGGGAGTCTATTCCTTCATTTATTTATTATTGACCTCTACAGAATGGCAGAAAACTGCACACATAGCTCATTAGAGGAAGAACTGATTAGAGATCGCAGAGCTACTGGAGTGAGTGATAAGATCAGAATCATTGCAAAGAGAGAGAGGATTTGACAATGTAGTTGGTGAGATCCAAAACCCTGAATTTGACAGCAATACTAGGAGACTTTGGGGCTTTGTGGCAAGCAGGGAGTTGGACAAGCAGAGAGCCTGCCAGAAATGTGAAAAGTACATCAGCTTAAAATGGCAGCGATGAGGTGGGAACAGACTGCCCAAGTATCAAGATTGGCCAGGAGAGGGAGCTGAATGCTGTAATTGTGGAAGGTTCAGAAAATGTTTGTTTTGGAGATGCCAGTGTTGGACTGGGGTGTACAACATTAAAGTTCACACAACACCAGGTTCTAGTCCAACAGGTTTATTTGGAAGCACTAGCTTTCGGAGCGCTGCTCCTTGGGTGACAACCACCTGATGAAGGAGCAGCACTCCAAAAGCTAGTGCTTCCAAAAAAACCTGTTGGACTATAACTTGGTGTTGTGTGATTTTTTGCATTTGAAAGGAATGCAGCAAGGACATAAGCATAGTAAAATACAAGCAGTGGGCGAATAACTGGAAATTTTGAATGGAATTAATGACCCAGACAACAACTTCTATTGAGTAAATTTAAAGGGAGAAGGACAGGACAGTTGGGGAGTATGTTTGTCCTGGACAACATCATAAAGTGGCTGAAATGAGTCAACTGTCAACATTGAACAATTAAACTACAACACCCAGGAAGTGCAGGGTGTTAAAAGATAGAAGACAAAGCGGCCGTACAGGACGTTGGTTAGGCCACTGTTGGAATATTGTGTGCAGTTCTGGTCTCCTTCCTTACAAGGATGTTGCCAGGGTTGGAGAATCTGAGCTACAGGGAGAGGCTGAACAGGCTGGGGCTGTTTTCCATGGAGCGTCAGAGACTGAGGGGGTAACCTTATAGAGGTTTACAAAATTCTGAGGGGCATGGATAGGATAAATAAACTAAGTCTTTTCCCTGGGGTTGGGGAGTCCAGAATTAGAGGGCATAGGTTTAGAGTGAGATGGGAAAAATATAATAGAGACCTAAGGGGCAAGCTTTTCACGCAGAAGGTGGTACGGGTATGGAATGAGCTGCCAGAGGATGTGGTGGAGGCTGGTACAATTGCAACATTAAAGAGGCGTTTGGATGGGTATATGAATAGGAAGGGTTTGGAGGGATATGGGCCGGGTGCTGGCAGGTGGGACTAGATTGGATAGAGATATCTGGTCGGCATGGACGGATCAGACAGAAGGGTCCGTTTCCATGCTGTACATCTCTATGACCCTATGGCTCTATAACTAGAATAAAATGTCAGGGTAAAGAGAAAAAAAAATCCTTCATGTTCTTCATACAGTCACAGAGTCATAGAATAACTTTGATAGTTCAATGCCATTACCATAATTAAATCTCCACTATGAACATCTGGGCAATTATCATAGACCAACAACTGAATTGGACTAGGCATATAAATACAGCGGCTGGAACAGCAAGTCAAAGACTTTGACACCTGCAGTGAGAAACTCTGAGTCCCATCTGAGTCGATTGGAATATGAGAAAACAAACAAAATGAGCTAATTCTTGAGATGAGGTGAGAGTGACAGACCTTGACATCAAGGCCACGTTCGACCAAGTGTGGCATCAAGGAGTCTGAGCAAAACTGGAATGAGTAGGTATCAGGCTCAAACTCTCTGATGATTGAAGTCATATCTGGCACATAGGAAGGTGGTTGTGGTTGTTGGAGGTCAGTCAACTCAGTTCCAAGATAGTTGTGCATGAGTTTCTCAGGGTAGTATACTAGGCCCATCCATCTTCAGCTGCATTATCAACATCCTTCCCCCCATCATAAGGTCAGAAGTGTGGATGTTTGCTGATAATTGCACAATGTTCAACACTATTTGCAACTTCTCAGATACTGCAACAGTTCATGTTCAAATGCAACAAGATCTGGACAATACTCAGGATCAGGTTGACAAGCAGCAAGTAACAGTTGCAATATGTGTATCTGGCAATGAACAACTAACTGACAGAATCTAACTTTTACCCCATAATATCCAATGACTATACCATCATGGAATCCCCATCTATCAATATCCCGATGATTATCATTGACAAAGAGGGTCCGTGGCAGGACAGTGAGTTTGTAGAACGATACCAACAGTGTGAGTTCAATTCCTGGACTATCTGATTTGGAGATGCTGGTGATGGACTGGGGTGTACAAAGTTAAAAATCACACAACACCAGGTTATAGTCCAACAGTTTTAATTGGAAGCACACTAACTTTCGGAGTGACGCTCCTTCATCAGGTGATCGTAACACAGAATTTATAGCTATATAATCTAACCTGTCAAGACTCTAAGAATCTCATGTATTCATACAAAGATGCCTCAAGTTCTTTCAAAATTCCAATTAATACAAATCCAACTTAATCAACCTCTCCTCAAATACCAATTCCTCTAGACCCAGTACCAGCTGAGTGAACCTTCTGTCAACTAATTCCTTCTAGACCTGTACCAGCTGAGTGAACCTTCTGTAGACTACCTCCAATGCCTGTACATCTTTCCTTAGATGAAGGAATAGCAGAGAAAGCAGAGAGTGGGGATAAAGGGTCCTCACTCTGATGACAGCCAGTGACAAGTGATGTTCCATAAGGCTCAGTGTTGGGACCACAACTTCTCATTTTATATATTAATGATCAAGATGAAGGAACTGAGGGTATTCTAGCTAAGGTTAGAAAATAGAACATGCAATATTACGATGCAGTACAGGCCTTTTGGCCTTCGATGTCATGCCGACCAATTTGAAGCCCATCTAACCCACACTATTCCATTCTCATCCATATGTCTATCCAATGACCATTTAAATGCCCTTAAAGTTGGCAAGTCTACTACTGTTGCAAGCAGGCCGTTCCAGGCCCCTACTACACCCTGAGTAAAGAAACTACCTCTGAAATCTATCCTATATCTATCACCCCTCAATTTAAAGCTATGTCCCCTCATGCAAGCCATCACCATCAAAGGAAAAAGGCTCTCACTGTCCACCTGATCTAACCCTCTAATTATCTTCTATGTCTCAATTAAGTCACCTCTCAACCTTCCTCTCTCTAATGAAAACAACCTCAAGTCCCTCAGTCAGGCATAGATGCAGGCACAGGTGAATGGATTCATAAATTTGCAGATGACACTAAAGTCGGTGGAGTAGTGGACAGTGTGGAAGAATGTTACAGGTTGCAGGGGGACTTGGATAAATTGCAGAATTGGGCTGAGAGGTGGCGAATGGAGTTCAATGCAGCTAACTTTGGGAAGAATAACAGGAAGGCAGAGTACTGGTCAATGGACAGATTCTTGCTAGTGTAGATGTGCAGAGGGATCTTGGAGTCCATGTATATAGATCCCTGAAAGTTGCCACTCAAGTGGATTTGACAGAGAGATACAAATGATCAGAGGATTAGATAGGGTAGACAGTGAAAGTTTTTTTCCTAGGATGATGACGTCAGCTTGTACAAGGGGGCATAGCTACAAATTGAGGGGTGATAGATTTAAGATAGATGTCAGAGGTAGGTTCTTTATGCAGAGAGTGGTAAGGGTGTGGAATATCCTCCCTGCTAATGTAGTCAACTCAGCCACATTAGGGAGGTTTAAACAATCCTTAGATAAGCAATAGATGAGTTTGGGATAGCGTAGGGGGATGAGCTGAGAATAGTTCACAGGTCGGCGCAACATCGAGGGCTAAAGGGCCTGTTTTGCACTGTATTGTTCTATGTTCTATGATCTATCCTAGTAAATCTCCTTTAAACCTTTTCCAAAGCTTCCACATTCTTCCTATAATGCAGCGACCAGAACTGTACACAATACTCCAAGTGCAGCCATAACAGAATTTTCTACAGCTGCAGCATGACCTCATGGCTCCAAAACTCAATCCCTCTAATAAAAGCTAACACACCATATGCCTTCTTAACAGCCCTACCAACCTGGGTGGCAACTTTCAGGGATCTATGTATATGGACACCAAAGTCTGTCTGTTCATCTACACTACCAAGAATCTTACTATTAGCCCAGTACTCTTTATTCCTGTTGTTCCTTCCAAAGTGTTTCACCTCACACTTTTCCACATTAAACTCCGTTTGCCATCTCTGAGCCCAGCTCTGCAACTTACCTATGTCCCTCTGTAACACACAACATCCTTTGGCACTTATCCACAACTCTACCGACCTTAGTGTCATTCGCAAATTTACTAACCCCTCCTTCTACACCCTCACCAGGTCATTTATCAAAATGACAAATAGCAGTGGACCCAAAACAGATCCTTGCGGTATACCACTGGCAACTGAGCTCCAGGATAAACATTTCCCATCAACCACCACCCTCTGTCTTCTTTCAGCTAGCTAATTTCTGATCCAAACTGGTAAATCACTCTGAGTCCCATGCCTCCATATTTTGTGCAATAGCCTACCGTCATTTAGTAGTCAAATAATCTATTATTCTGTTAAGTTTTCCAACAGATTTACACCAATTCTTCTTTCTTCAGTTTGTATTTTAACTGGGGGTAAGAATAGTGTGTGTTTTGCTTAAAGCCAAGTAGATTGACCAATCAAACTACATCTGAAACATAGACTGCCCTTTAAACATGATAAACGTTAGGATCTCGGCTATCTCCTTGGTATATTTGAAGAGGGTTCAGTCTGGTCTGCAGCATCTATCAAAGTATATATTTTATTTTCCAAATTTGTACTCCATCTGCCAAGTTTTCACCCACTCACTTAAACCTGTTTAACCCCCTCTCTTCATACCATCCTCACTACTTGCCTTCACACATATTTCTGTCATCTATGAATCTGTCTCTACTCACTTTCCTTATTAATACATATTGTAAATAATTGTGGCCCCTGCAATGATCCCTGTGCCACGCCATTAATGACAGGTTGCTATCCTGAAAATTCCTCTTCATCCCAACTTCTTTTAGTTAGCCAATCCTCTATCCATGTTAATGTACTGTCTTCAACACAAATGGCTCTTGTCTTATTAAGTTGTCTAATATGTGGTACCTTTTCAAATGCCTTCTTAAAATCCAAATATAATGTATCCATTGCTTCTACTTTGTCTTTCCTCATTCTTACTTCTTCAAAAGTAAGCCATGCTGACTTTGCTTAGCCGCATAATGCATTTCTAAACACTCTGCTATTACATCCGTTAGAGTAGATGCCAACAATTTTCCAATAACAGATGTTAATCCGACTGGCCTATAAACTACTTGTATTTGTCTCCATCCTTTTTTAAATAATGGTGTAACATTGGCAGTTTTCCAATCCTCTGCGACTTTTCTAGAACCTGTAGATTCTTGGAGGATTAAAATGGGTGTATCCACTATCTCTACAGTTACTGCCTTTAATATCCTAAGATGCATGCCAGTAGGTCCAGTGGATTTATCTCTCTTTAGCACCATTAATTTCCTCTGTACTTTTTCTCCACTGATGGTTATTGTATTTATTTCATCTCCTCCTTTTATCCTCTGAATATTTAATATTTCAGAATGCCTTTAGTGTCTTCAGAAGGCTAATATAAAGTATTTAACATAGAACATACAAGATAGAACATTGCAGCACAGTACACCCCTTTGGCCCTCGATGTTGTGCTGACCTTTTATTCTACTCTAAAATCAGGCTAACCTACATACCCTCCATCGTACTATCTTCTATGTGCCTATCCAAGAGTCAGTTAAATGTCCCTAATGCATCTGACTCTACTACCACTGCCAGCAGTGCATTCCATGCACCCCTACTCTCTAAGTAAAGAATATACCTCTGACATCTCCCCTAACCCATCCTCCAATCACCATAAAATTATGTCTCTCATGATAGTCTTTGGCTATCCACTCTATCTATGCCTCTCATCGTCTTGCACATTTGTTTAACTCCTTTGCCACTTCCTGTTTTCCCATTATTACTTCCCCAATCTTATTCGCTATGGGGTCTCTATTCACTTTCGCTTCTCTCCTTCTTTGTATACACTTAGTTTATATTTATACAAATGCTTATTTTGATATTACGAGCTAGCTTATCCTCAAAGTTTATCTTCTCTGTCTTTCTTTTGTTGGTTTTATAAAACTTTCCCAATCCACTATCTTATCTTTAATTATTGTCACATTGAATGGTTTTTCTTTCAATTTAATGTTATCCTTAATTTCCCTGGTTAACCATGATTTTTCGAACCTTTTTAGAAACCTTCTTTCTCATTGGGATATATGTTGACTGTGAGTCAAGAACTAATGTCTTGAATGTTTGCAATTGTCCCTCAATGATCTTTGCTGCTGAACTCCATTCCCAGTCCACCCCAGCCAGCTATGTCCTCTTTCCTTTGTAATTACCCTTATTGAAACTTAGCAGAGTTATTTCAGACCAATGGTCCAGCTTTGCAGACATCCAGCTAATAGCTGTTCTGGATATCTGAGTCATTTAACTTAATTCATATGCTTTTGTGGAAATTGTTTGAACTCAAAGTTCAAAATGCCTTTCTGGCCTTTTTTAAAATAATCACCTCCACAGAACTGACAATTAAAATCTATTTTCCTTTACATTAGAATTAAATTCATGAACATGATATATTACAGGTCAGTATCGCAGCAGTACAGATGGAATCCATTCTGCCCATTGTGTCTCCGTTAGTTCTCCAAGTGAGCAATGTGCCAGTCTCTCGACTTCTCCTCATAACCCTGCACACTGCTCCATTTCAAATAACAGTATGACTCCCTTTTTAGATTAAACTAAACTTTACTACACTCTCAGGCAGTGCATCCCAGACCTGAAGCACTCACAACATGAGATGTTGTTTTTTCTTCAACCCTTCACTTCCTTTGCCAATTAATTAAAAGTTGAATTCTCTGGTTCTTGGTGTTATTATGTAATTCATTATCTAACCTGATCTCTCTTGATTTTGAATACCTTGATCATATTTCTAAATGGCCTCCAAAGAAAATACTCTCAACTTCCCAATTTATCTTTATACCCAAACTTCCTCATTTTTAGAAGCAAATCTCTTCTGCACTCTCTCCAGTATTCTCAGATACTTCCTGAAAGGTGGTTTTCAGAAAAGAATGCAATACTCCAGTCAAGGCCAAGCACGTGCTTTGTACAAGTTTCACAAAACCTCTTTGTTCTGGCACCTTATGCCCCTGTTAATTAGGTCCAGGACATTACATGCCTTATTAACTGCACTTCCAATCTGTCTTGCCAACTTCAATGAATTATGCACATATACACCCAATCTGCACCCTTATTTAGATTGCATGTGGCTCAGTGGTTAGCACGACTACTTCACACTGCCAGGGACCTGGGTTTGATTCCACCCTTGGGAGACTGTCTGTGTGGAATGACTCCTCATGTCTGTGTGGGTTTCTCTACAGTGCTCCAGGTTCCTCTCACAGTCCAAAGATATGCAGGTTAGGTGGATTGGCCACGTTGAATTATCCATGGTATACGGGTTAGTGGGTTAGCCATGGGAAATTTATGGTGGGAGTGGTTTGGGTCTGGGTGGGATGGTTGGTGTGGATTTGATATGCCGAATAGCCTGCTTCACCACTGTAAGGATTCCATGGTACTCTATTTCATCACGTCTCTCCATTTTTTTTCCTCCCAAATTGTTTCATCTCTCAGATCCCCACACTGAAACTTCATCAGCCACCTGTTCACCTACTCTGTCAATGTTTCTTTATCATTTTATCTGTCCTCCTCACAGTTCACCATGCTCCAAATTTTCCGATGACCTGCACATTGTGACATTGGGCAAATGATGAGGGCCTGAGGATGGTTTGCTGCAGTTGGGTCAGGTCATAGTGACTGTGAGGATAGGAGTGTGCAGGCAGTTATGTTGCCAGATGATAGTTGGGGTAGATGCAGGGACAGTTGTTGAGATTGTGGGAAGTTGGGTCACTGATATGTGCTGGTTTTGGGGATTTCCAGTGGGAGTCTGGGTTGGGAAATGGAGGGAGGGAAGAGGGTAGTTAGAGAGGATGCGTTCCAACCCATAGGAATCTGAGGGATTTGGGGGTAGAATGCTATCTCGGGTGTTCCTGGCAGTTGTGGGTCAGTTGGTAGTGGAGGGTTTTAATGCCGTGAATGATTGAGTGTGTAGTCAACAGCAAGGCAAGAAAAAGGGCAAGGCTCAATCTTATAATTAACCAGGATTTAGAGCAGGTATTAACCTCCTTTAATATTTCCTGGATAACTAACTAGCTAATTGAGCCAGAACTATGCCAGAACTGTGAAATCTCCAAATCTGTTGGGAAGTTTTGTGGAGGATTCCAGAAGCCAGGTAATTGGTCATCATAAGTTTCAATCTCCCAGATGATTTCCACAGACTTCTTCATGGTCCCAATTCACAGAGAGAATATCTTCCTGTCCAGGGATCTTGGTTTCTCTCTCCACAAATTTTGCCGGTCCTGCTTGCTCAATATTTCCAGCTTTTACAATTGTTACACTAACCTAGGGTGGGCCCTACCTCACACCACCAGGGACCCGGGTTCGATTCCCAACTTGGGCGACTGACTATGTGAAGTTTGCATGTTCTCCCCATGTCTGTGTGGGTTTCCTCTGGGTGCTCAGGTTTCCTTCCACAATCCAAAGACATGCAAGTTAGGTGATTTGGGCATGTTAAATTACCCATACTATTCAGGGATGTGTAGGTGAGAGACATTAGTCAGGATGTAGGTTTACTCACTGAGCTGGAAGGTTCAATTCCAGGCATTTTGTCACCCTACCAGGTAATATCTTCAGTGGGTCTCCGGGCAAAGTACTGTTCAAGATTCTTGCTTTCTATTTATATGTTTGAGTTTCTTTGGGTTGGTGATGTCATCTCCTGTTCTTTTTCTCAAGGGGTGGTAAATGGGGCCTAACTTGATGTGTTTGTTGATGGAGTTCCGGTTGGATTGCCATGCTTCTAGGAATTCTCGTGCATGTCTCTGTTAGGCTTGTCCTAGGATGGATGTGTTGGCCCCGTCAAAGTGTTGTCCTTCCTTATCTGTATGGAAGGATACTAGCGAGAGAGGGTCATGTCGTTTTGTGGCTAGTTGATGTCATATATCCTGGTGGCTAGTTTTCTGCCTGTTTGTCTTATGTAGTGTTTGTTACACGGTATTTTGTAAATGATATTAGTTTTGCTTCTTGTCTGTATAGGGTCTTTTAAGTTCATTAGCTGCTGTTTACTGCATTGGTGGGTTTGTGGGTTACCATGACCCGATCTACAAATCTTCTCAAAACTCGCTAACATTAGTCAGGGGAAACGTAGAGCAATAAGTTGGGGAATGGGTCTGGATGGGGATACTCTTCAGAGGGTTGGTGTGGACTTGTTAGGTCAAATGACGTGTTTCCGCACTGTAGGAATTCTATGATTCTACGATATTGGTTTTGAAAACATGATCAAAACTCACCCTACTCTCAAAGCTGAGCAAAATCCTGTTCAAAGTTTGGACTTTCTGCTAACAGCCCTCGCTCGCATGTTCCTGGTAGAAACTCAGAAAACTAACCTAAAACTCTCAAGCACAAGGTTCCTACAAGAAAAATTTTGAAATGAATTGTTTTATATTTCCTGAAGAATTCAACAAAATACCCCCAACTAATCAAATTTGTGTATTCCATTAAAAATCATTTTCAATAACTTAGAAGCATATAACCACTATAGAATGGAAGCAGGCAATTCAGTCCATTGAGTCCACACTCAGTCCTCGAGGAGCATCTCACCCAGACACCCCCCCAACTCTATCCCTGTAAGCCTGCATTTCCCATGGCTAACCCACCTTACCTGCACCTCCCTGGACACTATGGGCAATTTAGCATGGCCAATCCATCTAACCTGCACATCTTTAGACTGTGGGAGAAAACTGGAGCATCCGAAGGAAACTCACGCAGACATGGGGAGAATGTCTGCGTGGAGTTTGCACAGTCACCCGAAGGTAGGATTGAACTCGTGTCCTCAGTGCTCACCACTGAGCCACTGTGCCACCCTGATTGTTGTACAGGCAGACTTGGATCTAAGTATATAAGGAACACAAAGGTAGCATGGAGGTACAATTAGAAAAGTAAGTATCATGTCTGCCTTGATTTCAAAGAAATTCAAGCACAAGCATAATATTCCTTGTTACAGCTGGGTAGGGCTTTAGTGAGAATGTCCTGCAGTTTTTTTTGTATTGCAATTATTCACAGGTAGTGATTGATATCAATTTAAAATGTTCGCATTTTACAATAGATCATCTTGAGCTAAATTAGTCAAACTTCAACATAGAGGAATATTAATCTGCAAAACTCTACCTAATTGAGGTTAAGTTTTGAAATCTATCAAATTAGTGTGGGACTACATCAAATCGTTGGTAATATGATAGAAATGTTTGTCGTTATTGCAAGAAAAATGGATTAAATATTTAGGAACTCTTGCTATAATAGTACAGGGCATGGAGGAGACCACATCTGAAGCATCGAACACTGCTCTGGTTCCCTCACTTAAGGCCTGATATCTCTGCTTTGAAAGAAATTCAAATGCAAAAACTCCCTACACATTTGAAAGAAGCTGGATCTGTCCCTTAAGTACTAGAAACTGTGGTGTTGACACGTGGGGTTAGAACGGGGAGCTATTTTTGTTTCCAGCCAGCACTGACATTATGAACTGAATAACCACTTCCTATGCTATTCTAAGGTTCCCTAGTTGATTCCTGAGAAGAGGAAGGTCAAGCTGTTTGAGCCTATTCCCATTAGAGTTTAAAATAATGGAGGATGATCGTATTGAAACACACAAGTTCCAAAGAGGCTTAAACGACAGAATCCGAGAGCATATTACCCTTCATAGGGGAGGATTAGGAATAATGTCCTCTGACCACCGGGAGACCACACTGCTAACTGAAGTCTCTGTAAAAGATTCACTTTCAGTAACTCTCAATGGTAGGAAACAATATTGCTGAACACCATTTACATGCAACCAAATGTACCACTTGGACAATATGCTATTTCAGTGTGACTAACCATAAAAGAAATACCAAAACAGAATATTGATCAAATCAATGACAAAAATTCGTATTGAATTTCAAAAATTTATTCCACTCAACAAATTATTTTGGTGTTAAACATAACAGCTGAAACATTGTCTTCTGTTCACGGTTTACATTACAACATTTGATGTCTATGGTTAAAAAGAGTGGCGCTGGAAAATCACAGCAGGTCAGGCAACATCTGAGGAGCAAAACAGTCGATGACTCGGGCATAAGCCCTTCATCAGGAATGTGGATGGGGAAGGGGGCTGAGACATAAATGGGGGTGGGGGGGGGGTGGGGGGGGGGGGAGAGAGGTGGGAAGGTGGATGCAGGTGAGGAGGGTAATTGTGGGTCAATAGGTAGGTAGGGAGGGTGGAGCAGTTAGGTGGGAAGCACTCCACATTCCCCACCGACCTATCACAATTAGGAATCTGTTTAATGAACTTTCACTAAACTCCTCAAGTGCAGTATATTTCTCCTTAAGTAAGGAAACCAGAAGTCGTTTACATTATTCCATTTAACCAGCACTTCTACAGTTAAGATGATAATTCTGATCATCTCTGCTTGAGTACAGGAGCAGGGATGTGTTGTTGCAGTTATACAGGGTCCTTTTGAGGCCACACCTAAAATATTGTATACAGTTTTGGCCTCCTTTACTGAGGAAAGATACTCTTGCTTGTGAGGAAGGACAGCAAAGGTTTACCAGGCTGATTCCAGGGATGAGGGGCTGACAAAGGAAGAGAGATCGACGAGATTAGGATTATTTTCACTAGAATTCAGACAAATGAGGGGGGTATCTCATAAGGACTTAAAGAATTCTAACAGGACTAGACAGGGTGGATACAGGGAGAATGTTTCTGATGGTGAGGGTGTCGAGAACAGGGGCCGATAAAGCTCAGCAGGTTAGGCAGCATCCCAGGAGTAAGAGAACTAATGTTTCAGGCTTAACCCTTCATCAGGACTGGGAAAGGGGAAGGGGGATGAGAAATAAATAGGGGTTGGGGGTGGGGCTGGGAGAAAGGGAGTTGGGATGACAATCGGTAGATGAAGGTGGGAGGTGATTGTGATAGATCATTGCGAAATGTGGAGCAGAGAGGTGGGAAGGAAATTCACAGGTAGGTCAGGTCAAAAGGGTGGAGCCGAGTCTGAGGGGTGACTCTGGGATGGGGTGGAGGGACCGGAGATTTGGAAACTGGTAAATTCAATGCTGAGGCCATGTGGTTGTAGGCTCCTGAGGTGGAAGATGAGGCATTCCTCCTCCAGTTTACAGGTGGCCTTGTTGAAGTGGTGCAGGAGGCACAGAATAGACATGCCATGGGGGAGTGGGAGGGGAAGTTGAAATGGATGGCTACAGGAAGGATGCATACAGACCAAAGATGCTCCCTGAACCATCCCTGTGAGTTTGCACTTGGTCTCCCTAATGTAGAGGAGTTCGTATCAAGGGCAACGAATGTTGTAAATGAAGTTCAAGGATGTGCAAACAAATCTCCTTTGGATTTGGAATGATCCTTTGGGGATTCTGCAGTCCTCACTATCTCTCAGAACCAGGGGTCACAATCTGAGGATTTGGGGTGGACCAATTAGGAAGTGATGAGGAAACATTTATTCACCCAAAGAGTGGTGAGCCCATGGAATTCATTACCACAGGAAGTAGTTGATGCCAAAACATTGAATGTATTCAAAAGGTGGCTAGATGTAGCACTTGGGGCGAATGGGTTAAAGGTTATGGGGAGAAAGTAGGTCGAGGCTATTAAGTTGGATGATCAGTCATGATTGTGATGAGTGGTGGAGCGGGCTCGAAGGGCCGAATGGCCTCCTCCAGCTCCTTTCTTCCTTTCTTCTATGTTTCTCTAATAAAAGTCAACATTCCATTACATTTCTAATGCGAAGAGTCACAGAGTCATACAGCACAGAAACAAGCCCTTCAGCTCACCAACTTGCTAAATTGTCTTGGATCCCACGGGCTAGTACCCTTTGAACCAGCTCTTCATGTGGGACCTTGTCAAAGACCTTACTGAAGTCCATAGAAACCTAATCAACTACAGTATCCTCAACAGAATATTTTGTCACCTTTTTCAAGAAGCTCAATTAAATCAGTCAGACAGGGTCTCCCTCGAACAAATCGATGTTGACTATCACTGATCAATCCATGTCTTTTAAGCACTGACTGATCCTAGCCTTCAGGACTTTTTCCAATAATTTCCTGACTAACTGGTCTGTAACTACCTGGCCTATCCTTGCTGCCTTTACAGTCATAGAGATGTACAGTATGGAAACAGACCCTTCGGTCCAACCCATCCACGCCGACCAGATATCCCAACCCAATCTAGTCCCACCTGCCAGCACCCAGCCCATATCCCTCCAATCCCTTCCTATTCATATACCCATCCAAATGCCTCTTAAATGTTGGAATATTCTGGATAATCAAGAGGTCTGCATTATCAATGTAAAAACATACATTATGCAATGGAAATGTAATGCATGGTGTATACACTTGCCATGAGTGAGCTTTCTCACTCTTGCCCTCATCTGACTACTTGGATATCACGGTGATCGCAATAATAAATGACCGGTATCCCAGCAATAAAAGCTTTTGCTGGTTTATTGAGAGTGCTAGTCCATTAAGCTGCCAGCTAAAACAAAGTTTGTGGACAATGAATCTCCTCTGACATATCTCTAAATGGACTCAATATTTCTCACTTGACCTGTTCGTTTCACTTCATCTGATCCACTCATTTGACGAATTGACTCATTCAACTTGATCCAATCACTCCAACCACTTGAGCCAATCCGCCCCTCGAACTGATGCCGCTGACTCAATCTGATCCCACACATTTGAACTGATCCCACCGCCTTGAACTGACCCCATCCTCTCAATCTGATACCTCCCTCTCAACCAATTCCCACCCCTCGACCTGACCCACTCGCTCAATGTGGTCCCTTTCACTTGATCTGATCCCTCTCCCTGACCCAATCCCTCTCGCTTAACCTGATCCTTCCCCCTCAATGCGATCCCTTGCACTCAACCCAATCCCTCCCCTTCAACCCGATCCCTCTGCCTCAACACAATTACTCTCATTTGCCTCGATCCCTCTGCCTCGACCTGATCTATACCCCTCGATCAAATCCCTTCCCCTCGACTCAATACCTTTCACTTGCATCAATCCCTTCCCCCTCAACCGAAGTCCACCCCCTCGACTCTATCCCTTTCATTTGATCCAAACCGTCTCACTCACCTGATCCCTCCCCCTTACCCAATTCCCTCTCCCTCAATGCCTCCCCTCAACCTGATCCACCCAGTCAATGGGTGAGTGAAGCAGCTGATAGCTAAACAGGGTTAGCTAGTCTGGAGCTTATCCAAAGAGCAGTGGGCAGGGAGTCGGTTCAGTGCTCAGTGGGGAATCTCAGCCAGGACCCTGTGAGACAGAGAGTCTGTGCCACAAACAGGAACTCCCTGTCAGCCCCCAATGTAAAGAACCCGTGTCCCCTCGATCCCTATAGCAGGCTCCAAAAGAGCGAAATGAAATGAATCAAAGATAGAGACTGGCAGCTCCAGCTGCAGAATCTGCTGCTCCGTCCAGCCCTGATCCCAGTGGGCAGAGCCCATTATTCCAGCCACTTGTGCCACCTCCTTGTGGCAATTGTAGAGCTGCCCCTCAAACGTGTTCCAGTCTGACGCCTGGAAGGTGCAGTGGGAAATGCAACATTGCCCACCACTGGGTCATCACTGAGCTCAGCAGCTGATTTATTACAAAGTGGTGGAAGGGCAGGGGAGCGAACTGCCAATGTCTACTCCCTCTCACCTCCACCCAGCCTCAGGGACTAACACAGCAATGTCCGATTGCAAGGGGTCACGCACCCAATTTACACGATTAAAGTCCAAAGGGTTTGAAAAGCGGCCGGTGTTAATTGTGGATGGGAGGCTTCTCCATCAGCGTGGTCAGTTATTGGCAACAAACCGGCAATGTGGACAACACCCATTGGAGTCAGGCTGAATGTGCCGAGACTGTTGATATGTCCCATTACATCATTCTCTGTTTGCACAATATTAGTCTCTACCTCCAACCTGGAGCTGTTTACAGGCATGGAGGTTCTTTGAAAAAAATTATGTTCCCCAAATTCAAACTGCCTCTCTCAGTGGGAACCATAGGATGTGAAACATAGGAAATGAAGCAATTATTTGTTCACTATGCAAGGGAAACATAAGGGGATATGAAATTGACTGTTTTCCTTGAACAACTTCCTTTATTTCATTATAAGAGTATTGGAGAAGACTGAAAGACTGATTGAAGTCATAAAGTAGTTGCAGTGGAAGGTTAGTCACTGAAATTACTTTAACCCCTGGTTAGACTGCCATCTAGAGTTGAGTATACTGTTTTGAGTTTCTCTTTTACAGCAGTTTCTCTGATTTTATTGTTGCAGTGGGATCACCTGAAACATAACTGTGTTACTGGAAACATGCTGCTCCCTGTTATAAGTTAATCGTTTAATATTAACACAGGCACTGATGTGGCAAGTGAAATACCCAGTTTGAGGAAAACTCAGATTTAGCCACTGCTTGATTATCCCACCGATCAACCCTCCAATCAAATTCAACTCGACCCCACTCGGCCACATTTGGAATACTGCATACCGTTCTGGTCACCACATTACCAAAGGATGTGAATGCTCTGGAGAGGGTACGGAGGTTCATCAGGATGTTGTCTGGTATGGAGGGCACTAGCTATGAAGAGAGGTTAAGTAGATTGGGATTAATTTTAGTAGAATTTTACTTTAAGGTTAAACTGGAAGTGCTGAATGCGGGATGGGTATTATACTAAACCTCTGCCCACAGACTGGCTGGGTAATGCGGTTGCCATAAAAATGAGATCCAAACACTAACCCTATTGGTAGGCATCTTGCAATTTCTACACCGTGGCACAAAAAAGAGGGTCAGAGACGTTTTCTGACACTATGACCCTAGAAAGAGAGAAAGAGAGGTAGGCCTGAATCTTTTTTGGAGAAAGTGAGGACTGCAGATGCTGGAGATCAGAGTCAAGACTGCCCTACTGGAAAAGCGCAGCATGTCAGACAGCATCCGAGGAGCAGAAGTATCGACGTTTCAGGCAAGAGCCCTTCATCATGTCGATTTTCCTGCTCCTTGGATACTGCCTGACCTGCTGTGCTTTTCCAGCACCACACTCTAGACTCTGAATCTTTTTTTTGTCCAAGTGTGAGTTGCATTGAGCTTTTTTAGGATGGGGGTGTGGGATAGTTACCGCCATGAGGTACAGTGAGATTTTTTACCATCTCTTACCAAACCATCCTCATTAACTGGCTATGTGCCTCAGTGGTAGCCATAGGTCTGATGCTATACTCCATAACCAAGGACGGTCTCCTTGGTTAAGGAGTATAGAACCGTGGGTCATAGTCTGAGTTTACATGGTAGGCTATTTCAGACTGAGGTGAGGAAAAATGTCTACAGTCAGAGGGTAGTGAATATGTTGAATTCTCAACCACAGGAGGCCTAGTCACTGAATATATTCAAGAACGTGATTAATTTTTTTTTCATATATCAAAGGTATGAAGAAGTTTGGGGAGAAAACTAGAATGTGACATTCAGAATCAGCCACGATCATATTTAAGGGCCGAACGGCCTACTCCTGCTCCTAATTTCTGTATTAGCAATGAAACAAGTTTGCTACAAGAAAAGAAAGTAGATAACATAGAATAAACCAAAAAGTATTTACTTATTGCCTTGTTGATCTTTGAGGGGCTCTATTCTCTCCCTAGTTATACTTTTGTCCTCAATGCATTTGTAAAATCCCTTTGGATTCTCCTTAACTCTATTTGCCAAGGCTATCTCATGTCCCCTTTTTGCCCTCCTGATTTCCCTCTTAAGTATTCCCCTACTGCCTTTATACTCTTCTAAGGATTCACTCGATCTATCCTGTCTATACCTGACATAAGCTTCCTTCTTTTTCTTAACCAAACCCTCAGTTTCTTTAGTCATCCAGCATTCCATATACCTACCACTCTTTCACCCTAACAGGAACATACTGTCTCTGGACTCTCATTATCTCATTTCTGAAGGCTTCCCATTTTCCAGCCGTCCCTTTACCTGTGAACATCTGTGCCCAATCAGCTTTCGAAATTTCTTGCCTAATACCATCAAAATTGGCCTTTCTCCAATTTAGAACTTCAAACTTTTAGATCTTGTCTATCCTTTTCCATTATTATTTTAAAACTAATAGAATTATGGTCGCTGGCCCCACAGTGCTCCCCCAGTGATACCTCAGTCACCTGCCCTGCCTTATTTCCCAGCAGTAGGTCACGTTTTGCACCTTGTCTAGTAGGTACATCACATACTGAATCAGAAAATTTTCTTGGACACAATTAACAAATTCCATCTAAACCTTTAACACTATGGCAGTCCCAGTGTATGTTTGGAAAGTTAAAATCCCCTACCATAACTACCCTATTATTCTTACAGATAGCTGAGATCTCTTTACAAATTTTCAATTTCCCTCTGACTATTATACAATCCCAATAAGGTGATCATCCCTTTCTTATCTCTCAGTTCCACCCAAATAACTTCCCTGGATGTATTTCTGGGAATATCCTCCCTCAGCACAGCTGTAATGCTATCCCTTATCAAAAATGCCACACCCCCTCCACTCTTGCCTCCCTTCTATCCTTCCGTAGCATTTGTATCTTGGAACAATAAGCTGCCAGTCCTGTCCGTCCCTGAGTCATGTTTCTGTAATTGCTATGATATCCCAGTCCCATGTACCTAACCAGGCCCTGAGTTAATCTGCCTTCCCTGTTAGGCCCCTTGCATTGAAATAAATGCAGTTTAATTTATTAGTCCTACCTTGTCCCTGCCTGCCCTGACTGTTTGACTCGCTTCTGTGCTCAACTGTACCAGTTTCAGATTGATCTCTTTCCTCACTATCTCCCTGGGTCCCAACCTCCAACCTTTAAATCCTCCTGAGAAGCTCTAGCAAATCTCCCTGCCAGTATATTAGTCCCCTTCCAATTTATGTGCAATCTGTCCTTCTTGTACAGGTCACTTATACCTCAAAAGAGATTCCAATGATCCAAAAATGTGAATTCTTCTCCCATACACCAGCTCCACAGCCATGCATTAGTTTGCTCTAACCTCCTATTCCTGCCCTCCCTAGCTCATAGCACTGGGAGTAATCCAGATATTACTACTCTGAAGGACCTCCTTTTTAACATCCTGCCTAACTATCTGTAATCTCCCTTCAGAATCTCAACCTTTTCCCTTCCTATGTCGTTGATTCCAATGTGTACAATGACCTCCTGTTGGCCCCTCTCCCCCATGAGAACATTCTGCACCCTCTCTGAGACATTCTTGATTCTGGCACCAGGGAAGCAACACACCATTCTGATCGTTCACTGTTGGCCAGAGAAACGTCTTCTGTGCCTCGGACTAGAGAGTTCCTAACACAATCGATCCTCAGTCCATTAGAGTCAGTCTCAATTCCAGAAAATTGGCTGTTCGTGCTACGTTTCCCTGAGAACCCATCACCCCCTATATTTTCCAAAACAGAATACTTGTTTGAGATGGGGATAGCCACAGAAGACTCCTGCACTACCTGCCTACCTCTCTTACCTTTCCTGGAGTTAACCCATCTATGTGACTGTATCTGTGACTTTTCTCCCTCCCTACAACTACCATCCATCACATTCTCTTGCTCTTGTAAATTCCTCATTGCCTCCATCTGTCTTTCCGACCGATCCATTCAATCTGATAGGATTCACAACCAATGGCATTTATTGCAGATATAATCCTCAGTAACATGTAAACTCTCTCTAAACTTCCACATCCGAAAAGAAGACCATATCACTATACTAAAGGCTATTTTTCAATCAACAGACCCAGAAAATAGCCTGATCTTATTCCTCTACAAAACACTGCTCCAGGTTAATAGTTATGGCTTGTATTTTTAAGTTTAATCAAGAGACATATATCTCAATATAACATATAATCAAGAAAGAACCCACGCTACTCACTATAGCAGACTGAAAATAAAGCCACGCTTAAAATGCTTACTTATCTGTTTCTGTGGTCTGACCTCTCCCTAACGGGTTCCTTCAAGGTTAGTTGTAAATTTCAACAGTGATGCCACAGAGGTGGCCAAGATGTTGCTGCAAGACGTTGCGGCCTATTTCCGAGTGCCAGAACAAATATCAAGTGGAAATGGACCACATTTTACATGACAAATAGTGAAGGAACTGCTGAAAGGACAACAGTGCAAATGCCATCTGTCAAGCCTGTATCACTCCCGGTCAACTGGAACACAAGAAAGGCACAACAGAATTTTAAATAAAACACAAAGTAACAAAGCTATGTGGGGAAACCAGTCTGAAATGGCCAGGGACACTACCTATCATACTGACACTAATGAGATCAAGACCTAACAAGGAAAAAGGAATGTCCCCTCATCAGATAATAATGGCTAGACCAATTACACCTGATGAAGGAGCAACGCTCCGAAAGCTAGTGTGCTTCCAATTAAACCTGTTGGACTATAACCTGGTGTTGTGTTATTTTTAACTTTGTACACCCCAGTCCAACACTGGCATCTCCAAATCACACTGAAGTGAGGTGAAAAGAAAGGCCCAAAGAGATCCACGCATCACACATCAAACCGACACTGACTCCAGAAGGGCAAGATAAGGCAAAGACTGTTACATTGTAAATGTTAACAAGCAGATATGACAAGCAAGCGAGATCGCCAGATTTGTGGTTAGAATACAGAATGTGTTCCAGGAAGGTATGAGATCAGAGGGTATTGATTGGTATTTTCAGTTTCTGAAAAGATCAAGTAAATTGGAGTTTCTGAAATGATAAAGAAAAAAATGTAAAAAATTATGAAAACATCTAATGTTATAAGAGATTTCAAAACAAAATTTGAATTTGGACAAACTTAATAGAAATATATCAAATACCTAGAATGAGTGGTAAAGTAAGTTTAAGATAAATGGGTAAACTTACAGAAAGAACGAACAGCAACAACCCCTGAAGAAGGGCTCATGCCCGAAACGTCGATTCTCCTGCTCCTTGGATGCTGCCTGACCTGCTGCGCTTTTCCAGCAACACATTTTCTGATGACATTATCAAAGACAAAGACTTTGTACACTTGAGGTGTTATTCGTTTTCATTCCTTTTGTTATTTGGACACACTGTTGTTTGTATCCCGTAGCCTTTGCTGAATTTTGACTGCTCACAAGGCCAAGTTGAATGTTTACTAAATTCCACAGAAACAGAAACGAGCTGTCTCCTTGACTGCAGAACTCAGCAAAAGCACTCTGTGAACGTGAGCACGATATCAAATTTAGAAAGCATTTCTCTTTTTACAAATTTCACAGTAAATGGATTTCAGATTTCACAGTAAATGTTAAATTTCCATTACATTTTCCCCCTTTTTGTCATTTTATGACAACAAGGACAACAAAAAATAGAACTAGATTAAAAAAATCTACAGAGCCAGATAACTAAAAAATCAGCGATCTTAACAGCTGTCTGTGTTGTAAGGAGCATTTGACCGGCTCCAGCCACTTCTTCGCATTCTATTTTTTTCCTCCTGAAGTCTTTCACCACTATCCAGTCTCCAGGTTTTAGATCGTGCAGCTTCCCTCCTGCTGGTTGGGGTAGTGCTGCTTTCACTTGAGTCTATATTTCTGACAAAAGTGTAGAGTTTCATACTGTAACACAACATCTCATCCTCACAGTGGCCTGTTATCTGTCTTGGGCCAATTCCTGTATTTGGCAACCTATCAAACAAAATCTCAGACAGGCTAAGATTAGCTTTTCCTCTCCTCCTAGATCTCATATACATTAGCACAATCGGAAATGCCTTTGTCTAAGTCATCCCTAGTTTCTCACAACATTTTGTCAATTTATTTTTGAAGGTAGCATTTTCTCTTTCCACTACCCCACGGCTCGCTGGGTGGTAGGCACAGTGTTGTCTCATGTTTATTCCCAAATAATCACTGACCTGCTGTAGGGCATTATTTGACAAATGGTGTCTCATTGTCACTACTTAGCCTTTCAGGGATGCCCCTGTATCTACCCTAAAAAAAGATAACTCGGGTACCTTCCACATATAACATAGAGGTAGGCATTGACTTATACGCATCATCATTGTACTGGCTCTGCAATCTCAGTGCTCAATATGGGGGTGGGACTTGTTTCAGTGCCTGTAAGGTGAGTAGAAGAGATTAGCATAAGCGAGTCTTCGTTGCCGAGCATAAGGGAAAGAGGCTTACCAGTACCTTGTTGGCTGCCTACCTGCACCTCAGCCTTGCCCTGTCAGTCACCCTGCTGTCCTGCCTCCAGGGCCAATGGGACTATCAGTGCGGGCACTGTCTTGCCCAGCGGTCTATTGCTCCAAAAAACAAAGCACACGCCAGATCTACCTCTGCCAGCCTCTTCTGCGACCTCTTTTCCTGCAGCACCTTTCTCCAACGGCTGGATGACCATCTTTTTGGCTATTTCATCCTTCATTCCATTGATGAAGCTGTTCCTCAGGCGTGCCTCATACGGCGTGATTTCTGCTGCCTTTATGTCTTCAGGTGGTCTCATTCCACTATGGACATTATGGGCTTCAGTGAGGCACGTAAGGTACTGGGACACAGTCTCACCTTCCTGTCATTTACACATTGCTATTTTGGTCATGTCCATTCACACTGGGAATGCCTCACTACAGGTGGTTGCCAGCGCTGCAACAAAAGCATTAAAGTTTCCGTTCTCTTCTGCTAGCGGGTTGGCTACACTGGAATGGACGTTTACAGCTGGCCAATTATACTTCTCTTGGCCTTCTTGCTTCAATCTGTTGCAGGTACGAGATGTTACCGGTGAATCAGCAGACCCTGAGGCAGCAGCCGCTGATGTGGAACCTTCACCAGACGGATCTCGTAGGAGGGCTGTAGGTCTCGGAGGGCAGTCATCAAGGTCAAGATCTGAAACAGACACTGTCCAGCTTTGTTAGGTTGTTTTCCACGCATGTCTGCATGTACACTGGTGTTTGTATACGTATTTGATCTATCTTTTACTTGAGATTTCCTTTTCCTGATATCAGCATTCCACATGCTATAAGCATTCCAATTCACAGGTTCTATTTTTTCCCTTCCATTTCTCCTTCTCTCTCTCTATTCCTACCTCAACCTCAATATTTCCAACTGCCTTTTACTAAAACCTTCCCCCTCCGGAAAACCACATTCCTCGATCCACAATTCTAACTGCTTTACTGATTCTGGGCCGTAATTATTTCGCTTGTATTGTATTTTTATTTGACCATTTCAACTCCACTGTGGACTCTCTTTTTGTTTGCTCTTGCCAGAGTCCCCTTTTTTTCCAATGTTACTGGAAAAGTGTTCAGCTCTCTCTCTCTCTCTCTCGCGCGCGCGGTACTGTTATCGTTTTCCTTTTACTTGCTTTTTACCTCCGGATGTCTCCTCTCACATTGGGCGTGTCTGCCCCAATGCCTTGGTTTTCGTAAACCAAGAAACCACGTACCCGGTACATATTTGGCGAATCCAACTCAGCCAGTGGTGGTTCCAAATTTAAAACCACCCTTAAACTCGCTGTCTCTTAAACACTCTAGAGACGGCAATCCCCTTCCCTTTGGTTTTGCTCAAATACTGCGCGAGAGTTTACTGAACCCTTTTCCTGCAGTATTTATTCTCTTAGAGTGAGTCTCTATGTAGGATTACTTTAACCACGACCCTTACCCTGAGCCTATTCGATTTGAACCCCAGCGCTGGGGCGATCCACAGATTCCCAGTCCTCTCACGCAAAAGGGCCAATTCAGCGCTCGAGATAAAGTGAAAGACCCTTCAAGGGGCTGGCGCCTGCACCTCCTGGGAATCCTCAGAATCCCACCCAGTCACAGGGTCCTGGAACAAGCCCCCAGGTTTACTGTTGTGGAAATTAAATGGACTCCACTCAACTATTAGCAAGAGCAAAGAATTATATGAGTCTAACCTCTGTATTACAGAGGGGCACAACGTAGCTAGCAAAGGCCCGGAGCATAATTCAAATGCTTGACTTATAGTGTTTCTTATCACATTATCAAGGACAAAGACTATGCACACTTGAGTTGTTATTCGTTTTCATTCCTTTTGTTATTTGGACACACTGTTGTTTATATCCCGTGGCCTTTGTTGAATTTTTGACTGCTCACAAGGCCAAGTTGAATGTTTACTAAATTCCACAGAAACAGAAACGAGCTGTCTCCTTGACTGCAGAACTCAGCAAAAGCACTCTGTGAATGTGAGCACGGTATCAAATTTAGAAAGCATTTCTCTTTTTACAAATTTCACAGTAAATGTTAAATTTCCATTACACGAGCCATCATTATCCGAGGAAAAAGGATATATGTTATCAATTAAGTCATCTCTCAACCTTCTCTCTAAAGAAAACATCCTCAAATCCCTCGGCCTTTCCTCGTAAGACCTTTCCTCCATACCAGGCAATATTCTAGTAAATCTCCACTGAACACTTTCCAAAGCTTCCACATCCTTCCTATAATGCGGCGACAAGAATGGTATGCAATACTCCAAGTGCGGCCTCACCAGAGTTTTGTATAGCTGCAGCATGACCTCATGGCTCCGAAACTCAATCCTTCCACCAATAAAAGCTAACACACCATATACCTTCTTAATAGTCCTATCAACCTGGGTGGTAACTTTCAGGGGTCCATATACATGGACACTGAGATCTCTCTGCTCATCTACACGCCCAAAGAATCTTACCATTAACCCAGTACTCTTTATTCCTGTTACTCCATCCAAAGTGAATCACCTCACACTTTTCTGCATTAAACTGCATTTGCCACCTCTCAGCCCAGCTCTGCAGCTTGCCTTTGTACCTCTGTAACCTGCAACATCCTTCTGCGCTATCCATAATTCTCTGACCTTAGTGTCATCTGCAAATTCACTAATCCAAACTTCTATACTCTCATCCAGATCATTTATAAAAATGACCAACAGCAGTGGTCCCAAATCAGACCCTTGCAGTACACTACTAATAACTGAACTACAGGATGAACATTTCACAGCAACCACCGCCCTCTGTCTTCTTTCAGCTAGCCAATTTCTGATCCAAACTGCCAAATCACCCTCAATCCCATGCCTCCATATTTTTAGCAATACCCCACTATGGGGAGCCTTATCAAACACTTTACTGAAATCACGTACACCACATCAACCACTTTACCCTTAGCCACCTACTTGGTCACCAACACAAAGTACTCTGTAAGGTTTGTGAGGCATGACCTACCTTTCACAAAACAGTGTTGGCTATTCCTAATCAACTTACTACTTTCTAGATGATTATATCTTTTGAAACCTTATCCAACACTTTACCCACAACCAAAGTAAGGCTCACTGGTCTATAATTACCAGGGTTGTCTCTACTCCCCTTCTTGAAAAAGAGGATGACATTTGCTATCCTCCAGTCTTCTGGCACTATTCCAGAATTATGACATAAAGATCAAAGCCAAAGGCTCTGCAATCTCCTCCCTAGTTTCCCAGAGAATCCTCGGATAATTCCCACTTGGCCGGGAGACTTATTTATTTTCACACTTTCCAGAATTGCTAACATGTCCTCCTTGTGAATTTCAATCCTGTCTAGTCTAGTAGTCTGTATTCTCCTAATCAACATTGTCTTTTTCCAGTGTGTATACTGACGAAAAATATTCATTTCGCTCTTTACCCATCTCCTCGGACTCAATGTACAACTTCCAACTACTATCATTGATTGGCCGTAATCTTACTCTAATCATTCTTTTATTCCTGACAAACCTGTTAAAAGCCTTAGAGTTTTCCTTGACCCTATATGCCAATGACTTCTCATGTCGCCTTCTTAGCTCTCTCTTTCGGTCTTTCCTGGCAAACTTGTAAATCTCAAGTGCCCTAAATGAGGCTTCATGTCTCATCCTTGTATAAGCTTTCATTTTCCTCTTGACAAGAAATTCCACTTCTTTAATAAACCATGGCTCCCTCGCTCAACCACTTCCTCCCTGCCTGACAGGTACATACATATCAAGGAGACGCAGTAGCTGTTCCTTGAATAAGCTCCACATTTCAATTGTGTCCATCCCTTGCAGTTTCCTTCTCTATCCTATGCATCCTAAGTCTTGCCTAATTGCATCATAGGTGCCTTTCCCTCAGCTATTAAATTTTGCGTTGTGGTATATACCTATCCCTTTCCATCACTAAAGTAAACATAACCGAATTGTGGTCACTATCAACAATGTGCTCATCTACCTCCAAATCTAACACCTGGCCGGGTTCATTACCCAGTACCAAATCTAATGTGGCCTCACCCCTTGTTGACCTGTCTACATACTGTGCCAGGAAACCCTCCTGCACACATTAGATAAAAACTGACTATAGCATTTCCAGTCAATATTTGGAAAGTTGAAGTCCCCCATAACAACTACCCTGTCACTGTCACTCCTATCCAGAATTATCTTTGCTATCTCTACATCTCTGGAACTATTTGGAAGCCTGTAGGAAATTCCCAACAAGGTGACCTCGCTCCTGTTTCTCAGTAGGCAAGTCCTCAAACATCCTTTCTGCCACCGTAATACTGTCCTTGACTAACAGTGCCACACGTTCCCCCTCTTTCACTACCTTCTCTGTTCTTACTGAAACATGTAAATCCCGGAACCTGCAATAACCATTCCTATCCCTGCTCTATCCTTGTCTCCAAAATGGCCACAATATTGAAATCCCAGGTATCAACCCATGCTGCAGGTTCACCCACCTTACTCCAGATTCTCCTGGCATTGAAGTAGACACACTTCAAACCACCTTCCTGCTTGCCGGTGCACTCTTGCGATCTTGAAACCTTATTTCTGAACTCACTATTCTCAACCTCCTGTATACTGGAACTACAGTATAGGTTCCCATCCCCCGTTGAATCAGTTTAAACCCTCCTGAGTAGCATTAGCAAATCTCACCCCTCCCCCCAATCCGCCCCAGGATATTGGGACCCCTCTGGTTCAGGTGAAGACCATCCTGTTGTAGAGGTCCCACCTAACCCAGAAAGATCCCCAATTATACAGGTATCCAAATCACTCCCTCCTGCACCATCCCTGTAGCCACGTGTTCAACTCCTCTCTCTCTTTATTCCTTGCCTCACTAGTATGTGGCACAGGCAATAAACCAGAGACAACAATTCTTGTTTGTTCTAGCTCTAAGCTTCCACCTCAACTCGCTGAATTTCTGCCTTAAATCTCCATTCCTTGTCCTACCTATGTCGTTGGTGTCTATGTGGACCATGACTTGGGGCTCCACCCCCTCCCCCTCAAGGATCCCGAAAACACAATCCGAGACATCATGGAACCTGGTAACTGGGAGGCAACACACCAACTGTGAATTTCTCTCATTCCCCTCATGACTGAGTCCCCAATGATTAATGCTCAGCTTCTTTCTCCCCAGGGACAGACATTACCCTCAGTGCTATTAATGTCCCACTTGGTTAAGGTCCCCTTCGCTGAAACTCCCCCCCCTCCTTTCCTCCCCCAACCCCCGACACAGATGAGTTGCCCGCGGATTCTGAGCTCCCACCACCAAACAATCCTCCAGGTTCTAGCCATATTCCTCCTCTCACAGGGGATCCTGATCCACGTCTTTGATCTTGTGGAGGGTGCTGCAGAAGCTATTCTTTGCTCTGCTGACACATTTCGCAAAAAGCATCGCTTTGTTAACTGTCTCTTTTCCTGCAAAGCAAACCTGCAAGGCTTTCTGAGCTCAAACTCTACATTGTCTGTGCCATACAGGCTGTGTCATGTGATTTATCTTGTGGTTTTATACTCAATGGCCAGTGTGGCACTTGTACCAATGTAAAGTGCTGTGGTTATCTGTATCGCTTTGGAGGGAGTATTGGTCCATTCTTGAGGAGTGGTATCTCTCTTTCTCTCTCTCTCCCTCTCTCTTCCTATGATATCATTTTACTAAAGTTTTGTCAATGTTCACGGTCTGAGTCTGGGGAATTTCCTCAGCATGGAGCGACTGAATGTTTCAGGATGTGGTGCCAATCAAGCAGGCTGCTTTCTCCTGATGGTGTCAAGCATCTTGAGTGTTGTTGGAGCTGCAAATGGGGAATATCCTATCACACTTCTGACTTGTGCATTGTATATGGTGGAAAGGCTCTGGGGAGTCAGGAGGTGAGTTACTTGCTGCAAGTTTCCAATCCTGTGATCTGGTGTTGTAGCCAGAGTACTTATTACTCTATTTAAGTTGCTGTTCAATGGCAGCACCCAAGATTTACAGTGTGGGGTCTATAGTGGGGGATTCAACAATGGTAATTCCAATGAGTGTTAATGGTTACTGGTTATAATGTCTCTTGTTGGATGGTGTCACCTCAACCCAAAGTTACAAGTTACAAGTGTCACGCTGGCCGTTGAGTACAAAACCACAAGATAATTCACACAACAGAGCCTACGAGACACAGATCATGTACAGTTTGAGCTCAGAAAGTCTTGCAGCTTGGATTGGTACCTTGGACTTTGATGTTGTGGCCATTTCAGAGATATGGATAGAGCAGGGACAGGAAATGTTGTTGCAGGTTCCTGGATTTAGATGTTTCAGTAGGAACCAGGAAAAGCTCACCTCACTCTATAATCTGTTAAAATATGAGTGAAAGAGAACTCCCAAATTCCACTATTTAAAGAAAATAACATCAATTTATTTTTTAACTTTGAACGTGAATATTAAACAACAACTCTACACAACTCTAAGTCCCTCCTTTTTTCTTAACTGCTAACTATCTGCTTCCAACTCTATAACAATATGTTTATCCTATAAAACACTTAGTGAAATTCCATTAACTTGATTTCAAAACCACACAGCTGCTGTCATCTTCTGTTTTCCCTTTTCCAGCTGAAGATCTCCCTGGGTCATCTTCTTTCTTTTTACTGTAGGTTTGACATGGAAAGGTACTTTCAATAGAGAGCATTTCCTAATTTCTTGGAGAGCAAAATGTTAGGTCTCTAGGCATTTTCGGCTCAACGGCAATTGATCCCTCCCCAATTTTCAAAATGTCCATGTCTTTATTCCCCCAGCATTGGAATGTCTCATTGCTTTGATGTTGACAAAAACAATAAATTCAAACTTGATTCGGTTTTAATATTCTGGGGCATAATTTGATTGGCTAAATTCAAATTGTTGTCAAAACAGTGACCAAAACTCAGGTATCCATTTCACAGCCAAACCATGACATGTTTTCAATTTTCCAGTACACTCTGGAACTGCCATCTTGTCATCTCACAGGTGCTGGTAATCTCTCAGTTCAGAATACTTTCTCTTAAAGGGACAGTACACGCCTTCAACTTCGCAACAATGGTCATTGCCTGGCATTTGCATATTGCAATTGTTACTAGTTACTTTTCAGTTGAGGCATGGATAATGATTGTGAATGGTGCTGAACATGTGCAATCAATAGTGAACATCCCACCTTCACTAGATGGGATGTTCACTAATGATTGCACATTTGGAAGGGAAGGTCATTGATGAAGCAGCTGAAGATGGTTGGGTCGAGGACATTAACCTGAAAAATTCCTGCAGATATGTCCTGGAGCCAAGAAAACTGACCTCCAACAAACACAACCTCATTCCCCAGTGCCAGCTTCGACTTCAACCAGTGGAAAGATTTCTCTTTCTTTCCTATTGATTCCAGTTTGGCTCGGCTTCCTTAACTTTACACTACGGCAAACACTGTCGTCTCATCTCTGGAATTTAGCTCTTTTGTCCATGTTTGAAGCAAGGCTGTAATGGGGGCAGGAGCTGAGTGGCCCTGGCGGAACCTAAACTGGGCATCACTGAGCAGGTGCTGCTCAATAGCACTGTTGGTGACACCTTCCATCACTTTACTGATGGTCAAGAATAGGCTGATGGGGCAGTAATTGGCTGGGTTAAATTTATCTTGTGTGATAGGTATATCTGGGCAGTTTTCCACAGTCACGTAGATGCCAGCATTATAGCTGTACTGGAATAGTCACAGAATCATAAGTAGGCCATTCAGCCCATCAAGTCTGCTCCAAGATTCAATATGTTCATGTCGAGTTTGATAATCCTCAATTTCACTTTCCTGCCTTTACCCCATGGCCCTTGATTCCCTTCCTGATTAAAAATCTGTCTCTCTCAGCCTTCATTATACTTCACATCCCAGTCTTGACAGCTATCTGCAGTAAAGAATTCCATAGATTCACTACCGTCTAAGGGAGGAAATTCTTCCCTCTTACTTTGAGAAGATGCCCTCCGGTGCTAGATTCCCTTGCAAGAGGAAACAACCTAACCACATCCATCCTGGTAAGACCCCTAAGAATCCTGTATGCTTTAAAAAGGTCACCTGTCATTCTTCAGCATTCCAATGAGTACAGGCCTAACCCACTCAACCATTTCTCATAAGACATTCTCTCTCTTCCTGGCATCAGTGCGGACTGCCTCCAAGTCATCTTTCCTCAGACAAGGAAGCCAAAACAGCATTGCAGCTGGAGTATTGTATGGATTTATCAACATCATGACGATTAAATTATATTAATGCATGTATAATCACACACCATAAATCAGTGCTGTATTACACATTCTGTTGGATCTAACACTACCTCAATAAAACAAACCTCATTGCATCAGGTGCAAATACCCTGCAGGAGGCAAAGTACACGTATCACCTGTAGCTGGGACAAGCGTAAGACCTAATAAAGCATGATGACACACCTTTGAGGGGTGAGAAGTAAAATAAAAACATTGCACACAACATATTCAGGTTGTGTTAATGAGTTCAGTTTGAAGTACTAGATCACACATTACTGCAGGTTCGATTTGCTGTTGTTAGTTTGCCATGCTTAATTTTAATTTGCAGTTCAGATAGAGAGTTGGTTATTGGAACTGTAGTGAATTTACCTTTCCATGCACTGCTTGAGTTACAGGCACACAGGTTGTTCGCTGCCCAGTTACAGGCACACAGAGTGTTCGCAGCTCAGTGACAGACACACAGCATGTTCACTGCTCAGTTACATGAACACAGGGTGTTCACTGCTCAGTTACAGGCACACAGGGTGTTCACAGCTCAGTTACATGCACACAGGGTGTTCACAGCTGAGTTACAGGCACACAGGGTGTTCACGATCAGTTATAGGCACACAGGGTGTTCACTGCTCACTTACAGGCACACAGAGTGCTCACGGCTCAATTATGACACACAGAGTGTTCACGGCTCAGTTACAGGCACACAGGGAGTTCACTGCTCAGTTACATGCACACAAGGTGTTCACAGCTCAGTTACAGGCACACAGGGTATTCACAGCCCAGTTATAGGCACACAAGGTGTTCACTGCTCACTTACAGGCACACTGGGTTTTCACGGCCCTGTTATAGGCACACAGAGTGCTCACAGCTCAATTACAGGCACACAAAGTGTTCATGGCTCAGTTCGATGCACTCAGGGTCTTCACTGCTCAGTTACAGGCACACAGGATTTCAGAGCTCAGATACAGGTGCACAGGGTGTTCACTACTCAGTTACAGGCACACAGAGTGTTCACGGCTCAATTATGACACACAGGGTGTTAACGGCCCAGTTGTAGGCACACAGGATTTCACAGCTCAGTTATAGATGCACAGGGTGTTCACTGCTCAGTTACAGGCACACAGCGTCATCACTGCTCAATTACAGGCATACAGGATTTCACAGCTCAGTTACAGGCACACAGGGTGTTCATTACTCAGTTACAGGCACACAGGATTTCACAGCTCAGTTACAGGCACACAGAGTGTTCACGGCTCAGTTGCAGGCACACAGTTATTCACTGTTCAGTTCGGGCGCAAAGGGTGTTCCCTGTTCAGTTACAGGCACACGGGGTCTTCACAGCTCAGTTACAGACACACAGGGTGTTCACTGCTCAGTTACAGACACACAGGGTGTTCTTTGCTCAATGACAGGCACACAGAGTGTTCATGGCTCAGTTACAGGCACGCAGCGTCATCACTGTTCAATTACAGGCACACAGGATTTCACAGCTCAGTTATAGGCGCACAGGGTGTTCACGGCTCAGTTGCAGGCACACAGGGTATTCACTGCTCATTTACAGGTCCAAGGGGTGTTCACTGCTCAGTTACAGGCACACAGGGTGTTCTCTGCTTAGTTACAGGCACACAGTGTTGTCACTGCTCAGTTACAGGCACACAGTGTTGTCACTGCTCAGTTACAGGCACACAAGAGTGTTCACGGCTCAGTGACAAGCACACAGAGTGTTCACGGCTCAGTGACAGGCACACAGAGTGTCCACTGCTCAGTGACAGGCACACAGAGTGTCCACTGCTCAGTGACAGGCACACAGTGTTGTCACTGCTCAGTTACAGACACATAGTGTTCTTACCTTTCAGTTACAGGCACACAGGGTGTTCATTGCTCAGTTACAGCCACACAGACTGTTCACTGCTCAGTTATAGGCACAAAGGGTGTTCACTGCTTAGTTACAGGCACTCAGGATGTTCACGGCTCAGTGACAGGCACACAGAGCGTTTATGGCTCAATTACGGGCACACAAAGTGTTCACTGCTCAGTAACAGGCACACAGGACTTCACAGCTCAGTTACAGGCACACAGAGTGTTCACGGCTCAATTATAACACACAGGGGTGCTCACGGCTCAGTTACAGGAACACAGTGTATTCACTGCTCAGTTACAGACACAAAGGATTTCATAGCTCAGTTACAGGCACACAGTGTGTTCATGGCTCTGTTTTAGGCACACAGGGTGTTCACTGCCCAATTACCAGCACACAGGGTGTTCACTGCTTCGTTACAGGCACACAGGGTCTTCACTGCTCAGTTCCATGCACACAGTGTTCACAGCTTAGTTACAGGCACACAGAGTGTTCACGGCTCAGTGACAGGCACACAGAGTATTTATGGCTCAATTACAGGCACACAGGGTGTGCACGGCTCAGTTCGAGGCACACAGGGTGTTCATTGCTCAGTTACAGGAACACAGAGTGTTCATTGCTCAGTGACAGGCACACAGAGTGTTTATGGCTCAATTACAGGCACACAGGGTGTTCACTGCTCAGTTCGAGGCACACAGGGTGTTCACTGCTCAGTTACCAGCACACAGGGTGTTCACTGCTTAGTTCCATGCACACAGGGTGTTCACGGCCCAGTTCGAGGCACACAGGGTGTTCATTGCTCAGTTACAGGCACACAGGGTGTTCTCTGCTCAGTTACAGGCACACAGAGTGTTCAAGGCTCAATTACGACACACAGGGTGTTCACGGCTCAGTTGCAGGCACACAGGGTATTCACTTCTCATTTACAGGTGCAAAGGGTGTTCACTGCTCAGTTACAGGCACACAGGGTGTTCTCTGCTTAGTTACAGGCACACAGTGTTGTCACTGCTCAGTTACAGGCACACAGGACTTCACAGCTCAGTTATAGGAACACAAGAGTGTTTACGGCTCAGTGACAAGCACACAGTGTTCACGGCTCAGTGACAGGCACGCAGTGTGTTCACTGCTAAGTTACAGGCACACAGGATGTTCACTCCTCAGTTACGGGCACACAGTGTTCACAGCTTAGTTACCGGCACATCGAGTGTACACGGCTCAGTGACAGGCACACAGAGTGTTTATGGCTCAATTACCACATCAGGGTGTTCACGGCTCAGTTACAGGCACGCAGTGTATTCATTACTTAATTACAGCCACACAGAGTATTCATGGCTCCGTTAGAGACAGACAGGGTGATCACTGCTCAGTTACAGGCTCACAGAGTGTTCACTGCTCAGTTACAGGCACATAGTGTTTTCACTGCTCAGTTACAGGCACACACTGTTCACTGCTCAGTTACAGACACATAGTGTGCTTACCTTTCAGTTACAGCCACACAGAGTGTTCACTGCTCAGTTCCATGCACCCAGTGTTCACAGCTTAGTTACAGGCACACAGAGTCTTCACTGCTCAGTTACAGGCACACAGAGTCTTCACTGCTCAGTTCCATGCACACAGTGTTCACAGCTTAGTTACAGGCACACAGAGTGTTCACGGCTCAGTGACAGGCACACAGAGTATTTATGGCTCAATTACAGGCACACAGGGTGTGCACGGCTCAGTTCGAGGCACACAGGGTGTTCATTGCTCAGTTACAGGAACACAGAGTGTTCATTGCTCAGTGACAGGCACACAGAGTGTTTATGGCTCAATTACAGGCACACAGGGTGTTCACTGCTCAGTTCGAGGCACACAGGGTGTTCATGGCTCAGTTATAGGCACACAGGGTGTTCACTGCTCAGTTACCAGCACACAGGGTGTTCACTGCTTAGTTCCATGCACACAGGGTGTTCACGGCCCAGTTCGAGGCACACAGGGTGTTCATTGCTCAGTTACAGGCACACAGGGTGTTCACTGCTCAGTTACAGGCACTCAGGGTGTTTACTGCTCAGTTATATGGACACAGGGTGTTCATGCTCAGTGACAGGCATACAGAGTGTTCACTGCTCAGTGACAGGCACACAGGGTTTTCATGCTCAGTTACAGGCACACAGTGTATTCATTACTTAATTACAGCCACACAGTGTGTTCATGGCTCAGTTAGAGACAGACAGGGTGATCACTGCTCAGTTACAGGCTCACAGAGTGTTCACAGCACAATTACAGGTACTCAGGGTTTTCACTGCTCAAATACAGGCACACACTGTTCACAGCTCAGTTACGCACATAGTGTGCTTACCTTTCAGTTACAGGCACACAGGGTGTTCATTGCTCAATTACATGCACACAGGGTGTTCGCAGCTCAGAAACAGGCACACAGGGTGTTCACTGCTCACTTACAGGCACACAGGGTGTGCACGGCCCTGTTACAGGCACACAGAGTGCTCACAGCTCAATTACAGCACACAGGGTGCTCATGGCTCAATTACAGGCACTCAGGGTCTTCACTGCTCAGTTACAGGCACACAGGGTATTCACGGCCCAGTTATAGGCACACAGGGTGTTCACTGCTCACTTACAGGCACACAAAGTGTTCATGGCTCAATGACAGGCACACAGAGTGTTCATGGCTCAGTTACAGGCACACAGCGTCATCACTGCTCAATTACAGGCACACAGGATTTCACAGCTCAGTTACAGGCACACAGGGTGTTCTCTGCTCAGTTACAGGCACACAGAGTGTTCAAGGCTCAATTACGACACACAGGGTGTTCACGGCTCAGTTGCAGGCACACAGGGTATTCACTTCTCATTTACAGGTGCAAAGGGTGTTCACTGCTCAGTTACAGGCACACAGGGTGTTCTCTGCTTAGTTACAGGCACACAGTGTTGTCACTGCTCAGTTACAGGCACACAGGACTTCACAGCTCAGTTATAGGAACACAAGAGTGTTCACGGCTCAGTGACAGGCACGCAGTGTGTTCACTGCTAAGTTACAGGCACACAGGATGTTCACTCCTCAGTTACGGGCACACAGTGTTCACAGCTTAGTTACCGGCACATCGAGTGTACACGGCTCAGTGACAGGCACACAGAGTGTTTATGGCTCAATTACAGGCACATCAGGGTGTTCACGGCTCAGTTACAGGCACGCAGTGTATTCATTACTTAATTACAGCCACACAGAGTATTCATGGCTCCGTTAGAGACAGACAGGGTGATCACTGCTCAGTTACAGGCTCACAGAGTGTTCACTGCTCAGTTACAGGCACACACTGTTCACTGCTCAGTTACAGACACATAGTGTGCTTACCTTTCAGTTACAGCCACACAGAGTGTTCACTGCTCAGTTCCATGCACCCAGTGTTCACAGCTTAGTTACAGGCACACAGAGTCTTCACTGCTCAGTTACAGGCACACAGAGTCTTCACTGCTCAGTTCCATGCACACAGTGTTCACAGCTTAGTTACAGGCACACAGAGTCTTCACTGCTCAGTTCCATGCACACAGTGTTCACAGCTTAGTTACAGGAACACAGAGTGTTCACAGCTCAGTGACAGGCACACAGTGTGTTTATGGCTCAATTACAGGCACACAAAGTGTTCACGGCTCAGTTCGAGGCTCACAGGGTGTTCATGGCTCAGTTATAGGCACACAGGGTGTTCAATGCTCAGTTACTGGCACACAGGGTGTTCACTGCTTAGTTATATGCACACAGGGTGTTCATGCTCTGTGACAGGCACACAGGGTGTTCACGGCTCAATTACAGGCACACAAGGTGTTCACTGCACAGTTACAGGCACACAGTGTATTCATTGCTTAATTACAGCCACACAGAGTGTTCATGGCTCAGTCAGAGACAGACAGGATGATCACTGCTCAGTTACAGGCTCACAGAGTGTTCACAGCACAATTACAGGTACTCAGGGTTTTCACTGCTCAATTACAGGCACACACTGTTCACTGCTCAGTTACAGGCACATAGTGTGCTTACCTTTCAGTTACAGGCACACAGGGTGTTCATTGCTCAATTACAGACACACAGAGTGTTCGCAGCTCAGAAACAGGCACACAGGGTGTTCACTGCTCACTTACAGGCACACAGGGTGTTCACGGCCCTGTTACAGGCACACAGAGTGCTCACAGCTCAGTTATAGGCACAAAGGGTGATCACTGCTTAGTTACAGGCACTCAGGGTGTTCACGGCTCAGTGACAGGCACAAAAGGGTGTTCACTGCTCAGTTCCAGTCACGTAGAGTGCTCACGGTTCAGTGTCAGGCACACAGAGTGTTGACTGCTCAGTTACAGGCACACAGAGTATTCGGGGCTCAGTTACAGGCATGCAAGGTGTTCACTGCTCAGTTACAGGCACGCAGCGTGCTCACTGCTCAGTTACAGGCTGTTCCCTCCCAGTCAGAGTACGCTTCTGCAGTTTGGGATATTTGACCTTGGACCTTCTCCAAGGCGAACTTTGGGACAGGCAACAACACAAAGTGGCCGAGCAGAGGCTGATAGCCAAATTCAGTACCCATGGGGATGGCCTCAACCGGGACCTTGGGTTCATGTCACACTGCAGGTGACCCCACTGCACGCACGCACACACACATTGACATGGACACAGACAGACACAAGCACACACATAGACACACACACCCATACACTCATGCAGACCCTCTCTCGTATGCTCACACATACACTCCTACACTCACATAAACACCCTCTCACAGACTTACATCTCTTTATGCTCACACACATTCATAAACCCACACTCTCTCACAGATACTCATATCCCCTCCCCACCCCACACACATGCCCACACACATATAAGCTTGTGGGGTGAATTTATACTTGCAAAAATACATTTTACTTTGCTCAAAAACTGCATGAATCTATGTAACATTCTCTAAATCCCTTTTTTAGATTCGAGTCAGTCTGAACATTCGACAGCCTCGCACAGGACACCTCACACCTTCAAAGCATTATCGGGATCATCATGGCACCTATTGCTAAAGTTCAGTTATATCACGCTGTAAACTTTTGGCTATAAATTCTGTGTCTTATAGTTGTGTACTCCACAACCACCTGATGAAGGATCAGTGCTTCGATAGCTAATGCTTCCAAATAAATCGGTTGAACTATAACCGGGTGTTGTATGATTTTTTTTAACTTAAATCTGAAAATTGAACATTACACTAATAAGCTACACTGTGGTTTCTACATCTACGTTGATGGGTAATGCTGATCTAAAATTCCTGCAGGTTGTGGATTAATGTGTGGAGGGAGGGGACTAGATCTGGAGGGGAAGGGTGATTTGAAATGATGAACCTTTGTTCTGTAACAGGTAGATTCCAGTGAGGAAAGCTACTGGCTCCTTGTGCTCGATGGTGGCTGTTGGAGAGTCTGGCCTTGGAAGTACGTGGCATCTATCTGGGCATAGATATCATTTCACTTAAACCCTTGAAGATCAATAACCACACCGGTGCAGAATCAGGGCATTCTGCTAATAATGCAGCTTTTGGATTTAGCCACTCTCATTCCTTCATTACGAGATGTTTTTGAGAAGCACGCTGGTTCTGTTTGGGGCCAATTGGGTCTTACGCCAATGACCCAGATGTTGAAAAAATGTTGTGAAACTGATAATCTCAATAGGTTTCTTAATAAATAAAAAAAAGCATGGAAATGGAACAATGATGAGACTGAAGAGAGTGGATTGGAGTAAGTTTCTGGAATTCATTGTGTCATTATAAACTTCAATCAAAGGAAGTTAATCTTTAATAGAATAGTTTGTCAATAAATACTGTCCAAGAATATAGGAAAGTTTTTAAAGTGAGGATTTGTAAACGTAAAGTGAATGTTAATCAAAAGTGGGCAGCATGGTGGCACAGTGCCTAGCACTGCTGCCTCACAGTGCCAGAGACCTGGGTTCAATTCCTGCCTCAGGTGATTGACTGTGTGGAGTTTGCACATTCTCCCCATGAGTATGTGGGCTTCCTCCCACAGTCCAAAAATGTGCAGGTTAGGTGAATTGGCCATGTTAAATTGCCTGTAGTGTTGGGTGAATGTAGGGGAATGGGTCTAGGTGGGTTGCTCTTTAGAGGGTTGGTGTGGACTTGTTGGGCCAAAGGGCCTGTTTCCATACTGTAGGTAATCTAAAAGCACTGTTAGTCATACTGATCATGGTGGTTGATACCAATGGGCCCCACTTGGCCCCATCCCATTGTGTCTTTCCTTATAACTTGCTGCTGTCTGTCAGATTGCTGAGTCATGGTAAGGAATGGGTTTCTGTGTGACTTGCTGTCACAGAGGAAAGTGGGAGAGATGTAGAGGGAGAAACGGGGGATGGGGAAGATGGATGTTAAATTCCTTTTTAATATCATATGATTTTCAAACAAATTGGAGATTATCGTGATCAAATTGCTGTTCAAGGTTTGCAAGCCTTTTGTCACAGACTGTTTTGTATTATAGCATAGAGCAGACTGTTCTTTTTAAAGACAGCTACATGACATCAGTAATCCAGTATAAGGCCTTCAGTCACTCTTCCTGTGCAATGGAGTCAGTGCGGTCATTTTGTTATGTGGGTGTAATGCACAGTGACATCGGTAGGAACAGAGCTAAGACTGTGTGTTTATGTCGGTAATGTTGTAGCCTTGTAAATAGTGTCGTAAAGAAATTACAAATGTCTGACTCAGTGAGAACATAAATATCAATAATATATGTCAGTGGACTAATATGTAGCAAAGCATTATCACTTTTATCCTGAGCAGAAAGTTCTGAAGGTGAGTCATCCTAGACTGGAAATATTAACTGTTTCGATCTTCACTAATAGATGTAATAGTTTTAGACGGATCTAGCTTTATTTTTAAGTGATTATAGTGTGTCTATATTCTCCATGATGTGTGTACATGTAAATCTCTGCTGATGGCTTTACACAATCAATTGGTTTGGAAAGGGATGAATTTGCTGTTAATTTTATTTGTGCTGAAGTGAGTCAGCAGGTTCGAGTTGGGAGTTAACATTTTTTGCATGTTTTTAAAAGGCTGTTCTCTGATATAGTAACTGCTAGGTATTTCCCAGTTCCTGGATCTTTCGCTTTTATTCATTCCTGGGATGAGAGCATCACTGGCTAGATCAGCATATATTGCCCATCCACAATTGCCCAGAGACCAGTTAAGTGTCAACCACATTGCTGTGGGTCTGGAGACACATGTAGGCCAGACCAGGTAAGGATGTCAGTTTCCTTCCCAAAAGGACATTGGTGAACCAAATGAACTTTTCCTGACAATCGACAGAGTGGATTCATGGTCATCATTAGACTTTTAATTCCAGATATTAATTGAATTCACATTCCGCCATCTGCCATGGGGGGGGGGGGGGGGGGGGGGGGGGGGGGGGGGGGGGGTGACTTTATAGACGTTTATAAAATCATGAGGGGCATGCATAGGGTAACTAGATAAGCTCTTTTCCCTGGATTGGGGGAGTCCAGAACTAGAGGGCATACGTTTGGGCGAGAGGGGAAAGATGTAAAAGAGACTTAAGGGGCAACTTTTTCAACAGGGGGTGGTGCCAGAGTGGAATGGGCTGCCAGAGGAAGTGGTGGATGCTAGTCCAATTACAACATTTAAAAGGCATCTATATGTGTATATAAATAGGAAGGGTTTGGAGGGATATGGGCTGGGTGCTGGCAGGGTGGGACTAGATTGGATTGGGGTATCTGGTCGGCATGGGCGAGTTAGACCAAAGGGTCTACTTCCATGCTGTACATCTCCATAACTCTATGACTATATAGAAGCTTCAATTTAGTATAAAAGTTATAAAGTGCTTCACAAGAATGTTATCAAACAACATTTAAATATTAAGACAGTTATAAAATGAGATTGATTTGAAGAAATGTCTTAAAGGAGGAGAAACAGACATATCTTTAGTTTGTTGGAATGTTTTCAAGTTATTTTGATCATGTTTCAATGCTCTGGCCTAATGCCCAACTTTCAACCAATCTCATGCCAACCCACTGCCTTACCTGGGTCTTTACTCTATCTGGTAATGGCAAGAAAGACTGACAAAGATCGAAAGTATGAAAGAACTTGGATATTCATCATGCAGAACAAATTTCTTGACTTTCCATTTCAGCTTTAAGTGGTGACTTCAGAATCACACCACCGAATATTTTATTTCCACGTATTTGCATCCCATTCAAATCCATACTCACCCCTTGTTTCAATACCCTCTCCAATGCAAAGCAGCACATTCGTGAGATGCATTGGTCCAATCGATACCTGGCATCGGCCGCTCTTCATGTGCCTGTCCAAGTTGTCATCAGGATGCGTGTTCATATCAATAACCCTGCATACTGCATGGCCAATGTCCTCCTGAACCCTTCACCCATGCATTTTTGCATTGGCAAACCTGCCAGCTTCACCATTACACCATGCCTGCTCTGGACCAACTCCCACACCAATGTCAGCTTCTTAGCACCTTACTTTTGGGGCTCAGGGACAAATATGACTTCGCATACAGGGTCTCGTATATCTATGATTCCAGCATTACATTTCTCAGGAAGCACTGCATTTAATGCTGTATTGCTGATAACAAGACTGTGGGGCAGAACCAAGACCCCGATTTTAGGATTATCACTTGGCTCCATGATGGGCGGCACAGTGACTCAGTGGTTAGCACTGCTGTCCCTCAGCACCAGGGTCCCAGGTTCGATTCCAGCCTTAGGCGACTGTCTGTGTGGAGTTTGCACACTCTCCCCGTGTCTGCATGGATTTCCACTAGGTGCTCCTGTTTCCTCCCACAGTCCAAAGATGTGCAGGTCAGGTGAATTGACCATGCTAAATTGCCCGTAGTGTTAGATGCATTAGTCAGAGGGAAATTGGTCTGGGTGGGTTACTCTTTGGAGGATTGGTGTGGACTGGTTGGGCCAAAGGGCCTGTTTCTACACAGTAGGGAATCTAATCTAATCTCAACTAAATGATCTTCCATAGCATTTCCTTTTGGCAAACATGTATGAACAACATGTAGGCCAATTCCTACTGCCACCTTTTGACCGTCAGCTGTACTGCAAGGCCCTGTCAGAGTGGTGCAGGCATCAAAACCTTACCTGAAGGAGACCAATCTTATCAATCTTATCTATCTTATCTTATATGCTGGAAGCATATGTATCTTCTATTACCATTCTGCATCGCTCTGAGGGTTACAGAAAGGAAAATGAATGAATGATTGGGTAATAGAGAACTTTTCCTGCAGCTACAACTGGTACCCAAATGTTTTGTTTCTTCAATGATTTGTATTCACTGAATGGACTGACTTTTGAGTCATAGAGTCACAGAGTCCTACAGGACAGAGAAAGGCCCTCTGATGTATGCTGACCCAAATGTCCTTCCACGCTAACCCCATTTCTCTGCACTTCGCTGAGATCCCTCTCATCCTTTTCTATTTTTTTCTTCTTTTTTTACTACTTCTTTTACTCCCACACTGCCATCTAAGACCAGGAGTGCTTATATTTTCCCCAGTACCCATGTTGTGTGTGCAGGTATGAAACACAGTGAAAGACAACAGGTATACAAACCTTTATTCAATTTCCACCACCAGGAAGAAAGGAAATACCAGGTGGCCAGTGGCAAGCAGTGCCCTTCACATCAAAGGGTAATGCTGTGTGATCAAACATTTAAGGAGAGGGCAGGAATTAAATCAAAACAAAGTTGAAGGGGGAAATAATACACTCTCTAATCCTTTTTTATCTAAGTATTTGTCCAATGCCTGTTAAATTTTGTTAATGTACCCGCCTCAGACATTCCCTTCTACTGACAGCTCATTCCAGATGCCTACCATCCTCTGTGTAAAGAAGTTGTTCATTAGGATCCCCTTCATTCTTTTCCCTTTAACCTTAAGTCCAAAACATGTGCATGTCAGGTAGATTAGCCATGCTAAATTGCCCATAGTGTTAGGTGCATTAGTCAGAGGGAAATGGGTCTAGGTGGGTTACTCTTCAGAGGGTCGGTGTGGACTTGTTGGGCTGAAGGGCCTGAATCCACACTGTAGGGAATCTAATCTTAAACTGATGTCCTCTAGTCCTTGATTCACCAAGCCTGAGAAACAGTCTGAGCACATTTACACTATCCTTGCCTCTCATGATCTTATAAACCTCTATATGGTTCCCGCCTCAGTCTCTTGCACTCTAAAGGAAAGAGTCTGAGCTCATCCAACCTCTCCTTATAACTCAGACCATTGAGTCCGGGCAACATCCTTGTAAATTTCTTCTGCACTCTTTCCAGTTTAAGAATATCCTTCTAATACGAAGGTGACCAAAACTGAACGCAATACTCTAAGTGCGGCCTCACCATCTTCCTGTAGAACTGCAACATAACTTTCCAACTTCTATACTCAATATTGATGAAGGCCAGTGCACCAAAACTGCTTCATTGGCCTTTCTACCTGTGACTCCATTTTCTCTCTGTCATTAACCGACTTCAATCTCAAACGCTGACTCTCTGTTTAACTAAAAAAGGAAAGATTTGATCCTGGTTCCCCTCCAGCTGTGTGTCAGGGATTAAATGGTTGAGTCACCAATTAAAACTGCTCCTAATCTCCTGGGAAAGGTTTCTCTGACATTTATTGCCTGAGCCACACCCTCTGTACTTAAATGAATGAAGTCATTTCAATACAGCATCGGTGTGAAATTCATTAATACAGAGATACAATCCTCACTGTCTCAAACTAGAGTCACAGAGTCATAGAGATGTACAGCACGGAAACAGACCCTTCTGTCCAACCTGTCCATCCCAACCAATCTAGCCCCACCTACTAACACCCGGCCCATATCCCTTCAAACCCTTCCTATTCATATATCCATCCAAATGTCTTTTAAATGTTACAATTGTGCTAGCCTCCACCACTTCCTCTGGCAGCCCATTCCACACACACGCCACTCTCTGTGTGAAAATGTTGTCTCTTAGGTCTCTTTTATATCTTTCCCGTCTCACCCAAAATCTATGCCCTCTAGTTCTGGACTCCCTGACCCCAGGGAAAAGCCTATTTATCCTATCCATGCTCCTCACAATTTTATAAACCTATATAAGGTCACCCCTCAGCCTTCAACGCTCCAGGGAAAACAGCCCCAGCCTGCTCAGCCTCTCCCTGTAGCTCAAATCATCCAACCCTGGCAACATCCTTCCAAATCTTTTCTGAAACCTTTCAAGTTTCACAACATAATTCTGATAGGAAGGAGACCAGAATTGCACACAATATTCTAACAGTGGCCTTACTAATGTCCTGTACAGCTGCAATGTGAGTTCCCAACTCCTGCACTCAATACTCTGACCAATAAAGGAAAACATACCAAATGCCCTCTTCACTATCCTATACACCTGCCACTGCACTTTCATGGAGCTATGAACCTGTACCCAAGGTCTCTTTGTTCATCCACACTCCCTAGGACCTTACCATTAAGTGTATAAGTCCTGCTAAGATTTGCTTTCCCTAAATGCAGCACCTTGTATCCATCGGAATTAAATACCACCTGCCAATTCTCAGCTCATTGGCCCATTTGATCAAAATCCTGTTGTAATCTGAGGTAACCTTTTTTGTTGTCCACTACACCTCCAATTTTGTGTCATCTGCAAACTTACTAACTTTACATTTTATGCTCACATCCAAATAATTTATATAAATGACGAAAGGTTGTGGACTCAGCACCAATCCTTGTGACACTCCACTGGTCACAGGCCTCCAGTCTGAAAAACAACACTCCATCACCACCCTCTCTCTTCTACCTTTGAGCCAGTTCTGTATCCAAATGGCTAGTTCTTCCTGTATTCCATGAGATCTAACCTTGCTAACCAGTCTCCCATGGGGAACCATGTCGAACACCTTACTGAAGTCCAAATAGATCACATCTACCTCTCTGCCCTCATCAACTCTCTTTGTTACTTCTTCAAAAAACTCAATCAAGTTTATGAGACATGATTTCCCATGCATAAAGCCATATTGACTATTCCTAATCAGTCCTTGCCTTTCCAAATACAAGTACATAGAATCGTAGTTATAGAGATGTACAGCATGGAAACAGACCCCTGGTCCAACCCGTCCATGCGGACCAGATATTCCAACCCAATCTAATCCCACCTGCCAGCACCCGGCCCATAATCATCCAAACTCTTCCTATTATACCCATCCAAATGCCTCTTAAATATTGCCATTGTACCAGCCTCCACCACTTCCTCTGGCAGCTCATTCCATACACGTAACACCCTCTGTGTGAAAAGGTTGCCCCTTAGGTCTCTTTCTCCTCTCACCCTAAACCTATGCCCTCTAGTTCTGGACTCCCCAACTCCAGGGAAAAGACTTTGCTTATTTACCCTATCCATGACCCTCATAATTTTGTAAACCTCTATAAGGTCACCCTCAGCCTCCGATGCTCCAGGGAAAACAGCCCAGCCTGTTCAGCCTCTCCCTGTAGCTCAGATCCGTCAACCCTGGCAACATCCTTGCAAATATTTTCTGAACCCTTTCAAGTTTCACAACATCTTTCCGCTAGGAAGGAGACCAGAATTGCACACAATATTCCAAAAGTGGCCTAACCAATGTCCTGTACAGCCACAACATGACCTCCCAACTCCTATACTCATTACTCTGACCAATAAAGGAAAGCATACCAAATGCCTTCTCCACAATCCTATCTACCTGCGACTTCACTTTCAAGGAGCTATGAACCTGCACTCCAAGGCGTCTTTATTCAGCAACACTCCCTAGGACCTTACCATGAAGTGTATAAGTCCTGCTAAGATTTGCTTTCCCAAAATGCAGCACCTTGCATTTATCGGAATTAAACTCCATCTGCCACTTCTCAACCCATTGGCCCATTTGGTCCAGATCCTGTTGTAATCTGAGATAACACTCTTCACTGTCCACTACACCTCCAATTTTGGTGTCATCTACAAACTTACTATCTGTACCTCTTATGCTTGCATCCAAATCATTTATGTAAATGACAAAAAGTAGAGGGCCCAGCACCGATCCTTGTGGCACTCCACTGGTCACAGGCCTCCAGTCTGCAAAACAACCCCCCACCACCACTCTCTGTCTTCTACCTTTGAGCCAGTTTTGTATCCAAATGGCTAGCTCTCCCTGTACTCCGTGAAATCTAACCTTGCTAATCAGTCTCCCATGGGGAACCTTGTTGAATGCCTTACTGATGTCCATATAGATCACATCTACCACTCTGCCCACATCAATCCTCTTTGTTACTTCATCAAAAAACTCAATCAAGCTTGTGAGACATGATTTCCCACGCACAAAGTCATGTTGACTATCCCTAATCAGTCCTTGCCTATTTAAATACATGTACATCCTGTCCCTCAGGATTCCCTCCAACAACTTGCCCACCACCGAGGTCAGGCTCACTGGTCTATAGTTCCCTGGCTTGTCCTTACCACCCTTCTTAAACAGTAGTGGCTGATGTTAGCAAACCCCCAGTCTTCGGCACCTCACCTGTGACTATCGATGATACAAATATCTCAGCAAGAGGCCCAGCAATCACTTCTCCAGCTTCCCACAGAGTTCCAGGGTACACCTGATCAGGTCCTGAGGATTTATCCACCTTTAACCGTTTCAAGACATCCAGCACTTGCTCGTCTGTAATATGAACATTTTGCAAGATGTCACCATCTATTTCCCTACAGTCTATATCTTCCATATTCTTTCCCACAGTAAATACTGATGCAAAACACTCATTTAATATCTCCCCCATTTCCTGCGGCTCCACACAAAGGCCGCCTTGCTGATCTTTGAGGAGCCCTATTCTCTCCCTAGTTATCCTTTTGTCCTTAATGTATTTGTAAAACCTCTTTGGATTTTCTGTAATTCTATTTGCCAAAGCTATCTCATGTCCCCTTTTTGCCCTCCTGATTTCCCTCTTAAGTATACTCCTACTTCCTTTATACTTTTCTAAGGATTCACTTGATCTATCCTGTCTATGCTTCCTTCCTTTTCTTAACCAAGCCCTGAATTATTTAGTCATCCAACATTCCCTGTACCTACCAGCCTTCCCTTTCACTCTGACAAGAATATACTTTCCCTGGATTCTTGTTATCTAATTTCTAAAGGCTTCCCATTTTCCAGCCGTCCCTTGACCTGCGGGCATCTGCCTCCAATCAGCTTTCAAAAGTTGGCCTTTCTCCAATTTAGAACCTCAACTTTTAGATCTGGTCTATCATTTTCCATCATTATTTTAAATCTAATAGAATTATGGTCACTGGCCCCAAAGTGCTCCCCCACTGACACCTCAGACACCTGCACTGCCTTATTTCCCAAGAGTAGGTCAAGTTTTGCACCTTCTCTAGTAGGTACATCCACATACAGAATCAGAAAATTGTCTTGTAGACACTTAAGAAATTCCTCTCCATCTAAATCCTTAACACTATGGCAGTCGCAGTCGATGCTTGGAAAGTTAAAATCCTCTACCATGACTATCCTATTATTCTTACAGATAGCTGAGATCTCCTTTCAAGTTTGTTTCTCAATTTCCCTCTGACTATTAGGGGGTCTATAATACAATCTCAATAAGGTTATCATCCCTTGCTTATTTCTCAGTTCCACCCAAATAACTTCTCTGGATGTGTTTCTGGGAATATCTTCCCTCAGCACAGCTGTAATGCTATCCCTTACCAAAAATGCCTCCTCTCTTGCCTCCCTTTCTATCCTTCCTGTAGCATTTGTATCCTGGAACATTAAGCTGCCAGTCCTGCCCATCCCTGAGCCACGTTTCTGTAAATTGCTATGATATCCCAGTCCCACGTTCCTAACCATGCCCTGAGTTCATCTGCCTTCCCTGTTAGGCCCCTTGCAGTGTAATTTATTAGTCCTACCTTGTCCCTGCCTGCCCTGACTGTTTGACTTACTTCTGTTCTTAACTGTACCAGTCTCAGATCGATCTCTTTCCTCACTAACTACCTGGGTCCCACCCCCATCTTATTAGTTTAAATCCTCCTGAGCAACTCTAGCAAATTTCCCTGCCAGGATATTAGTCCCCTTCCAATTTAGGCGCAATCTGTTCTCCTTGTATCGGTCACTTCTACCCCAAAAGAGATTCCAATGATCCAAAAATATGAATCCTTCTCCCATACATCAGCTCCTCAGTCATGCATTCATCTGCTCTATCCTCCTATTTCTGCCCTCATTAGCTCAGAGCACCGGGAGTAATCCAGATATCCTGTCCCTCAGGATTCCCTCCAACAACTTGCCCACCACTGCCGTCAGACTCACTGGTCTCTAGTTCCCTCGCTTGTCCTTACTACTTTTTTCCAATCGGGAGGAGAGAAACACAAAGCAAGATGTTAGTCTGACCTTTGCTGGATAAAGTTGGAATTCATATTCTCTGCACTGGGGAGCTTCCAAACTAATGGTCCCCAGCCACCAATGAACAATATTCACTCTCGATAATTGAGATAGACATTGATTTTCGAGAAGAAAATGAACCTGCAGATTCTTTGCAGTTTCTGCAAACAACATGTCTGGACTTGAAACTGAACTTCAATCCAAAACCCACAAGAAACTCCAGTTCAGTATTGTACATAATTGTACATATAGAAACCAGCTTGTCAGTAAAGTTTATTATTTCATTTGTCAGATTGATGACTAATAGCAGGTATTACTACCCACAAATCAAACAGCCAGCTTGTACAATTTATACCATCAGCCAAAGCCATTTTGCTGAACAATTCTTTCAGATTCAAGGGCAAGTTGATCATGTTCTTGAATGAAAAAAGCAGAGGGATTGCTTTGTGCTCAGGTTCTCAATACACAGATATGTTCCCATTGAAGCAATAAACAGATGCTTTCGGGACCTCTTCTAGCTGGAGATCCAATACCACACACAGCCAATGGAAAAGCATTTAGTTGTTTGAAGAGCTGCCAAAACATAATTCCAGGCTCTGGGGTTAGGCGCGGCCACTTCAGTTTTGCTGCACAGTGAAAGCATGTTCAGGGGACACCTGGTCAAACATGGCTAATTTCATTTGGTCAGAGCAGGGTTAGCTTTCCGATATAGTTTACAACTTGTTAGTCAATTTAACCATAATAAAATCATTTATTGTCATTATTCAATTATGGGATGAGGGTTTTACTGGCTAGGCCAACATTTACTGCCCATCCCTAATCTCCCAGAGGGCCGTTTAAGAGTCAACCACATTGCTGTGGGTTAAAGGACATTAGTAAACCAGATGGGTTTTTCCAATAATCTATAATGAATTCATTGTCATTATTAGACTCTTAATTGGAGCTTTTTATTGAATCAAAATTCCCCCATCAGCCATGGTAAATCAAACAAACCCAGACCCCCCGGAACATTGCCTAGGTTTCTGGTTTAATAGTATAGCAATAACACCACTAAGCCATTACCTCACCTTGTGCACAGAGTGTGCATGAGGAAAACAGAAGACATTGTCAAGCACCAGAATTGGAAATGACAGCAATTATTTTGTATCCTTTTTGTAACAGAAGACAGTTTTATTCCACAATTCTGATTAAATCAAATAATGATTACAAAGTAAAACAGTGGTGATAGTGTGGAGACCTACCTTTGACAAGAATCGATTATGAACTCAAAAGCAAAATACTTTAGTCACTGAATATTGAAGAAATGCTGGAAGTACTTAACAAGTCTGGCACCATCTGTGGAGAGAGGGGAAAGCAGAATTGACGCAGAGAATTTCCCCACTTTCTACCAAAATGTTTTATTGAGTGAAGTACATAGAACCTGGCCCATCGTGTGAGAACAAATTTTCTCACGCAACCTTCCATTTGTCAGCTCTTAGGCACCTTTCCCAGGAAACAGTAGGCCGGAGTGGCGGAAGTTGTACATGCTGCCCAGAGTTAATGGTTGGTGCCATATTTACAGCCCAGCCACATGTCATTTTGGCCGATACAAGCCAGGAATTGTCCCTCTCGCTGTGACATCTGGCATTCAGGACTTGGCCCAGAGGAAAGGAATTTCACTCAGGCTTCTCAGAGAGGGACCTGGCAATGTTGATGGACAGTCCAAGGAGAGGAGGGCTGACCTTCTTTGCAGCTGACGAGCCACCAGATATCACCAGCCTGATTCCAAATTGTTGTCTGAGTCAGTGGTGTATCCTGGGTGAAACGGGATGTTTTAAAGTTCAGTGATCTTCTGCATTCCATAAGGGTTAGTGGGAGTAATTTCTCTTTGCTAGCTATCACTCATCTCTTACTCTGCCACTGCACAGCCTCTTTCCAATACTCATGACCTGTAAGTCTCACCTGTGTCCACTCAACAGCTTTCCCTGACCTCATCCTCCTTAACTATTGAAACTTCCTGTTCTTCTTTGTTTCCTACTCACTCACTGGGAATGGTCATCACCTCTGCTGCTCCTGTATCAACACGAAGTGCTCCCCATTCACTTCCATCAGCCACAATCCCTCTCTTAATCTGAAACAAACTTTCAGAAGTGTCATGCCAGACTTGAAACAGTAACTTGGCTTCTCTTGTCACGGTGCTGTGTATTGGATTTGAACCCGGGCCTTCTGACACAGAGGTAGATACGCTACCACTGGGGCATAAAACTGCCAAGTGTTAGCCTAGTCCAATGACTTTCATACTATAGTGCAGGGTCAGTAATCCCTCAGGCCAGGCTGAAATGTTGGGGCCATTGCTTCAAACCACACCACAGCAATTTAAATTCAATTTATAAATCTAGATCTGATAGATCCTGTTGCGAATGATGATTATTGCAAAAACACTTCCAGTTCGCTAAAGGGAATAAAATCTGTCACCTTGTGTTGCGGTGGTAGTGTCCATACCTCTGAGCTGTGAAGGCTGGGTTCCAGAGGTGTGTCATGACATCTCTGGACAGGTTGATGAGAAAATAAACACCCTGTCTGGCCTACATGTGACTCCGGGCCCACAGTCATGGGGCTGACTCTGTAATGACTGAAGGAGCCATTCAGTTCAAGGGCAGTTAGAGGTGGGTCACAAACACTCGCTTCCGGTGGAAGAAGAAAGCAAACATTGCTTTCCTCAACAAACACAGAGAAAGTTGGGGTGAAAAAAATCCTCAAACGAATCTGAGGCGAGAGAAACAAAGTAACCTATCCAAGACCGGCCTGACTTCTTCCGAGAGTTTATTTCAGTTCCCCAGCACACACACTATTTTGAGTGTCTCCCCTAGCAGTACATTCAGCTGAAGCACCAATTTACTGTTTTGTTTTCTGTAATCAAGCTGATCAGAAACAGCATTAGACATCGCTCGGGCAGACAGGGCTTGAACCCTGGCCTCCTAGCTGAGGGTCAAGGACACTACCGCTGCACTGCAAGAGCCCAAGCAACTAATTCTGTTGCTTTTGGTTTTTATTTAAAATTTAACCCGTTTTTCTAACCAGCCTGTTCAGAGTTGTTTTCACACAGCGTTAGAAGGAGGTGGGACTTGAACCTGGGCTCGCCACCAGAGGTCTATCAATCCTGTCACTGTTTTAAACTCAGAGCAGCTGTTCCTGCTTTTTGGTCTCCCCAGCCAATTCGGTGCAAAGCAGACGGGCTTCGAGCGGATTCGTGCCAGCTGGACTGTTGTTGCTGTACAGTATCAATTTACAGCCAGAGAGGCTGAGGGCGTGTTGTAGCGCCGAGCCAATAATTCCCTTCTCTTCTCCACCAGCTCCACCCTCTCAGCCAGATGCTGTTTTTTTTTGGCAATAATCAGCTCCGAACAGTTCCCTGATTGGTGTAAAGATAGGAGAAAACAAACCCTGTGTCTGAGCTGCAAAAGAGGGGAATTCTGTATTAAACAACTGAACAGCTGCTGGTAAAGTCTTCAGGGAAAAGTGAGTTAAGGGAATTTCTCTTTAATTTAACAGTGATGTTTCGCTTTACGTAACCGCTAGTCCTCCCCTCCTGTTTGTTTTCTGGCTCGCTTCATATTGTCAGTCTTCAAAGTCAAGGTGAAGGTCCTGCGGAATGTTTTAAAAATCCCTGAAGGTCTTTGCGTCTTTCAAGAGGGGGATACAGCCTTTTTTTTAAATGTATGTCTACATCAGCCACCAACTTGCCCTTTCCTGTGGGAATAGCATTTGCAGAGTTAGTCTGATCAGGGAGAGGTGTGCAGAAATATGTGAAATTGCCTAATTTGGCGGGCAAAATAGAGGAAACTAAAGAGTGTAATTTAAATGCCGGGGTGCACAGTGATGTGGATGCCTCATTCCAACATGGGTCATTTCAAAAAAATAGTTGTCTCATGGTACAACAAGTAATTAGAAAAACTAACGTAACATTGGGGCGTGAATTAAGAGTTCCGGGTTTATGTGAGACTGTACTAGGAGAATTTGGTGTAGTTTTGGTACAGAGATAAATAGGAAGGTGGGGTAAGGGGAAGGCAATTGGTGAAGGTAGGGGGTCACAGTGGTAGGTCAGGGGCAGGTAGGACAAGTCAGGAGGCCAATGTCTAATTGGTTAGTCAGAGTCGAAAAGTGTGGTAGTGGAAAAGCACAGCAGGTCAGGCAGTATCACCAGTGATCCCATGATCACCCCCCCCCCACTTCAGGGACAATCTCCATCTCTGCCCCCAACTCCAACTCCACAACAGGCCCCAGCTCTCAGCCTTGCTGGGTTTTTACCATACCCAATACAGGATGAACAATCAGTCCTCAGTAAAGGTCTAACTTTCATCCCACTATGCTTCCAGGTCAATGAATTTCGTATGCTTTGTGACATTGAACATTTTCTTCTGCTGCCTCTGTGCTTGCCTTTTTGATTGTGACACCCACCCAGCCTCCAAGGACCCCTTCTCCCACCACCTGGACACCCTGTGCAGGCCTCTTACTCTTCCTTGACCTTTTTATCTCCAACTGCTGCCATGATATTGACTGCCTCAACCTGTCCACCCCTGTCTCTTACTCCATCCCCTCACAATGCGCAGCCCTCCCCTCCTTCTGCTCCAATCCCAATCACACCATTAAACCAGCGGACGAGGGGGGACAGTGGTAGTTTGGTGCACTGACCTGTACACCACTGGACCAGGCACCAAATCATGAACACCTACTCCTACTGCCCCCTCAACCACGGCCTCATCTTCCATCACCGAACCATTATCTCCTGGACCATCCACAACTTCATTCCCTCAGGGCATCTCCCATCCACAGCCTCCAACCCATGGTTCAGGAACCCCGCACTGCCCAGTTCTACCTCTTACCCAAAATGCACAGACCTGACTGTCCCAGTTGACCCATTGTCTCAGCCTGATCCTTCTCCACCGAATTTATCTTGTCATATCTTGACACTGTACTGTCCTGAAAATGTGTTGCTGGAAAAACGCAGTAGGTCAGGCAGCATCCAAGGAGCAGGAGAATTGACGTTTCCCCCTTGGACTGTCGTACTGTCCTCCTTGGATCAAGGACTCCCCACATACATTCGGGATGCCACCCGCTCCCTCCACCTCCTCCATGACTTTCATTTCTCTGCCCCCAATGCCTCATCTTCACCTTGAACATCCAGCCCCTCTACAAATCCGTCTGCCATGGCAAAGGCCTCCAAGCCCTCCATTTCTTCCTCTCCCATCGACCTAACCAGTACCCTTACACCGACACACATTTGATTGGTGTACTGGTCCTCATTCTCAACAACTTCTTCTTTAAATTCTCCCACTTGCTTCAGACCAACAGGGTAGCCATGGGCAGTTGCATGGGCCCCAGCTCTGCGTGCCTCTTCGAAGGATACATGGAACAGTCCATATTCCACAGTTACACTGGCACCATTCCCCACCTTTTCCTCCGCTACATTGATGACTGTATCGACACCCCCTCGAGCTCCCACAATGAGGTTGAACAGTTCGTCAACTTCACTAACATGTTCCACCTTGACCTTCCATTCATCCCGACCATCACGGACACCTCACTCCCCTTCTTGGACCGCTCGGTCTCCATTTCTGGTGACCAACTCAACACTGGCATCTACTTCAAACCCACCCACTCCCACAGCTACCTGGACTACATCTCCTCCCAGACCTCCACTTCCTCCTGTAAAAATGCTATCCCTCATTCCCAATTCCTCTGTCTCAGCCATACCTGCTTCGAGGAGATGCAATTCCACTCCAGGACATCCCAGCTGGCCTCCTATTTCAATGACCACAACTTCCCCTCTCATGTGGTCATCAATGCCCTCCAGTGCAACTCCTCCACGTCCACACCTTTGCCCTTGAAGCCCACCACTCCAACCACAACAAGGATAGAACCCCATGGTTCTCACCTTCCATCCCACTAATCTCCAGATACAGCACATTATCCTCTGCCATTTCTGTCCCTTACACTCGGACCCCACCACCAGAGATATATTTCCCTCTCCAACCCATCTGTGTTCTGTAGAGACTATTTCCACTATGCTTCCCTTGTTGGATCCACGCCTCCCCCACCAACCACACCCAGCACCTTCCCTTGCCACTGCAAGAGGTGTAAAACTTGTGCCCACACCTCCCCCTCACCTCTGTCCAAGGCTCCAAAGGATCTTTTCACATCTGACAGAGTTCCCTGCGCATCCACTCACCTCACCTCACCTACTGTGTCTGGTACTTTTGATGTGGTCTCCTCTACAGTGGGGAGACAGGACACCAACTTATTGAGCATTTCAGGGAACATCTCTGGGACACACACCAAGCAACCCCACTGCCCTGTGGCTGACCACTTCAACACCCCCTCCCACTGCTCCAACAACATGCAAGTCCTGGGCCACCTCCACCACCAAATCCAATCCACCTGATGGTTGGTGGAAGAACACCTCATCTTCTGCCTGGGGACCCTCCAACCAGATGGCATCAACATTGACTTCACCCCTTTCCAAATTTCCCCTCCCCCTGTGGAATTCTTGACTCTTAACTCCAGACAAAACAGGTTTCTGGTCAAAGGTTTATTTTTGAACAGCTGGCGAGAGATTCTGGGTGACACCAGAAGGAGTCAAGCAGCCTACTTGTGGCAGTACCCCTCGATGAATCTCTGAACATTACATGCATGCAGTGTATTTTGCATCTTATTTGGCTGTGACTAATGCAAAGCTCTTAACATCACATGTCTGATTGCTATTATGTTGTTAAAGTAGGTATTTCTCAATCTTACAATGACTATTAATTGCTACCTTCCTATGATAAATATCGAATTGTTCACAGGAGCTTGTTATTCTGTAAGGAGGTAGATAATAGCATTTTTGTATTGTTCTCATTGTGGGTCTTCACATGCTCTTTTTTAAGAGATAAGGAAGTATGGTAACAGGAACAGAAGGCAGATAATAAGATCTATAACCAAGGCTGACAATCTTATTCAGGAAAACAAATATCCTTCCTTGGGGCTAGGAGTAAAATACACTGTATGGCTCCAGACCATTTTGGCAGTTTAGAGCTAGCCTAGGCACCAGCTGTGATTTCCCATCTCAGCCTTTCAGAGGACAATACACAATCAAACATGCAGTGAGTCACTCTAATAGGGGATCTTTAACTCTTGAATTCCCAATACTTCAAAACACTATGATAAACCAGTAAAATAGAACTATTTAAAAAGCTTTTGGGGTTCTCTAACTTGATCACACCTACCCCATTAATCTATCACAGTAACTCCCCACCCGCCATCTGTATCCACCTATTGCCTTCCCAGCTGCCTTCCTCCCCGCTGTGCACACCCCTCCCCCATATATTCCTGATGAATGCCTTCTGCCCGAAACTACTTCTGCCCCTGGGATGCTGCCTGATCTGCTGTGCTTTTGGAGACTGGGTATGGCTTGCTCAACATAGTTTTGATGCAGGCAGCTTGGATGTTTGCGGGATGGTGATGACAAACTGTCAGCTTTGTGTCATCAGTGACAAAGTCCGTGTGATGTTTGAGGTGTGGGGGCTGTTGATAGGGCCTGCGTTGACCAGTGCTCAGCAACCTACTGGAAGATTTCCACGCAGCAGAGTGCTCTCATGCTGTCTGAGACTAAGGTCTGGATTTCTGCTATTGGGTATGCAGTTGAAGTTGGGCGGGTTGGGAGAGGAATTTCCCAAATTTCTAGACATGCATAAGTGGGAGGGTTGCTCAGGTTGAAGTATTTCTAATCTAGGGTGCAGTGTACAGTTGGGACTGGGAGTTCTTTTGGTGCAGTGGTAGTAACCCTATCTCTGAGCCAGGAGGCCTGGCTTCAGGTTCCACCTGCTCAAAAAGTGTGTAATGACATCTCCAAGGGTGTGCAGTTTAGGTGGACTCTTCACGCTGAGGTGTCCTGTAATCTAGGGATGTTTAGGCTAGGTGGATTAGCCAGGGTTACAGGCGTAGGGTAGGGGAAGTAAGTGTAGTTGGGATGCTCTTTGGAGGGTTGGTGCAGGCTTAATAGGCTGAAGGACTTCTGTCTGCACTATGGGGATTCTCTGATAACAGTAGGAAATGGCTGTAGTTCAGCTTGCTATACCCAGAGACCGATCGGGTGCAAGTATGGGTGGTTTAGCATTGTTATGGGTCTGGTTTTAAAAAAAAAACAATGCTTGAGTTGTCTGGGACTTAAGGGAGTGGGGAGGATTTGAGTCATGAAAGGGGAGCAAATCTCCACGTTCCTCTGTGTCTGCTACACATTCCAGAGGCTGTCAAAATCCTATTGCTCAGTGTTATCCTCCAGATGCAGGAGTGTGGCAAGTCTTGTGATAAGGAGATAGCTGAAACAGGAGTCGGTGCAAATACACTTGAGTGGGGAGAATGGTCTCCGATACTCCATGTTACAATGATGAAGGATCTCAGGTGTTGCAGTTTGTAGGTCATACTTGATATTACAATGACCTGTGCTCTGCATCTGCTATGTCTAAGGCACAAGTCAGGATTATGATGGAACTTGCCCAGCTTTCCTGGAGAAGTGCATCTCCAGCAACACTTAAAGCTCAATGTCATCTAGGACAATGCAGCCTGCTTGATCAACCACCTTCCAACATTCATTCCCTTACAGCAGTATCTACAAGATGTGCTGCAGCAATTCACCGAGACTCCTTGTGTCCTCTCCAAATCTGTGACCCATACTACTGGGACAAGGGTTGACCTGGGAGTATCACCTACACGTTTCCTGATGAGTCAAAGACCATTTTTACTTGGTCTTTTATTACTGTCCCCTCATTGTCACAGAGATCAAACTCCCCTCCCATCATCACTGTGGTGACCTTATCCTGCGTGAACTGTAATGCTTCAAGGAGGTGGTTAACCACTGCCTTCACAACAGCAACTAGGAGTTGGCAATAGAATCTGACCAGTGATGTCCACGCCCCATGATGGAATTTTAACAAATAAATATAATGAATTCTGTGAGGCTGTTCAGGTTCACTGTCTAAATGGAGGAGTCCAGGCAACAGCTAAGCTCAATGTAATAAGTAATGATTGAAAGAGTTGATGTATTGATTTTTAATTTTCCAAAATTATCTAGATTCAAGGAAGGTTCTATGTGAATGGAAGACATGGCATTTTATTCACAAAAGTGAACCTGTGAAACAATTTTAATGTATTGCAGGAAAGATGTTATGGCTACTATTAAGGATATTATAGCAGGGCAGTTGGAACAATCAGACAGAGTTTACACGGGTTTATGAATTGTCTGATGAGATAGGTGTTGCAGATAAGGAGGAACGGGTGAGTGTACAGTACTTGGATGTCCAGAAGGCTGAAAAATGGCAGATGGAACTCAATCTGGAGAAATGCTAGGTATTGCATTTTGGTACAACAAATAAGGTAGAGCTTTTACAATTAATGGTGAGGCCTTGGGTGGTGGTGTAGAACAGAGGGATCTAGGGGACCAGGTACATAACTCTTTGAACTTTGTGTCACATACAGATCAGGTGCTTAAAGTATTTGTCATGCTTGCCTTCTTTGCTCAGTCCTTTGAGTTATAGGAGCTGGGACGTCATGTTGAGATTGTACAGGACGTTGATGAGGCCTCTTCTGGAATATTGTATCCAGTTCTGGTCACCCTGTTTATAGGAAGAATATTATTAAGCTAGAGAGGGTTCAGAAGAGACTTACCAGGATGTTGCCGGGTATGGAAAGTTTGGGTTATAAAAGGCTGGATAGACTGACACTTGTTTCACTGGAGCTGAGGAGGGCTAAGGGATGATCTTTATGGAGATTATAAAATTGAGGGCTACAGATAGGGTGACTGGCTTGGTGGGGGATTTCAAAAGTAGGGAGTATACCCTTTTTTAAGGTGAGAGGAGAGAGATTTTAAAAAAGACTAAAAGGACATTTTTTTTAACATAGTGTGGTTCATGTACGAAAGGATTACTTAGATTACTTACAGTGTGGAAACAGGCCCTTCGTCTCAATTAGTCCACACTGACCCGCTGAAGCACAACACACCCGTGCCCCTGCATTTACCCTGTCACCTAACACTACAGGCAAATTTAACATGGCCAATTCACCTAACCTGCACATCTTTGGACTGTGGGAGGAAACCGGAGCACCTGGAGGAAACCCACGCAGACACGGGGAGAATGTGCAAACTCCACACAGTCAGTCGCCTGAGGCAGGAATTGAACCCAGGTCTCTGGGGCTGTAAGGCCTCCCGTAGTTGCAATGTTTAAAAGACATTTTAGATAAGTACAGAATAAGAAACGTTTGGAGGAATATGGGCCACACACAGAAAGGTGGGACTATTTTAGTTTGGAATTATGGTCGGCATGGATTGGTTAGAGCCATAGAGTCTGACAACACAGAGACAGACCCTTTGGCCCCAACTGGTCCATGCTGACTAAAATGTCTGTCCACATTAGCTATCGTGGAATCATAGAATTTTACAGTACAGAAGATGGCCATTCGACCCATCGTGTCTACCAGCTCCTGAAAGAGCTACCCAACTCATCCCACTCTCTAACCTGATCTTGGTAGCCTTCTGAATTAATCCCTTTCAAACATATTTCCATTTGAAACCTCCATTGGAATCTGCCTCCACCATTCTCCCAGGCAGCACATTCCAAATCCTAACAACTCTCTGAGTAAAAATGTTTCTCCTCATCTCACTCCTGGCTCTCTTGCTGACTGTCCTGAAATTGATTGATTAATGACATTCAATCTTGAAATGCATCAAGTGACCCTTCTCTAAATTGCTCTTGTATTCATTCTGGAGTGGACACCAAAACTGTACAGAGTCCTCCAGCTGCGATTCCAAAGCATGTTCTGTACATCTGCCCCAAAAATCCCTATTTTTATATCCCATCCTTTTGTGATAAAGACCCACAATTCACTTGTTTTCTGAAACATTTGCTGTCTCAGCAAACTACCATGTTTTTGTGATTCATGGAACACGACATCTACTTTCATCTGAACTGCTGTCTCTCTCTCTTTGTAAAAGCATTCTGTTTTTCTATCCTTACTGCCAATGTGGACAGCCTCCACGTTTTCCCACATTAGATTCAATTTACCAAATCTTTGCTTAGTCATTAAAACGGATTGAGCCATCGAGATCTACAGCACAGGCAAAGGCCCACTGGGTCTGTGCCAGTCAAAAACAACCACTTCACTATTCTAATCCCATTTTCCAATACTTGGCCCAAAGCCTTCCATTTCTTGGCAGTGCACATCTAAATACTGCTTCAGTTCCTGGGAGGACTTCTGCCCCTACCAACCTCTACAAGCAGTGAATTCCAGAATCCCATCATCCTCTGGGTGAAATGGTTTTTTCCTCACATCCCCTCTAAACCTCCAGCCCCTTCCCTTAAATCTATACCCCCAGTGGGATTGATTTCAAATAATGACCAAAATTGGTGAGTAGCAAAAATAGCCTCTTTTCTTCAGCAACCACAAGCTGCACCAGTTCGAGGCTGCAATGGAATCCAGAAATCTAGTTCTTGCACTAGCCCTTTTACACACAGTTCTTACATGTATTAACATTCCCTTACTACATTGTTTTATCTATAAATAAACAAATGTTTGAGGGGCTTCTTTCCTGGGAGACAGGAGATGGGTTAAAATGTGTGCTAAGTGGTGGTTGCTGCTCCCGCTAGGATTAAGAGTATCTGTTCAGTCTGTTTGGGTAAGGAAGAGATGTTAGTCCTTTTTGTTTGTTTAAGTTAGTCAACGTTAGTTTAAAAAAAATACTAGGCCTATAGGCTCAAAATAAGTTAGAAATTGTACTTGTACTTAATAAAGGATTATTAAACTAATTACTGCAGCTAGGTTGTGAGATTGTTTGTTTGCTATTTGTCGATTGAGTTTAATTCACTCATGCATTTTCACCCTAACTGCTGTTTTGTCAGTTAGGGGGATAGTGGCATTGTTAAAAAAGCATTCAACACGTACATACTGATTCAGGAAAACCTTTGGTGTTCTGCAATCTATTCACGTTCAAGAGACAGTTGGTGAGGGCTGATTAATCTTTCCATATTTTTGGGTAGGTCGTGGAGTCAAGATGGCAGGTTTGGTATTGTTCTGGGTAGGTTAGTAGTAGTCTTTTGATATTTATTCAGAGACATATAGGTCTAAATACTGCTTACTGCAAAGGCTGGTAAGAACTGAAGGTGTGAAAAAGCTGTAATGATTGTTTTAATTAGAAAGAGTTGTTTTAATTTGGTCTACCAAATTTGTGTACTAAAATATACAGCGGAACCCTGGTTTTTTTGAATGAATGAGCAGTGCAGAGTGATGCAGAAGGACAGACCAGATTTTGTTTTCAGGTTGGAATTTACTGAAGGAGATTTTTGGAGAACTGGCTCATTTCCACTCGACTTGGAGGGGATTGAGTGGTCACTAAGGACTGTGGATTTAAGAACTTTACTGGTGAATTTTTTCCACATGGGAGGATTCTTCAAACTCTATTTACTGTAATGGGCTAGTAATTTTTGTTGTTATAATTATTGTATGCTGCCTGTCAGTAACTTGCTTAAATACTGGCTATCGGAGTCTTATGAAAGTGCCATCATGAAATGACAAAAGGAGCAAATGAGAACGTGTATAAGGGAAGTGTTTCACAAAACTCAAAAAAGGTTCAGCTAAGCACGACTCCGATAAAAATTTGCAGTAAATATAATGAAGTGCTGGAGGCAAGGATAGTGGGTTAATGAGGTGGAAAAGCATTTGTTATGTAGAGCCATGAAAAAAGATGAAGGAACATTCATTATGTAAAGCCAGTTAAGGTTAAGAACATTCCTTGTGTAGCAGCAGATGGCTTAATCTTTACTATTGACACTCACCAATTGTAACAGTCACCCAATCATTATGCATGTTGCCTTATCTGGATGCTGCTCCCTATAAAGTGACTATATAATTCCTTAAGAAACTGCAGTTCCAGAGAAGACTGAGAGTTCATGTCCCTGTGCGCATCGACGATCATTCTCTCTCCCACCAGGGCCCAGAATAAAGATGAAGGAGGTAAAACTATGTCTCTGAGCATTTTGCATTGACTGAGGCGGGAATGGGACAACACCGTGATATAGTAAATAAAGGGTTAAGAATGAATAAATGATGTAGGTACCCACTATTTGGTGAGCTGGTGAGTGAGTTAGTAAAGATAACCTAGATCACAATATCTCTCAATCCCCTGGTCACTGATCTCTTCTTCAAGGGGAAAATTGCTTCCTATCTACCAATCCATGTCTTTGTAATTTATACGTCTCAGTCGTGACCTTCTCAATCTACTCTGCTGGAAGGAAAACAACCCCAGTGTATCTAATCTCCCTTCATCACTGAAATTCTTCAGCCCAGGGCAACATACTGGTTATCACATCCCTCCTTTTAATGTGGAGTCCAGAACTGCGCACAGTAGTCCAGCATAAACCTCTCTACTCTTAAATTCCATGCCTTAGCTAATAAAAGGAAGTATCCCTGAGGCCACTTTATCCACTTGTCCTGATACCTTAAGGGATGGTTTCCACGCACTGCAAGGTCCCTCTGATCCTCCGAGGGTCTGAATGTTCATCATGCATTCTCTTGCTCTCTTTGTCCTGCCCAAGTGCATCATTTTCTTCTTTTAAATTCTAAATGCATTTCATATCCCTATTCTGTTGCAGGCTTGTTTCCTCTTCTTAACTTACTTTCTTACTTATCTTAGTCATCAGCAAATCCATGAGCATTCGTTCCGTTCCTTCGTGATGGTAGAATCTCACCCACTCTCTGTACATTGCTGTCCAGAACCTGGATCCGGGAAGGCCTCACTGCCCTAAGTTGCTGTCTTTCCGCTGAGTATGCTGTTGCCAGCCTTCCAATTGTTACCCACCAGTGGAACGGAGTCTTGTGTCGTGATTGGTTTACTTATTCACCCTGCAACGGCTGCATTCATTCAGGCTTAGAAGAACCTTAAAGCTGTTGGCTAATTGCAGTGATTAAGCCATCTGCTGTTACACAATGAATGTTCTTAACCTTAACTGGCTTTACATAATGAATACATAGCTTTACATAGTGAACTCCTACTACCTGGGCGTTGGTTAGCTCAGTTAGCTGGACAGCTGTTTTGCGATGCAGAGAAATGCCAACAGCATGGATTCAATTCCTGCACTGGCTAATGTTGCTGTGAATGACTCTCCTACTGAACCTTTCCTTTCACTTTACGCATGGTGACCCTAAGATTAACCTATCACCAGTCACCCCTGTCTAATGGGGCCCTTCTCTGGGACTATGGCAACTTTACTACTTCTACCATCTCAATCCTGTTGTAGTGACAGCCCACCCAACCCAACTTGCTTCTGACCACACAACAAATCTGATTCTTGCTGAGCGTTTGGCTCTTGTTGCCTTCTGGAATATTAAGCTCACTTGCCCACCCTTGTCATATCACAAACGTCAGTAGCTTGACCTTTGGTTGCCTTTGAGCCAAATTCTTTGCACTGACATCCATGTGCTCCCAAGTACTTCACTTGCAACTGACCACCTCCCACCCACCCAATCTTCCTTCCTTGCTGTGTTTCTATAAGCTAAATTGATCTTTGTTTGATGCCTTCCTTGTTATCACACCATGCTAAGGTAAAATGTGGCAAAGCAATAAACCTTGCCACTTAATAGATCTAACCAGCTTCTTACTTTCCTACCATGTATCAACATAATAATCGTCTTTTTTGGTACTTCCTAATTTCCATTTAATTGATTTATTGTTGTCGCATGTATCTAAGTACAATGAAAAAGTTTGCTTTGCGAGCAGTGCGGGCAGATCATAGCAAATAAGGACATACAGACCATAGGATGTTAAGGTAGAGTGAGGCAGACAGGGTTACGGCTGCTCAGGAGGCGCACAAAAGCAACATCGGCATTAGACAGCAGGGAAGGAACTGTTCTTGAACTAGTTAGTGCATGTGTTCAAGCTCTGTATCTTCTGCCTGATGGAATAGGTTAGAGTGTATTACCAGGCTAGGTGTGGTTTTCTGCAGCAGAACTTTAGATGGAGTCCATGGTTGGAAGGTTGGCTTTAGTAAAGGTCTGGGCAGTACGCACAACTTTCTGTAGTTTCTGACGGTCCTGGAGAGAGCTGTTGCCATACCAGGCCCTTATCACCCAGATAGGATGCTTTCTATGGTGCATCTGTAAAAGTTAGTGAGGGTCCTTTATGGACAGGCCAAATTTCCTAAGCGCCCGGAGAAACAAGAGGTATTGTTGTTGTCGTCTTAATTGTCACATCTACATGGGAGGTGCAGGATGCACTGGTGTTACCATCACTCCTGTGAACGTGATACTCGATCCTCTCCACCTCAGCTCCATCGCTGTAGATAAGGGTATATCCTCCTCCTTTCTTCCTGAAGTCAATGATCAGTTCTATTGTTTTACTGTCATTGAGGGAGAGAGAGAGAGGTTGTTTTCATTGTAGCACAACGCTCAGCAAGCTAATACAGGAAATCCCTCACCCTGTCTCTTTGTCTCTTCTCTCTTTCTATAGCAGTGACTTCAGCAGTCATGATGGGCTGATGTTGGACTGGTGTGAACAAAATTTAAAACTCTCTCAATACCAGGTTATAGTCGAACAGGTAGTGTTTAGGGAGCTAGTGGGGCAGGATTAATTCTGTGTCCAATGATACCTGCTGAAGGAGCGGTATTCTGAAAGCTAGTACTGTACTTTCAAATAAACCTGTTGAATATAACCTGGTCTTGTGTTGTTTTTAACATGTGACAGAACGAAGGGTAGATGGAATAGTCTGTATTAGTGAGAGAAGCACTTGCAAGATGTACTTGTACACAATGTGTACATTGGCGTTTGCAGAAAGCTTCAAGGGTCAGACAGCAGTCCCTCTACTTGCAGGGCGGTGGGTCCTCTACTTTTTGTCATTTACATAAATGATTTGGATGCGAGCATAAAAGGTACAGTTAGTAAGTTTGCAGATGACACCAAAATTGGAGGTGTAGTGGACAGCGAAGAGGGTTACCTCAGATTACAACAGGATCTGGACCAGATGGGCCAATGGGCTGAGAAGTGGCAGATGAAGTTTAATTCAGATAAATGCGAGGTGCTGCATTTTGGAAAAGCAAATCTTAGCAGGACTTATACACTTAATGGTAAGGTTCTAGGGAGTGTTTTAGAACAAAGAGACCTTGGAGTGCAGGTTCATAGCTCCTTGAAAGTGGAGTCGCAGGTAGATGGGATAGTGAAGAAGGCATTTGGTATGCTTTCCTTTATTGGTCAGAATATTGAGTACAGGAGTTGAGGTCATTTTGTGGCTGTACAGGACATTGGTTAGGCCACTTTTGGAATATTGTGTGCAATTCTGGTCTCCTTCCTATCAGAAAGATGTTGTGAAACTTGAAAGGGTTCAGAAAAGACTTACAAGGATATTGCCAGGGTTGGAGGATTTGAGCTACAAGGAGAGGCTGAACAGGCTAGGGCTGTTTTCCCTGGAGTGTCAGAGGCTGAGGGGTGACGTTATAGCAGTTTACGAAATTGAGGGGCATGGATAGGGTAAATAGACAAAGTCTTTTCCCTGGGATCAAGGAGTCCAGAACTAGAGGGCATAGGTTTTGGGTGAGAGGGGAAAGATATAAAAGAGATCTGAGGGGCAACGTTTTCACACAGGGTGGTACGTGTATGGAATGAGTTGCCAGAGGAAGTGGTAGAGGCTGGTGCAATTGCAACATTTTAAGAGGAATTTGGATGGGTATATGAATAGGAAGGGTTTGGAGGGATATGGGCTGGGTTCTGGCAGGTGGGACTAGATTGGGTTGGGATATCAGGTCGGCACGGACAGGTTGGACCGAAGGGTCTGTTTCCATGCTGTACATCTCTGACTCAGTGAAAAGCATTACTAGTTTTGTATTACCAGCAGAAGCTGAGATAGGCATCTACGCCACAGGCAGAACAGACTTTCAAGATACTGCTTTTTGTAGCAATGTGAGATTCGCGGTTTGACCTTTGTCTGCTCCATAAGGATGTTATTCAGGGTTGAGTTGCTGAATTTGCTTGAAGGCATCACTTCCTGTGAAGCACCTTTTTTTTATGTGTTCGTGTTGAAGCCCCCGGTTCCTGACTGTATCTTGGATTTAAACTGAGTGCTGTACAGAGAGATTCCTGGAACAAGGTGTCCTTTAGTATCTGAAATGCTGCTTACTTGTCATAGCCTGACAAACAAAAGGAAGAAGCATTAAATCGTCTCAGTAAGATTTTTTTTTGTAATAAATGCCTTTTGCAACTTGGCTCCCTGTTACAAAATGCTACAGGATGTTTCGGTTAACTCTGTCACTCCATCACAATGACCCAGTGTGTGGGATGATGAGTTGGGTCGTGATGCCATCAACATTTCCTAATGTCTGAATTAAACATTTGAAATTGGTGGGGAATCTGCCAACTGTGTCGAATGAGCCCTTCAGAAAGTTTAAAATATATGCTGGCAATATTCAGGTACCTCATCACCACCTTCTCAAGGGCAAGGAGGGACAAGCATTACATCCGAGAGAGCCAGGTATGTCCACGTCCCACAAGTGAGTTTAAACAAAAATTCCTGCTCCTCAAACAACCCGATTCTGCTCCTTCACCCGCTTGCTCTCACAGCTGCACTCTGAGCACATTTTCCTCAGGTTGCACATTCCTCTGCAATATATTAACAGACCTTTCCTTCTCCCGCCTTTATTTCAGAATTGTTCTGGTTCCAAACATCCCTGTGCCCCCCTCGCTCAACTGCAAACTGAACCTTGAAGATTGCAAAAGGGGGTGTGGGTGGGTCGGGGTTGGGAAAAGGGAGATAAGGCTAGATCAGGGAGTGGTGTTTGTGATAGAGTCAAACAGCTCGGTGTGTTTATGAGAACCCTGGGTGAAGCCGATAACACACAGAGAAATTCCTGTGGAACTTGGAGTTAAGGCTTCAAAGTTTAGGAGCTAGATTTATACTCTTGAGAGTAGATCTTTTTAGAACAGACAGGCTCATGATTCCTGATTGGATAGCATTACGACAAAAATGCAGCATTATATGCAGTCCTCTAGGAGGTATTGCATTTTTCCTATTCATTTTTTTTAAGGGATATTTTTAAATCATTTTGGATGTTTACAATCAATGATGTGCTACTTCAAAGTACACGAGTGCTGTTTTAACAGCTCCAGGTGACTTTAGTCAGCTTTCACTCCCATCTGTTTCCTGTGTACTCTAGATTAGATTAGATTTCCTGCAGTGTGGAAACAGGCCTTTCAACCCAGCAAGTCCACACCAACCCTCTGAAGAGTAACCCACCCAGACCCATTCCTCTACATTTACCTCTGACTGATGCACCTAATCTACACATTCCTGAACACTATGAGCAATTTAGCATGGCCAATTCACCTGACCTGCACATCTTTGGGTTGTGAGAGGAAACTGGAGCACCCGGAGGAAACCCACACTGACACGGGGTGAATGTGCAAATCCGCACAGTCGCCTGAGGTTGGAATCAAACCTGGGTCCCTGGTGCTGTGAGACAGCAGTGCTAACTACTGAGCCACCGTGTTGCGCGCCCCCCCCCCCCCCCCCAAGCCCCACTAATCAGACTTATTCTCTAATTAGTGCCCTATTACTGGTGCCCCTAGATTTTCTCCTATTCTTGGTATGTTGTGGGGGAGGGGTAGATCTCCAAGAGGCTTAAAATTCTAACCGGCCGAGGTGGATGCAGAGAGGAAGTTCCCGATGGTGAGTGTGTCCAGAACCATGGGTCACTATCTAGGATTTAGGGTGGACCATTTAGGACAGAGATGAGTAGATATTTCTTTGCCCAAGGAGTGGTGAGCCTATAGAATTAATTACCACAGGAAGTAGTTGGTGCTAAAATGTTGAATGTATTGAAGACGCGGCTAGATATAGCACTTGGGGTGAATTGGATCAAAGGTGATGGGGATGAGGTTATTGAGTTGGATGATCAGCCATGATCGAGATGAATGGTGGAGCAGTGGCCTCCTCCTGCACCTATCCTCTGTTTTCCATTAGTTCCCTAACTCATCCTCTTGGCTGTTCATTTGAGTGGAATATCCTACTTTCTGTTCATTTTTTTTTTAGTTTACTCTCCTAATTTCTCCTTTCTTTTGCCTTTTTCTAAACTATCCTCATCTTCTATGCTACCACTAAACTTGGTAAGCCTGTACATCTTGTTTCCATAATTTGATGCCATCCTGTGCCTTTTACATTAATCCATAGTGATTGTCATTCCCACCGCAGGAGTGTTTTTCGTTGACAGGGAATGAAGATTCAGGAGGCAGGCAGAACGCAGACAAGTGGAGGTTGTTTATTCGTGCAGAAACTAGTTAAAACAGAGAGAGGGCCAAAGGATCTTCCCTGAGTCTGGTCTCGATGTATGAACTCCGTTATTGGCTTAATCTTTGGCTTAGGTCAGAAGATAGATCGATGACACACTCTAACTTGTGTAGTAGAAAGCAGTTTTTTTTAATACATTTCTGTATCACAATGGTCACATACAATGTTGTTACAGCTCTTCCCTCCTAATCCATACACCAATCCTGTAAAGCACCTGATCAATGATGGGCATCCCTGTGGCAAGCCCAACCTGATCGCATGGTGTTTAACAGACTCTATAATCTCTGGTCCTTGGGATCTTGCCATACATCGTATTCGTTCACATTCCAAACTTAATGGTCACAGTCCCTCGGTCTTGTTTCAGGCTGGCTTATAACTTAAGAACAGCTTGGATTCTATTATTCACAGTATTACATTCAATTACTTCTCTGATATTTCCCTCTGTCTGAGTTGCTGTAAGATTTGTAATGTAGATTGCTGTTATAAAGTTAGTTATAAAATGTTAGTCATACAACTATTTGTACTTCAACATTTCGTGGAAATGGGTTGGGAACAATCTATTTTGTTCAGGGAATTTTCCTAAAGCTAGTTGACTTCATATCTAGGTTGAAGTGCTTTTTCTTTAATACTTTTATTTGATGAGATGTGTATATTTATGTTGAAACCTACCCCTGTGATTCTAAAAAATCTTTAACTAGAATATATTGTTTTTTCTAATGCTCTGAGTAACTTGAAAGAAACGCCAACTTTAGCTGTCATTCTGATTTAGCAGCTAAGGGAGTGAATAGGCTACACCTGGCACTTGGTGTTCATCCATTTACTGGGACGATTATTCTTCCATTAATAAAGGTCAAGGTTGGTGACTTATCAGTTCTTATCAAAAACTGTCTGGAATGGCATTCTTATGGCTTTAGAGAAGTCTATTCAAAGATGTTGTTTTCTTTAATCAAAGACTGGAACAGACTGTTTGTCTTGTTTAACTCCCCTCAGCCATCTTGTGTTTTAATTCTAAGGCAGGCTGCCTCTTTGTTTGCTGACCATTTTGCATGAGCCAACATAGGCTACTCTATTCTGGACAGGTGTAGGCCACCCCTACACCCACAGTCTTATTTCCTAATGGGTTATTCTTTCAGTTATGAAATATCTCATTAAAAAGCTACCGGGTTTAAAACTTAGCTTTTTGCATTCCACAGTATCCATTCTAACATCCTTGTGATTACCTTAACAAATTTGAGACATTTGTTTCAGAGTCCTGTTTCTTGTCTTCAGAATTCCACATTCAGTTATCATTTTGCCTCAAAGATTCTTTGCTGTGAGATATTTAATTATTTTGTAGCACATTACCAGATCTAATGTAGCGAGGCTTCTGGTAGGTTCCAGAGCAGATTGTTTCAAATAGTGTCCCAATTCATCATCCAATGTACCTTTTTTGGATTCGTCCAACCTATATAAAGGTGAAAATCTCTCACAATTATTGCAAAACCTTTCTTAGAAACCTACACTACATTTGGATACATACCTTATCCTACAATGTCATTAGTGTTAGGTAGCTTATAAACGGCTTTTTACCTTCTTACTTTTCGCATTTCTATTTCCACTCAGACTGAATCAACACTTTGATTTTCCAAACCAAGATCTCTCAACTGTATTACGTCCTCGTCCTCATCCCCCTCCTCGTCCTCGTCGACCTCCTCCTCCCCCTCCCCTGAACAGAACTGTCTCATCCCTTTGCTTTCTTGCTATTTTCAATGAGTTGATGGCCCTTTTTTTTAAAAAAAAGGAGAGAGAAATTCTCTCAGAATGCAAGGAAGCTCATCCATTCATGTTGCCTGTGACCATTTTGAAGTTGATAGCAGCTGACCCCATTGTGACAAATTTTAATCTCATAGAAACCAAGAAAATAGGAACAGGAATAGGCCATGTAACCCTTCAAACATGCTCCTCCAATCAATATGATCATGGCTGATCATCCAACTCAGTTCCTGCTTTCTCCTCATACCCTTTGATCTCTTTAGCCCTAAGAATTATATCTAACTCCTTCTTGATAACTGTTGCAAAGTTGGGTAGAGTAATTATAGATTGGGAGACAAAAGGTAAGAATTCCGTGTTTGTAAAATTGTAAAATGGGAAAAGTGCTGCATGGTTCCTTTTAAAAGATAGTCCTTTTTTTAATGCTTACCATTTAAAATGAAAGCACAGAGAGAGCCCAAGTTGAAACATTTTGTATCTAAAACCCATACAGTTAGCAGGCCAAGTAGCAGTTTTTACCAAGACAATGGGCTTTTGAATTTAGCCAATCAATTTGAACCAGGAAATTAGATACCAAAAACCTGTTAAATTTAAATCAGATGGTTTTGATAACATAGAAGTGATCCTAGTGTAAAATATATTGGTATGTCATCAAGGGTATAGAGGAGGGGGCTGTTGAATAAGGACCCCAGATCAAGCTGCTGTGCGTCAGGCGCTCTCGCTGTGTGTGTGTGTGAGAGAAAGAATTGCTGGCTCTCACAGACTCATCTGTGTATTAGAAAAAGCACCATCTAAATAACCATGGTACCAATGACAGAGAGGGCATTCCTGATGGAAGAATCGACTGATAGGGTACGGAATGTTCTGGAAGACATGTAACCTGGCTGTAATTTTGAGACTAAATTCTATTTTTGTTATATGAATGAGACTCCGATTTATTGGAATAGGATACCATTAGAATCTTGTTCTGTTTGGGAATAGGTAGTGGTTAGAAGGGTTTTTTTTGGGATTGTTGATAATTTAGTCAATTTGTTCATTGTTAGAGTTAGATAAATAAATTATTACTTGTTGATTTTAAAGTGAGTATGAATGATTCATTTTATTTAACAACGAGAAGTTGCTGAAAAGCAGGTTACATAATTTCTCTTTTTTTTTCTTTTGTACAGATTACAGGGCAAGACATTCTTCCTTGTGGGTTTCAGTTTTGGTTCTCGGGATGGGGGGGGATGTCAACATCTGCTTTGTAACAATAATAGTCAATATTTTGGCCTCAACCGCTTTCTATGGCAGAGAATTCCAGAGAATCTGGTTGTTGCCGCCATGTTAAATGTTTACTAACATGGTGAAGTCATGGTTTGGAGATGTGATGTGTTACGATTGAGCCCTCCACTATCACCTGATGGAGGAGCATCGCTCTGAAAGCTAGTATGCTTCCAATTAAACCTGTTGGACTATAACCCTGTGCTATGTGATTTTTAAACTTTTTATGGTGAAGTCAGGCTTTCAGTCTGTCTTCTGGAATTTGGAATTCTGCCAAGTTATATTGCAGGTTCCTTGTCATTTTGCTTTTGTCATGAATCAGCCCTGAGACCTTTTTTCTTTTCGCAAATCATCTCTTAATCTTTTCTTGTTTCAGAGAAACCTCTGCTCCAAGCTATGAAGAAATTTAAGAAAGTGCTCCTGGCTGTTCCTATTTTTGTAGTTCTCTGCCTTTATTTTTTCCACCACTTCTGCTCCTTGCTGACCTGCTATTCCAAGGAAGAACCCTACTTGGATTTTGATCACTCAGCACTCATGAAAGCTCCTGGGATTATGTTTGTGGAGACCACTGACCGTGTGGAGCCCTCCCCACTTGCTGTTTGCTCAGTGGAGTCAGCCAGTCTGAGAAACCCTGACAAACATGTTTATTTCTTTCTGAAAGGATTCAGTGGGAACCTGTCGCACTACCCACGCTCACAGTATGAAGCTATTCGAGTGCTCTCTTTATTGAGAAATGTCACTGTTTTCCCTCTGAGGCTGAGAGCACTATTTCGCGAGACCCCGCTGAACTCCTGGTATGAACAGGTAAGGAGAGTCAAGCAGATTAAGCTATTAGTCAGTGCCCTAGTTTCCTCAATAATACTCTTGACCCTGAATTTGCAAATGTGAGTACAAGTCCCCACTTAAAAACTCAATCACAGGACAAGGGTGTCGCTGGCTAGGCCAGCATTTATTGCCCATCCCTAATGACCCAGAGGGTAAGTAAAAGTCACCCACATTGCAGTGGCGCAGGAGTCACATGTAGAATGTGAAATAAAGGACATTGGTAAACCAGACAGGCTTTTCCTAACAATTTGGCAATGGTTTCGTCATTATTAAACTATCAATTCCAGATTTTTATTGAATGCAAATTTTGACCATGTGTTGTGGTGGGATTTGAATCCAGGTCCCTGGAACATTACCTGCAATTTCTGTATCAATGGACCATTAATAATGCCACTGGGGTCCATCACCCCTCTCTAATTTCAGAGATTTGAGTGTATAATCTGCGCTGACACTCCAATGCAGTACTGAGGGTTTGCTGCAGTGTTGACAGTGCAGTTCTTTAGTTGGTCTGTTTAAACCAAAGTCTTGTGCGTGCTCTTGGGTGGGTGGGAAAGATACTGTTTTTTTAAGAAGGAGAATGAAGAAGGTGTTTGGTACGCTTGTCTTTATTGGTCAGTGCACTGAACATAAGAGTTGGGAGGTCATGTTGCGGCTGTACAGGATATTGGTGAGGCCACCTTTGGAATACTGTGTTCAATTCTGGTCTCCCTGCTATCGGAAAGATGTTAAATTTGAAAGAATTCAGAAAAGGATGTTGCGGGGATTGGAAGGTTTGATCTATAGTGAGAAGCTGAATACACTGGAGCTATTTTCCCTGGAGAGACACAGGCTGAGGGGTGACCTTTTATACAGGATTATAAAATCAAGAGGGGCACGGATAGTGTGAATAGTCCAAATCTTTTTTCCCCAGGGTAGGGAGTCCAAAACTAGTGGACATCTGGTTTAAGATGAGAGGGGAAACTATTTTAAAAAGGACTTAAGAGGTAACTTTTTCCCACAGGGGATAGTGTGTTATGGAGTGAACTGCCAGAGGAAGTGGTGGAGACTGGAACAATGATCACATTTAAGAGATTTGGATGGTTATGTGAATATGAAGGGCTTAGATGGATATGGGCCAATGCTGGTAAATGGGACTAGATTAATTTAGGATATGTGGTTGGCATGGACAAGTTGGACGAAGGGTCTGTTTGTGTTGTACATCTCTGACTCTGAGAGCTTATTCCATGTGTGTTGGTCTGACGATCTGTCTTGGGGATGGTGATTCAAAAATAAATATTGATCCAGCCATTGGGTAGAGCACATGGGCGGCACGGTGGCACAGTGGTTAGCACTGCTGCCTCACAGCGGCAGAGACCCGGGATCAATTCCCGCCTCAGGCGACTGACTGTGTGGAGTTTGCACGTTCTCCCCGTGTCTGCGTGGGTTTCCTCCGGGTGCTCCGGTTTCCTCCCACAGTCTAAAGATGTGCGGGTCAGGTGAATTGGCCATGCTAAATTGCCCGTAGTGTTAGGTAAGGGGTAGATGTAGGGGCATGGGTGGGTTGCGCTTTGGCGGGTCAGTGTGGACTTGTTGGGCCGAAGGGCCTATTTCCACACTAAGTAATCTAATCTAATCTCTGCAGAGCCCTCTTTCTTGTGTTTGTAAGCCTGGTTTACATGTTACAGTCCTTCAGTCACTGAGGATGGGAGAACCCATGGCTATCCTTATGGTTTGACCTATCTGAAGTAACTATAGACCATGAGGTGTTACAGGTGCTTGGAGCTACTGGTGGAAGTGAAGATCAATGAAGTGGTTTGTCCTATGAAGAGTGCAGTAAGACCACCTGTAATAGATGCTTACTTTCCCTTACCTGACACGTAAAGGAAGATTCTAGTAAATTGTTTGGAGGCGGGGGGGGGGGGTCACATTGCTCAGCACCATTGGTTTAGAGCACATCCTGCACAGGACCAGCCTACTGCACCTGCATGGGGTGGCGCGGTAGCTCAGTGGTTAGCACTGTTGCCCCACAGCACCAGGGGCCCAGGTTCGATTCCAGCCTTGGGCAACTGCATAGTGTTTGCAAATTCTGCCTGTGTCTGTGTGGGTTTCCTCCCACAATCCAAAGATGTGCAGGTCAGGTGAATTGGCCATGTTAAATTGCCCATAGTGTGAGGTGCATTAGTCAGGGGTAAATATAGGTTAGGGGAATGGGTCAGGGCGGGTTACTCTTTGGAGGGTCAGTGTGGTCTTATTGGGCCGAAAGGCCTATTTCCATGCTACAGGGAATTTAATCTCTCTCAAGTCCCCTTCGTGCTATTTGTCCACATCAACTTTCCTCCTGATTATTTTTCCCTCTGTACAGCACTCCACGTGCTACAGGACCCTTGAAATGTCTGCATGACCACATAACTTAGAGGGCACCTGTTGTCCAGATGAGAGAGTGAAGCTGATGACGTTGTGCCTTTCCAAGATCGTAGCACTGACAAAGTAGGCAGTGTTCAGGCTCCTTGGCCATCCGCTCCAGGCGGCAGCTTCTTCCCTTTTATCATTACCCTTTTTGTCATCTTTCATTTTCTTTATTATCATCCTGTTGGGAGCGACAGTGAAGGGGACATCATGGAGGAGAGTGGTTGAAGTGGGGCATGGGCAAGGTGGCGGCCTGGTCTGGTAGTGGAGCCAGAGGCTCCTGGTTGCAGTCGGCCCAGAGCAGAATGTCCTGGTTATCTGTGAGGCTGTGGCAGCAGCTCCTAGTTGTGGTAAACCCAGAGCTCCTGATTGTGGGGTCAAGTATGGGACCCAGCATTGTGGCTCTTCAGTGAAGTGGGCCCAGCAGTAAAGCAATGGTGCTGAAAGACTGGTAGGGGCGATGGAGGTGCCATTGGTCAGCCAGCTCAGAACTCGTGGTGGAATGAAGTGGTACTCTTTCAGCAGTATTTTCTAATTCTTAAACTATACAAAATGGTGCTGGATTGTGGAGGCAGTTGAAGTTTTTCACTGTATTTTACTGTATTGCTCATTGCAGAGAACAACTGACAATTAATCATGATTTATTCATTACGGTCAAACGTGCCACGAGCCGTGATCATTTGACCTTCTGCTGTGGCTGTGTGTTTCAATCCATGGGGAAGCAGGCCCCGACCCCACATGGTGCCTTGCAGACAATGGAAACATTGAAATAAACACTTGTGCAAGATACTCCTGTTGGTTATTGACTATTATGCATCAAGTGTACTAGCCAGGCTGATCTCCCCCCACACAGCCCCAACACATTGATTCCCTAGGCTCGATTCAATGTGTGCATTGAAGCTGTAATCCCATCTTGGGTTGGAAACAGGGATGCATTCCCAAACATAGTGTTTTGATCCAATTTCAAACGACCTGGTGAAAGGGCATCATGAGTAGTCAGTTGGTCATTGCTAACTGCAGTGTGAGGTGTGTCGAACTGTTTCTGATTTGTTTTGTGATCAGGGGCAGCATTGCAATGCTGTGTGATTTTTCTTTTTTTTTCCCCCCCCTCCCCCCTCCCCCACCTTGTTCATTCTGTCTCCAGTCCTGAGCTGATGGGTCAGGGGCATAATGGCAGGTGATGTATACTGGGAGCCATGGTTCTGCACACTGCAGACTCAGTGTCTGATATTTTCGCAGGACAGAAGCAGAAATGGAATTGGACAACTCCCTGGGTCACTAAGGTGCCCTTCGGGGCCACACTGCTAACCTCCCTCTATATGAGGAAGAGGTGTCAGCTCCCAGACTCAGCTGGTCAGCTGCCAATCAGAAGGGAATTTCCTGGAAAGGAAGTAAAAGTGACGCCACCCCCCATTGTCCCATGAAATGCATGCAGCCTGCTAGACAATGTCACAGCCAACAGAACTGAAAGAAAAACCGCTTTTCCAGGTAGGGATCTGACTCGATTCTTTTAAACTGCAAGTTTATTCAATGCTGTTCCCATGCACCAGGGGACAGGAAGAGCACATAGTGAAATATACTTCTCTTTCTACTCTTAAAAGAGGAAGTCAAAAATAATAATGTAAAGAGGCCTCACTGGGGTACTGTATCATTAGAAAACACACATTTCCAGTTGAACAGAACTGGAAGCTGGCTGTTGAGTTTGGGCTGTATGTATTGCTGGGGAGGCCAGCATTTAGTGTCCATCCCTAACTGCCCTTGAAGGTGCTGAATTGCTACACTGAACTGCTGCATACGACACCAGTATTACTTTTACAATTACTGCCTGAGATGGAGGCAGTCTGTAAATTCCTGACTTTTGTTAGTGATATGTGACAACATAGGATTTAAAAAGAAAACCAGACATGGTCTGCAAAATGGTATAGTTTCTATAATGTGATAAAGTCTGGCTACGCAAGTTGGCAAGCAGATGACAGATGGCCTTTTACTTTTGTTGATTTTGGTGTCATAGAGATGTACAGCATGGAAACACACCCTTTGGTCCAACCCGTCCACGCCGACCAGATATCCCAACCCAATCTAGTCCCACCTGCCAGCACCCGGCCCATATCCCTCCAAACCCTTCCTATTCAGTGTCTTTTAATGTAAAAAGAATTCAAAGAGAAAAGTAGTTGCGTGATGACTAAGTTTGGGGACTAAATAGTCCAGGGAATGATGCCGGCTTTTTTAAAGTTATGATGGGGTATATGAGGTGGTGGGCTGCAGGAGGACAGTTGGCAGAGGAGACTTGACCTGATATATCGCACACAATAAGCAGGAGGTAGAGTCAGTTGTGGGCAATAAGAAACACCGAGACAGAAGATAGTAATCGGGGTAGTTCATAGGCCTCTATAATTGAGTCTATCTGGTTTCATCCCTTCTTAACTCTTTAATCCAAACCTGGTCATCTATCTTTTTTATTTGAATTGATTTATTTTCGTCACATGGACTGAGGTACAGTGAAATGTTTTGCGTACAGTACAGACAGATCATGCTATACCAAGTGTATTCGGGATATAAGAACAGAGCAAGGAATAGAGTGTTACTGTCGCAGAGAAGGTGTACAAAGAGCGAGATTGACATTTTAATTTTAAAACTTGAGGGGTCTATTCAAACGTCTAATAACGGGGAAGAAGCTGTTCTTGAATCTGTTGGTACTTATGTTTTTAAGCTTTTGTATCATCTGCCCGACTGAAGTTGAAGAGATTGACTGACTGGGGTGGGAGGGGTCTTATGATGACGTTGGCTACCTTTCCAAGGCAGTGGGACATCTAGATGGAGACAATGGATGGAAGGTTGGCTGGCTGGCCTGATGGACTGGGCTGTATTCACTATTCTCTGCAGCTTCTTGTGGTGCTGAATAGAACAGTTGCCATACCACAGTGATGCATCCAGGTAGAATGCTTTCTATGGTGCCCCTACTGTTAAGAGTCTTTATGGACATGTAGAGGCATTGTTAGTGCTTTCCAGACCATCAAATCAATGTGTGTGGATTAAGGCAGATTGTTGGTGATCCTAGGAACTTGACACTCTCGACCATCTCCACTTCAGCACCCTTGAAGGTAGAGGGTGTGCCCATCTTGCTTCTTGATGTCAATGACCAGCTCTTTAATTTTGCTGATGTTAAGGGAGAGATTGTTATCCTTACACTACACCACCAAGCACTCTAACTCTTTCCAGTATTCTGTTGCGTCCTTGTTTGAGATCTGGCCTACAGTGGGTGGTGTTGTCAGTGAACCTATTGATGCAGTTAGAATGACGTTTGGCCACAGAGTCATGAGTATACAGGGAGTATAGTAAGAGGCTGAGTACACCTCTTTGGGGGGGGTGGCACCATGTTGAGGATTGTCATGGAGGAGGTGCTGTTGTCTGACCTCACTGATTATGGTCTGCAGGTCAGGAAGTTGAGCCATTTCAGCCAGAGTGCTGGGGTTACAACTCCAATTCATTACCAGCATACAATTTCCTTGCCCTTGGTTGAATCGATTCAGTCAACAAGATGTTCCATTTTTTAAAATGGCATGTTGGCTGCCTTTCGCTTGCCTGTGTTATGCGAGCTCCCTTCATGCTGGAATAGTTGTCAGTTCCCATGGTGTTTTCCTTTTGATTTTCTGATCATTCAAAATGCTTGCCCCACGAAGGATTGAATATGGTGAGGCGGAGTGTTCAATAACAGTTTTGTGCTCCCTCACCCTGTTTCTCACGTTTGGAAGTTCATGTGTGTAGATCTTGTTGCTTTGTCACTAGGACTGTCCCCCCACCAACCACTGTCACCAAAATAAAACTTCTTGGTGTCTAGGAATGGGCTTTAGTAAAGCAATGCAGCAAGCCAGTGTACTGAACATCTCTCTCCCTCAGTCAAGACGAAAAAGGCATTCATTTCAAAACTGAATGAGGCTGCTGTTTATTTCAAAAACTCATTATTAATTCAACATGATTATTGGTTTCATAATTCAAACCATTGCACCTGACTTTCCAAACAACTATTGGGTTACGTGTCAGGATCATATTCAAAGAGAGTCACAGCATGGACCCTTCGGGTCCAACCAATCCATGCTGACCATAACCCAAACTAAACCAGTCCCACCTACTTGCATTTGGCCCATATCCCTCCAAACCATGTCTTACTCATGTATTTATCCAAATGTCATCCAGTACTTCCTCTGGAAATTCATTCTGCACACTAACTACTCTTTTTTTTCTTTCTTGGAAAAGTTGCCCCCCCCCCCCCATGTCTTTTTAAAATATTTATCTTTTCATCTTGAAATTCTCCACCTTTTGGGAAGCAGGACCTTATCTATACCTCTTATGATTTTATAAACCTCTATAAGGTCACCTCTTAACCTCCTATGGTCCAGTGTAAAAAAAAGTCCCAGCCTCTCCTTTATACCTCAAGACCTCCATTCCCAGGATTCCTGATGAAAGGCTTCTGCATGAAACATCAACTCTCCTGCTCCTCAGATGCTCCTGACCAGCTGTCCTTTTCCAGCACCACACTCTTTGACTCTGATCTCCAGCACCTGCAGTCCTCCAATCCCAGCAACACCTTGGTAAATCTTTTCTGCACCCTGTCCAGCTTAATAATATCCTTCCAATAACAGGGTAAACAGAACTAGATACAATTCTGCTCCATAGTAACAGGGCAAATTACTCTTTTTGCTGACTCCTTAGCTGTTGAGACTTTGTCCTGTTACATTCTCTCCCCTCTGTGATGGATGGATTCATGTTACTAAACTACACACTGGAGAGCTCCTTGGAAAAGCCAGTAGCTTTAGGAAAAGGGTAAGGAAAGGAAAGAATACTGGAAAAGAACAGATTGGGATTGATGTGGTAATGTCCAGTGACATGTTGGCACTCTTTGGCACATTAGTTTGAGGTCAACAGGTGCAGAACCATGAAAGAAACATTTACTGAGAAACTAATCTTTACCATTCTTTGTATATTTCAGGTAAAACCGTTTTGGGAGAAGTATTGGGTACATGTGCTCGCTGATGCCTGTCGTCTAGCTCTGCTGTGGAAATATGGGGGCGTCTATCTGGACACTGATATCATCTCATTAAAGCCCTTAGAATTGCAAAACTTTCTCTGTGCTGAAGGATATCAGACGGCTAACAATGCAGCACTGGGATTTGAGAAAAACCATGAATTTATCTGGGAGTGTATGCAAGACTACGTCAGGAACTATGAGGGACGTACTTGGGGTTACCAGGGGCCGGCGCTGATGAGTAGAGTCTTGAAGCGTTGGTGCCAGTCTGACAATCTAGGCCAGTTTTTCAATCTACAATGTAAAGGTGTTTCCTATCTTTCACCCAACTATTTCTACCCCATCTCCTACACACATTGGGACAGTTACTTCCAACGCTGGAAGAAGTCCAATATTGAGACATTTTTCTCTGAGACGATAGGGGCGCATATCTGGAATTTTAAAAATGTTGGGCAACAAAAGCAAGTTATCACTGGTAGTGGAACGCTAATAGAGTATTTCTTCTCTCAGCATTGCCCTATGACTTACAAATTGCTAATAAAACGAGTCAGTTGAAATCTGGCAGTTTTAGGAATTTAGCTTTTGGCTGACAATGAAAATACCCTTCCCTCTTCTCACCACCACCCCCCCCCCCCTCCCCGATGCCCTAACTATCATAGGCACTCCCCATTGGCATGTGCCCCTTGTTCCTACCCACATCTCTTTCTGACTTTAAGCCCCTAGCCTCTGTCTAAATTTGTCAGGTAATCTGTGGGAAGCCAAACAAATGGCTTGCCAAGACCATGGCATGGGCTGGGCCGGATATTTCATCAGCTGAAAGCAGAAGGGAAGTATTTCCAACATCTGCCTGTAGGTCCTTTCAAAATGGCGGCAGCTACATTGCTGACATGGGTGGGAACATGATTTGCCCTCTTGGAAGCCTCTGGTGGATAATGAGCACCGCGCCAGGTCAGTGAACTTTGAACCTGCTGAGCATTACCACAATGGCCTTATATTGTCAAGCCTCAATTTAAGCATGCACTTTATTAATAAAGTAGATTGACAAACTCTGTATCCGTGTATTGCAGCAGAGGCTGCACTGAGCTGATTGATTCAATTTCATGTATTACTGATTCTTCAATGTCTAGGTTTGGCTCACAGTCTGTATGTAACAGTGTTACTGTTCTCCACTCCACAGAATACACAAGCTTCAGTAAAGTTCCATATGCTGTGGTGACCAGTGATTTATTCTTGTGTAGCCAGGCAGTTCAGCTGTGGAAGGCCTCATCTTGACTCTGGTACTACTATTGACACACACTTATTTCCCAGATGGTGTGTTGGTGATTCAGAAGTATAAGTACACACTAGTTGCTGATTAGATTCCGTACCCCTGACCATCCTTTGCTTCAGTAACATGAAAGCAGTTGCAATCTCGTTTCTACTTGAATATAGGCCCTCCCCCGACCATAGAACATAGTGTTGCAAAAAAAAACTCTGAAGCTTTTGACATGTAAAAATTTAACATTGCTAAACATTCAAATCTGACCTTTACTCGCCTCAATCTGCCCCTCTAAGACCGTCAGTAAAAGGGGACAAGAGGAAGAGAGTTGCCTCTTCTGAACACCGTAAAGCTGCCTTCTGCGCCCCTCTGATTAGACCCCCCCACATCCCAATACAAGCCTCCGAATTCTCTTGTGCTTTTACCCTGGGCTCTTAGTTTCTCAAAATCCATGATCTTTGATCTTGGGAGTCCCTGTTGTGTTCTTCTGTTTTATTGCAAACAAGGACAGGTAACACAATATGGAATCTCTGAAGTTAAGACAAATATACACAAAATGGCAACTGTCAAGCTGAATGACTGATGCAGTGTTTTGGGTACAGAGTCGACTGTTTATTAACCACATTCTGTATGGGTTTGGGGTGGGGGTGGGGGGGGTAGTGCTGATCAGCTATTATGAAACACCCTTTAAGGCAGTTCCCCTTTTTCCGTTTTCTACATTTTAAAAGTCAAAAGCTATTAATATTAAAAAAAATATTTTTGTGTTTGAACATATCATTATGCAAAGCAATAAATTTGAGTATCTGAAGCATATTGGTAGCTTATTAATACGCCCAGACTTAATTTATGGCAATTTTGGTTCAAGGCTGTGGTATGCCTTCAAAATGTTGGCTGTATGATTACTTTTACCTTTTAGACTCTGTCCTATTTGCGATCTGATCACGTTGTTCCTATTGGTCTGATTTTGACATCCGTTTCATTTTCCTGTATTGATATTTGGTGTTGGTGCTTTGATGCATTCACTGATCTAGATACACCTCAATAATTTCTGGGGATTGCACATGCTATCATGTTCTAATTGGCCATTTTACGTTAGCAATGCATTACTGACACACTGGTTGTGATCATCTGGCATCTTTCCTTTTTTAATTAATCAAGGCATCGCCTTCTCCAAGGAGAATATTGATGATGGGAAGGGTTGTTTTCTTTTTCTGCCACTTTTGCTATTCCACATTGTTTCTGCAGAATGATGAAGTTTGTAGCCCTGGTCCTAATTCACGCACTCGCATTGACCTGCGCTATGCAGCTTATTGATTTATTTTGCAGCTCCTATTGGATGGGTTAATCCTATACCATGGATATGGCACTTCGTTAATGAGTGCTGCCTGCTTTGACTTCTGAGTATCTAACTATAAGACACAGAAGCAGTGAGCAATTTGGTTTGACTTTGTGCTGCTATCCATTAAAATCATGGATGATCTGCTAATCCACAACTGCACTTGATTGGGCGGGGCGGGACGGTGCCTCCGTGGTTAGTGCTGCTGCCTCAGTACCAGCGATCCAGGTTTGATTCCAGCCTCTGGCGACTATGTGGAGTTTGCACATTCTGCCCGTGTCTGTATGGGTTTGCTTTGGTTTCCTCCAACAATCCAAAGATGTGCAGCTTGGGTGAATTGGCCCGTAATGTTCTGGGATGAGTAGATTAGGTGCAGTAGTCAGGGAGGAAGTGAGGTCTGCAGATGCTGGAGATCAGAGCTGAAAATGTGTTGCTGGAAAAGCGCAGCAAGTCAGGCAGCATCCAAGGAGCAGGAGAATCGACGTTTCGGGCATGAGTCCTTCTTCAGGAATGATTCCTTGGGTTCTGCCTGACCTGCTGCACTTTTCCAGCAACACATTTTCAGCAGTAGTCAGGGGTAAATGTAGAAGATAAGTTTTTGGGTGGATACTCTTTTTTAGAGGGTCAGTGTGGACTTGTTGGGCCGAAGGACCTGTTTCCACACTGTAAGGATTCTATTCTATTCTACTCTTGACTGCCTTATCCCTTTTTGTTCCTTTATTTGGTTAAAACTGTATCTATCTCAGCATTGAGTATACATAATAACCCAACCTCTACTGCCTTCTGCAATAAATAATTCCATTCTTAGAGAAGAAATTCCTCCTCATCTGTCTTTCAAAGGACTGTTTTTATTTTTACTAATCCTTTTGGTCTGAGACTATTCCACAAGGGAACCAATCCTGTCAGGTCCCTGAAGAAGTTTTGTTTTGGCAAGGTCACCTTTCGTTCTTCTAACCTCTCAAAGAGTTCAAGCCTAACCTATTCAATGTCTCCTCACAAGTAGGTCCCTTCGTACCCAGAATCAATGTAGTGAACCTTCTCAGGACTGCCTTCAGCGCCGCTATATCTTTCATTGGATAAGGGGCCTAAAGCAGTTCAGTGTATTCCAACTGTAGTCTGACCAGTGCCTTGTGTAGTTTTCGTAAGACCTCCCTATTGTTGTGCTATATTTTGAAATGAAGGTAAAGAATTCATTTACCTTCTTGATTGTTGAACATAAATCATAGAATGATAACTTCCATACGGATAGACCTCCAATCCACCTGCTCTCTAGCTTTTTGCAGTTTATCAACATTTAAATAATATTCAGCTCCTCCTCTTCCTGCCAAAGTGCATAACTTCTCATTTCTCCACTTTTATATTCCATCTGCCAAGATTTTGCCTGTTCACTTAACCTATTTGTATTCTTCTGCAGACTGTTATCACACCATTTGCTTCCCACCTATTTTTGTCATCCATAAAGTTGACTGTAGTACATTAACTTTCCACATCCTAGTCATTAATATCTGTTGTATATAATTGTGGCCCCCAGCACTGATCCCTGTAGCATCCCACTCGTTACTGGTTGCCATTCCAGAAAATATCTCCCTTATCTCAACTCTGTTTCTTTTAGTTAGCCAGTCCTGTGTCCACACTAAATATTAGTCCCAAGACTAGGGGCTCTGATTACATAGCCTTATGTGAGGTCCCTTGTTGATCCAAATATATTATAGTTATAGAAGTCCACAGTTCAGAAAAAAAAACATCTTAGGCCCTGTGAATCTGTGCTGGGCAAAAACAATAATTTGTGGGTAATATGGATAACTTTACATTTTCCCATATTGCACTCTCTCTACCAGACCTTTGCTTACTCGTTTTAACATGGAAATCTACGGCACTGAAAATGGCCCATTGAGTCTGTGCTGGTCTAAAACAGCCACTGAACAATTCAAATCTCATTTTCCAGCACTTGGCCCACAGCCTTGTAGCTTTGGCATCGCAAGTAAACATCTAAATAGTTATGAGGGTTTCTGCCTGTATCACCCTTGCTGGCGTTGAGTTCCAGATTCCCACCACCCTCTGCAGTTTGTCCAATCATTCTTCTTAACTGAAACTCTCTAGCCCAGGCAACAACCTGGTAAATCTCCTCTGCATGGGTAAAAAAATGAGGTCTGCAGATGCTGGAGATCACAGTTGAAAATGTGTTGCTGGTTAAAGCACAGCAGGTCAGGCAGCATCCAAGGAATAGGAAAGGGCTTATGCCCGAAACGTCGAATTTCCTATTCCTTGGATGCTGCCTGACCTGCTGTGCTTTAACCAGCAACACATTTTCAACTGAAATCTCCTCTGCATCCTCTCCAATGTTATTCTGCACCCCAACTGCCACTACCTCATAATGTGGATTCCAGAATTGTACACAGTACTTCACCTGTAGCCTAATCAATGTTTTATACAATTGTTTTGGTTCTGTTCGCCGAGCTGGAAGTTTTTGTTGCAAACGTTTCGTCGCCTGGCTAGGCGACATCATCAGTGTTCTGGAGCCTCCTGCGAAGCGCTTCTTTGATGTTTCTTCCGGTATTTATAGTGGTCTGTCCTTGCCGCTTCCGGGTGTCAGTTTCAGCTGTCCGCTGTAGTGATTGGTATATTGGGTCCAGGTCGATGTGTTTGTTGATGGAGTTTGTGGATGAATGCCACATGAATGAACGGATTCAGGATGATCCAGGTAATGATCACAGACGCTCACAACCGACTGCACAAATACAAACAAGAAATTGCGCGCCAAAAGTCGTTAATTTCAAAAACCACTAATCATGAATGGACCGGACCATAGGACAGGCTGTCACTATAGGACAGAACAGGACAACACACCGCAAAAAAACGGCACTAAAAGAAAAAATGGCCAAACTAACACACAAAAAAGAGGACACTACAACACACACCTGGGTTAAAAACCTCTCCCACAGACAGTTCACAGACATGGAAAGAACTATACTGGCCAAGGGACTCAACTACAACCACAGGGATGCCAAGACAGCAGACTTCCTAGCAGCACTAGAATGCACACTCAGGAACAATGGACTGACAGAAAGGCATTCATCCACAAATTCCATCAACAGACACATCGACCTGGACCCGATATACCAATCACTACAGCGGACAGCTGAAACTGACACCCGGAAGCGGCAAGGACAGACCACTATAAATACCGGAAGAAACATCAAAGAAGCGCTTCGCAGGAGGCTCCAGAGCACTGATGATGTCGCCTAGTCAAGGGACGAAACGTTTGCAACAAAAACTTTCAGCTCGGCGAACAGAACCACAACAACGAGCACCCGAGCTACAAATCTTCGCACAAACCTTTATACAATTGCTACATAACTTCCCTCCTCTCAAACCGAATGCCTCAACTAATAAAGGCAAGTATTCCACAGGCCTCCTTAACCGCTTTACCCAGCTGCCCTGATACCTTAAGGGACCAGTGTACATGTACCCTAGGGTCTCTCTCATCCATGGTGCTACCCAGCATTCTATCATTCATCATATATTCTCTTTTGTCGTCTGATCGGATCTACTGATTCACTTTATCCACCCTGTTTGTTACTTAGAGAATTGTAAGAAATGTGTCAGGTATTATTTCTTCCGTGAATCCATGTTCACTCTTATTATGTATTTCTAAATGATCTGCTACTGCATGTTTTTATAATATTTTTAACATTTCAGTGACTGATGTTAAGCTAACTGGCATATAGTTGGATGTTTTTCTGTCTTTTTTTGTAAAAGTAATGCTGCACTGGCAGTTTTCCAATCCTCTGGGACGACTTCAGACTCTTAAGCATATTTCAGAGATTATGACCAGTGCACCCATTATCTCTGCAGCTACCTCCTATAAATTCTACAATGCTTCCCGAGTGCTTTTTCTTATTGTCTTATTTTTACCCCTACTTTTTAAGCCCCTTGATGATTTAGTACTTTTGGAATCATATTAATGTCTTCTACTGTGAAAATTAATGCAAAGTGTCCTATCAGCTCTTTTGCCATTTTATAGTTCCCATTATTGACTCCTTTTTGGACATGGCTGTGGAAATAATGTTCACTTTGGAAGTATCGCTTCCTTCTTTATGTGGTTGAGTGACATTTTTTTTTGTATTACTGGCAAGTTTTATTTTCACATTTGTGGTCACCTTTTTTGGTTTTTAAAGCTTTCCAGGTCCCTTGGCTTCCCCGTAATCTTTGCCGCATGATCTGTTTATTCATTTCAATTTGACTCTGCCCTTGGTGTACCATGATTGATTTATCCCATGAATCTTTCTTCCTTACTGATATATTTGCTGACTGTGAGCCATAAACTATTTTCTTGAGCATTTGCGATTGTTCCCATAACTGCATTTCTCGATAAGCTCCTTTCCCAGTACACTCCAGCCAATTCTGCCCACATTCCTGTGCTTATCCCATAAACTTAGTACCCAATTTTTCTTTCACTCAAACTGAATGCTAAACTTTACCCAGGTATGACTTCTGTTGTCTTGGGAATCTTTTATTCTGAGTAATCTTATTAAACCTGCCTCATTGCACATTACTCTCAGTCACGTCAGCATAAGGAGGGAGGAAGTGTTAGGTATTCGAAGAGGCATTAAGGTGGACAAGTCCGCAGGTCCACATGGGATCTATCCCAAGCTACTGAGGGAAGTGAGAGAGGAAATAGTGGAGACCTGAACAGATGTCTTTGCAGCATCCTTGAACACAGGTGAGGTGCTGGGGGATTGGAGAATTGCTTACGTCGTCCCCTTGTTTAAGAAGGGGAGCAGGGATAATCCAGATAATTATAGACCGGTGTGCCTGACGTCAGTGATAGGGAAGCTGCTGGAGAAGATACTGAGGGGTAGGATCTATACCCATTTGGAAGAATATGGGCTTATCAATGATAGACAGCATAGTTTTGTGCAGATAAGGTCAAATGTTACCAACTTAATGGCATTCTTTGAGGAAGTGACAAAGTTAATTGAGGAAAGGGCTGTAGATGTCATATACATGGACTTCAGAAAGGCATTTGATAAGGTTCCTCATGGGAGGCTGATGGAGAAAATGAAGTTGCATGGGGCCCAGAGTGTACTAGCTAGATGGATAGAGAACTGGCTGGGCAACAGGAGACAGTAGTAGTGAAAGGGAGTTTCTCAAAATGGAGAACTGTGACCAGTGGTGTTCCACAGGGATCCGTGTTGGAACCACTGTTGTTTGTGATATATGTAAATGATCTGGAGGAAGGTATAGGTGGTCGGATTAGCAAGTTTGAAGATGACACTAAGATTTTGTTGAGTAGCAGATAGTGTCAGAGAGTACAGCAGAATATGGATTAGAGAGTTGGGTAGAGAAATTGCATATGGAATTCAATCCGGGCAAATGCAGAGCGATACATTTTAGAAGATCCAATTCAAGAGCGAACTATATAGTAAGTGGAAATGCCCTGGGGAAAATTGATGTACAGAGAGATCTGGGTGTCACTGTTCCCTGAAGTGGAAATGCAGTTCAACAGAGTAGTCAAGAATTAGAGTAGTCATATGGCATGCTTTCCTTCATTGAATGAGGTGTTGAGTACTAGAGTTAGGTCAGGTTACAATTGTGTAAGATTTTGGTTCTGCCGCATTTGGAATACTGCATACAGTTCTGGTCCCAACATTACCAAAAGGGTGTGGATGCTTTGCAGAGGGTACAGAAAAGATTTGGCAGGATGTTGCCTTGAATAGAGGGTGCTAGCTATGAAGACAGGTTGAGTAGATTGGGATAATTTTCATTACAAAGATGGAAGTTGAGCGGGGATCCAATTTGAGGTCTACAAAATCATGAGAGGTAAAGACAGGGTGGATAGCAAGAAGTTTTTCCCCCAGAGTGGGGAACTCAATTACTAGGAGTCACAAGTTCAAGCTGCGAGGGGAAATGATAAAGGGAGATACGTGTGGAAAGCCCTTTACACAGAGAGTGGTGGGTGCTTGGAATACATTGCCAGCTGAGGTGGTAGGGGCCAGCCCAATAGCATCATCTGAGATTTATCTAGACAGATACATGAATGGGCAGAAAGCAGAGGGCTACAGATCCTTAGAAAATAGGCGACAGGTTTAGATAGAGGATATGGATCAGCACAGGCTTGGAGGGCTGAAGGGCCTGTTCCTGTGTTGTAACTTTTTTTGTTATTTATTAGCAGATGCAAATTCGCCAGATCATTGGTCTTATCCACAACATATTTTCAAGGAATCTCTTAACTATGTTCTATGAATTCTTTCTCCTGGGTACCTTTTTGTTTAATTTTATTTTTCCAATCTATATGAAGATTAAAGCCTCTCATGGTGAATCAAATGCCTTTTACATGTGCTGCCATTGGTCTCTTAATCTATCCTCTATAACATATGAGGAAAGACTGGATCGATTGGGCTTGTACTCACTGGAACGTAGAAGAATGGGGGAAAGGGGATCTCATAGAAACATATAAAATCCTGATCAGATTGGACAGGGCTAGATGCGAGAAGAATGTTCCTGATGTTGGGGAAGTCAAAAGCTAAGGGTCACAGTCTGAGAATAAGGGTTAAGCCATTCAGCAGTGATTTGAGGAATAATTTCTTCACTCAGATTTATGGGCCTGTGGAATTCTCTCCTACAGGAAGCTACTGGGGGCAGTTCATTCGACACATTCAAGAGGGAGCTGGTCATGGCCCTTGTGGCTAAAGGGACCAAGTGGTATGGAGAGAAAGTGGGAGTGGGATACTGAGATTGCATGAATCAGCCACGATCATATTGAGTGGTGGTGCAGGCTGCAAGGGCTGAATGGCCTAGTCCTGCACCTATTTTCTATCTTTCTATCCTACCGAACAGATACAGTAAGTGGCCCGGTGCACTACTGCCACCAATGTCATCTTCCCCTTGTTATTTCTTACTTCCACCCATATGATACATCATCTGATCCTAGGTCATGTTTATTATTGTGCTTATTGTATCCTGCATGAACAAAGCTGTGCTACCAGCCTTTGCTGCCTGTCTGTCCTTTTGAATAGTCATCACACCTCTTCATATTTATGTCCCAGCTTTGATCTCCTTGTAACTACATCTCAGAATTGACTCTGAGCTCACCTCCATTAACGTCTAATTGTGGTGCTAATTCATTGGTCTTGTTCCCATTTACTGTGTTCATTTAAGTAAAGAGCCATCAATTTTGCCTTTTAACCAATTTACTCTCTTGCTCCCTATTTGCTGCCATGAGATGCTGCCCCTGTCTGTCCACTCCTGTATGATTATCAAAATAGGTATCTGGCAATGCCGCTATATCTTTTCGCATTTTAGGCCACTCCTTTCCCAACAACGCTCCTAAAATTGGTTTAAAGCCTTTTTCGACAACTCTACTTATTCAATTCATCAGGACATTAGGCAGATCCCAGCCCAAACTTTAGAAGCTGCTGTCTTACACTGAACTGTCCCCTCTTGAGTCTGTTGTTTGCTCTGCATCTGCCTTATGAAAAAGTGACTATTGCCTATCTCTCGAAGTTCCAATAAACTTTTTATTTTCAAACTTGTGCAAAATACTGATCTTTCTGTCATACCTGAGAGTTTTGAGTTCTTTCTTCCCTGAGTTTCAGTAGCTTGTAACAGACAATATCAATGTCACATCATTGTGCATGTCATCCCTTGGACTTTTGTGGGGCAGTGATAGTGCTTCTATCTCTGAGTCGGGAGACCCAGGTTTTAGTCCCAAGCTGCTCCAGAGGGGTGTAATAACATAGTCTTACAGCACGGAAACAGACCCCTCACTCCAAACAGGCCATGCTGATGAAAATCCCAACCTAAACTAGTCCCCTCTGCCTGCTCCTGGCCCATGTTCCGGTAAATCTTTTCTATTCGTGTACTTATCCAAGTGGCTTTTAACCCCTTCCCCGGTGATTTTTTTTTGGAGAAAACATTTCATTTTCAGACACGTTTTATTTATTGCTTTTTTTTAATCGTATTTTTAATGCTGATTATGAAAATAACTTTTGTTTTTATCTGTTTCTAATATTTTACTTAAATGGTATCTTCAAAATAAAATTTTGGCAAATAAAATTGGTCTTTCAAGTAGTCCATCTTTCAACCAGTTCATTTCTTGACCTGGCATTTTCACAATATCCCCCAAGCATTTTCAAGGTGAAAAACACACAACTTTCTGCCTTTGTTACAGGGCGCCACGTACAATCTCTTTCTCCAGTTTGTTCAGCAAAGCCATTAGTTTCGTCCACAACTCGATCAATAATTCTGTTGTCCCATAAAAGACAAAAGGAGTCATATCAGCTGTGTCTTGATCAATTGATATTCCAGGATTTCCAGTGGATGGGAAGCGTGATGGTGGACGAAGCATGCATTCTTCCGACACCAATGTCAACACCACATTCCCCCTCCCCATCCTCCTCGCCCTCGCCCCCTCGCCCTCGCCCCCTCGCCCTCACTACCTCGCCCTCACCATCCTCCTCACACACCCCTCCCCCTCCCCTCACCATCCTCCTTACACACCCCCTCACCCTTCCCCCTCAACCTTCCCCCTCACCAGCCTACCCCATTCCCCTTCCCCCCCCCTCCTCGCCCCCCTCCTCGTCGACCTCACCCTCCTCCTCCTCACCCTCACCAACCACCCCCTCCGCCCTCCCCCTTCGCCGTTCCCCCCTCACGCTACCCCCCTCACGCTACCCCCAACTCCCCCCTCAACTCCCCCCCCTTCCCCCCCTCCTCTTCCCCCCCTCCTCTTCCCCCCCTCCTCTTCCCCCCCTCCTCTTCCCCCCCCTCCTCTTCCCCCCCCTCCTCTTCCCCCCTTCCCCTTCCCCCCTTCCCCTTCACCCCCTCACGCTACCCCCCCTAACGCTACCCTCCTCCCCCAACTCCCCCTCTCAACTCCCTCCCCCCTCAACTCACCCCCCCCACCGATTCCCTCCTCCTCCCCTTCCCCTTCCCACTCCCTCACCGTCCCCCCTCACCTTCACCCCCCCTCACCTTCCCCCCCCTCACCTTCCCCCCCCTCACCTTCCCCCCCCTCACCTTCCCTCCCTCACCTTCCCCCCCTCACCTTCCCCCCCCCACCTTCCCCCCCCAACTTCCTCTCACCCCACCTTCCCCCTCACCTCCCTCCCCTTAGCTTGCCCCCTCAGCTTCCCCCTCACCTTCACCCCCCCTCCCCCTCGCCTTCCCCTCCCCCTCGCCTTCCTCCCCCTCCCCCTCGCCTTCCCCTCCCCCTCGCCTTCCCCTCCCCCTCGCCTTCCCCTCCCCCTCGCCTTCCTCCCCCTCGCCTTCCTCCCCCTCGCCTTCCTCCCCCTCGCCTTCCTCCCCCTCGCCTTCCCCCTCACCTCCCTCCCCTTAGCTTGCCCCCTCAGCTTCCCCCTCACCTTCACCCCCCTCCCCCTCTCCCCCTCCCCCCCTCGCCTTCCCCCCCTCGCCTTCCCCCCCTCGCCTTCCCCCCCTCGCCTTCCCCCCCTCGCCTTCCCCCCCTCGCCTTCCCCCCTCGCCTTCCCCCCCCCCTCGCCACCCCCTCGCCTTCCCCCCCTCGCCTTCCCCCCCCCCCCTCGCCTACCCTTCCCCCCCTCGCCTACCCTTCCCCCCCCTCGCCTACCCTTCCCCCCCTCACCTTCCTGTACCCCTCCCCCCTTCTTCCCCCTCCCCCTCACCTTCCCCGTTCCCCGTCACCTTTCCCCTCACCCTCCCCACCACGTTCCCCTTACCCCACCCCCTCCCCTTCCCCCTCCCCTTCCCCCCCCCCTCGCCTTTCTCCCCCCTCGCCTTTCTCCCCCCCTCGCCTTTCTCCCCCCCTCGCCTTTCTCCCCCCCTCGCCTTTCTCCCCCCCTCGCCTTTCTCCCCCCTCGCCTTCCCCCCCTTCACCTTCCCCGTCCCCCTTCCCCTCGCCCATCCCCCCCCCTCCCCCCCCTCAACTTCCCCTTCCCCCTCACCTTCTCTCTCCCCCCCACCTTCCCCTTCCCCCATCACCTACCCCGACCCCTTCCCCTCCCCCATCACCTTCCCCTTCCCCCTTCCCCTCCCCCATCACCTTCCCCTTCCCCCCCCATCACCTTCCCCTTCCCCCCCCCTCAACTTCCCCTTCCCCCTCCCCCCCACCTTCTCTCCCCCCCCACCTTCTCTCCCCCCCCCACCTTCTCTCCCCCCCACCTTGTCTCCCCCCCACCTTGTCTCCCTCTCTCCCCCCCACCTTGTCTCCCTCTCTCCCCCCCACCTTCTCTCTCTCTCTCCCCCCCACCTTGTCTCCCTCTCTCCCCCCCCCCTTCTCTCTCTCTCCCCCCCCACCTTCTCTCCCCCCCCCCCCCCACCTTCTCTCCCCCCCACCTTGTCTCCCCCCCACCTTGTCTCCCTCTCTCCCCCCCACCTTGTCTCCCTCTCTCCCCCCCCCCTTGTCTCCCTCTCTCCCCCCCACCTTCTCTCTCTCTCTCCCCCCCACCTTGTCTCCCTCTCTCCCCCCCACCTTCTCTCTCTCTCCCCCCCCCACCTTCTCTCCCCCCCACCTTGTCTCCCCCCCACCTTGTCTCCCTCTCTCCCCCCCACCTTGTCTCCCTCTCTCCCCCCCACCTTGTCTCCCTCTCTCCCCCCCACCTTCTCTCTCTCTCTCCCCCCCACCTTGTCTCCCTCTCTCCCCCCCACCTTCTCTCTCTCTCCCCCCCCCACCTTCTCTCCCCCCCACCTTGTCTCCCCCCCACCTTGTCTCCCTCTCTCCCCCCCACCTTGTCTCCCTCTCTCCCCCCCACCTTGTCTCCCTCTCTCCCCCCCCACCTTCTCTCTCTCTCTCCCCCCCACCTTCTCTCTCCCCCCCCACCTTCTCTCTCCCCCCCACCTTCTCTCTCCCCCCCCCACCTTCTCTCTCCCCCCCACCTTCCCCTTCCCCCTTCCCCTACCCCGACCCCTTCCCCTCCCCCATCACCTTCCCCTTCCCCCCCCCTCAACTTCCCCTTCCCCCTCCCCCCCACCTTGTCTCCCCCCCACCTTGTCTCCCCCCCACCTTGTCTCCCCCCCACCTTGTCTCCCTCTCTCCCCCCCACCTTCTCTCTCTCTCCCCCCCACCTTCTCTCTCTCTCCCCCCATCACCTTCCCCGACCCCTTCCTCCTCCCCCTCACCTTCCTCCTCCCCCTCACCTTCCCCTTCCTTCCCCCCCTCACCTTCCTCCCCCTCACCTTCCCCGACCCCTTCCCCTCCTCCATCACCTTCCCCGTCCCCCTCCTCCTCCCCCTCAACTTCCCCTTCCCCCTCCCCCCCACCTTCTCTCTCCCCCCCCCAACTTCTCTCTCCCCCCACCTTCCCCCTCCCCCCACCTCCCCCCGTCCAACTCTCCCGTCCCCCTCACCTTCCCCATTCCCCGTCCCCCTCCCCCTCACCTTCCCCGACCCCTTCCCCCTCCCACTCACCTTCCCCGCCCCCCTCACCTTCCTCCTCACCCTCATCCTCCCCCTCCCCCACCCCCTCTCCTTCCCCTTCCACCTTCCCCGTCCCCCTTCCCCCTCCCCCTCACCTTCCCCGCCCCCTCCGCCTCACCTTCCCCCTCCCCCTCACCTTCCCCGCCCCCTCCGCCTCACCTTCCCCCTCCCCCTCATCTTCCCCTTCCGCCTCATCTTCCCCGTTCCCCCTCCCCCTCCCCCCCCCACCTTCCCCGTCCCCCTCACCTTCCCGTGCCCGTCTCCCTCCCCGTTCCCCCTTCCCCTCCCCCTTCCCCCTTCCCCTCCCCCTTCCCCCTTCCCCTCCCCCTCCCCCTTCCCCCTTCCCCTCACCCCCACCTTCCCCTCACCCCCACCTTCCCCTCACCCCCACCTTCCCCTCACCCCCACCTTCCCCTCACCCCCACCTTCCCCTCACCCCCACCTTCCCCTCACCCCCACCTTCCCCCCTCACCTTCAACCCCCTCACCTTCCCCTTCCCCTCCGCCTCACGTTCCCCCTCATCTTCCCCCTCCACCTCACCTTCCCGTTCCCCCTCCACCTCACCTTCCCGTTCACCCTCACCCTCACCTTCCCCGTTCCCCCTCCCCCTCCCCCTCCCAGTTCCCCCTCCCCCTTGCTTTCCCCATCACCCTCCCCCTCGCCTCCCCCCCTGACTTCCACCTCCTCACCCCCACCTTCCCCTCACCCCACCTTCCCCCTCTCCTTCCCCCCCTCACCTTCCCCCGCTCACCTTCAACCCCTTCCCCCTCCCCCTCCCCCCTCTACTTCTCCCTTCCCCCTCCCCGTCACCTTTCCCCTCACCCTCCCCACCACGTTCCCCTTCCCCCACCCCCCACCCTCGCCCTCCCGTCCCCCCCCTCCTCTTCCCCCCCCTCCTCTTCCCCCCCCTCCTCTTCCCCCCCCTCCTCTTCCCCCCCCTCCTCTTCCCCCCCCCCCTCTTCCCCCCCCTCCTCTTCCCCCCCCTCCTCTTCCCCCCCCCCCTCTTCACCCCCTTCTTTCCCTCTCCCCCCTCTTCCCCCCCTCCTCTTTCCTTCTCCCCCCTCCCCTTCCACCTCACCTTCCCCCTCCCCCTCCCCCCTCCTCGTTCCCCCTTCCCCGTCACCCTCCCCCATGCCTCCCCCCCCAACTTCCACCTCCTCATCCCCACCTCCCCCCTCACCTTTCCCCCGCTCACCTTCCCCCCTCACCCCTTCCCCTCACCTTCCCCCCTCACCCCTTCCCCTCACCTTCCCCTCACCTTCCCCTTCCCCTCACCTTCCCCTCACCTTCCCCCTTCCCCTCACCTTCCCCCTTCCCCTCGGCCTTCCCCCCCTTCACCTTCCCCCCCCCTTCACCTACCCCCCTCACCTTCCCCATCCCCCCCCTCCTCCGACCTTCCCCCTCCTCACCTATCCCGTCCTCCTCCCCTTCCCCTCCCCCCACCTTCCCCGCCCCTCACCTCCCCCGCTCACCTTCCACCCCCCTCACCTTCCCCCCCCTCTCCGCCTCACCTTCCCCCCCCTCCGCCTCACCTTCCCCCCCCTCCGCCTCACCTTCCCCCCCCTCCGCCTACTCCCCCTCCGCCTACTCCCCTTCACCTTCCCCCTTCACCTTCCCCCCTTCACCTCCCCCCTCCCCCGTTCCCCCCTCCCCCGTTCCCCCCTCCCCCGTCACCCTCCCCGTTCCCCCCCCTCCCCCGTCACCCTCCCCCACGCCTTCCCCGTCACCCTCCCCCACGCCTCCCCCTCGCCTTCCCCGTCACCCTCCCCCACGCCTCCCCCTCACCTTCCCCCCCTCCCCCTCACTTCCCCCCTTCCCCTTCCTCCCCTCTCCCCCTTCCCCTCACCTTGCCCTTCCCCTCGCCTTCCCCCCCCTCTCCTCCCCCCCCGTCCCTCTCCTTCCCCCCCCCCACCTTCCCCCCCGTCCCTCTCCTTCCCCCACCCCCTCTCCTTCCCCCACCCCCTCTCCTTCCCCCACCCCCTCTCCTTCCCCCACCCCCTCTCCTTCCCCCACCCCCTCTCCTTCCCCCACCCCCCCACCTTTCCCCCCCTCACCTTCCCCCCCAGCTTCTCCCCTCTCTCACCTTCCTCCCTCACCTTGCTCCTTCCCCTCCCTTCTCCTCCCCTCCTCACTCCCCCTCCTCACTCCTCCACACCCTCCTCCTCGCCCTCCTCCTCCTCCTCCTCCTCCTCCTCCTCCTCCCCCTCGCCTTCTTCCCCCCCCAACCTTCTTTCCCCCCCCCCCCACTTTCCCTCCCTCAGCCTTCCCCTCTCCCTCTCCCTCCTCCTCCCCCTCTCCGTCCTCCTACGTTCGGGACACCACCCACGCCCTCCACCTCCTCCAGGATTTTCGCTTCCCCGCTCCCCAACGCCTTATTTTCACGATGGACATCCAGTCCCTGTACACCTCCATCCCCCATCGCGAAGGACTCAAAGCCCTCCGCTTCTTCCTTTCCCGCCGCACCAACCAGTACCCTTCCACTGACACCCTCCTTCGACTGACTGAACTGGTCCTCACCCTGAATAACTTCTCTTTTCAATCCTCCCACTTCCTCCAAACTAAAGGAGTTGCCATGGGCACCCGCATGGGCCCCAGCTATGCCTGCCTCTTCGTAGGATATGTGGAACAGTCCATCTTCCGCAACTACACTGGCACCACCCCCCACCTTTTCCTCCGCTACATCGATGACTGTATCGGCGCTGCCTCGTGCTCCCACGAGGAGGTTGAACAGTTCATCAACTTTACTAACACCTTCCATCCCGACCTCAAATTCACCTGGACTGTCTCAGATTCCTCCCTCCCCTTCCTCGACCTTTCCATTTCTATCTCGGGCGACCGACTCAACACAGACATCTACTATAAACTGACTGACTCCCACAGCTAACTGGACTACACCTCCTCCCACCATGCCCCCGTAAAAACTCCATCCCATATTCCCAATTCCTTTGTCTCCGCCGCATCTGCTCCCAGGAGGACCAGTTCCAACACCGCACAGCCCAGATGGCCGCCTTCTTCAAGGACCGCAGATTCCCCCCAGACGTGATCGACGATGCCCTCCACCGCATCTCCTCCACTTCCCGCTCCTCCGCCCTTGAGCCCCGCTCCTCCAACCGCCACCAAGACAGAACCCCACTGGTTCTCACCTACCACCCCACCAACCTCCGTATACAGCGTATCATCCACCATCATTTCTGCCACCTCCAAACGGACCCCACCACCATTTCCCTCCCCTCCCCTATCAGCGTTCCGCAAAGACCACTCCCTTGGTGACTCCGTCAGATCCACACCCCCCACCAACCCAACCTCCACTCCCGGCACCTTCCCCTGCAACCGCAGGAAATGTAAAACTTGCGCCCACACCTCCCCCCCCCTTACTTCTCTCCAAGGCCCCAAGGGATCCTTCCATATCCACCACAAGTTCACCTGCACCTCCACACACATCATCTATTGCATCCGCTGCACCCGATGTGGCCTCCTCTACATTGGGGAGACGGGCCGCCTACTTGCGGAACGCTTCAGGGAACACCTCTGGGACGCCCGGACCAACCAACCCAACCACCCCGTGGCTCAACACTTTAACTCTCCCTCCCACTCCACTGAGGACATGCAGGTCCTTGGACTCCTCCATCGCAAGAACATCATAACACGACAGTTGGAGGAAGAGCGCCTCGTCTTCCGCCTGGGAACCCTCCAACCACAAGGAATGAACTCAGATTTCTCCAGTTTCCTCACTTCCCCTCCCCCCACCTTGTCTCAGTTGGTTCCCTCAACTCAGCACCGCCCTCCTAACCTGCAATCTTCTTCCTGACCTCTCCGCCCCCACCCCACTCCAGCCTATCCCCCTCATCTTGACCTCCTTCCACCTATCACATCTCCATCGCCTCTCCCCAAAATCCCTCCTCCCTCCCTGACTGATCTTTAAGACCTGGGAGGTCATGCTGCAGCTGTATAAGTTCTGGTTAGACCACATTTGGAATGTTGTGTTATGTTCTGGTCACCTTAATAGGAGGATGTGGAAGTTTTAGAGACGGTGCACTGGAGATTTACCAGGATGTCGCCTGGACTGGAGGGCATGTCTTACAAAGAAAGATTGAGTAAGCTTTTCTCATTGGAGTGAAGAAGGATGAGGGGTGACTTGATAGAGTTGCTCAAGATGATGAGAGGCATAGATAGAATATATAGACATTTCCACCCAGTGTCAAAAATCTTTGGCTGTCGGGAGGGGACCTAATTTTAAGGTGATTGGAGGAAGGTTTAAGGGAGATGTCAGAGGTAGAGGCTTTACTCAGAGTGGTGGGTCTGTGGAATGCACTGCCAGCAGTGTTAGTTGAGCCTGATATATTAGGGACATTTAAAAAAAACTCTTGGATAGGCACATGGATGAAAGGAAAATGTAGGTTAGATTGATTTTAGAGCTGCAAATGTGTTGCTGGTCAAAGCACAGCAGGTTAGGCAGCATCTCAGGAATAGAGAATTCGACGTTTCGAGCATAAGCCCTAAGGATAAAAAGTTGGTACAATAAGTGCTGAAGGGTGTGTACTGTGCTGTACTGTTCTATCCACCATTTCCTCAGGAAGTTTATTCAAATATGGGATTTCTTTTGTGAAAACAAACACCCCTTATGTCTTTTTGAAATTTCTCACCTTGAAAGTCCCCTATCTTAGGGAAAAAACACCTCACATTAACCCTCTCCATACCCCTCATGAGATTGGGAGCACGTACTATCTTTCTCGAGTTCTACTATTCCACTGTGCACAGCATAAATTTACATTTTTCATCCACTTACCAAATTTGCCAATTATATCGAAATGAATCAAGATAAAGTATACATGAGAAGAAATATGTCAAAAAGACTCCCTTACTAAAAGACAAGCCAGGGAACTACAGACCGGTGAGCCTGACGGTGGTGGGCTAGTTGTTGGAACGAATCCTGAGGGACAGGATGTACATGTATTTGGACAGGCAAGGACTGATTACGGTTAGTCAACATGGCTTACTGCATGGGAAATCACATCTCACAAACTTGATTTAGTTTTTTGAAGAAGTAACGAAGAAGATTGATGAGGGCAGAGCAGTAGATGTGATCTATGTGAACTTCATTATGGTGTTCGACAAGATTCCCCATGGGAGACTGATTAGCAAGGTTAGATCTCATGGAATACAAGGAGAACTAGCCATTTGGATACAGAACTGGCTCCAAGGTAGAAGACAGAGGGTGGTGGTGGATGGTTGTTTTTCAGACTGGAGGTCTGTGACCGGTAGAGTGCTACAAGGATGGTGTTGGGCCCTCTACTTTTTGTCATTTACATAAATGATTTGCATGCAAGCATAAAAGGTACAGTTGGTAAGTTTGCGAATGACGCCAACATTGGAGATGTAGTGGACAGCGAAGAGGAGTGCCTCAGATTACAACAGGATCTGGACCCAATGGGCTGAGAAGTGGCAGATGGAGTTTAATTCAGATAAATGAGAGCTGCTGCATTTTGGGAAAGTAAATCTTAGCAGGACTTATACTTAATGGTAAGGGCCTAAGGAGTGTTGCTGAACAAAGAGACCTTGGAGTGCAGGTTCATAGCTCCTTGAAAGTGGAATCACAGGTAAATAGGATAGTGAAGAAGGCGTTTGGTATGCTTTCTTTTATTGGTCAGAGTATTGAGTACAGGAGTTGGGGGGTCATGTTGCGGCTGTAGAGGACATTGGTTAGGCCACTGTTGGAATATTGTGTGCAATTCTGGTCTCCTTCCTATCAGAAAGATGTTGTGAAACTTGAAAGGGTTCAGAAAAGACTTACAAAGATGTTGCCAGGATTGGAGAGGATTTGAGTTACAGGGAGAGGCTGAACAGGCTAGGGCTGTTTTCCCTGGAGCATCGGAGGCTGAGGGGTGACCTTATTGAGGTTTACAAAATCATGAGGGGCATGTATAGGATAAATAGACAAGATATTTTCCCTGGGGTTGGGGAGTCCAGAACTAGAGGGCATAGGTTTAGGGTGAGAGGGGAAAGATATAAAAGAGACCTAAGGGGCAACTTTTTTACACAGAGGGTGGTACGTGTATGGAATGAGCTGCCAGAGGATCTGGTGGAGGCTGGTACAATTGCAACATTTAAGAGGCATTTGGATGGGGATATGAATAGGAAGGGTTTGGAGGGATATGGGCCAGGTGCTGGCAGGTGGGACTGGATTGGGTTGGGATATCTGGTCGGCGTGGACGGGTTGGACCGAAGAGTCTGTTTCTGTGCTGTACATCTCTATGACTCTAATCATGTGATTGATTTGTTATTCAAATGATTTGCTCAACAAAGATGCCGAGCTGAGTAATAGTTTGAAATGTGAAAGTATAAATATTAATCCTTCAGTAATTTATCACTGAAGCAGACACTGGTTAAAGATGAAAATATCAATTTGTTTCAAAAAAAAACTCTGGCTAGATAGTTGTTAATTCTTATAAAATGATTTTTTAGGATGAGGTTTAAAGATAAAGTGGCAGAATGGTGCAGATGGCTTTCAGGCTGGTGTCCTGGTCTGAACAAGGCGTCATATTGACCAGGAAATAGGTGTCACTAGACATATGTGGTTGTCGCTGAGCTCTATTTAGAAACTGCCCTTTGTCAACAGAGCAGAAGTGTTGTTGCATGGTGATAAGCTGCAACAATGTGGCCATGCTAAATTGCTCATAGTGCCTGGGGATGTAGGTCGATTAGTTATGGGAAATGTAGGATTACAGGGAGAGGGGAGGGAGGTGGGTCTGGGTGGGATAGTCTTTGGAAGGTCAGTGTGGACTTGATGTGCCAAATGACCTGCTTCCACACTATATTGGAATTATCTGACTCCTGCCCCATTGCCTCCAGGCACATAGCTATGTCTCAAAGGTGGAAAGGAGTTGTCCTCACTGAAGTCCATGGGGCTATGGATAGCTCTCTTCTGGGGCTGCCCAGTTAGCTCAAGTAAGGGGCTGGACCACGGTCATTCTCTGAGGTCTGTCCAGTGAAACTAAAGGAACAGGGCCAGGGTGGCTTCTGCTGCAATGAGGTACTCGGTAAGACATGCTGCAGGACAGCAGCCTGCAGGCTGGTGCAAATAGGGTGACCGTTGTACAGGAGGTTTAATAGTAAAGCATGGATAGAAAGAAAGTCATGTGAAAGGAGCTCGGAGTTTGTCCATGGTCAGTGACATCATAGCCCCAAAGTTGGCATGGCCATCTCATTTGCCATGGTCTGGGTGGGCAAGTGTAGACACATGCACAGTTTAGGTGGGGACCTGGGGAGGGTGAGGATGCTGTGGGGTTCAGGGGTCTAGTGACCCCCATTTCCTGGTCAGTATTTGTGCAGACCAGGACACCAGCCTGAAAGTCATTTGCACTATTCTGTCACTTTGAATTTTTAAAGCTCATCCTAAAAATAATTTTTTAAGGATTAACAGCTATCAAGTCGGCAATATGAATGTCTGGTGACTCCCCAACATGTTAGACAGCAGATGGAAGACACTGGCTGTGGAGCATTTACTGTTGCCTTCCTCCATCCTGGAAATAGGGAGAGGTATTTGTCTGCTGTGTCCTGTCATCTTTTTATACCTTGGTGAAGGATCCAATGTGTGTGAGTAGGATGACTGATTGAGAAACATTCATTCAGCAACTCCATCTTGTGATAATTCACATATAGATTTCCGACAGACACATATTTGTTTATTATTTCAGCATGAGCTGCAGGACACGGCAAGACTGGTCAGAAATACGCGCTGGATTCTCGGTCAGTCTGAAGACTGAGGGGTTGTTTTTCTATCTGTTTGAACTAAAGTTTTATTTGATATGTTCTATGGTGTGGTTCCCAGGACACTGGCTCGTGTGGTTGAAGTTGGAGACTGTGCTGGGGTCAATGGGGAAAGTGGCTCCGGCCTTTCTCCATTGAAAGACCGTGCAGGTTTATGACTGAACCAGCCCAGGTGCTCCTCTCCTCAAATCCTGTACTGTGTACATTGCTGAGTATTGTGTGCAGTTTTGGAAAGCACATTATAGAAAGGATGTGATTGCACTGGAGAGGGTACAGAGGAGGTTTACCGGGATGTTACCCTGGGACTGGAGAGTTCCAGTTATGAATAGAGATTGGACAGACTGTGGTTGTTTCTCTTAGAGCAGAGGAGGCTGAGGGCAAGAGTATTTTTGAGATGTTTAAAATTTTGAGGGGCATCACTTTAGTAGAAGACATCAAGTAGAAAGTTGAGAGTGTTTGTAAGGAATTCACCCAGAGAATGGTACTGGAACTCATTGCCTGTTAGGGTGGTAGAGGTAAAAGCACTCTGAAATACTTAAGAGGTATTTCAATGTACTGTTCTGATGCCAAGGTATAAGGCAATGGGCCAAGTGCTGGAAAATGAGATCAGAATGGGAGGTAGTTGTTTTGACTGGCATTGACTCAGTGTGATGAAGGGCCTTTTTCTGTGCTGTATGTGTCTACGGATTTGATTCAATGACTCGCTGCTTGCTCTGAATAACGTCCATGTTGAACATTGGGGACCAACATCTCAAGTCATGTTTCCCAGGCACTGGTTGCATGCACCCCACGTCCATGGACGTTGGCATTGACCATGTGCCAGACACCATTAACCCTCACGACACATCTCCGACCTACTTACAAGGCACTTCTGCTCTTCAATGCTATCCCTCGGCTGCCGCAGTGACTCTCATTACTATGCTGTAGCAAGGATACTGTGTGCACGGATACACACCTACGTCAGGGACTGCACCAGGCTGTACCTCCAGGCTCCTTACTCACTATCCTAGAGCTCTCTCACTCTGAGCTGACCTGGATGCTCACAGAATTCTTGCTTTGCTTTGTCTTTTTGCACATTTCCTCTCAGTCAAAGATACCATTACAGCTTATATCACTGCTGTTATCTGCATCATTGAGCAAAGACACAAAGCCAGGAAGCTTGTTATGTTTGGCAGCAGGTCTCCATCAAGACATGTAGGATGCTCCTGGCACAGTATTTCCAGGGCAGCCTCTGATACCAACCCAGACATTACTCAGGGCAATGAGATTCAGCATCCTCTCCTCTTCATAAGGGGTTAGGAGCAGAATGGCGGGCATCACATTAACTGTTCTGACTCTTTCTGCCCTATTGGGGCTATTTATGACTTGGAATGAGAGACAGGCGGGTTTTAAGGGAGATGAAATTGGGTGGCACAGCTGTTACTGTTGGTGCACCCTTTTTTTTTTCATTGCATTGGGTTAGTATCATAGTCAGAGAACTGAAAGCTTTGAAACAGCAGGTTGTATCAGATGTAAACGTGAGTGAAGAGATGGTGTGAGGAGGAGGCTTTCAGATTGCTGGAACATTAAAACTTGTTCTGGAGGAAATGAGGCCAGCACAAACTGGACAGATTCCATCTGGCCAGGACTGGGGCTGATTGTCCTGGAGAGGGATTGAACTAAAATGGCAGGGGTGTAGGAGTCTATCCGAGGAGACAGACGAGAAGGAAATGAGCAAAAACAAAAGATAAAGTAGGAAATAAAGAAAGCAATAGGCAAAGATATAAGGCTGAGAATCAAACAGGTCACAGTGCAAAATAATGTGAAAGGGAGTAAAAATAATAAAAAGGCACCTTAAGTCTTTGTGTATTAATGCACAATGCATTCATATTGAAGTGGATGAATTAGTTGCACAAAAAGATAGAGATAGGTGAAGTACATAGTCCCAGAGGACCATTAGAGAGCAATGACTGATATTGGTTTAACCATGCCTCAGTTGAAGGGAGACATTCAGAAGGAGAGTTCTTCATGGTAACCTCAGCGAATGATACAAATTCATTTTCTTTACTTTCCAGCAGACTCGATCTCTGACCCTGTGTGAGGACACGTTTGTTCATAAAGATGTGATTAATGAGCTACACTTCGAGAGAAGGAATCCAGGATTCTTCTCTTGCATTTGGAGGGTTCTGTGTCAGAAACAGCACAATCCAATGACAGCACTATGTTTATGCTAATTCCCAGCATGTGGATGGCACTGACAAATCCAGAATTTCTTCCCCATTCCAAGATTCCCTGAGGTGGTGATGATCTTTCCTCTCGACTCACTGCTTGTAGTAGTTTGAATGAACTGACTGACTTCTTAGGAAATTTCAGAAGGCAGTTAAGAAATAATCACTTCATTTCCATTTCAGAGATTTAAATAAGGTTAATCCTAACCGTCAGCAAGTTTGATGGTTGAGCACTCTCCGCAGGTGCTGATACAAACACTATCATGTACTAAAAACCTCACATCTGACCCTGTTTCCTCTCAACATTTTGTCCATTAAAAATTCCTGTGCCAATATTTAGAGTAGAATTTGGGCAGCACAGTGCCTCAGTGATTAGCACTGCTGCCTCACAGCACCAGGGCCAGGGACCTGGGTTTGATTCCATCCTGGGGAGACTGTCTGAGTGGAGTTTGCACATTCTCTCCGTGTCTGCGTGGATTTCCTCTGGGTGCTCCGGTTTCCTCCCACAGTCCAAAGATGTGTAGGTCAGGTTAGTTAGATTGACCATGCTAAATTGCCCCATAGTGTCTGTGGATTTGCAGGCCAGGTGGGCTAGCCATGGGAAAATGCAAGGCATCATGAATAGTGTAAGGGGGCGGGTCTGGGTGTGATGCTGTTCAGAGGGTTGGTGTGGACGTGGTAGACCGAATGGCCTGCTTTCATACTTTAGAAATTCAATGAGTCTAATGTCCACCGTAAACTTGTCATGCTGTAATTCCACTCTTTTACCAGTGGAGGTGCTGCAATTCAACTTGTGGAATTTTATTCATTCTGACATCATGAAGTTGCATCTTTCAGGGTGTGGGAGCTCAATCTGAGAGCAGTGAAGGCTAAAGATGCTGTGCTTTGTTGACCCAATGTTTGAGCTGGTGAAGGCTGTAAGTATCTGATTGAGACAGACCACAATGCTGCAGCCTCCAGTCCATGCTGTGCTGCTGACATTCGGTCTGCGCTGCGGTAGACTATGTTTCTACAATGGGATACAATACCTATAGATTTGACAAATTGTCAGAAATATTTTGGAAAGGGAGGATGTGAGTGGGTGTGAGAATCAGCCAGGATTCCTCCTCCTGATCTTGTAGCATGAGAATGTTAGATTAGCCCAGAACCACTGTGCAATGGCACCTATCACAGAGGCTGACAAGACAAGTTTCCTTAAAAAGATACACTAGGTTTAGGCCAGTGGGAAGCTACCACAGGTTGTGAAACACTGGACCTGTCTGTGAGAGGCTGGGCCCAAGGAGAAATGACAGGCAAAATAGGCCTAAAGTGACAATACTGGACTGAACAAAGATTGTGAACGAGGTAACTTAGCAAAACCACATCCTTCATAGTTAGGAGAACATATTAACATGACATTACAATGATCAGCGTTAAAAAAAATTAAGTTTCTTCAGAAAACATAATTTGTTTTGTGCAACAGTCCACAGTGAATTGTGTTGCACATTTACAGCAGTAAATGCTTTTTGAAGCAATGAGAATGTTATATTGAACAAAGTGCCTTTGTTTTAAGGAAGGTCTGCCTGATGACAGCCCTTGAATAGGTTAAGCTGCAGTTGTTACAGATCTGTAAATACAGAGCAGCTGGAGGGTTCCACAGCTAGCAAATTGAACATATTTCTCTCCCCACTTCTGATGTAAGTTGAAAGACAAAAACATAAGAGACACAAGAAAATATTCTAATACAAGGGAAGACCAAGTCCCAAATCAATTATGGATGTGGAGAATAACCTTCACTCTACAGTTATCATCTCATCCTTGATAAAATTAAAAGAACAATGGAGACAATTTGTGTTCTGTCTTTTAATCTTCCAAACTTCCAAACTTAATTTTCCCTTTCTATGCTTTTCCATCCATAATGGTTTAGAATATTCATCTGTCTTTCCTGTTTTATTTGACAATGAGAGTGTGTGTATTTGTAATATAAGGGGGTGTAGTTTAAATTGTATGGTAATAATAGTAATCCTATCTTTTATCTGCCATTTGTTAAATGAGCAGCATGTTTAGAATAAACAGCTACTTTCTGTTAGTGATGAAATTTGGTATGAATTATTTTTGTCTAAAGTAACAGTCAGGTAAAATGGTCATCTCTGAGGTCAATTTATTTATTTGTAATATTTAATAGTTCTTCTTAAGTACAGAAACCTGATCAGTGTTTTCTGTCAACCTGTATTTATCAGGCCAATCAATTGGGGTCTTTATATTCTTTGATTAAATCTTTGACTTTTTGTGACAATCCCAGGAATTAGTGGGGTTGAAGCATCAGCGAATTTTCCCAAGTGGGTTGTAAGAGTATTCTTTCCTTGGTAGTGCAGAAGTGTTGGTTTACATGTATGTGAATGTTTGTGTTCATGTATGTAGGTTTCTGTGTGTGAATATATGCGTACATGTGTATAGGTTCGTGTGTGTGAATGTATGTGTACATGTGTGTCAGTTTCTGTGTGAATATATGCGTACATGGTGTACATTTCTGTGCATGAATGTATGTGTACATGTGTGTTGGTTTCTGATTGTGAATGCATGTGCACATGTGTACAGATTTCCGTGTGTGTGTATGTACGTGTGCATGTGTGTAGATTTCTGTGTATGAATTTTTGTGTACAATGGTGTAGGTTTCTGTTTGTGAATGCATGTGCACATGTGTATGAGGCTTTCCCAACTGACTTATTTCTGGTAATGATAGGAAATGACAATGGATAGAGGATTCTGAGGGCAGTGGGGGGAAATGAGTGACAAAGGTAGAGAAAAAAAAGTATGTTACAAACATGAGAGAGGGATGTGAGAAAGAGAGGGAAGGAAAGTGAAGAAAGAACAAAAATGGTTCAATGGCCTCTCTGCATCTAGGCAGTCTACTCACCACGAGATTCAAGGAGCTGGAGTTGCCAAGTAGCTTGGCTGCTAGTCAAAAAAAATCTCTGTTGAAGGTGCAATAGCAGAGAGAGCATAGCTTGTTCCTTTTATCCCCCTTTTCACACCCTTCTTGAAGATTCTGTGACTTTTGTTCAATACTAGCATTGAAGATTCAATGCGGTTACTAATTTCCATATTTGAAGGTCTCAATATGGTTTTGTAACCTCAACTATCAAGTACTGTCCTTGTCACACTGTGCCTTTGGCCTTCTACTGAGTTGATTGCTACCACATCAATATTTCTCTAACTGCCTCAGTGGTCATGGGTCACCTGACCACATTCCCTCCAGTTGATTTGGCGAGTGTCATGTGAGATGGATCCAGCACTGCTCAAACAGGTTTCCAGGCAATGGGTTCAGTTAACTAATGCTAACTAGTGCTAGCCTACACTATTTGACAATAATGCTCTTCATAAAATTCTAATAGAAAGAAAAGGAGAAAAATATTTATTGGTCGACTCTTAAACCTTGTACAAATTAGTATTTACATGGTGATCAAATTATTCACAAGTTATTTGGGATCTTATACCCAACAAATTTGAGTAGCTAATGTTGGCAGAGCAGGGCTTACTGCTTATGTCTGCTCAGCATCGTTTCTATATTCAGGAACACAGTCAGTTCCCATTCCCACGTGAAAACTTTAATCGCTAAGTCAGTGAAAACATGAGAGAAAATAGAATGAATAATACAGCAAGGTGTGATAGGGGTGACCCCAAAAGTGGATTTAGACACCTTTTGCCCCAATTTCAAAACTCATCCTACCAATTGGTGACTTTGGTTTCTTTAATATCTTTTTGTATTAGTTCTATCTGTAGCACCATAGTAAAGTAAGCGTTAGCCAATTATGTCCAGGCCTGTTGTAATGTTTTTGGTCGGAGTTCAATACCAGTCTTTTATTTTTCCAAATCATCTCCTAAAATCTGTCCGAGCTTGTCACTGACACTAGCAAAGATCTCACTTCTCCTGTCAATATCTGTGAGTTCAGTTCAGTCTTTCCTGGCTGGTACGTGGGCCCTAAGGCAGATAGTGGTGTTGTGGATGTCACAGGTGCAGTTTCCAGATTGGGAATGTTTTATAGAAGTTGTAATGCAGTTTGTTTTACCCCTTCCCCCTGTATGCTGCTGAGTAATGTCAGTGTCTGGGTTCTGATTTCTATGGTACAGTTTAAATTGGCGTTTGTCCAAAAATCACACATGACCAGTTTATTTGAATATGCTGAATAGATGCACATAATCACAGCCACCTGATGAAGGAGCAGTGTTCCGAAAGCTAGTGCTTTCAATTAAACCTGTTGCTGTTGTGTGATTTTTAACTTTGTACACCCCAGTCCAACACCGGCATCTCCAAATCACATAATTACTTGTTTGATTTGTTGGCATTTATCCAGAATGGTACCTAACAACCTTCCCCATTTTTCGACAATGTACAGGTACAGTGCCATCATATTCTCTTGGATAATGATGATTCTTTCAACTTCAAAGACTTTTAACCCATTTTATCCAGCTTTAAGATTGGAATACCTCAAAGCATGGTGAATGCCTGGGAGTTCCTTTGCAGTCATTGTAAAACTCAGTTCTTGGACAGTTGCTGTAGTTGACGTTGCAAAATATTGTGGTGTCTCTTCTTGTGGAACAAGTGCTCTATCTGCTCATCACTGATCCAAGAGGGAGCCTGTCCTTACTTAGGCTGCAGCTTCCACCTCAACTGTTTGATCATCCACTAGCCTAGATACTGCACTGGGTCCTATTCTGCTGTCTATTGTTATCATCAGTTTTCCCTTGGATGATTACATTTACTGTTCTGGCATGCCCATCTAGCACTGTCACCAGATGTTAGCTCGTTTGATTCTCCTTTAATTCCCCCTTGGCATCTTGCCAATCGTCTGGATGGATTTTGTCCAAGCCTATTTGACTTGGGTTGAAATCCTCAGTTTATTGTCCAAATTAGCCAAATCAAACGCATTGACTGTGGACGCTCTTGCTCTGTAAGCGGTTGCCATAATGTTAACTATGTGTCTTTTCCTGAACCTGGTTGGACAGGGTCTGGTCTTACTCATTTCAATTCCCATTATCCATCCCAGTAATCTGTATTAAATGTGGGTACAGTTTGTGGAGTTGGGTTGGGCATCACTCTAGCAGCTCAGTTCTGGATATGTCGAATGCCACAGGTACCAGTTTATAGTAGCTGTTGCAACGCAGGGTTTTGCCTGGGCATTTTAAAATCAACCCATTTTGCAGTCTTGGTGTAGTTCTTGTACAAGTGCAGATGGGTGCACTTAATTCATTCCTGTTTCATGTACTAACTATATATTATCCATGAGCTTTCCTGGGCATCTTTGATCTAGCTCCAAGCCTTCCTCTGGATCAAAGGCCAAAGATCCCTGTTCAGTGCACCCATTGGTGGAGAATCTCCACCAGTCACCCGTCAGTTTGAGACTTGTATAATAATGCCCTGAGCTCCTGTTGACCCTCCTGTTTGCCGCTTACACCCATACATTACCGTGTGGTCTAGATGGACCCAGGGAATACCGTCATCACACTAGGGCCCCTGTGACAGGAGAGGACCACGTGTAGCCACATTCTCTCCTGGTTCGACTGGTCACTTGAACATAAAGTAGGAGATAACAAGAAGAGCTGTATGCTGCTCGATTTCTGAAAGACATTGAGGTAGCACCTATTACTGTCTTAATTTATATGTATATGTGTTATCACCTACACAGTATTTCCACTCATAAGCACATACCAACACACAGTTTACCTGTGCTCATTGATCAATAGTTAGAGGCTAGGAATGCTGTGGTGAGTAACTCCCCTCCTGACTCCTTAAATCTGTCTGTCATCTACAAGGCACAAGACAGGAGAGTGATGGAATACTTCCCACTTGCCCTGGATGCGTGCAACTCCAACAATACTCAAGAAGCTTGACACCACCCAGAGCAAAGCAGCCTGCTTAGTTGAGACATTATCCACAATCACTTTCACCACTAAAGCTCAGTTGCAGTAGTGTGTATTATCTATAAGATGCACTGCAGAAATTCATCAAAGGTCCTCAGACAGCACCTTCTAAATCCACAGCTATGTCCAAGTAGTTGGACAAGAGCAGCAGATATATGGTAACACAACTAGCTGCATGTTCCCCTCCAAGCCATTCACCACCCAGATTGGAAATTTATCGCTTCTCCTTCACTATCATTGGGTCAAAATCCTGAAATTCCTACCCTTCAGGGCATTGTGGGTCTACCTACAGCACATGGCCTCCAATGGTTCAAGAAGGCAGCTCACTACCACTTTCTCAAGGCCAACTAGGTGTGAGCAATAAATGCCCACCCAGTCAGTGACGCCCATGTCCCACAAGTGAATAAAACAAATTAAAAGGTGCACTGTAATTTGAGCAATGATTGTCTAGGTTGGGAAAGCTTCTATCCACTTATTGAAAATGATTAGGATGTATTTCTATCCCCCATTACAGCATGGTCAGGGGCTGACATCATCCTCTTGGCGTCAGTCCACAATCCTGTTGCTAGACCTAATCTGAATTTGCTTTAATTCTCCTTTGTTGGCATACTAATTGAGATTGTTCTGGGCATACAGATAATGCATTTTTTGACATAATGTTTGGTGTCTTTGCTCATTTCTAGACAACAACACAATCCCTTAATTGTCTGTGGAGTGGCTTCAATTCCCTGAAGGGGATTCGAGACATCATGGCTTTGATAAACAGCATGGTTACAGTCTTGGATTGGTACCAAGTACTGGCCATCTTTAAGGACAAGGCTGTATTTGATGGTTAGTTTGTTCTTTCATTTACTTTAGGAAGTGGAGTGTGTTCCTCCTGTATTTGCTTTAAATTGGTACCACGACTCTGAGCATGTGGCAGATGCTAGACTTTGGTTTGGCTCATAAAAATGGCATCTATATGTTTTGGGACAGGCAGTTCTCCCCCATGGATGCTTGGCTTGGCCACTTCATCTGGCCTTCTCTTCCTAATTAGGAAACTTCTATGATCGACCCAAACTTTAATGCTGCCATCCTCATGGCCTTGGGCAGGTTGCACAGTTAATTGGAGCAGGAGTGCAGATGGAGAAGATTTACCATCTGCCGACAGGAATCCTCTAGCTCCCCCCTGCTGGTGGCAGCAATTCAGATAAACTGTTGCAGACATACTTGGTGTCTGAGTAAACTCATGCTGGTGGGGAAAGGCTGTGAGACTGTCAAATAAACTACAGCTACTGGTTCAGCAGCCTGAGTGCTCATTTTGTTGGGGAGCTGCAGCACTAACTCTGTTAGGTTTCCTTTGTGTGGTTTTCCATATCCTGTCACCCAGTGCCCATTCTCCATATTGTAGAGAATCTGTCTACAAACATTTTTATACGGGAGTCACTCTTCTGCTCCTTTGGGCCCTCCCCTGTTTACTGTTGGTACAGATGTTTCCTTCCGTCATCCATGCCTGCAACTTCCAAGTGAAGATAACATCAGAGCTACCGGAGTGACTCAGGTTATGATTGCTGTCAGAGTTTGAGCTGCTGAAGCTGCTGCTGCCAATTGTAACTAGCACCTGCCAAGTTCAACTTCGGGAAACACTGTCCAATACACATTTGCCAGGAAGCCACACACAGAGCAACAGCAACAGTTTCCCTCGAACAGAGATGTGACTTGTCCAATTAGTGCTCTCTCTCGAGCAGGCCAGAATGTCCTGTTGATGGTGAACAGTGTAAAAACCACAATGACTTTGTGCACGTTTGTTACCCCCAAGGAGCAATATCACCAGAAGAGGACAATATATCCCACAGCGAAAGGGGGAGGGAATGGTGACACTGTCAAGGTGGATGACCGGCAATATAGGTTTCTGTTCCCTTTCAGACACATGACTAGTCCCACTGAGAGTGACCAGTTCCGGGAGACGGTGATCAGTCCCACTGAGAGTGACCAGTTCCGGGAGAAGGTGATCAGTCCCACAGACAGTGACCAGTTCCGGGAGATGGTGATCAGTCCCGCTGTGAGTGACCAATTCCGGGAGATGGTGATCAGTCCCGCTGTGAGTGACCAGTTCCGGGAGATGGTGATCAGTCCCGCTGTGAGTGACCAATTCCAGGAGATGGTGATCAGTCCCACAGACAGTGACCAGTTCCGGGAGATGGTGATCAGTCCCACTGAGAGTGACCCCAAATTGGCTATATCAATTCAAGGTGATGCCTTTTGGAGTAAAGAATGCACCAGCCACAATCCAAAGACTCATGAACAGAGTTGTGGCTGGATTAGCAAATTGTGCAGTTTACCTGGATGATGTAGTGATCTTTTGCGAGTCATGGAAAGATCATGTGGTACAGTTGGCAAAGTTCTTTGAATGATTAACTGAAGCAAAACTGGTAATAAACTTAAAGAAAACAGAATTTGTGAGGGCAGAGGTGATTTTCTTGGGACATAATATTGACCATGGACGGCTGACCCCAAGGAATGCCAAGATGAAGGCCATCGAGGACTTTCCACGACCATCCTCAAAGAAAGAGGTGCTTCGATATTTGGGATTAAGTGGATTCGACCAGAAGCTCGTTGCAGTGTAATGGCACTGCTAAAGAGGAACACAACATTTCAGTGGATAGAACAATGCCAGGAGCATTTGAGAACTTTAAAGCAACATTAATCACCGCACCAGTTTTAGTTACACCAAATTTTTTTGAAAGCAGTCAGAGTTGAAATTGATGCTTGCAGTATAGAAGTTGGAGCTATACTGCTACAGGAAGATGATGATGGAATGGAATGACCAATTGGCTACTTTCAAAGAAACTCAACACCCACCAGAGAAAATACTCTACCATCGAAAAAGAATTATTGAGTTTAGTACTGGTACTTTACAACACTTTAATGTGCCTCACTTCCTTTGGTGATATCACCCATGATACCATGACCACACCCACTCCAGAGACAACCTCCACCCCCCACTCCCAACTCCCGTCCCACGCCAGGTCCTAGCTACTGGCCCTAGCCCTGCTGTGTTTTTACCATCCTCCCAGAACTCCCCCTCGCTGAGGATGAATGACCAGTTCTCAGTAAAGGCCTCACCTTCATTCCACTACGTTCCCAGATCAATAGTGGCTGTCAATTCCGAAATGTTCTTGATGTATGGTAACGTGGCTAGTCCTTTGGTTTGTGGTAAGTCCTCAATCTGTGTCGTGACACCAAATTTTTCTTTCACTGTGTCCGCCTCCATGTTTACTTTTTCCATTAGGACTCCCACCCACCCTCCGAGCACCCCGACGCCCACCTCCAACACACCCCATCCATTTGGACACTCGCGTGCTGGTCTGTTACCTGCCTTCAATCAATCATCTCCAACTGCCACTATGACATTGACCACCTCAACCTGTCCACCCCCTCAACCATTCCAAATTCTCACCCTCGCAATGCGCAACCCTACACTCCCTCTGCTCCAACCTCAGCCTCACTATCAAACCAGCGGAAATGGTGTGGGGAGGAGCAGAATGGTATTTTGACCTCTACACCGCTGAAGCCAGGTGCCAACTCATGGACACTTCCTCCTACTGCCCCTTGACCATGACCTCACCTCTCATCACCAAACTATCATCTCCCAGGCCATCCACAACCTCATCATCTCAGGGGATTTCACATCCACAACTTCCAACTTCATGGTCCCTAAAGCCCACACTGCCTGGTTCTACCTCTTACCCAAAATGCACCAGTCAACCCTTCGTCTCCAACTGCTCCTGCCCCACCGAACTTATCTCCTCATACCTTGAAACTGTCCTGTCCCTCTTGGTCCAGGATCTCCCCTCATACATTTGGGATACCACCCACGCCCTCCACATCCTGCATGACGTTTGATATCCCGATCCCCAGTGCCTCATCTTCACCATGGACATCCAGTCCCTATTATCATCCATCTGCTATGACTAATGTTTCCAAGCCCTCCGTTTCTTATTCTCTCACCAACCCAACCAGTATTCCTCCACTGACGCACTCATTTGATTGGCTGAACTGCTCTTCACCCTCAACAATTTCTCCTTCAAGTTCTCCCACTTCCGCCAGACCAAAGGGTAGCCATGGGCTCCCTCATTGGCCCAGCTGTGTCTGTCTCTGTGTTGGACACGTGGAACAGTCCATCTTCCGCAGTTACACCAGCACTACTCCCCATCTTTTCCTCTGCTACATCGATGACTCTATTGGAGCCACCTCATGCTCCCACGAGGAGGTTGAACTGTTCATCAACTTCATGAGCTCCTTCCACCCTGGCTTCAAGTTCACTTGGACCATATTAGACACGTGCCCCCTTCCTGGACCTCTCCATCTCCGGCGACCAGCTCAACACGGACATTTGCTTCAAACCCACTGACTCCCACAGCTACCTGAACTACACCTCCTCTAACTCCCCTCATGTAAAAACACTATCCCTTACTCCCAATTCCTCTGCCACTGCCGCATCTACTCCCACAAGGACCAATTCCACTCCAGAACATCCCAGGTGGCCTCTTCCTTCAAGGACTGTAATTTCCCCTCCCACGTGGTAAACACTGCCCTCCAACACATCTCCTGCACATCCTGCACCTCTGACCTTGAACTCCACCTCTCCAACCGCAACAACTGTCTCAACTTCCACCATACCAATCTCCGGTTACAACGCATCATCCTCCACATTTCCACCACCTACAGTCAGATCCCACCATCAGAGATATATTTCCTTCCCCACCCCTTTCAGTGTTCCCAGAGACCATTCCCTCCGTGACTCCCTTGTTAGCTCCAAGTCCCCAATGAAACCACCTCCACACCTGACACCTTGCCTTGCCGCTTCAAGAGGTGTAAAACTTGTATCCACACCTCTACCCTCCTCCCCCCTCCCCCTCCCCGCCCCCCCCCCCCCGGCCTCTATCTAAGGCCCCAAAGGATTCTTCCACATCTGGCAGAACTTTTCCTGCACATCCACTCACTTCATCAACTGTGTCCGTTGCTCTCGATGTGCTCTCCTCTATATTGGGGAGACAGGTTGCCAACTTGTGGAGCATTTCAGAGACTATCTCCAGTACTCACACACTAAACAACCTCACCGCCCTGTGTCTGAGCACTTCAACTCCCCCTCCATCAAGGACATGCAAGTGCTGGGCTCCTTCACCGCCAAATCCTAGCCACCCAATGCCTGGAGGAAGAATGCCTCATCTTCTGCCTTGGGACCTTCCAACTACACTGAATCAATGTTGATTTCACCAGTTTCCTCATCTCCCCTGCATCCCCTCCCACCTTATCCCAGATCCAACCCTCCATCTCGGCAGCACCCTCTTGATCTTTCCTACCTCTCCATCTTCCTTCCCACCTATCCGTTCCACCTTCCGCTCCGACCTATCACCATCATCCCCCCACCTTCATCCACCTATCACATTCCTAGCTACCCCCCCAGCCCAACCTCCTTCCCATTTGTCTCTCAGCCCCATTGCCCTAGCACCCCCACCACATTTCTGATGAAGACCTTATGCTTGAAACATCGACTCTCCTGCTCCTTGGATGCTGCCTGACCGGCTGTGCTTTTCCAGCACCACACTTTTGACAGAGACAAATAGAATAATCCAGCGCAGTAATGAATAAAATCAGCAAACTCAACCCTTTCCAAACCAATTTATTGTGTCAAAATCTTCAGCACAGATTTATACTCTATGCATATACTAACATTGTCAAGCATATAGTAATACTGCAACCATTTAAAAGTAGATCCATGATCATGTATTCATCAATTGATCAAAGTATACAAGACAGGAATCTAAAACTTTCACATCAATTTAAAGGAAAGTACCTCATTCTCCACCAGGAAGCAGAAATAACCTGAGAATGTTTAAACATAAATAAACATATAGAAAAAATCCATCCTTCAAATATATTTTCATAAATTGATCTTACAAACCATCAGATCAAAGTTACTTTCAAATCCCATTTTCACAATCAGACATAAAGTTGCTGTCTATACAGGCAGCATCATCAGCATGGAACCCCACATTCCATAAATCCTGACACAGTCACTAACCAGAGATGAAGTGTTTGGGAACACGATGACAGTTGGATTCCACTGAGAGACAGGATTCCAGGAAATCTCTGAGATTTTAAAGCAGGTTGATGGAGGATCAAAGATTAACTGTCCCTTGTTAAAACACAGAGACAGACAGCCAAACCAAATCAGCCCTTTCCACCTCTATTTACAACACAGCAAAATTAAAATCTTCAAAGAGGCTAAGAATGGCTTCTAAACAGACTTGAAGATCGCCATGTGGGACATATATAAAGTAGTGTTACTTCTGCAATCATAATTACTTATGCAAGGTAAATGAACTCACACCAGTGTATAATTGTTTTCAGCCAAGAGCTGAGTCAACAAGAATGAAAACTATGTGAAGGAAATACATAATTGTTTTTGTGTTAGCTAAAATGTGCATGCAAACAGTGGTAGATGTTACAGACAAATAGATAAGGTGCTGTGAGGGGAGGGGTTTAAGCTAGATATGCCTGTACAAACTGGAGTTATAAGCATCCATTTCCCACTACTGCATAAACAAGAATAAACCACAATCAAGAAGTCATGAGGTCATAAGGTCATAACAAGTAAGGGAGGAGATACGGAACAATGACCCACAGCAGGATGTGGTCAAACGGCCTTGTGAGGCCAGAAATAAGCATTTTGTCACAGACAAGGCCGAATAAGGCAAGAGATGAACAGGAGTAATGGGTACCAGTCTGAGAGAGGTGGGAGATGTAAACAGGGGTGGAGCAATGGGATGAAAAATAGGAACCAAATTACATAAATGTTGTGTACTAGTTGAATTCAGTGTGTGTGTGTGTCCTGCCTTGTGGACAGTGGACACCACACCCCACTTGCAAGAGTGAAATAAATGACACTACTGATTCAGATCTTGTCTCGGACTGAAATTATTGAAGTGAGTGAGCTTCGTTTCTCACAAGCAGTCACAGACTCTGCAACTAATCAATGCAAACTCTGTTTGTATCTTAAGCCAAATATTTATCAATTTATAATCAATATAGTAACTTTAGCAAACTAAACTTAAACAACAAAGCAATCTAATTAGTCTATGTTTTAAGCCCAAAACCCTTTACTTTTATGCTCAGTCATACAAAAGACAAACAAAAACAGTTAAGGGATAAATAAAGGACAGGTTACTTCAGTGGTTTTCACGATGCATTGCTCCACAAGCATAGACAGTGGTTTCTCTTAATTTTCTGGAAACATCAATTGGGGCCACTTTTACAGTTCACTCAGGTAACAACAGTGAAACTTATAGTTTGCTACCCTCTGAGGTTTCGAGGGCTGCTCATGGCGGTTCAGGTGGGGAGCTTTCAAAACTTCATGCTGTAACTTCAACAGCCAGATTCTCTTTTCACACATAAACATATTCCAAAACCCAATTCAAACTCTGACCACTCCCTGGCAGACTGTCCATCTCCTCCATGAGGTGCCAGTTACCATTCAACATCTGGCATCTGCATGAGCATTCCCAGACTTGCTGGCACTAATTCTCAGGGACTGATCACATTAGTAACTGACTTCTGCTATTTTTAAATGTAATGCTCTTCCCCAGTGCTGAAATCTTTGCAATTACTTTCAAGGCCTGACCTCCTGAACAAAACAAAAACCTGCTTGGTCTGTTTTCCTTTTAACATAATCTGTGACCCATAGTCCAAAAGTCATCATGAGCACACAGGCACCAGTTTACAGCTCCTTTCCTGTGTGAATCAGTTCAGGGCAGAAGTACAATGAGAGGCCGAGTCTTGAGAGGGAAAGGGAGTGTGAGACATGAATCAGTGGTTGGTTTAGTCCCCAGCTTGTTGGAGAAATATGTGATGGTCAAAAGGGCCAAATGTGGCCCTTGCCTGGATGTTTAATTGCCTCCACTGCCTGTCCTTTGGGGATTGGGTCATGACTTCTAATGGTCACCTGTCCCACGAAGGTCACTCGAGTTGGGATTGAAGAAAAGGATTTCCAACAGGATTTCCTACCCATTTCCCAGCCCTTACCATCGAATTGATCTCCACGGGGCCAGGACAACTTAATCTATTGTGTCCTCTGGGATGGGACTGGAACAACTTAACAAAGCAAGAGAAAGAAAGATGGCACTTTCCTTTCCTAATGGCACTTTTCCAGATCCGATATTGCACAGTTGAATGAGAATCAAAGAATATGATACATCAGAGAAGGGATGCCTGTGAGGAAAAGTGGCATCAGGATATGAGCTGGATTTAGATGGAACCAAATGAGGCCAGCCCTTCCCATTGGTCAGAAGGCGCAAGATAGGCAACTCCGAATTAACAGGAGCCATTTCATTGGAAATGGTTCGACAAATCACCATGGCAGATGGTGGAATATTAGTTCAGTAAAGAATGTGGAATTAAGAATCTAATAGTGACCATGAAACCACTGTCAATTGTCAGAAGATCCTATTTGGTTCACTCATGTCCTTTAGGGAAGCAAATCTGTCATCCTTAACTGGCACACAGGTGAGACCAGACCCACAGCAATGAGGCTGTGCCCTCTCGACAATTAGGAATGGGCAAATGAATGCTGGCCTAGTGAGTGACGCCCTCATCCCATGAATGAGTTAATAAAAAAGTTCACATCAGAGATGGGCAGTGAGTGTGTGACATTGCAGTACTGACCTGACAAAGAAGCTTCCAGAACCGTTCAAAGAAAGTGCACTAATCTTCAAGCATGGAACAGAGAAATGATCATGCGTTGTCACAATTTGAAAAATAAATACCTTCTTCCTGCAGCACTTCCCGGGACCGTGAGATTAAAACTCTCTGCATTTTTTTCCCCACAAAATCTGGCCCCATTCAAGCGACCACCACCAATGAAATAAGGTCAGTACAACACAATAGAAACTGAGGAATGCTCCATGATTGAGTGTTGGTTTCTAACAGAAGTATCAAGTTTCAGTTTGATGTGAAATTTGAACAGAATGACAGAAAACTACAGCATGAACATAAATACAACTGCTCCCATCACAGTAATGATGACAGACAGATGGAATTCCCTCACAGAGGATCCAAGTGATGTACAGCAAGTTGACACAATGTGATTTGTAGCTGCAACTCACTTGGATACTAGCTGGAGTCTGGTAGCTAGGGCTCAAGCTGTTGGGCAGATCCTCCCCAGCTTGTGGGGTCTTTCTATTCTAATTGTAACCACAGCTGAACACCAAGCTCAATTCCGCAAAGTGACAGACACCTTGAGTTCAAATACAAAAACTGAATCTGAAAGGTCAATTAATTACATCACTAGACACACCCCAAAAATTATCTAATTAATCAATAAACAGCAATGTTAATGGGTGGCGCGGTGGCTCAGTGGTTAGCACTGCTGCCTCACAGCACCAGGGTCCCAGGTTTGATTCCAGCCTCGGGTGACAGTCTGTGTGGAGTTTGCACGTTCTCCCCGTGTTTGTGTGGGTTTCGTCCGGGCGCTCCGGTTTCCTCCCACATTCCAAGGAAGTGCAGGTTAGGTGAAAAGGCCATGCTAAATTGTCCATAGTGTTAGGTGGATTAGTCCGAGGGAAATGGGTCTGGGTGGGTTACTCTTTGGAGGGTTGGTGTGGACTTGTTGGGCCGAAGGACCTGTTTCCACACTGTAGGAAATCTACATCAACAAAGCAAAGCTTTCCCTTATTTCAATGCAGTTGAATATCTGAAAGGTGTTGAAGATCTTTACCTTATAAAATAGTCAAAAATCACACTTTTATCAATTGTACAAGTCAATGTTTCCATTGAGCATATTTTGAAGACAATCTCAATACAGGTAAGAGACAAAGTTTCAGTAAATAGATAATGTCAGTATCAGAACTAAATACTCAGAGATTTTGGAATGTATTGTACTCTGTACATGTACAACCTAGTAACCTCACCTAGATAAGGCACCCTTCCAACAGTAAAGACTGCTGCAGTACAGATATGCCATTCATAATATTGTACCTGAGGATGATGGTCATGTTATCATAGACTTTGAGTAGATTATTCTTACAAATTACGTGATCAAGGTTCTGTAAATACTCATGACAGGAATGACAATGAAGGCTTTTTTTGGGTTTTTTTTGTTAAAATGTGTGATAATTCACACAAAATAACTGTGCAGATGATGTAGCTGCAGAACAGGTGGCACAGTGTCTCAGTGTTTTGCACGGCTGCCTCACAGTGTCAGGGAGCCGGGTTTGATTCCAGCCTCAGATGACTGTCTGTGTGAAGTTTGTATATTCTCACTGTGTCTATGTGGGTTTCTGCTGCGTGCTCCAGTTTCTTCCCACAGTCCAAAGGCATGCAGTTTAAGTGGATTGGCCACACTTAATTGCCCATAATGTTCAGGGATGTGCAGGTTAGGTGCATTAGCCATGGGAAATGTATGGAGATAGGTCTGAATGGGATGCTGTCTGGAGGGTCAGTGTGGATTTGTTGGGCTGAATGGCCTGTTTCCACACTGTGGGAATTCTATGATCTGTCAGTATTAAAACTCACAATCATCCTTTATACTGTATATGGTCTTATCCCATGATACTTGTGTGTTTCTGTGCTGGAGAAAGTTAATCATTCAATCATTTAAATTACATAATGTTTGCAACACAGGGATTGGTATTGATGAAAACCTGAGTCAGCAGTTAAACAGATTCCAGCAAATTTGAATTAAGAGGCTAAGGTTACAGAAGGTGGCAGTGACTCAAAATTGGATTGTCAACATATCTCAGTGCAGCCATTAAAGTTTGTGTAAAATCAGATTGTTTTTATAGGGTGGGAGAAGGGAACAGGGATGGGACTGATAAAAGCGAAATAATGCAGACGCTGGAAATCTGAACGAGAAATCAGAAATGCTGGAGGAGCTCAGCAAGTCTGGCAGCATTCATGGAGACAGAATCAGACTTAATGTTTTGACGCATCTTCAGAACTTCCCACTCAGGATAGAAGTGCTTTACTACTGGAGGATTTCAAAACCGGGACGCAGTTTTTTAAAGTGAGAGGAGAAGGATTCAAAAAAAGACACTAGGGGTGAGTTTTTATTAATGCAGTGGGTAGTTTGCTTGTAGAATGAATTTCCTGAGGAAGTGGTGGATGTGGGCATGGTTCCAACATTTGAAAGGGACTAAGGTAAGTCCATGAATAGGAAAGGTTTGGAGGGATATGGGTCAGGAGCAGGTGGGTGGGGCTATTTTAGTTTGGGACTGGTTGGATCAAAGGTTCTGCTTCTGTGCTGTATGATTATACTGTATTTTGGTCCACCCGAGATAAACCATTAATATTCATGTTCTTCTTGAATTAGAGATCTGTAATTCTTTCACAACATTATTTTCAAGGCTACAGTATCACCGACATAAACACAGAGTCTGGCCTCTGTTCTTACTGATGTCACTGTACATTAAACACACATTAAACACTGACCACACTGACTCCATTGTGCAGGGAGAGTGACTGAAGGCCTTATACTGAAACATCACTGATTGTTGATGTCATGTAACTCTCTTAAGAATGTACAGCATTCGCTATGATACAAAACAGTCTGTGAAAAAGGGTTGCACACCTTGAACATTATTTTGAATATAATAGTTTCCAAATTGTTTAAGAATTATATGATGTTAAAAAGGCAAAAATCATCTGTCTTCCCCCAGCCCCCGTTTCTCCCTCTACATCTCTCCCACTTTCCTCTGAGACAGCAAGTCACACAGAAACCCATTCCTTACTGTGATCCAGCAGCCCCACAGAAAGCAGCAAGTTACAGGGAAAGATACAAATAGGTTTGGAGCCAAGTGAGACCCATGATTGGTTTGATTAACAGTGATTCTGATTAACAGTGATTCTGATTAACATTCAATGCAATATTGCAAATCTTCACTCAAAAAAAATCATAGAGTAATGGAGATGTACAGCATTAAAACAGACCCTTTGATCTAACTCATCCATGCCAACCAGATAATCTAGTCCTATTTGCCAGCACTTGGTCCATATCCCTTCCTAATCATGTACCCATCCAGATGCCTTTTAAATGTTGTAATTGTACCAGCCTCCACTAAAACCTCTGGCAGCTTATTCATCATTTTAGGAGAGTTTCATATGTACTTGGGCAGTATTTATAAAAGAAATATTCTATTAGAGATCGACTTCCTTTGATTTTAAATTTATGACGACGACTCAGTGAATTCCAGAAATGTACCCCAATAGTCTCTGAGAATTTCTTTTCAATCTCATCATCATTCCCTTTCCATGTATCCTTTTGAAAGTATTTTTTCCAATCGGGGTATGGAACAGGGTAGAACCAGTCGTTGGACAAATACTTAATGCCTTTGCATTCTTTGTTGAGGACGTTGTGGAGATTATCAGTCTCACACCATTTCTTCAGCATTCGGGTCATCAGTTCTGGACCCTGTTGGCCCCAAACTGCTCCATTGTAGTTCTCAACAAAATCCCATAAACAACTCTCTATAAAGGAATGAGAACGGTTAAATCCCAAAGCTGCATTATTCGCATAATTTCCTAATTCTGCGCAGAGGAAGTTGTGGAACAGTAGAGGTTTGATTGATATTATATCTGTGTCCAGATAGGTGCCCCCGTACTTCCACAGCAAGACTATCCGACAGCCATCAGATAGCGAAATAATCCAATACAGTTCAGTGCTGGGATCTGCCTGTAAAATAACAGAATGAAGGCTCATCAATTTTGAAATTTTACATCACTGTTCCCTCCAAATGCTGAGCCCTCCCTCCACCCAATGCCCACTTTTTAAGCACTAATTTCTGAGGGTACTTTGTAATGGGCTCAAGGTGGGTCTTGAGGTGAGGAGAACCTGGGCTGGTTCAGTTGTAAACCTGCACGGTCTTTCAATGGAGAAAAGCTGCAGCCAATTTCCCCACTGCCCCCAGTACAGTATCCAATCCTCACCACAAGAGCAAATGTCTTGTGAACCGCACCACAGTACACGTCAAATCAAACTTCAGTTCAATTAGATACAAAAGTAACCCCTCAGTCTTCTCATTCATGGAGAACCTAATGAGTATTTCTGACCAGATTCCTTCTGCATTCAATGATTCATACTGAAATATTACAGTGCAATAGACAAATATGTGTCTGTTTGAAATCGAGATGTGAGATATCACAAGATTGAGTCACTGGATGAATGTAGATCACATTCTCAATCACTCATCCTGTTCACACACACTGGATCCTTAAACCAGGTACATGAAAGAGACAGGGCACAGCAGAAATGCTCAAACATAACCGAATTGCTGCATTTGGCGTTCATTGATTTATTACACGCTCTATTGAGCCTGATTGCTTAAGAAAATTAAAATAAAAGATTAATTTTTCAGGACCGTCTTCAAAAAGAACACTCTCAAAGCCCTCATAATGGGAACGCACTGCTGAGTTCTAAAAGATGATAACTTCAATGAAACACATTAAAAACATAGTCTTGTGAAGTGAAAATACAAGATCTCAACATTATATCCCTGCCAGATTATCCAGAACCCCACATAGTCTTGATTATAAACTCAGACAGGATCAGGAACAATCAGCATATTTGATTCCAAAATGGTCTGGGTGGGTTACGCTTCGGAGGTCAGTGTGGACTTGTTGGGCCGAAAGGCCTGTTTCCACACTGTAAGGATTCCAGGATCTATGAAAACTAGTCCAGCATCTAAGTAGTTGGGAATTTACAACTTGTTTGACCAGAGATTCAGAAATACTGCTCACTCTTAGAAAGGCACCAATTTATTTTCAGCAAGTGCTGGAGAAACTTCGCAGCACCAGCAGCAGTTTCTTCCCTGCTGTTGTTAGACTTCTGAATGGACCTTTCAAATTTTAAATTTAATGTTGATTGCACATGTCATGCACTTACCCTGCAGCTCTAGTATTGTAATCCTTGCTCTGTTCTATTACCCCAATGCACTTTGTATGGTATGACCTGCCTGTGCTGCGCACAAAACAAAAAAAATTCACTCTACTTAGGTGCATGTGACAATAATAAATCAAATCAAAATCAAATCAAAAAGTATTTGTGGATAGAGAAAAACAAGAGTTAATGTTTCAAGTCCAATATAATGCATTGGAACATGTGTTTTCAGGGCTGGAATGTCAAATGTTTTTCACACAGATTGACACCACCATCACCGTTTTTTTTTCATGAAGGGCGGGAGCTCCACATTTCTGAGAGGAGATGCTGCCCAGGATTTCCTCAGAAATGTGGAGTCATGTTTCCATCTTGTCAGTTCTCTTGGAGCACTGGGCTGTAAGAGGGAGTTCTGTGGCAGGCGGTGAGGGAATCAACAAGAGAGAAAGGCTTGACCTCATCCTCACCATTCCACCAGCTGCAGATGCATCTTCAAGGTTTGTGCGAAGATTTGTAGCTCGGGTGCTCGTTGTTGTGGTTCTGTTCACCGAGTTGGAAGTTTTTGTTGCAAACGTTTCGTCCCCTGGCTAGGCGACATCATCAGTGCTCTGGAGCCTCCTGCGAAGTGCTTCTTTGATGTTTCTTCCGGTATTTATAGTGGTCTGTCCTTGCCGCTTCCGGGTGTCAGTTTCAGCTGTCCGCTGTAGTGGTTGGTATATTGGGTCCAGGTCGATGTGTTTGTTGATGGAGTTTGGGGATGAATGCCATGCCTCTAGGAATTCCCTGGCTGTTCTCTGTCTGGCTTGCCCTATGATAGTAGTGTTTTCCCAGTCGAATTCATGTTGCTTGTTGTCTGCGTGTGTGGCTACTAGGGATAGCTGGTCGTGTCGTTTCGTGGCTAGTTGATGTTCATGTATGCGGATTGTTAGCTGTCTTCCTGTTTGTCCTATATAGTGTTTTGTGCAGTCCGTGCATGGTATTTTGTAAACTACATTAGTTTTGCTCATGTTGGGTATCGGGTCCTTTGTTCTAGTGAGTTGTTGTCTGAGCGTGGCTGTTGGTTTGTGTGCCGTTATGAGTCCTAAGGGTCGCAGTAGTCTGGCTGTCAGTTCTGATGTATGGTAGTTCTGATGTATGGTAGTGTGGCTAGTCCTTTTGGTTGTGGCATGTCCTCGTTCCGTGGTCTATCTCTTAGGCATCTGTTGATAAAGTTGCGCGGGTATCCGTTCTTGGCGAATACCTTGTATAGAACATAGAACATAGAAGGATACAGCGCAGTACAGGCCCTTCGGCCCTCGATGTTGCGCCGACCGAATCCTACCTAACCTATACTAGCCCAATAACTTCCAAATGCCTATCCAATGCCCGCTTAAATGACCATAAAGAAGGAGAGTTCACCACTGATACGGGCAGGGCATTCCATGAACTCACAACCCGCTGTGTGAAGAATCTACCCCTAACATCTGTCCTATACCTACCACCCCTTAATTTAAAGCTATGTCCCCTAGTAACACCTGACTCCATTAGCGGTAAAAGGTTCTTAGTATCTACCCTATCTAAACCCCTAATCATCTTATACACTTCTATCAGATCTCCCCTAAACCTTCTCTTCTCCAATGAGAACAGCCCCAAGTGCCTCAGCCTTTCCTCATAAGATTTTCCTACCATTCCAGGCAACATCCTGGTAAACCTCCTCTGCACTCGTTCTAAAGCTTCCACATCCTTCCTATAGTATGGCGACCAAAACTGCACACAATACTCCAGATGAGGCCTCACCAGAGTCTTATACAACTGCAACATGACCTCAGGACTCCGGAACTCAATTCCTCTGCCAATAAAGCCCAGTACACCATATGCCTTCCTCACAGCACTATTTACCTGGGTGGCAACTTTCAGAGATCTGTGTACATGGACACCAAGATCCCTCTGCTCATCCACACTACCAAGTAGCCTACCATTAGCCCAGTAATCCATCATCTTGTTATTCCTACCAAAGTGAACGACTTCGCACTTAGCTACATTGAATTCCATTTGCCACATTTCCGCCCAGCTCTGCAACTTATCTATATCCCGCTGTAACCTACCACTTCCTTCCTCACTATCCACAACTCCACCGACTTTTGTGTCATAGGTGTTCCTCTTCCTCTTTTCACAGTTCTGGTGTACTGCAGTGTGTTGTGGCTCTTTTGAATAGTGTCCTGATGCAGCTTCGTTTGTGTGTGTTGGGGTGGTTACTTTCATAGATGCATCTGTCCATGACAGTATCGGTAAGAGTGACCATGGCACAGTCTGTCTGGAGACAAAGTCCCACCTTCACATTGAGAACTATTCCTGCAGCAGTGAGCTGCTGGATTCTGAAATCCAAGGAGCTTAGCACCCACTTTTACTGTCAAAAAACACAAAAGGTCAGTAAAAGGTCAGAGTATCAGGAGGGTAGACTTACAGTTGAGTACAGTACCAGCTCGGTGGGTGCAAGTGTTCTCGGTATGCATGGTACCAGCTCGATGGGTTGTAGAATTTCAAGGAGTGCAAAGTGGCAAGAGACCTAAATAAGTGATGAATGCTGCGGATAAATAGATAGGTGTTATGAAATCCAGCAGGGGCATAGGAGAGTGTTTGTCAGATTTGGGCTGTAGAATTGCGTTCAGCAGCTGTGGAAAGGGTGTTGGATCCCTGGATTGAGGGAATGGATCCAGGGAGCCAATCCAGAGCATGGGAACATTGATTGATTGAATAGGAATACTCCCCTCCTGTGCCCCCAAATCTTGCGCATAATCTGCAAGGCACAAGTTTTGTTGGCAAAATTAAAGAACTGATCATTGGCTTCAGAAAAAAAGGAGAACATGCCCCCATTTACATTGATGGAGCTGAGTTTGCCAGGGTTCAGAGTACCAAGTTCTTAGGAGTGACGATAACCGACAATCTGTCCTGAACCTCTTACGTAGATGTAATGGTCAAGATGGCACAACAACACCTCTTCTTCCTCAGACAGCACAGGAAGTTTGACATGTCTACAAGGTCCATCACCAAATTTTAAGATGCACCATTGAAAGCATACTGTATGGGTGCATAACAGACTGGTATGGCAAATGCTCTGCCCAGAACTGTAATAAACTACAGAAAGTGGTGTATACAGTCCAGACCATCACGGAAGCCATACTTCCATCTGTAAGCTCCATTTATATAGCCTGTTGCTGTATAAATTATTAAAGACCCATCACACCCTTGCAATGCTCTCCGACAACCTCTTTCATCAGAAGCTTGAATACACATACCAACAGGTTCAAGAACAGCTTCTTCCCTGCTGTTCTCTATAACTTCAAATAATGCTGATCATGCTAATGTTGATTTTACCTGGTGCATGCCCTGTGCAGTGTAAATTGCATGCCTCTGTCTAGTCCTTGCTTACTATGATCTGCCTGTACTGCTCAGAAACAGAGTTTCACTGTAGTTAAGTACACATGTCAATAAATCAATCAAATCGAGTCAGGAGTGTGATGGAAAACTCCCCACTTGCCTGGATCAGGGCATCTCCAACAATACTCACACTATCCAGGACAACACAACCTATCTGATTAATACCACATCCAAAACTTCCACTACTGATGTGCAGTGGTGGCAGTAGTTTCAAGTTGCACTGCAGAAATTCACCAAGGTTCCTTAGACAGTACTCTCCAAACCCATGACCACCTCCAGCTCAAAAGGCAGGAGACACGTGGGAACATCATCACCTTCAAGTTCCCCTCCAAACCACTCACCATCCTGATGGGTAAATGTATCAAGATTAGAGTGGTGCTGGAAAAGCACAGCAGGTCAGGCATCATCCAAGGAGCAGGAAAAATCAATGTTTCGGGCAACAGCCCTTCATCAGGAAAGCATCATTGTTCCTTCACTGTCACTGGACCAAAATCCTGGAATTTCCTTCTGAGGGCATTGTGCATCGACCTACAGCAGGTGGACTGCAGCGATTCAAGAAGGCAGCTCACCACCACCTTCTCAAAAGCAGCTAGGGATGGGCAATAAATGCTGGCCCAGCCAGCAACACCTGCATCTCAAAAGTGAATTAATACTTTGAGTAGATTTTGGGAGTGAGATGTGATTTTTAAACTACCTGAGGTGAACCCCACCCACCCCTCCACAAAAGCAATTTCTCCCACCTCCTTGACTTACCTATTGCCCCCCCGCCCCACTTCGCACTTAACAGCTACCTAATTTTGCATACCACTCCTTACTTGGCTACCATTTTACCCTGGGGGTAAAAAATGAGGTCTGCAGATGCTGGAGATCACAGTTGAAAATGTGTTGCTGGTTAAAGCACAGCAGGTCAGGCAGTATCCAAGGAATAGGAAATTCGACGTTTCGGGCATAATTCCTGATGAAGGGCTGATGCCCGAAACGTCGAATTTCCTATTCCTTGGATGCTGCCTAACCTGCTGTGCTTTAACCAGCAACACATTTTCAGCTGCCATTTTACCCTGGCACCTTACCTGTTCCCTGACTGGCACCAGACAAAACAAGCATCTGACAACAGACTTTTAGTTCCCCACCCCCAGTTGGCATTCTACTTCTCTGTAACTCTATAAACCTGGTACCCTACAGAGATGGTATCTTACCCTGCCAACACCCTAACATCACTTAATTTACTTACCTAACATTTCACTGCAACTGTCAAAGGGTCTGTCTGTGATTCTGGACTTTATATTTTGGAATATTGCCTCTGAAAAGGAGGCAAGATTTACTCTCCACTAACAGTTCTGCACGAGAGAGAACTTTTCTGAGGCTCAGTAGCAGCAGTGTGCGCCACCTAGAAATAAATATGGCTCCACATTTTGAAGGGAACCCTGAGAAGACTCTCTGATCCCAAATTTCAAGTTCTTTTTCTTTGTAAAAATGATCAGCAGGAGTAGTGATCTGCGTGAGATTGCATTCCTCAGAAAATCAACCCAGTGTGAGCAGCAGTGTCAGAATTCCAATGAGTGAAGTGAGATTGGCTTGAACTGAGCTGTGTGTTAAATATGAAATTAAACGTGGTGACTGAGCTGGATTGATTGATAAGCTGGAACAGTGAAATGAGGTAAAAAAAGTACCAGAGACTGACTGTAATTTCTTCCTCCATACTTTGAAAGAGTTGCCTGTATTTGCACAGCTGCCTGTTGACAGTGATCATGTTGATTTGTGTGATTTTAAGTTGATTACATTGGACGGGAGTCAATGAACTGCAGTTGGTTTGAAATTTTTCTTGGCTGCATTTCCAAGCCCTTTATTTCTTCTGGCAGGAAGCCAGGGTTGTCCTCCATTTACAGAACCTGGGGCAATCTGGAATCAATGGTGTGTCCCCAGAATCACCAGCAGCAGGAAGACTATCTCCAGGTGAACATGTTGCAGGTAAAAAGCTGCCAAGCTTGAGGAACAGTTGGAAATGCTCCATATAACGTGGGAAGGTGAGGTGGTGCAGGAGAGGTCAGTGTAGGACATGGTCATCGTGAACGCAGGGAGAAAAAGTGAGGCTGAGAAATAAACCAGGCAAATGGATGGAATTCAATGGAGGCAGAGCAGGAACCTCCTGAGATGTCTGAAGTAATCCTGATGGATTTACAGGGATGGATATCAGTGAGGTAGATGGCAAAGTGCCAAGATGCATCTTTTTATTTTATTTAGTTTTGGACAGTGAACCTTAAAAAACTAAGGTGCTGCTTTAAACACAGGAGACTGTCCAATGTGGTGATTGCAGTTTTAAAACTACTTTTTACTTGAGCATTCTGCGAGTTATATGCACGATTGCATTTTGCAGAAAGATTGAAAGCAAAAGTAGACACCATGGGGCCGATGGGTTCTGAACTAAAGTGAACTGCTTGATAACAATGCTTTGCTTGGCTCCTGACTAGGAGACCATGGCTTTGGTTGAGTCAGTGCAGGAGACAACTCCCCAGCCTTGCAAGATCTCTCCCTCTGTCACTTTCTCTCTCATGTGGAGGCAACTGTCTGGCACTTACTCTTCTCTGCAAATTCCCTGTTGAAGAAGACATAAAACACCTTCAAAGACAGTGTGAGGACCAATAAATGAAAGACAACTTTGATGTGTGAACGACCGTGTGTGAACAAACAGTCATAGAGATGTACAGCATGGAAACAGACCCTTCAATATAACTCGTTCATGCCAACCAGATATCCTAAACTAATCTACTCCCATTTGCCAGCACTTGGCCCATATCCCTCTCAGCCTTTCCTATTCATATACCCATCCAGATGCCTTTTAAATGCTGTAATTTTACTAGCCTCCACCACTTCCTCTGGTACATCATTCCGTACATGCACCATCCTTTGCATGAAAACGTTGTCCCTTAGGTCCCTTTTAACTCTTTCCCCTCTCATCATAAGCCTATGGCCTCTAGTTCTGGATTCCATCCCAGAGAAAAATCCTTCCAAGCCCCTCATGATTTTATAAACTTCTATAAGATCACCCCTCAGCCTCCGATGCTTCAGGGAAAGCAGCCCTAACCTATTCAGCCTCTCCTTATAGCTCAAACTCTCCAACCTTGACAACATCCTTGTAAATATTTTCTGAACCCTTTCACGTTTCACAACATCCTTCTGATAGAAAGGAGACCAGAGTTATGTACAATATTCCAAAAGTGGCTCAATCAATGTCTTGTACACCTGCAACATGGCCTCTCAACTCTTGTACTCAATGCTCTGACCAATAAAGGAAAGCCTACCAAATGCCTTCTTCACTGTCCTATCTACCTACAACTCCACTGTCAAGGAGCTTTGAACCTGCACTCCAAGGTCTCATTGTTCAGCAACACTCCCTAGGACCTTATCATGATGTGTCCATCTGCCACCTCTCGGCCCACTGGCCCATCTGATCAAGATCTGGTTAAACTCTGAGGTAACCTTCTTCAATGTCCACTACACCTCCAATTTTCTTGTCATTTGCAAATTTACTAAGTATACCTCCTATGTTCACGTCCAAATCATTTATATAAATGATGTAAAGCAGTGGACCCAGCATTGATCCTTGTGGCACTCCACTGGTCACATGCCTCCAGTCTGAAAATCAACCCTCCATCACCACCTTCTGTTTTCCACCTTTGAGCCAGTTCTGTATCCAAATGGCTAGTTCTCCTTGTATTACATGAAATCTAACCTTACTAACCAGTCTCCCATGAGGAACCTCATCGAATGTCTTACTGAAGTCCATATTGATCACATCCACCACTCTGCTTCCATCTACCCTCTTTGTTATTTCTTCAAACAACTCAAGCAAGTTTGTGAGACATGATTTCCCACGCACAAAGCCATGTTGACTATCCCTAATTAGTCCTTGCCTTTCCAAATACATGTACGTCCTGTCCCTTAGAATTCCCTCCAACAACGTGCCCACCACCGATGTCAGACTCACTGGTCTATAGTTCCATGGCTTGTCCTTATCACCTTTCTTAAACAGTGGCACCATGTTTGCCAACATCCAGTCTTCCGGCACCTCATCTGTGACAATCGATGATACAAATATCTCGGCAAGAGGCCCAGCAATCACTTCTCTAGCTTCTGACAGAGTTCTAGGGTACACTTGATCAGGTCCTGGGGATTTATTCACCTTTATACATTTTAAGACATCCACCACCTCTTCCTCCATAGTATGAACATTTTTCAAGATGTCACCATCTATTTCCCCACATTTTATATCTTCCATGTCCTTCCAGCCACGTCCATGTCTATGTCCTTCTAAGAACAAAAAGGAATTGGAAATTAAAAGGAACAACTGATTGAATCCTATTGTCCAGGTTTCTCTGATTTATTATTCATTCTCTTTTCCATATTTTACCTGCCCTTATGGAACTGCTTGTGTGTGAATGGGGAGGGGATAATTAAGAAACGATAGTTTGAGTTGTCAAGTTCTGATTTAGCCATTCTATTTCCTAATTGACATCGAGTCATAGAGTCCTACAGCACAGAGACAGGCCCTTCGACCGAAACTGGTCCATGCCAACCATAATGTCCATCTACACTCACTCCATTTCCCTGCACTTGGTCCATGTCCTTCTAATTCTTTCCTATCTATGTATTTGTCCAAATGCCTTTTAAATGTCGTTAATGTACCCGCCTCAACCACTTCTGCTGGGAGCTCATTCCATATGGGTACCACCCTCTGAGTAAAACAGTTGCCCCTCAGTCTCCCTTTTATTCTTTCCCCTCTAACCTTAAACTGATGCCCTCTAGTCCTCGCTTCCCCAACCCTGGGAAAAAGACTGAATGCATTCACCCTATCCATGCCTCTCATGATCTTATACACTTCTGTAAGTTTTCCTCTCAGTCTCCAATGCTCTAAAGAAAAAGGTTTGAACTGGTCCAACCTCTCCCTATAACTCAGACCATTGAGTCCAGACAACATCCTTGTAAATTTTTCTGCACTCTTTTCAGTTTAATAAGATCCTTCCTATCACAAGGTGATCAAAACTGAACACATAGTCCAAGTGCAGCCTCACCAACGTCCTGTATAACTGCACCATAACTTCCCAACTTCTATACCCAATGCACTGACTGATGAAAGTCAGTGTGTCAAAAGTCTATCTGTGACTCCACTTTCCGGGAGCTGTGAATGCTAACTCTAAGATCCCTCTGTTCCACTACACTCCAGAAGGCCCTACCATCCACCATGAAACTCCTTTTTTTTATTTGACTTTCCAAAATGTAAAACCTCACACTTATTTATCCTAAACTCCATTTGCCATTTCTCAGCCCACTTCCCCAGCTGATCAAGGTCCTGCTGCAATTTCTGATAACCTTCCTCACTGTCCACAATACCACCTATTTTAATATCATCAGCAAACTTACTAATCATGCCTTGCACACTCTCATCCAAATCACTGATAAAGATAACAACAGTAATGGGCCTGAGGCACTTCACTAGTCACAGGCCTCCAGCCAACAAGCATCCTTCTGCTATTACCCTCTGCTTCCTACCATTAAGCTAACTTTGTATCCAATTTGCCAGCTCGCCTTGGATTCCATGCGATCTAACCTTCCAGAGCAGGCTACCATGTGGAACCTTATCAAAGACCTTACTGAAATCCATATAGACTACACCTATCACCCTGTCTTGTCACTTCATCAAGGAACTCCATCAAAATTGTCATTAGTCAAAGGCAGTTACTTCATAATAAACAGTTATATACTTATTATGTACAGAAATATTTTGTGTTATTTTCTAACCCAAGTTTCATCAGTTAGAAAAATTGGGTACTTTGGATAGTTTGATGAAATATTTTCATGTTTGCTTGATCTCTGGAATAATGGACCCTGATTTCTGGCAGTTGACCCCACTGAATTGCGACAAAAGGCAGCTTGAGCAAGGAAAATTACTGGCCAACTCACCACACTGTAATATAGCCAGATGGAGATGTTAGCATAGCGGTAGGGTTAAAGATTAATTTTATTTTATGGGAAAGACAAATTTACCTGCACTCACAACAGGTAGCCCAGCATTTTGCTTTAACTCAGTTCGTACTCAGTGAACTGACTAACTGTCCCGTTCTACCTCATTCATTAACATTTGTACAGTATTTGTACAGCTGCAACATGACTCATCAAGTTCTATATTTTATAGCTCGACAAATGAAGGCAAGCATATCATATGCCTTTTTGACCACATTTTCTACTTGCATTGCTGCTTACAGGGAACTATGGACCTAAATGCCTTGATCCCTCTTTATGTTGATGCTTGTACAGGTTCTACCATTTACCGTGCATTTACCTGTTTTTCAAAATGCACCACCTTGCATTTGTCTGGATTAAACTCCATCTGCCATTTCTCTGCCCAAGTCTCCAGCCTATCTATATCCTGTTGTATCTTCTGTCCGCAGCTCCCTCCACTCCTTGTATCATCTGCAAATTTATCAAATTACCTCTATTCTCCTCAAAATCATTCATATATATTACCAACAACAGGGGTACCAGCAGGACATCACTTCTCACAGATCTCCAGTCTGAAAAACATCCTTCTATCGCTACTGTATGTCTTCGATGACTAAGCTAGCTCTGTATCCACCTTACCAGCTCAGCATGGATGCCATATGACTTCACCTTTTATGGCAGCCTGCCATGAGGGACCCTGCCAAATGCCTTGTTAAAGTCCACATCAACAACATCTACTGCCCTGCCCTCATCAGCCATCTTTGTCACTTTCTCAAAGAATTCAAATCAATTTTGTGTGGCACACCCCTGTCCACACACAAAGCCATGCTGCCTGTTGTTAATAAGTTCATATTTTACCAAATGTGAATGAAACCTCTCTTCAGATTCTTTTCCAATAATTTCCCCACCACTGACATAAGGTCCCACTGAGCTGTATTTTCCTGGATTAAGCCCTGTTGCCCTTCTGAAACAAAGGAACAATGTTGGCTATTCTCCAGTCCTCTGGAACCTCACCTGTGACTAAAGAAGATAATAAAGATTTTGGATAATGTCCCACAAATTCCCTCTCTCACTTTCCTTGCTTTATGGTATACATCCCATTGGTCTTGGGGACTTGTCTACATTAATCCTTTTTAAAACACCCAAACCTCCTCTTATTTTATATCGGCATGCCCTAGAAGATCAATATACCCTTCTCTAGTCTCACCATCCACGATTTCCATTACCCTTTGTGAATACCAATACAAAGTATTCATTAAGGACCTCACCTACTTCCTATGGCTCCACGCTTAAATTCCCTCCTTTGTTCTTGAATGGTCCCACCCTTTCCCTACCTACCTTGGTGCGCCTTATGTGTGTATAAAAATCCTTAGGATTTTCCTTAATGCTGTTTGCCAAGGTAATCTCACGCAGAATCTGTCCACCTGTTTAACTGATAAAGAAAAGGTTTGATCCTGGTTCCCCTCCAACTCTGTCTCAGGGATTAACTAGTTGAGTCACCAATTAAAACTGCTACCATCCTCCTGGGAATAGTTCCCCTGATATCTACAAGGAGAAAGTAAGGACTACAGCCCGAAACGTCAATTCTCCTCATCAGATGCTGTCTGCCTGACTAGGTGTGCTTTTCCAGCACCACACTCTTCACCCTTGACATTTACTGTCTAAGCCACACCCTTTGTGATTAAGTGAATGAAATTATTTCAACATAGTACAGGTATGAAATTAAATGGGACATAGAGATAATCCCCATTGTCTCAAACACAAAGCAAAACATTAGTCTGACCTTTGCTGGATAAAGATTGAATGAGCATTCTCTGGACAGAGGAGTTTCCAAACTAACTTTGGTCCCCATCCACCAAAGTGCAGTCTGGATAATTGCGATAAACAATCATTTTAAAAAGAAAATGCTTCTGATCTTCTTTCAGATTCCGTAAATGATTTTGTCTGGACCTGAAGCTGAAATTCAATCTGAGACCCACAGGAATTCCAATTCAGCATTATCCATCATCGTACACATAGATACTGGGACTTAGCTTGTCAGTGTAAAGTTTACTATTCATTTTTCAGATTGATGGACATTAGCAGCTTTTACCATCCACAAAACCAAGCAGCCAGTTCCATATAACTCCTTACCTTCTCATACCATCCAGCCAAGGGCGTGTTGCTGAACAATTCCTTAGGATTCAAGGGCAAGATGATGACATTCTTGAATGAAGAAAGCAGACGGATGCCTTTGTACTCAGGATCTCGATACTCAGATACTTTCCCATTGAATCCTCGCATGAAGTAATAAACTGGTTTGTTTGGGTTTAGTCTAGCTGCTGATTCAATGCTGCAGATGGCCAGTGGTGAAGGGTTTAGTTCACTGGAGCTCTGTAAAAACATAATTCCAGGCTCTGTGCTTGGGTGTGGGTGTTTCACAATCACCGTGTTCTCAGCATTGACCTGACCAGACATGGCTGATTTCATTTGGTCATTGGAGGCTTTTTTTGCAGAGTAGTTAGGCAGCTTTTTTGTCAACTCATCAAGTTTTAGTAGTATATTATGCAAGGAGTAAATCAAAACCAGGCCTGATACCAGGATTGAGATCAGTTGCAATAATTGTGGAATCGCTCTCATAATTGGAGATGGTTCAGCAATGGTCACTGTGAACAGAGAGAATGATTGGGAAGTAAGTCAAACAGCCCAGTTACTGTTTCATTCAATCATACCTGCAGTGAGCATCTATTGATTTGCAATCAGGTTATCGCAATGTTCTTGTTAGTTTTACACTTTCCACAGGATTTTTTACTTTCTTCAAGAGCTCTCAGTGCCCTCCTATTCAAGATGAGATCCCACTCTGCAATGGAGGATTGCACTTTCTCACCATCACCATTCCCTTTGTGACCCAGTACAATGAAGACCATCCCCAGTCTCGAGTCACCCTCTTTCCCCTAAACGCTAGGGCCTGCCTCCTGACCACTCCCTGACTCTTATTTGACTGACGCTCCAGGATTAATCATGGACCACCCCCTGGATCGACTTGGGACAACATCCCTGATTGACCACAGTGCACCCTGCCTGATCACGGCCCACCTTGCCTGGGTGTTTCTATAGCACGCAGAGAGACCTAACTCTAGTCCCATGAATGGTTCCATTGGCCTGCAGGTCTGACCATGAACTAATCCCCAGACAGCAATGCCATTGGACTCCAGGAAAGACCAGGTGTCTGACTGACTGAGTGTAAACCCCTGGACTACAAAAGATGACATCCCCCAGTACACCCTGAGTTACTCTAGTCTTCCATCACCCCACCAAGGGCTCCTCCCCTTTGACTTTCATACATAGCTGTTAAACAAAGAACAAAGAAAGAACAAAGAAAATTTACTGTCCAGGAACAGGCCCTTCACCCTCCAAGCCTGAGCCGATCCACATTTACTGTCTAAACCTGTCGGTCAATTCCTAAGCATCTGTATCCCTCTACTCCCCACTACTCATGCATTTATCCAGACGCATCTTAAATGAACCTACGGTGCCTGCCTCTACCACCTCTGCTGGCAATGCATTCCAAATGCCCACCGCCCTCTGTGTGAAGTACTTACCGTGTGTATCCCCCTTAAACTTTTCACCTCTCACCTTGAAAGCGTGACCTCTCGTTATTGAATCCTGCACCCGGGGAAAAAGCTTGTCTCTATCCACCCTGTCTATACACTTGATGATTTTATAAACCTCAATCAGGTCCCCCCTCAATCTCCTTTTTTCTAATGAAAATAAACCTAACCTACTCAACCTTTCTTCATAGCTAGCACCTTCCATACCAGGCAACATCCTCGTAAACCTCCTTTTGGTAATGTGGTGACCAGAACTGTACACAGTGTTCTAAATGCAGCAAGTTAGCTGGGGGTAAATACAGAGTGCTTCACGTAAGCTGTTGGCACTTGAAAAACTGAGCACTGACTGTTCTGTGAACCTGTAACTGAGCACTGAATACTCTGACCATTGAATGCCCTGTGCACACGTAACATGGAGAGTAAATCACCATTGCTCTGGGTCTGGAGTCACATGTAGGCCAGACCAGATGAGGATGGCAGATTTCCTTCTCTGAAAGGCATTAGTGAACCAGATGCGTTTTTTCAACAATCGACAACGGCTTCATGGTCATCAAAATGTTGATCCCCTTGACTGCTCAATGCTGCTCATTGTATTGAGCTGCCTGCCTCTTCAATTCCACTAAAAACAAGGTAAACAACTGAGGTTTTTGTTTTCAGGTTTAAGTTCTGAGGAAAAGTCATATCAGAATTGAGGAGTTAACTCTACCATGAGGTCATGCTGCAGCTGTACAAAGCTCTGGTGCGGCCACACTTGGAGCATTGTGTACGGTCCTGGCCACTACATTATAGGAAGGATGTGCAAGCTTTGGAAATGGTTCAGAAGAGATTTACTAGGATGTTGCCTGACATGGAGGGAAGGTCTTACGAAGAAAGGCTGAGGGACTTGAGGCTGTTTTTGTTAGGTCAAAGAAGGTTGAGAGGTGACTTAACTGAGACATATAAAATAATCAGAGGGTTAGATAGGGTGGACAGGGAGAGCCTTTTTTGTCAGATGGTGATGGCTAGCACGAGGGAACATAGATATAGGACAGATGTCAGAGGTAGTTTCTTTACTCAGAGAGTAGTAGGGGTTTGGAATGCACTGCCTGCAATAGTAGTACACTCGCCAACTTTAAGGACATTTAAGTGGTCATTGATTAGACATATGGATGAAAAGGGAATAGTGTAGGTTAGATGGCCTTCATATTAGTTTCACAAGCCGATACAACATCGAGGGCCAAAGGGCCTGTACTGCACTTTAATGTTCTATGTTCTATGTCCTAGGGAGTGTTGCTGAACAAAAAGACTTTGGAGTACAGGTTCATAGTTCCTTGAAAATTGAGTCTCAGGTCGATAGGATAGTGAAGAAGGCATTTTCTATGTTTCCTTTGTTGGTCAGAGCTTTGAGTATAGCAGTTGGGAGGTCAGGTTGTGGCTGTACAGGACATTGGTTAGGCCAGTTTTGGAAAATTCTGCGCAATTCTGGTCTCCCTCCATAGAAAGGATGTTGTGAAACTTGAAAAGGTTCAGAAAAGATTTACAACGATGTTGCCAGGGTTAGAACGTTGGAGGCTCAGGGGTGACCTTATTGAGGTTCATAAAATCATGGATATGGAAAATAGCCAAGGTATTTTTACTGGGTTGGGGGAGTCCAGAATTAGAGGGCATAGGTTTTGAGTGAGAGGGGAAAGAAATAAAAGGGACCTGAGGGGCAACTTTTTCATGCAGAGGGAGGTGCGTGTATTGAATGAGCTGCCAGAGGAAGTGGTGGAAGCTGGTACAATTACAACATTTAAAAGACATCTGGATGAGTACATTAATGGGAAGGGTTTAGAGGGATATGGAGTAAGTGCTGGCAAATGAGACAGGATTAATTTAGGATATCTGGTTGGCATGGACAAGTTAGACCGAAGGGTCTGTTTCTGTGCTGTACAGTTCTATGACTCTATGACCTTACTGATGATTGAGGCAATCAAATGCACGAATATGAAATGAAAGAAACAGTTACTTTCCCACCATAGATGTGAGGAAGAAGCAAACTCTCTGAGTATTGGAAAGTGATGGTATTGGGGAGGATGAAGCTGAATTTTTACCATCTTTCAAATTGTATAAATGTAAATATTTGGATTATTATATTCTATTAGATTCCCTACAGTATGGAAACAGGCCCTTCAGCCCAACAAGTCCACACCAACCCTCTGAAGAGTAACCCACCCATTCCCCTACTCCATATTTACCCCGACTAATGCACCTAACATTATGGGCAATTTAGCATGGCCAATTCACCCCGCCTGCACATCTTTGTGATTGTGGGAGGAAACTGGACCACCCAGAGCAAGCCCAAACATTCACAGGGATAATGTGCAAACTCCACACAAACTGTCACCCGAGGCAGGAATTGAATGCGGGTCCTTTGTGTTATGAGGCAACAGTGCTAATCACTGAGCCACCATGTCACCCCAAACTTTTCCTTTGTGGAACAAACTTGTTTTGTTGCTGATATAGAAATGAAGAGCAGGAGTAGGTCATTGGATCCTTCAATATGAAGATAGCTGATTCTAACGTCACATTGGAGTTTTCTCTCCAAACCTCTTGATGCCTTTGATATCTGAAAAAATGATCAATCTCTGAATGTCTTCAGTGACTTGGCCTCCTTTTTTTGAGAATTCTACAGGTTCACTACCCTCTGAGTGGAGACAATTTTCCTCAACTCATTCTGAAATGGCCTACCCTGTAATTTCAGCCTCTGACCTGTGGTTCTATACTCCTTAACCAAGGAAATCATCCAGCTGTAAGTTGTCTGTGCAGCCCGGTTAGAAATGTATCTGTTTTAATCATAGTCCGGCTGTTCCTAGTATCAGTCTAATGAACTACTGCTGTACTCTCTCTATAGTAAGAATATCTTTAACATCAAATGAGAGTATAAGACATAGGAGCAGAATTAGAACATTCAGCTCATCGGGTGTGCTTCACCATTTGTTCATGGTTGATATGTTTCTCAACCCCATTCTCCTGCCTTTTCCCCATAACCCTTCATCCCCTTACTAAACAAGAACTGATCTATCTCTGTCTTAAATACACTCAATTACTTGGCCTCCACAGCCCTCTTGTGGCAATGAGTTCCACAGATTCACCATCCTCTAGCTGAAGATATTCCTTCTCATCTCAGTTCTCAAGAGTCATCTCTTCACTTTAAGGTGGGAGCCCGTGTCCTTGTCTTTCCTACTAGTGGAAACATCTCCTCCACATCCACTATATCCGCCAGGCCTCTCAATATTCTGTAAGTTTCATTCAGATTCACGTCCATCCTTCTAAACTTTAGCTTCTTGTAGATAGCTCAGCTGGCATGGCGGTAGTGAAGTGTCCAACGTATCAGGGGCAGGTTTGTGTTTTTGGCTGCAGTGGGGGTGGAGGGAGATGAATTTGTATTCCTGGCAGTGACAGAGGGAAGTGAATCTGACCCCAGTGCTTAGTGTGGAACCCGACAGCATTGGTGGTGGCTGCTTCGACATGGTGAGCCCAACGGTGAGTTTGAGCCCAGTTCTGGACCTGGCAGCATCGACAGCTGCTGCATTGCCGAGATCGGTCCAGCGTGGACTCATGGCAGTATTGTTGTCGGTGGAGGCAAGATCGCGCCAAATAGTTGCGGCACAATTCCAGCAGCAGCATATCAAGGGACTTGAGGTTGGCTGACTGCTTTGTGCAGGTGTTATCCTCAGCATAAGGGTGGAAGATTCTAGATCCAAGCCCATGGCAAAGCACTTAACAATGAGGATTGTAAAGTTGAACTTTTACATTTATTTCTTTATAGTCTACCTTTATATTTTATGACTTGATTTATTTCCTGTGTGTTAAGATGGCGCTGGAGAGTGACAATGCTATACAACACTTATGGACAGATATCCTGTGGATGGCGAGTTGTTCCAGAAGGGCCCATGGTAAGATGGGTCTAGGTGGGGCACATGGCCAGCTAATGGGTAGGGTCTGGTTAGAAATGGCAAGAAATCTCACTGTGCCTCATGCCTGGTCTCCCCAGTAAAGAAGCTCAATGCCACTCACGCTCAGCCTGAAAGGATTCAGGCCTATCTCTCTTTTTCTCTTTTTGTGTCTTTGTGTCAGAAAATGTTTCTCTCTCTTTCCTTGCCACGGTGTAGAAACTGCAAGATGCTTATCAATAGGTTAGTGTTTGGATCTCATTTCCATGACAACCATATTACCTGGGCCAGTCTCTTGGCAGAGGTTTAGTATAATACCCATTTCCCATTTCAGCACTTGCAGTTTAAAGTAAAGACGACTCTTTAACACATAACATAATCTATTTTGTCACCATAAGAGCAAAAAGACGTGGATGATTATGTAGACAAATCACTTCAGATTTTTTTTTATTCACTTGTGGGACCTAGGTGTTGCTGGCTGGTGTGCATTGCTTGCCTGTCCCTAGCTGCTCTTGAACTGAGCTGCTTGTTACACCATTGAGAGTCAACTGCATTGCTGTGGATCTGGAGTCACGTGTAGGCCAGATTAGGTGAGGATACAAGATTTCTTTCCCTGAAGGACATTGGTAAACCAAATGGTTTTTCCTGATAAATGCCAATGGTTTCATGGTCATCAGTAGCTTTTTATTTCCAGATTTCTTCTTGTTGAATTCAAATTCCACCATCTGCCATGGCAGGATTCCAATCAGTGTCCCCAGAACATTACCTGGGTCCCTGGATTCACAGTGGGCGTGATGACCGAGTGGTATTATCACAGCACTGTTAATCCAGAGACCCAAGCAATGATCTGAGGACACGGATTTGAATCCCACCGTGGCACATGAATCCCATGAAAAAATCTTGAATTAAGATTCTACTGATGACCATGAATCCATTGTTGCTTGTCAGATAAACCCTTCAGGGAAGAAAGCTACAATCCTTATTTAGTCTGGCCTACATGTGACTCCAATCCTAAGCAATGTGATTGACTCTCCAAGCAGTTAGGATTGGGCAATAAATGGTGGTGCCGTCATCTGTGAATGAATATTAGCAATTTTTTAAAAAGTCCAGTGATAAAACCGTTAGGCCATCGCTTCCCTATACTGGACATTGTTTAAACAAAATTAATAATTAAAACCTGACCTAAATGCATATTTAAAGAAGCTAATTGAGTATCAACTTTCATTGCAAGGTGGCTGGAATACAGAAGTGACCAGTTCTTGCCTTAACTGTAGAGAGACCTGGTTTGATCACATGTGGAGTATGTATTCATGTTCACACTTCAACCGGAGGGTTTCAGCTGGAGGGAGAGGCTGAATAGGCTGGGGTTATTTTCCTTGGAGCTTTGGAGGTTGAGGGGTGCCCTTATAGATACTTATAAAATCACGAGGGGCATGGATTGGGTAAATAGTCAAGGTCTTTTCCCCCAGGGTAGCTGAGAATGTTGACCTCCATTACAAGGAGGACAGAGTATAAATGAGAGAAGTTATCATTCTATCTGTAGAAGCACTGGTTAAATGACACCTGGAATAATGCACCCAACTCTAGTTTGCCTCATTAAGGAGGATATACTGCACTCAGGGAGTGTAGGGAAGTTCATTAAGCTGATGTTTGGGATGAAGAGGCTGTCTTATGAGGAAAGGTTGAAAAGGTTAGGGAAGGTACTGATGAGTGATTGGAAGAGTGAGAATTAAATCGCAATAGAACGCAGATTCTGAGGATGCTCGGTGGTGCGAGGGGGAGAGGTGAGAGAACGTTTCCCTTTGTGAGGAACTGCCTATTAGGAGACAGCATTTCAAAGAGAAAAAGGGTAAGAGAGAAGGTGGGGGGAAGGGGATGGTTTTAGGCTTGGAGGGACAGGGTAAAGAGAGAGAAGAAGGATTGATGTATTGACAAAACAATCATTCTGTTCTAGCCAGGCGAGGCTTGGACTGCGCAGCAGCAGCATGCCAAGAAATTCAACTGCTTTCATTGAGCAGTGCTCAGAAACTTCTGAAGGTCAGACTGCGGGACAAAATACCACATGCAGACGTGCTCACCCGAGCTGATAATCCACACCACATTGAGACAGTCACAGCTGAGTTGGACTGGTCATAGACACCAGTGTTGGAAAAAGGTCTCTTTAAGGGCTAAAGGGAATGACTGCAGAGTTGATTCAAAGCATATGATACTTATTGGACTTTGTGAAAATTTTGAACTTTTGTTTGGAAGAGTATAATTCAATAAATAATACCTGCACTTCTGCAAACTCTGTACTAAATCACCTTCGTTTCCTTGTAAGTCAAAGGTGAAAGCATATCAGAAACAAAAACAGAAATTGTTGGAGAAACTCATCTGGACTGGCAGCGTCTATGGAGAGAAAGCTGAGTTAGCATTTCAGGTCCAGTGACCCTTCTTCCGAACTGCTATTCCACTCTGATATTTAACACTTGTCTTCACAAACAAGCCGTTTAGTTGAGTGTATTTTGAAGGTGAATATGAAAGCTTTTATCATCAATTTGCTGAATATTCTATTTTGGAATTTTGTTTTTGGTTGGTCACACTGGAATAGCACATTTTTCAAGTGGTAAAGCTGGGTTTTTGCAGGTTCCTGTAGGTCTGCCACATCAGCAAACCTCTCTTTCATTCATTCACGGGATGAAGGAATCACTGGTTAGGCCAGCATTTATTGCTCATCCCTAATTGCCCAGAGGGCAGTTAAAAGTCAACCATATTGCTGTGGATCTGGAGTCACATGTAGTCCTGATCAGCTAAGGATGGCATTTTACTTCCACAGTGAACCAGATGGGTTTTGCTGACTACCAGCAATAGATTCATGGTCATTATTAGTGTGTTAATTTCAGATTATTTATGGAATTCAAATTCCACCATCTGCCATGGCAGGATTCTTAGATTAGAGTAGATTCCTGAGAGTGTGGAAACAGGCCCTTCGGCCCAACAAGTCCACACCAAACCTCCGAAGAGTAACCCACCCAGACTCATTTCCCTCTGACTAATACACCCATCACTATGGGCAATTTAGGATGGCTAATTCACCTGACCTGCACGTCTTTGGACTGTGGGAGGAAACCGGAGCACCCGGAGGAAACCCATGCAGACACAGGGAGAATGTGTAAACTCCACACAAACAGTCGCCCAAGGCTGTTATTGAACCTGGGTCCCTGGCGCTGTGACCCTAAAGCATTACATAGATCTGAGTTAGCAATTCTGCGACAATTGTCTCCCCTAAATAGAAGAAAAATATCTTGAATAGGAGTAAGTTTTACTTAAGAATCTTACTTAAGCTCACTCAATGTCCCACTTATTTCAAATGTACTTGCCTAACCTAGTTTAAGAAAACAATAATTTTCAAACAAATTGTTGAGGGGAATTGAATGCAAGTGTTGGAAGGTTATACTTCAGTTTTACAGGGCATTGGTGAGACTACATGCGGAATATTGTGTACAGTACTGGTCATCTTATTTATGGAAGGATGTTACTGTGTTGAAAGCGGTTTGAAGAAGGTTTAAGAGACTAATACCTGGAATGAGCAGATTTCCTTTTGAGGCAATGCTAAACAGGCTAGGCCTGTATCCTCAGGAGTTTAGAGAAGTCAAAGGTGACTTAATTGAAATGTATAAGATCCTGAGAATACTTGACTGGCTGGGTATGGAAAGATGTTTTCACGTGTATAAAGTCTAGAACGAGGGGTCATAGGGGTCAAAATAAGGAAGGACCCATTCAAGACAGAGATGGGGAAAAAAATTCTCCGCAAGTTGCGAGTCTTTAAAATTTTCTTCTTCAAGAAGTAGAAGATGCAGAAACTTTAAATAATTTTTAAGGCAGAAGTAAATAGACATTTGTTTACTAAGAGGCTGAAAGATTATCGGGGTTATGCAGAAACATAGAGTTGAGGCTAAAATCAGATCAGACGTAACTTTAATGAATAGTTGAGCAGACTCAAGGGGCCAAGTGGCTGTAAACATTCTTTGTTTGGATGTTCTTGTGTTTCTGTTTTGGGTCATTTCACACAGAGGCCGGGGCCTTGCCACTGGTGCTACATGGAGAAAGTGAGGACTGCAGATGCTGGAGATCAGAGTGTGGTGCTGGAAAAGCATAGCCAGTCAGACAGCCACCGAGGGGCAGGAGATTCGATGTTTCAGGCATAAATCCTTCATCAGGAAGGGTCACACTGGAATCCTACAATGAAGACATATTTAGGGGTCATTGGCAATTTATCATAGCCAATCCATCTAACCTGAACACCTTTGGACTGTGGGAAGAAACTGGAGCACCTGGAGGAAACCCACGCAGACATGGGGAGAACGTGCAAACTCCACACAGACAATCGCCTGAGGGTGGAATTGAACATGGGTCCCTAGTGCTATGAGGCAGCTGTGCTAACCACTGAGTCACCGTGCCATCCTAGTGGACACTGATCAACACTACAATTCTTTCACTGCTAAACATGTTTCTTTTGCATTATTCTAAATTTTGCGCTCCACTGACAGCATAAAATTAATATGATTGGGCAGAAAAAAGTATCCTTCCATTTTGACAGGTAGAGGCCAAACATGCTACAAGGGAATCATACAATCTCTACAGGGTGGAAACAGGCCATTCGATCCACTGAGTCCACAGCGACTTTCCGAACAGTTTTAGTTCCTAGATGGGAGGTTAACCGCTGCTTTATAAAAATAGTGACAAATGAACAACTTCCTTTTCCTTTATTTAACCACTGAGTCTAGGAGTCATAGAAATGTATGGCATGAAACCAGACTTCGGTCTGAAATCATTCACACTGACCAGATATTCTAAATTAATCTGGTCCAGTATTTAGCCCACATCCCTCTAAACCCTTCCTATTCATACCTATCCAGATGTCTTTCAAATGTTGTAATTGTACCAGCCCCCAGCACTTCCTCTGGCAGCTCATTCCATACACGCACCACCCTCTGCATTAAAAAATTGTCACGTAGGTCCCTTTTAAGTCTTTCCCCTTTCAACTTAAACCTATGCTCCCCCGTTTTGGAATTCCCTACCCTGGGGAAAAAAGACCTTGGTTATTTACCCTATCCACGCCCCTAATGATTTTACAGACCTCTACCAGGTCACCCCTCAGCTCCAAGGAAAATGGCTCCAGCCTATTCAGCTGCTCCCAATAATTCAAACTGTCCAAGCCTGGCAATATTCTTGTAAATCTTTTCAGAACCCTCTCAAGGTTAACAACATCTTTCCTACATCTGACATTTGTAGGGCTGGAGAAGATGAGAGAGGTTCCATCTCCAAAAGATGAACAAAAATACACAGTTGAAAATATAAAATTTGGAAAGGATAAATTGGTCAGGGGAAGGGAGTGTGGGAAACAGGCAGCCCATAAGTCATTGAGGACAGGAATCACTCATCAGATTACTCACAAAAATGTGGAAGTCAACTACACCTCAGACCATTTTATTTTGACCCCTCTTATATTCCTTTCTGTCTCATGCTAGGATTCAATTCCACAGGTGATCAACCAGCTTGCCCAGGAGACGGCTGATCCCAATGTCACTGGTCACAAATACATAACAAAATGTTCACTGTCGGTCATCAATATCTCCCTTAGAGTACTGTCAGCCCATTGTAAATCAGTGTCACACACCACAATATTCCACCCAACCGTTATGCAGCTCAGAAACCTTATAGTCAGAAGGACAAAATCTCTAATTATACTGCTATTGTTCACTGTTAAAGTGGAGATAGGTGAAGAATTTCCAACAACTCAAAGTTTCCTTTAATTCTCCATAGGCCACTGAAGCAGCACTCTCTGCAATTGCTATACTTCTTCCTGTACAACAGGTTTGCTCCTATCACATCGACGGTGCTGGGTGTGCACAGAGGTGAACTATAACATAGACACCATTCTGAAGCTTGTAGCAGCATAGATCCAGTGCCTAAGTGAGCACGCTCCAACACACATCTCCAGGCAACAAGAAGTGCCAGTGTATTACAAAGCTGAGATTTCTGCAGCCACACAAAGTGGACAGGATGCAGGCTCCATTGACACTGTCACTGATCTTCACACACATCAATGGAAGGGGCACATTGCGAGGAGAGGCACTGACATAGTAGCAATGACACTGCACTAGGCACTGGGGGTTAAGCAGATTGGTTCACTCACAATAAGTTTATTTTCTTTGTGAATCACAAAAACCCAGTCTAGTTCTTTCCACCAGGCATCTTGATATATTGGAAATGTTAGTAGTTTAATTATATATTCACATTTGTGGGGATTCCAGGACTGGTGGAACTTGGTACCTATGTACTCTTCTAAGTGAGTTCATGATAACATGGATATGAAGGATGGGGGGATCCTTTTGGGGATTGATAGGTGAATTTGAATACTGATTTCTCTGACAAATGTGACTGAGTATGACCAACCCAATAATATCATGTCTATGATCCTTGGCCTCAGCTCAATGTTCATGATGAAGAAAGTTGAATCCTCCAAGTTCCAGCAGATACCTGTTTTCCCAGGTCAAGGTTCACAGGGATACTGAGATAATAATTGCGTTGGTTTTGCACAAATGTATTTCTCACTGATCTATTTCCCTGCAATGACTGGATGGATTATGGAAACTATCGATTATAAGGTGAGCCAGTTTGAGCTCCCAAGGTCATGCCTGACCCAGGTCATGATTGATACTGATCACAACTGCAAGTCTTTGAGCGAACATAGTTATTTTACATTATTTAAAATCCTGCTCTCTGGGAAAAGTATAAAATGAACGTTGTGATGGGACAGAGCAAGATGACATATGTTGCTCAGTGATCATGTGTTGTATGTAAAATAGGCTGGATGTGAAATTGCTGCTTCTTTTAATTCAGGAAGCATTGGTGTGTGAGTACAGAAGCAAGGACCAGTCTATGTTTGAAAAGTTAAAATTCCCTACCATAACTACCCTATTATTCTTACAGATAACTTGCCCTCAATTTCCCTCTGACTATTAGGGGCTCCTTAACACAATACCAATAAGGTGAACATCCCTTTCTTATTTCTCAATTCCACCGAAATAACTTCCCTGGATGTATTTCCGGGAATATCCTCCCTCAGCACAGCTGTAATGCTATCCATTATCAAAAAAGCCATTCCCCCTCCTCTCTTGCCTCCCTTTCTGTCCTTTATGTAGCATTTGTATCCTGGAACATTAAGCTGCCAGTCCTGCCCATTCCTGAGCCATGTTCCTGTAATTGCTATGATATCCCAGTCCCATGTTCCTAACCATGCCCTGAGTTCATCTGCCTTCCCTGTTAGGCCTCTTGCATTGAAATAAATGCAGTTTAATTTATTAGTCCTACCTTGTTCTCTGCTTTGTCCCTGCCTGCCCTGACTCTTTGAGTTGCTTCTTTTCTCAACTGTACCAGTCTCAGATTGATCTCTTTCCTCACTATCTTCCTGGGTTCCACCCTCCACCTTTAAATCTTCCCAAGCAACTCTAGCAAATCTCCCTGCCAGTATATTAGTCCCCTTCCAATTCAGGTGCAATCTGTCCCCCTTGTACAGGTCACTTGGACCACAGAAGAGATTCCAATGATCCAAAAATGTGAATCTTTTTCCCATACACCAGCTCCGCAGCCATGCATTCATCTGCTCTATCCTCCTATTCCTACCCTCTCTAGCTCGTAACACTGGAAGTAATCCAGATATTACTACCCGCGAGAACCTCCTTTTTAAATTCATTCCTCTCCATTCTCCCTTCAGAATCTCAATCTGTTCCCTTCCTATGTCGTTGGTTCCAATATGTACAATGACTTCCTGCTGGCCCCTCTCCCCCTTGCACCCTCTTTGAGACATCCTTGATCTTGGCATCAGGGAGGCAAACATCATTCTGATGTTTCACTGCTGGCACAGAAACGTCTGTATGTGCTTCGTTTTAGAGAGTCCCCTAACACAATCAATCGCTTGGGACCCAACCTACCCTTCACTGCATTCGAGCCAGTCACAATACCAGAAACTTGGCTGTCCATGCTACATTCCCCTGAGAGCCTCCTACATTTTCCAACACAGCGTACATGTTTGAAAAGGGGATCGCCACAGAAGACTCCTGCAACACTTGCCTACTTATCCTACCTTTCCTGAAGTTAACCCATCTACTTGACTGTATCTGCGACTTTTCTCTCTTCCTATAACTGCCATCCATCACACTCCCTTGCTCTTGTAAATTCCCCAATGCCTCTAACTGTCTCTCCAACCGATCCATTTGATCTAATAGGATGCTCAACCAATGGCATTTATTGGATAACCAATGGATATAATCCTCAGTAACCCTTAAACACGTCCCAAACTCCCACATCTGAAAAGAGCATATCACTCTATTAAGGGTCATTTTTGCTTCTTCCAGTCTACAGACCCAGAAAATAGCACTGTTTTTTCCCTCTAACACTGCTCCAGGCTAACTTAATACTTATGGCTTATATGTTTAATTTTAATCCAAGAGACATATCTCAATAAAACATGTAATCAAGAAAGAACCCACTCTACTCACTACTACAGCAAGGCCACACTTAAAACTATTCACTTTCTCTTTCTGGGTTGTGACCTCTCCCAAACAGGTTCCTCCAAAATCATTTGCGAATTTCGCTATTTGTTACGTTTTTCTAGACACACTCGGATATCCAGCGATTCATGAATTCAAACAGCAAAGGCAGAAACTGCGCAGTTAGCAATGTGGGTTGCTCTCTCTCTCTCTCACGCACTGACCTCACCATGTGCTTCCTTTGTCTGTTCCTCTCCCTTTTAAAAGTGCCGTTGTTTTGACCTTTTGTTTCTCCAAAACAATACAATAACATATAAAGCTGTAATTGCTGCTCCTGGAATTTGAGGAAATCACCTCCAACATTTAAAATACCTCAAAAAAGGAGCAGCCTGTTTCAGCCAGAATTTTTTCCCCATCCTCCATCTTGGATTACCCAGAATCCTTTGAAATAACAAGATGTAGTCTCTTGCATGGTAGCATTCCTGAAGAAAGTGACTGGCTAGGACACTCAGATAATTGGAAGACTGAATTATGGTGCAGACTGGCTTGACCAAAGGTTCTATTTACATTCAGTATGACTTTATGATCATATTGGGAGGTGCTTTACGCAGCCCACGACATTAACCCTTTCAGGACTATTATCTTACACAACACCCAGCAACATCCACACAATGAATGATTACAAACGGTTTCAAAAAACACTTCACTGGCTGTGAGGTAATTTGGTTCATCTTGAAACTATGAAAATGTTGACTTCAATGGAAGCTTTTTTGTCTTTCTCTTTGTCTTTGTGGGTTCAGCAGTAAGAATGAAACATGAAACAGAAGTAGACCCTCCTAGTTTAACCATCTCCTGCAGTTTCTCAGCCACTGCTGCTCTGGCTAGCTCAGCACCCTCAGGGAAACCTCAGTGATAAAAACATCTACCTTTTAACTGAATAACTTTGCAAACACTCCCAGTGGTTTTTCACAACAACCTCACGCATTCTTTCAGCAATCGTTAGTATAATTATTTTATGATTAGTTATGACATCTGGACAGCTTTCACGATTTATATTTTGTTAACCTGAAAGGGATATTTGAGAAAGACGATTAATGCTGTCAAACACTTTGTACTTTACAGGTCAGTCCACTGGGCATTGTCAGAAATCCAGTGGGATTCCCACCTCCTGTGATTGCATCAAAATCTTTCATCTTCAGTCCCAGACTCACACTGTCTCCATCCCCTCCAAATCCTCCCAAAGCAGGTTGCCCCAACTCCCCAGCAGAACCTCCTCACTTCCTGAGTACTTTCCATGTCTTTCAACATTTTCAGAGTAGATATCCCTAACCTCTTGTGAAACAAACTCCCTTCTCCCAACCCACCCTCAAACACCACGGGAGCAGAGTGAGGAGAGAAACAATAGACATTTATAACCAGAATAATACATAAAAATAATTGGGACCAATTCTGATGGTAGGAAATTTTTGTAGGTTGCCAAATAGATGAATTATTTCTTGTTCAGGCAGGATAATGAGCAGAACTTAAAGGTGTTTATAGAGAGAGGGAAAGAAAGATACTAAATGAGGAATGTGGAGAGACATGTACACCCAGCTGGACAGTTGGTAAGCGAGAGAGAGAGGCAACCAAGATCGGAAACATGGAGAGAGAGCTAATCATGGGACAGGTAGAGAAGGAGAGAGAGATATACATCGTGGAACAGGTGAAGGGTGACAATGGAAGAGATCAAGAGAGAGAAAGAGAGACCACATCGGAAAGGTAGGGGGAGAGAGAGAGAGAGACAGAGTGGGACAACTGGCGAGAGACAATAGGATGGACAGAAAAAGACACACACACTAACACATGCACGCACACACACACTCACTAATTCCCACACACACAACCTATGCAGACATGCACACTCACACACACTCACTCTCACATACTAACTCACACACAATAACATACTCACACACACACAATAATACAAACACCCTCACACACATGGACACACACACTAACATATACGCGTATAGTGAGATGGGTGGAGAGCAAGGGAAAGACACAAAGTAAGAAAGGTGGATAGAGAGAGAGACAGTAGTAAAGATGGATAGATAGAAAGATACTCAGTGGGCAAGGTGAAGAGATAGAGAGACTGGTAGGGTGGGGAATGTGTAAAGAGTGAGTGACACAGACAGAGTAGGATAATTGTAGACAGAGACAGATGTTGGGAACAAAGTTGAAGAGAGGACAACAGAGTGACATGGTGCGAATGTGTAAAGATTGAGGGAGACAAACAGAGTGGGAATTTTGTAGAGACAGAGGCAGAGTGGGCAAGGTGAAGAGACTGATGATAGAATGGAAATGGTGTAAAGCGTGAGAAACACACAGGATACGTTGTAGAGAAAGACAGTGTGGTGAATGTGAAGGGCGAGACAGAAAGGCAGACAGACAATGGAAAAACTGTTGAGAGAGACCAAGAAAGATTGCTGACAGAGATGCAGAGACACAGAGAGACACACAGAGAGACACACAGAGACACACAGAGAGACACACAGAGACACACAGAGTGGGACATTTGTGGAGAGACTAGAAGAGGGACGAAATGGGAAAGATGTAAAGTGTGTGTGTGAGAGTGTGTGTGAGTGTGTGTGTGTGTGAGAGAGTGAGTGTGTGACAGAGTGGGAAAGTGGGGGCCACTTAGAAAGAGAACAAGTGAGGGAGATGAGTGCGGGATAAGGGTCATACATGCAAATACCATTTTCAATTTCAATATCACAAAATATCCATACGATGTTACAATCCTGCAGCCCCAGGTACAGGCAAAGACCATGTGACCCGGCCCAGACAAATGCTGAGAGTTCAATCCAGAAAGGACATTCAGTGAAAATCAAATCACTAAATCCAAAGTTGGTGATTGATATGAAGTTTGATCAAACTGCTTCTGACAAACACGAGAAAAGCTGGATGAGGAGGGAATGATCCGAAGGAAGGATACTAGAAATAATTGTCACCTACCGTGCAGAAAGGTGTTTGTACTCCAAGGATCGTGTGCTGTGTGTAAGGATGTTTCAGCATTCAGGGCACACTGGGTGTGTGAGGATTGAAACAAAGATCAATGTCACACGTCATTTGCCCTGAAGCTCTGTTACATAATAAGGGGCAAAAGAAGTTAGCAATAATGGTAAAGGATTGTTGATTGGTCTTTTGAGGACTTTGTTTCATAGGAGCCCGCTATATTATGAACAGAATCCAACAGACAGACAAATAGCGTGAGCATTCTCAATGAAATGGGGGGAACGTGATGATACTTGTAAACCATAGGCATGTGTTATACAATCAGATATTGTGTGCTCAAACCTCCAGGATAACATCACATCAGGGTTGACAATCCTGCAAAGCAGAGCTAGTAAAATTTAGAAATCAAGAATCGTCAGTTTGGAAGAGAATATGAGGGAATATTGTAATTAGAAATGTTGGTGTAGGGAAAGGCGTGAGAGTGAGGGAAAAATACTTGAAGATTCGTGTGTGTGTGTGTGTGTATGGATGTGTATGTGCGTGTGTGTATTTTGGTGTGTGTGTGTGTGTGTGTGCAATTGTGTCTGTCTATCTGTGCCAATGTGTATCTGTCTGTATCAGTGTGTGTCTTGCTCGAATGTGTGTGTCTGTTTGTGTTTATGTGTTTGTGCACGTGTGTGTGCATGTTTGTGAGCATATTTGCGTGCATCTGTGTCTATGCGTGTGTTTGTGCATGGACGTGTGTGCGTGTGTGTACTTGCGTGTGTGCACATACAGTACATTGATGTGGTTTCTTGGTAAAACACCACAGCCATCTTGATACGTTCCAAATGTTCCCTATATGTTAGCTCCTATAACATACACCATGAAGACTGGGCTTTGTTTGAGACAGACGCCTTTAAGTTTATTAATAATGCAAACTATTTACACCGTTGCAAGACCCCAGATTTCAACATAGCCTAGGTTCTGGGCTTGCTACTAATTTCGTTATTATAAATCTCTCAGAGAGGTGCTATACAGTTAAGACGGGTAGATGGCATCACAACATGTGATTATCCAGGACAGTATAAAAAGTCTCCTTCTTGCCCTCTGTTTAGTCAGCAGGTGACCATGCTTATAGTGTAAGTGTAATCTGAGCAAGTACAGCACCCAGATTGTATGCCTAGTTCTAAAATGCCATGCTCATCCAGCTGGATAATTGTTAATCCTGATGGCTGGCTGATGATGAACCAATGTCTTTGAGGTATGTATTATGTAGGCTAATTTAAGTCGGTGAGAACAAGCAAACAGTAGAAATTCGCACAAATTGATATTGAAGTGGTCGTTGTGAAAGCTTCTCTCCCTTACAGTCACACACCATGTGTGTTAACAATCAAGGCTAATGTGCTACAATTCCGAACAAAAGCTGAAGCAAAAAACCTTTGTAAGTGCTCTCTCTCTCTCATTTAAAATGAAAATCTAAGCCTGCAGCTGAGCCAGTTTAACAAGCAGTTTTGTTTAAAAGAACAGGTCCACCCTAAGCAAACACTCCTGAACAAAATACAGAACAATGCAAAAAAAGCTGGAAAAATATTTGCAGCATTAAAAAGGCTGTGCCTGTGCTCCGAAGTCAGTTCAAACTGAAATTTGTAAATTTAAACCTGCAATTTGCAAATTTAAACCTGCAATTTGCATATTTAAACCTGCAGTTTATAAATTTACAATTTCTAAACTTACAAATTCCAAACTTGCAACTTGTAAACCTGCAACTTTCAAACCTTTAAACTTTAAACCAGAAAATATTTAAACCTGTAACTTTCAAATCTGTAACTTCTAAAGCAGAAAAACGAGGCACCAAATGCAAAGACAAGAGAACTATTAGATTGCAATAGAGATTATATATTTCTGTTTCCCACATCTTAGTTGATTTGAGGCAGCAGTGGATAGATACAAGCAGATGCCTTTGGGTGAAGTGCTGGCTCAGTGATGAGCGCTGCTGTAATATAGCACCAGGGACCGGAGTTCGATCCCAGCCTTAGGTAATCCAAGATGGAGGATGGGAAATGTTTCTGGCTCTAAGAGCTGCTCCTTTTTTTGAGATGTTGGAGGTGATTTCCTCGAATTCCAGGAGCAGCAATTACTGTTTTATATGCTGTTGCATTGTTTTGTAACTTTGGAAAAAAAGGATCAAAACAACAGCAGTTTTAAAAGGGAGAAGAGCAGACAAAGGAAGCGCATGGTGAGGACAGTGCAGGAGAAAAAGAGAGAGAGGGAGAGAACCTGCACAGTTACCACCTTTGCTGTTTGAATTCGTGTTGCTGGATATCAGAGTGCATCTGGGAAAATTAATAAACAGTGAAATTCACAACTAATCTTGGAGGAACTGTTGGGAGAAGTTCACAGCACAGAATCAGATAAGTTAATTGTTGTTTTAAGTCTGTCCAAGAGAAAGGCTGCAGTAGTGAGTACAGTGGGTTCGTTCTTGATTATATGCTTTGGAGATAAGTCTCTTGATTAAACTTAAAATATAAACCATAACTATTAATTTAACCTGGGGCAGTGTTTGTAGAGAAATAAGACGGTGTTATTTTCTGAGTCTGTAGATTGTGAAGGAGCAAAAATGGCCTTTGCAGTGATATATACTTTTTGTCAGATGTGGGAATTTAAAGAGAGTTTAAGGGTTACTCCGGATTATATCTGCCATAAATGCTGTTGGATGCGAATCTTATCAGATCGAGTGGATTGGTTGGAGAGACAGATAGAAGTGATGAGGAATTTGCAACAGCAACAGCAACACAATTGATCTTCCAAGAGATCAATTGTGTTAGGGGATTCTGTAGTCCGAGGTTCAGACAGATGTTTCTGTGGCCAGCAGAGAAAAAGCAGAATGGTGTGTTGTTTCCCTGGTGCCAGGATCAAGGATGTCTCAGAGAGGGTGCAGAATGTTCTCATGAGGGAGAGAGGCCAGCAAGAGGTTATTGTCCACATTGGATCCAACGATATAGGAAGGGAAAAGATTGAGATTCTGAAGGGAGATTACAGAGTTAAGCAGAAATTTAAAAAGGAGGTCCTCAAGGGTAGTAATATCTGAATTACTCCCAGTGCTATGAGCTAGTGAGGGCAGGAATAGGAAGATAGAGCAGATGGCTGCATGGCTGAGGAGCTGGTGTATGGGAGAAGGATTCACATTTTTGGATCATTGGAATCTCTTTTGGGGTAGAAGTGACCTGTACAAGAAGGGTTAATTGCACCTAAATTGGAAGCGGACTAATATACTGGCAGGGAGATTTGCTAGAACTGCTTGGGAGGATTTAAACTAGTAAGGTGGTGGTGGGGGTAGGACCCAGGGAGATAGTGAGGAAAGAGATCGATCTGAGACTGGTACAGTTGAGAACAGAAGTAAGTCAGACACCATGGCCGACAGGTACAAGGTAGGACTGATAAATTAAACTGCATTTATTTCAATGCAAGGGGCCTTACAGGGGAGGCAGATTAACTCAGGGCTTGGTTAGGAACATGGGACTGGGATATCATAGCAATTACCGAAACATGGGTCAGGCATGGGCAGGTCTGGCAGCTTAATGTTCCAGGATACAAATGTTACAGAAAGGATAGAAAGGGAGGCAAGAGAGGAGGGGGAGTGGCATTTTTGATAAGGGATAGCATTACAGCTGTGCTGAGGGAGGATATTCTCAGAAATACATCCAGGGAAGTTATTTGGGTGGAACTGAAAAATAAGAAAGGGATGATCACCTTATTGGGATTGTATTATAGACCCCCTAATAGTCAGAGGGAAATTGAGAAACAAACTTGAAAGGAGATCTCAGCTATCTGTAAGAATAATAGGGTAGTTATGGCAGGGGATTTTAACTTTCCAAGCATCGACTGGGACTGCCATAGTGTTAAAGGTTTAGATGGAGGGGAATTTCTTAAGTGTGTACAAGACAATGTTCTGATTCAGTATGTGGATGTACCTACCAGAGAAGGTGCAAAACTTGACTTACTCTTGGGAAATAAGGCAGGGCAGGTGACTAAGGTATCAGTGGGGGAGCACTTTGGGGCCAGTGACCATAATTCTATTTGTTTTAAACTGGTGATGGAAAAGAGTACACCAGATCTAAAAGTTGAAGTTCTAAATTGGAGAAAGGCCAATTTTGATGGTATTAGGCAAGAACTTTCAAAAGCTGATTGGAGGCAGATGTTCACAGGTAAAGGGACGGCTTGAAAATGAGAAGCCTTCAGAAATGAGATACAAGAATTCAGAGAAAGTATATTCCTGTCAGGGTGAAAGGGAAGGTTGGTAGGTATAGGGAAAGCTGGATGACTAAAGAAATTGAGGGTTTGGTTATGTCAGGTATAGACAGGATAGATCGAGTGAATCCTTAGAAGAGTATAAAGGAAGTAGGAGTATACTTAAGAGGGAGCTGCAAATGTGTTGCTGGTCAAAGCACAGCAGGCCAGGCAGCATCTCAGGAATAGAGAATTCGACATTTCGAGCATAAGCCCTTCATCAGGCAGGAGGGCAAAAAGGGGACATGAGATAGCTTTGGCAAATAGAATTAAGGAGAATCCAATGGGTTTTACAAATAAATTAAGGACAAAAGGGTAACTAAGGAGAGAATTGGCCCCTCAAAGATCAGCAAGGCGGCTTTTGTGTGGAGTCACAGAAAATAGGGGAGATACTAAATGAATATTTTGCATCAATATTTACTGTGGGAAAGGATATGGTAGGTATAGACTGTATGGAAATAGATGGTGACACCATGCAAAATGTCCAGATTACAGAGGAGGAAGTGCTGAATGTCTTGAAATGGTTAAAAGTGGATAAATCCCCAGGATCTGATCAGGTGTACCCTAGAACTCTGTGGGAAGCTAGAGAAGTGATTGCTGGGCCACTTGCTGAGATATTTGTATCATCGATAGTCACAGGTGAGGTGCCGGAAGACTGGAGGTTGGCAAACGTGGTGCCACTGTTTAAGAAGGGCGGTAAAGACAAGCCAGGGAACTATAGTCCGGTGAGCCTGACCTCAGTGATGGGCAAGCTGTTGAAGGGAATCCTGACGGACAGGATGTACGTGTATTTGGAAAGGCAAGGACTGATTCGGGATAGTCAACATGGCTTTGTGTGTGGGAAATCATGTCTCACAGACTTGATTAAGTTTTTTGAAGAAGTAATAAAGAAGATTGATGAGGGCAAAACAATAGATGTGATCTATATGGACTTCAGTAAGGTGTTCGACAAGATTCCCCATGGGGGACTGGTTAGCAAGGATCTCATGGAATACAGGGAGAACTAGCCATTTGGATACAGAACTGGCTCAAAGGTAGAAGACAGAGGGTGGTTATGGAAGGTTGTTTTTCAGACTGGAGGCCTGTGACCAGTGGTATGCCACAAGGATCAGTGCTGGGTCCTCTACTTTTTGTCATTTATATAAATAATTTGGATGTGAGCATAAGAGGTACAGTTAGTAAGTTTGCAGATGACACCAAAATTGGAGGTGTAGTGGACAGCAAAGAGGGTTACCTCAGATTGCAACAGGATCTGGACCAGATGGGCCAATGGACTGAGAAATGACAGATGGAGTTTATTTCAGATAAATGCGAGGTGCTGCATTTTGGGAAAGCAAATCTTAGCAGGACTTATACACTTCATGGTAAAGTCCTAGGGAGTGTTGCTGAACAAAGAGACCTTGGAGTGCAGGTTCATTGCTCCTTGAAAGTGGAGCCACAAGTGGATAGGATAGTGAAGAAGGTGTTTGGTATGCTTTCCTTTATTTGTCAGAGTATTGAGTACAGGAATTGGGAGGTCATGTTACGGCTGTACAGGACATTGGTTAGGCCACTGTTGGTATATTGCATGCAATTCTGGTCTCCTTCCTATTGGAAGGATGTTGTGAAACTTGAAAAGGTTCAGAAAAGATTCACAAGGATGTTGCCACATTTGGAGGATCTGAGCTACAGGGAGAGGCTGAATAAGCTGGGGCTGTTTTCCCTGGAGCGTCGGAGGCTGAGGGGTGACCTTATAGAGACTTACAAAGTTATGAGGGGCATGGATAGGATAAATAGACAAAGTCTTTTCCCTGGGGTCAGGGAGTCCAGAACTAGAGAGCATCGGTTTAGGGTGAGAGGGGAAAGATATAAAAGAGACCTAAGGGGCAACTTTTTCACACAGGGGGCGATAAGTGTATGGAATGAGCTGCCAGAGGATGTGGTGGAGGCTGACACAATTGCAACATTTAAGATGGAATTTGGATGGGTTTATGAATCAGAAAGGTTTGGAGGATATGGTTGGGTGCTGACAGGTGGAACTAGATTGGGTTGGGATATCTGGTCGGCATGGATGGGTTGGATCAAAGGGTCTGTTTCCGTGCTGTACATCTCTATGACTCTATGACTGTCTGTGTGGCATTTGCACATTCTCACAATTTCCTTTTGAGTTTTCTTCCACCGTCCAAAGATTAGGTGGATTGGCCATGCTAAATTGTCCATTGTGTCCAGGCATTGGATGGCAGAGTGAATCTGGGTGGGCTGCTCTGAGAGAGTTGGTATGGACCTGATGGGCCAAATGACCTACTTTCATACTGTAGGGATTCTCCTCTTACCTTAACATCATGCTCCGTAGTTTTGAACTACCTCACCTTAGGGAAAAAGACCCTGTCATTCACCTTACATGTGCTCCTCATGTTTTTATGAACCTCAATAAGGCCACCTCCTTAATCTCCTGTGCTCCAGTGAAAAAGTCCTAGTCTTTCCAGTCCATTTTTATACCTCACATCCTCCATTTCTGGCAACATCCTGGTAAATATTTTCTGAACCTTCTCCAGGTTAATAATATCCTTCCTAAAACAGGGCGGCCAGAACTGCACTCACTTCTTCAGAAAAAGTCTCACCAATATCCTTTACAACCTCAGCATGACATCCCAACTCCTATGATTGGATAGTAAGTACTTTTGTAGCTTTTGTCATCTATTTAAAATATAGTACATGAAATAGAATTCCTTTGAGAATAATGGAATTCTGTAATCACTTGAAAAGTTCTTTCTTAAGTAAGTAAAGTAAACAGTTATGCATTAAGCTTACAGATCAGAAGGTCAAGGAATTTTATTTTTGGTTTGGTTTATTTCTTTATTTCTTCATTTGGTTTATTCTATCTAATCTTCATTTTGTTTGCGAAATAAACTTATTTTACTGTTAAAACTGAGCCTGCAGCTTCTCACACTTATATTTCACTGAAACGCCACATTCTTCAAACGATCTATCAAGTCAGACTTCAGTCTGGAACCTGAATTGTCCAGTCATAGTGTCACCTTGGATCATCATAATACTGCAGACATTTAGACAATCACCACTTTTACCCTGGTATGGGTTTCACTGTAGTATGTTGTTTTACCTGTTGTGGCAATGCTTATGTTGTCTCTTGTTGCATAAGAAACTGTGCAGACATTGCTGCAGGATCCAATGGATATTTATGACGACTAACTTATATGGAAATTATTGGGAGAGTGTATGTGTCTGTACTGCAATGTACAATTCCTCAGGAACATAACTGTCTGGACTAACATTAGGCTAATAGATTACAGCAGAGGAGTATCATGCTCCATCTGATATAAGATTGAGTCTGAAACCTTTCATCCTTCAGGTCATGTGTTGTGATAAAGTGATTGCATTGTGAGCATTCCTCCTAAAGATACGCTTAACTATGGGCAGTTAAGGAAGGGCAATAAATTCTGGCCTAGTTAACGATGCCCTCATCCAGTGAATGAATAAAGCATATACTGCTGCGGAGGATTATAGTGTACTGAAGGTTTCTCTGAGCAATTGGACTTCTCGCACATTTTAGTCCAACGTCTTCCTCAAGAATGTAGTTTAAGTATGTAACAAAATGCTGAGCACTGTTTTAGAAGCGAATAGAGGAATATGGATCCTGTAAGTGAAGGCAGTTTTAGTATGGAAGGACAAAATGTGTTGACGCAGGCTTGGAGGGCCGAATGGCCTGTTCCTGTGCTGGATTGTTCTTTGTCCTTTGGAGGGTGAGACGAGGCACAGCTCACACAAGATTTGGATATTTTGTTTACTGACTCGGTTGAATCTGACAATTATTGGGGGTTGTGGAGTCAAACAGCCTGAGTCTTACTTTCTTCCAAGCTTTTGCAAGAGGATAAAAAAAAACTTGCAGAATCAATTGACATCTGGATGGAGGAAAGACCCCTGCAGCGCAGCGAATGTACTGTTTCCACAGTTCCACCTGTACTTGGAATGTGAATCATTGCCTGAATGGAGCTGTCCTGCACCATTTGCAGGTATATTGGTGGCATGCATTGTTCCTGATTACTAATGTGTTGATAAAATTGTACTTTGCGATACTGAATCAATGGATAAGCTGTGACCCTTATTTCCTGAATAAAAAGGTTACTCACAAACATTCAAAAAAGTTCCAACAAAAACAAACTAAGAACTGCTGGAAATCGGAACCACAAAACAGAAATTGTTGGAGAAACACGGCGGGTCTGGCAGCATCTGCGCAGAGAGAACACAGTTAATGTTTTGGGTCCAGTAATCCTTCTTCAGAACTGATGGTAGCAAGGAAAAGGCGGTATATATGTTGAAGATTGGCTGGAGGGAGGGGTAAGGAATCAACGTTAGGTGGACATGACATCCAGAGAGAGAGAAACAACAGTTGGATGCGTCTCTGTGTGTGCACATCCCTGCTCTGGTGTGTGTGTGTGTGTGTGTGTGTGTGTGTGTGTGTGTGTGTGTGTGTGTGTGTGTGTGTGTGTGTGTGTGTGTGTGTTGCCTATTCACCTTTGCATTTCCCATCCTCAGGACTTATCATCTAATTTTTAACATGACGTGAGAACCTAATATTTAATATTTGAGAAGTTTGGTAATCAGGAACAATAAAGACAGAGGTGACATGGAGCTGTTCATTCTTTCCAGTGACACATTGCCACATTACTGAAGGCCATATAGGTCACATCTACCAGTCTGCCCTCATCAATCCTCTTTGTGACTGCCTCTTTATGAAGTGACTCAGTCTGAAATATCAATGCCTGCAGGAACCATGTGTCTCAACTTTTTATAAATGATATCAATGAGTGTGCTGAATATATCCAGGGTTGATACAATCTGAATAGGCCAATAAACTGTCATGAGGGTGCAGAGCGATTGGAGATGTTTGGTGTCCCGGACAATACTCCAGCAAACAGAGTACAGTACAGGGAAAATGAAGTAACCCCTTTGATATAAGGTAAGAGACTGAAGAATGTTGCCATTCAGAGGGATTTAAAGATCCAAATGCACCAATCATAGAAAATTAACATATTGTGAGTGATTAGGAGGACCAATTGTAGAGTCATAGAGTCATAGAACTATACAGCATGGAAACAGGTCCCTTGGTTCAACTTGTCCATGCCAATCAGATATCCTAAACTAATCTAGTCCCATTTGCTGCTATTTGGCGCACATCCTTTGAACCTTTCCGATTCATTTACCCATCTAGATGCCTTTTAAATGTTTTAATTGTACTAGCCTCCACCATCAGGTTAGGTGAATTGGCCACGCTAAATTGCCCATGGTGTTAGGTGCAGAGGTAAATGTCGGGGAATGGGTCTGGGTGGGGGCGGGTTGGTGTGGACTTGTTGGGCTGAGGGCCTGTTTCCACACTGTAAGTAATCTAATCTAATCTAATCTAATCTCCTCTGGTAGTTCTCACTCTAAACCTATGCCCTCTAGTTCTGCACTCCCCCATCCCAGGGAAAAGACTTTGTCTATTTACCTTATCCATGCTGCTCATGATTATATAAACCTCTATAAGGTCACCCTTCAGCCTCAGACACTCCAGGGAAAACAGCCCCAGCCTATTCAATCTCTCCTTATAGCTCAAATCCACCAACCCTGGCAACATTCTTGTAAATCTTTTCTGAACCCTTTCAAGTTTCACAACATCCTTCCTTTAGGAGGGAGACCAGAATTGCACGCAATATTCCAAAAATGGTCTAACCAATGTCCTGTACAGCCACAAAATGACCTCCCAACTCCTGTACTCAAAACTTTGACCTATAAAGGAAAGCATACCAAACGTCTTCTTCACTATCTGATCTATCTATGACTCCACCTTCAAGGAGCTATGAACATGTACTCCAAGGTTTCTTTGTTCAGCAACACTCCCTAGGACCTTACCATTAAGTGTATAAGTCCTGCTAAGAATTGCTTTCCCAAAATGCAGCACCTCACATTTATCTAAATTAAACTCCATCTGCCACTCCTCAGTGCATTGGTCCATCTGATCAAGATCCCGTTGTAATCTGAGGTCCAAAATCCTTTATATAATGGACTCAACACCGATCCTTGTGTCACTCCACTGGTAGCAGGCTTCTACCTTTGAGCCAGTTCTATATCCCAATGGCTAGTTCTCCCTGCATTCCATGAGATCTAACCTTGCTAACCAGTCTTCCATGGGGAACCTTGTTGAACACCTTGCTGAAGTCCATATAGATCACGTCAATTGCTCTGCCCTCATCAATCCTCTTTGTTACTTCTTCAAAAAACTCAATCAAGATTGTGAGACATGATTTCCCACACACAAAGCCATGTTGACTATCCCGAATCAGTCCTTGCCTTTCCAAATACATGTACACCCTGTCCTTCAGGATTCCTTCCAACAGCTTGCCTATCACTGAAGTCAGGCTCATTGGTCTATAGTTCCCTGGCTTGTCTTTACCACCTTTCTTAAATACTGACACCACGTTTGCCAACCTCCAGTCTTCTGGCACCTCACCTATGACTGTCGATGATACAAATATCTCAACAAGAGGCCAAGTAATCACTTAACTAGGTTCCCACAGAGTTCTTGAAACACTTTTGTGTGTTTCAAGACATCCAGGACTTCCTCCTCTGTAATATGGACATATGTAATATGTATGGAAAAGCTCAGCAGGTCTGAACATAAGAGCACAATAACTAGAAGGAGGAGGCTGTCTGACCCTTGGAGCCTGCTTTGCCTTTCAAAATAATCATGGCTGATCTTTTCATGGCCTCAGCTCCACTTACCTGCCTTCTCACCAGAGCCCTTAATTCCTTTGCTGTTCAAAACATTATTTTTCTTAGCTTTAAAAACATATGCTGAGGAAGCTTCAACCACTTCACAGGGCAGGGAATTCCATAGATAAACAACCCCCTGGATGAAGAAGTTCCTTCTCAATTCAGTATTAAATCTGCTCCCCCTACTTTGAGGCTCTTTCCTCTTGTCCTAGTTTCACCTGCAAATGAATTCATCCTCTCTACTTCTGTCTTGTCTATTCCCTTGGCAATTTTGCATTCTTCTCATTTCCAATAAATATATTAGGTGTGGCTGCATCTGTGGAGAGAAAGCAAAGTAGACCTAATAGATCCACCCATAGGAAACATCAGAAAAATGTGTTCCAAAAGCAATGAGTCCAAACAATGATCACAATGAAAACTGAGGGAAATGCCCACGCACAATATGACATGGAAGCTGCCTGAGGACCTCATTGACCTGTCTCCATAAAGTGTCTCACTGACCACAGTTACCCTCCTTGGACTGCAATAGGATGAGCCCCTTGGCTGTGGCATCCTAACATGGATGTAAAAAACCACCATTTTGACTGGGACAACACATCTATCCTGGGACAGGTAAAGACATGCCAGAGAATTCCTAGAGGCCTGGTACTCCAACCACAACGCCATAAACAAGCACATAGATCTAGATGCCATCTATCAACCCCTCAGAAAACGAACAGGAAATGACATCACCACAAACCCCAGGAACCCCATCCAGGAGAAAGATATAAATAGAAAGCAGGAGACAACAGCTTCGCTTCACTTGGAGGTCGCCACTGATGATGTTACCTAGCCAGGTAATGAAACGTCTGCATATCAAAGCTACAGCTCAGCGAGCAAACCTACACCCTAAACCTCAACCTGAGCTACAAACCTTCACAAACCTTGTGCCTGAATGATGATAATTCCCCCTTGGCCCCAGTTTTCCCGTTTGACTTTCAAATATTGTCATTTGTTTGGAGCATATCTAATGTGTTTGCTATGCAAATTACAGGCACATTCTGTTGCTTTGTCATAGAGTCACACAGTCATACAGCATGGAAACAGGCCCTTCAGTCCCGATAGTCCCTGCTGACCATATTCCTAAATTAAACCAGTCACAACTCCCTGCGCTTGGCCCATATCCCTCCAAGTATTTTATATTCATGTACTAATCCAAATGCTTTTGAGGTGTATGACATTATCTAATTGTACTTTACACAGCAAAATGCAACATCGCAATAGGATTCTGCCAGTTCATAACAAAGACTGTGCTTCCTCCCTCCTCATCCCCACAAAGAAAAGGCTCCCTCTCACATCTGTATTTGTAAGTGATGAACTTAGAGGCCTATGGAGATTGGGCTGGAGAGTGGGACTGGTTGGTTAGTTCTTTCAGGAGCTGGTACAGACATGATGGGTTGAAGGCCTTATTCAGTACTGTACAATTCTATGATACCAAGACAACTTATGGTCTTGTATAGTTACACTTCAGTGTAAGATTCTGGCAGTGGGAAAGTGCTGTCTTCTAGTTCTTGCAGTTGATTGTGAAATATGGCATGGCACAGATGCAATTAATATATACAATGTAACACTAATGATTACTTGATGCCATAAATCTTAAATCATGGACAATGCTGATGGAATGTAGATTGAGCCAGATGGGTGACATTACTGAACTAGTGAAGACATGATTACTGTCATGACCTCAAGCAAGGCAGTAAAAGTTCAAAAACTTTTACTCTTCCCCTCAAAGTAAATTATGTATTCTACCCACATGGTGTGGTGGCAGCATTTTGTAAGGTTATTGCAAAGATGACATTCAGTGCAACATGGCAGGGTTCCAATTTTGTGTTCATGTCAGTAAGTTGCAAGCTTTGCACATTATGCATAAATTTCCCCTCATCCTCCATGTTATCCATGTGGTCCCAGTGACTTTTCAGTCTCCCCCCAATTTTATCCCAGATAGGAGATACAATTTCATCTGATGACACACATTGACCTGAAACATTAGTCATTTTTCTTTCTTAAGGTGAATACAGGTTATTTACAGGTGCTGATACACCCCAATTTAAAATCCTTTCTTATGTGAGATAAGCCCATTTTGATTTGTGTTAAGTAAACTTTAACAAGTTAGTGGAATATAGTAAAGTTTTATTTCAAAAAAGATTTGAAACAAAATAAGCTTCAATATTATGTCAGATTGAGATGGCTTAGGTTTGGGAACCATGAAACATTAGCATACAGGTACAGCAAACCCCTTTACATGACACTGGAAATTCCCATCCCATTCTCGGCCCGACTTCATTCTCTACATCAAAGCCAGAGTTTCCATGACTTATGTGAACGATCCCATCCTGGAACTCCCAGTGTCCCTCTATTCACCGTGAATTTCCACCCTACTGTCAACAATTGCCCTTTATCAATCAGCGTATTCCCTCCACAATCTAATAGAATGAAGTTCATCTTCCAAATTTGAGCTAAAAACAGAAATTGCTGGAGAAACTCAACAGGTGTGGCAGCAGCTTTAGGGAGAAAGAGTCAACATTTTGAGTCTGGCGACTCCTCATCAGAATGAGACCGTTCGACCAATCATGTCCACACCAACCCTCCAAGGAGCATCACACCCAGGCCTAGCATCTCACCTTATTTCCATAGCCTCACATTTTCCATGGCCAGCACACCTAACCTGCACATCCCTGGACACTGCAGACAATTCAGCATGGCCAAACTACCTAACCTGCTCATCTTTGGACTGTGGGAGGAAACCAGAGCACCCAGAGAAAACCCATGCGGACATAGGGAGAACATGCAAACTCTAGTTGGAGCTGAAATCAAAGCTGGGTCTCTAGCACTGTTAGCCATTCTAACCACTGAGCCACTGTACCACATCTGTGTTTCTGTTTTTGGTTCAGATTTCTAGCAATCTCTATTCTTTGGTTTATTGCGGATTTGAGTTGCCTGCTTGCCCTGGTATTCCACAAAGTGACCCCTGATATATATACCTTGACCACGATTGACCAAACTCTAGAATTGATCACAGTCCACCTCTCTGACTGACTGGGCAGGCTATGCCCTAACTGAGCACCTTCTAACCCCTGGATTGTTGCCTGAACAGTACCCAACTCAACATATCTGTAAATCCCTAAATTGGTTGTATCTATGGGGACAGGAGTAGGCTATTCAGCCCCTCAAGACTGTTTCACCATTCAGTGAGATCATGGCTGATCTGTGTCTAACTCCATGTACCTGCTGAACAAAATATTACCTAGCTCAGATTTAAAACTAATAACTGATCCAGTATCTAAGTATTTAGACCTCTTGGTATCATGGTAGCCCACAAACCCACCAACACACTAAAACAAAGTTAATGAACTTAAAAGACCCTATACAGATGACATTGGCAAAACCAATGTCAATCACAAAATACCTTGCATGTTGTGTAACAAACACTACATTAGACAAAGAGGCAGAAAACTAGCCATCACTGAAACACTCTATAAATACAGTTCTAGTGAAGATGAAATTGTAGATCTCCATTTTATAAACTAGATATATTGTCAGAATACTAACTGGAAACCTACATAGAGCATAGAACATTACAGCGCAGTACAGGCCCTTTGGCCCTCGATGTTGCGCTGCTCTGTGAAGCCAATCTGAAACCTATTTGACCTAAACTATTCCATTCTCATCAATATGCCTATCCAATGACTATATAAATGCACATAAAGTTGGCGAGTCTACTACAGTTGTAGGTAGTGCATTCCACGCCCCTACTACTCTGAGAAAAGAACCTACCTCTGACATCTGTCCTATATCTATCACCCCTCAATTTAAAGCTATGTCCCCTCATGCTAGCCATCACCATCTGAGGAAAAAGGCTCTCACTGTCCACCTTATCTAACCCTCTGATTATCTTCTATGTCTCAATTAAACCACCTCTCAACTTCTTCTCTCAAATGAAAACAGCTTCAAGTCCCTTAAACTTTCCTCATAAGACCTACTCTCCATGCCAGGCAACATCCTGCTGAATCTACTCTGAACCCTTTCCAAAGCTTCTAATCCTTCCTATAATGCGGTGACCAGAACTGCATGCAATATTCCAAGTACGGCTGCATCAAAGTTTTTACAGCTGCAGCATGACATCATGGCCCTGAAACTCAATCCCTCTACTAATAAAAGCTAACACATCGTGTACCTTCTTAACAACCCTATTAACCCGGGTGGCAACTTTGAGGGATCTAAATACATGGACACCGAGATCTCTCTGCTCATCTGCACTATCAAGAATCTTACCATTCACCCAGTACTCTGCATTTCTGTTAGTCCTTCCAAAGTCAATCACCTCACACTTTTCTGCATTAAACTCCATTTGCCACCTCTCAGCCCAGCTCTGCAGCTTATCTATGTTCTTCTGTAACCTTCAACATCCTTCAGCACTGCCCATAATTGTGCCAACCTTAGTGTTGTCCACAAATTTACTAACCCATCCTTCTACGCCCTCATCCAGGTCATTTATAAAGCTTAAAAACAGCAGTGGACCCAAAACAGATTCTTGTAGTGTATCACTAGTAACTGAACTCCAGTATCTACATTTCCCATCAACCACCACCACTTCTTTCAGCTAACCAATTTCTGATCCAAGCCACTAAATCGCCCTCAATCACATGCATTCATATTTTGTGTGGTAGCCTATCATGGAGAACACTATCAAACACCTTACTAAAATCCATATACACCACACCAAGCACTTTACCCTCATCTACCTTTTTGGACACCTTCTCAAAGAACTCAATAAGATTTGTGAAGCACGACCTACCCTTCACAAAACCGTGTTGACTATCTCTAAGCAACTTACTCCTTTCTAGATATTTATAAATTTTCCAACATTTTACCCACAACCAAAGAAAGGTTTGCTCACTGGTCTATAATTACCAGGGTTGTCCAACCTTACCTCCTTGAACAAGGGAACAACATTTGCTATCCTCCAGTCTTCTGGCACTATTCCTGTAGACAATGACGAAATAAAGATCAAAGACTTGGCGATCTCTTCCTTGGCTTCCCAGAGAATCCTAGAATAAATCCCATCCGGCCTAGAGAATTTATCTATTTTCACACTTTACAGAATTTCTAACACCTCCTCCTTGTGAACTGCAATCCCATCTAGTCTAGTAGCCTGTTTCTCAGTATTTTTCCAGTGTGATTACTGACAAAAAAAGTCATTTAGTACTTCCCCTATCTCCTCTGACTCCACGCACAACTTTCCACTACTATCCTTAATTGGCCCTAATCTTACTGTGGTCATTCTTTTATCACTTACATACCTATAGAAAGCCTTAGGGTTTTCCATGATCCTATCCACCAACAACTTCTCAAGTCTCCTCCTTGCTTGACTTAGCTCTGTTTAGGACTTTCCTGGCTACCTTGTAACTCTCAATCGTTCTAACTGAGCCTTCATGTCTCATCCTAACATAAGCCTTCGAACATAAACCGAAACTTAATTATAATCAATCAGTGCCTCTGCTGCTAAGAATCATCAAATATTTATGTAGTTGGAATTTTCCAAGTTGTATCAATCGAATGTCAGGGCCACTGCTCATTTCAGACACGAAAAGATTACTCCTTGTACCAGAGTTGCCACCAGGAAAGCCCCATGTCTTCTGGAATGAAACAAACAAGACGCAATATCGGAAAAGGTTTAAACATAACCAAAGTCCATGTGGGATTCCTGGAGAAATATTAGCCTTCAGCCTATCAAATAATTAAAATAGCACAGCTCCAAATCTCAGTGATTACTGTCTAGGGTCCTTTACCTAGACCTTTAAAATGCTACTTTACAAATGATTAAAAATCAAACTGTAACAATTGTTCACATGTTAATATTGGCATGCTGTCATTAACTTGAACATGACCAGCAGTTTCATAATCCCAATCTGTGAAGTGAGATTGGCTTGAACTGCAATGTGTGCTAAATGTGAAATTATGAATGATGACTGGGCTGGATTGATTGATAAACTAGGACAGTGAAATGAGCTGAGAAAATACCGGAGACTCACTGTAATTACTACTTCCACACTTTCAAAGAGCTGCCTGTATTTGAACAGCTGCCTGTTGGACAGTGACTGTGTTGGTGTATATGATTTAAAGTTGATTACACTGGACAGGAGCTAATGAACTGCAGTTGGTTTGAAATTGCTCTTGGCCGTATTTCCAAGCCTCCCATTTCTTCTATCAGGAAGCCAGCATTGTGCTACATTTACAGAACCTCAGGGAATCTGGAATTGATAGTTTGTCTCCAGAACCACCAACAGCAGGAGGTCGATCTCCTCATGAAATTGATTCATGTTAAAAGCTTGAGGAACAGTTGGGAACACTACAAATTACATGGGAAGAGGAGATAGTGGAGGAGAGCTCAGTGTATGATATGGTCATCCTGTTCCCTGGGAGAATGAGTGAGGCTGAGAGATAAACTAGAGAAAAGCGATGAAACTCAATGGAGGCAGAGGTGGAGCAACAGCTGCTGGGACTCATAACTGGCACATAGAGAAATGGTTATGGTTGCTGGAGGTCAGTCACCTCAGCTCCAGGTCACCTCTGCAGGAATTCCTCAGGGTAGTAGTCTAGACCCAACCATCTTCAGCTGTTTCATCAATGATCATCCCACCATCATAAGGTCAGGTGTGGGGATGTTCACTGTGATGACATGATACTCAACACCGTTGCAATTCCATGGTTACTGAAGCATTCCATTTCTAAATGCAACTAGACCTGGACAATATCCAGGTTTGAGGTGATAAGTAGTAAATAACATTCATGTCAGACAATGTCCTCCGCCAAGAAGAAAGAATCTAACCACTGCCTTTTGAAATTCAATGGTGTCATTGTCACAGAATCTCTCCACTATCAACACTCTGAGGACTATTATTGACTAGAAACTGAACTTGACTAGCCACATAAATATTTTGGCTGCAAGAGTAGGTCAGAGATTCATAACACTGTAGCTGGTAAGTCACCTCCTGACTCCCAAAGGGTTGTCCACCATCTACAAAGCACAAGTCAAGAGTATGATGGAATACTCCCTGCTTGACTGCATGGGTATAGCTCTAACACCATTCAAGAAGCTTGATACCATCCAGGACAAAGCAGTTCACTTGATTGGTACCACATCTAGAAATATCCACAAGCATCTACTCCCTCCACCACCGATGCTCAGTAGCAGCAGTGTGTACTATCTACAAAGTGCACTGCAAAAGTTCACCAATGATCCTCAAACAGCACCTTCCAAACTCAGGACCATGACAAGGGCAGTAGATGCATGGGAACACCACCACCTTTAAGTTTCCCTACAAACCACTCACCACCCTCACCATGACTCAATTCTCCTTCGGTATACTCAGGAATAAATCTCAGAATTCCCTCCCTAATAGCATTGTGCACTAACCCACAATACATTGACTGCAGTTGTTCAAGAAGATAGCTCACCATTATCTTTTCAAGGGCAACTAAGTTTGGCAACAAATGCTGTCCAGCCAGCAATTCCCATGTGCCACGAATGAATAAAGAAACAAATGGCCGCTCCCACAAGGAAGATCATGGGTAAACTCACCGCATTGTGGTATAGCCAGATGTGAAACTGCGTATCGACAGAGTTAAACAGAAATTCTAATTTTGGAGCAGACAACCTTTCCTGTAGGTATAACTGAGACCTAAATGGTTTGCTTTTTCCCAGTTTGAACTCACAGAACTGACTGACACTTGAGTCCTCTCTCTCTCATGAACTAACGTCAGTCCTGAATGTCCGCAGACTCAGACTCTCTGCTTAACTGATCAAAGGAAAGTTTGATCCTGGTTCCCCTCTAGCTCTGTCTCAGGGATTAACTAGTTGTGCAACCAACTAAAACTGCTACCACCTTCCTGGGAATAGTTCCCCTGACATCTACTGTCTTACTCACACCCTCTGAGCTTAAACGAATGAAATCATTTCAACATGGGGATGTGAAATTCATGAACATATAAGAGACAATCCTGATTATATCAAACTAACATGAGAGAAACATAAAGCAAAGTCTACCCTTTGCTGGATAAAGACTGAATGAACATTCTCTGGACTGGGGAATTTCCCACCTCATGGTCCCCAAATGCCAATGAACAAAGTGCAGTCTGAGTAATTGAGACGAACATTGATTTTCAGAAAGACCCTGGTCTTTCAGATTCTGCAAGTGATTTGTCTAGATTTGAAACACTGGGCTGCATCTTATGTTCTGTTGGTTATGTGGGAAATGTGTCAAAATTTACTGGAGGGATTCAGGTCATGAAATCAAGCAAGCTTTCTCTTTGTGACCTACCTCTCCTCTCATCCAAGACTGTCCCCATCTGACTCCAGGTCATTCCTAGTACAACTCGCCACTCAGTGGATCTCTGTCAATTGTCTGTCATCTCTTGTGTCCAGCTCATCCTTTAAAACCTGTTGTGATCCAGACAAGCAACTGTTAGTAAGAGTTACCCTGCATGGTTCCACGCATTTGTCTGGGACATGGCAGACAGTGGAAATTGGTGCCTTGGTTTGTGAGCAGTGTATTCATCTCAATAGTGCATAAGCAAGACATTCTTGTGCCTAGGACTGGCAGTGCAGGCTACAATATCAGATCATGCTAGTCTGGTCTGAGGTTGCTACCTGGGTCAGTGCAGTCTCAGCTGTCCAGTCCAACACTTTAGGAAGAAGGTGAATGACCTTCTCTACTCCAGCAGTGTAAGTGACACCATATTTGCTCTGATCCTTCACCCTCACTCTATCTCTGCTCCTGTAGCCACATTCCACCAATATTCATGCTCTACCACTCACTATTGCCTGCAACATCTTCCCACTCTCACTGTCACCACTCCAACACTGACACCATTAACCCTGATGCCCTCTGCATTGCCAACTCACTCTCCTGGGGCCTCCCCACCTGCACCAACTGTAATTGCTATGCCACCCACTTTTATCCCCCATAATACCTACCTACCATGCATTCCAGAAGGAAACCAATCTGCAATAGGACAGAAAGATTCAGATGGCTGCCTATCATTTGACTTCTCACTTCATTATGTTGGCAGCACCCTGACTCTGACCATCCCCAGTGATTGACTGACTGACTGTATCCAAAAGCACAAAAGGTAATGAAAGGCAGGACTGCTGTGAGCATCCAGATAGGCTTACTTTTTTTTATTTCAAAAATATACTTTATTCATAAAATAATTTGATGGTCTGTACAGTTGGACATGCCATACATATGTAAACATTCCATTTCTTTGCATACCGAAACAGAGTAATCATTCCTATTTACAGTCTGTACGATTACATTTTTAGCTGAGGCGTCAGCAGAGGACAAATGACTGCGTGGGCCCCCTGTTCTTCTTTAGGTAGGCAGACGTTACACGGTGGTCTTTCCCCACTGCACCTTGGCGGCAGATGCCCCAAGCTTCAGCGCGTCCTTCAACACGTAGTCCTGGACCTTGGAATGTGCCAGTCCGGAACACTTAGTCTGGGTCAACTCCTTCAGCTGGAAGATCAACAGGAAGTTCTCAAACAGCATTTCCTGCAATGTTCCCTGTCTGTGCAACAGTCTTTCCACGTCGCATTACAAAACCTGTCCACAGAATCTGATGAATATCCGAGTGAAGCAAAATGTTCTTAAAATGTGGCAGCACCTCTCCACAAATGTGTTTAATTTCAAAGCTGAGTGTTCCATTACCATGCAATCATCTTTAATTTAATAAAAGCGGGGATTGCCATTCATCATGTGCTGTCTTTCCAAACTTTATTAAAATGTAAAAATAAAACTGAAACAGTGCGGATGCCGCAGAGCTGGAATAGGAACGGAAAACGCTGGGGAGACTCTCAGCATTTCTTGATGGGAGCTTGGCTGCTGCAATTCACAGCCACAAGATGGCAATGTCTGCTCTATTCTTCCCTGACCCTTGTTTAGAAATCCTGTACAGCTCACACTTAGCATCTCCTTCTATTCCTTTGTCATTGGCTGAAAGGAGTGGACCTCTCTATTTGTTCTTCTCCAGTCGTTCAAATATTACAGAGTTTGGAGGCCCATTACCTCAGTTTGCATGTCTAGCCTTGCTAGAGTCCAGATTTCCTATCCTACCCTTCTCTGTTCTTTATTTTCTCTTCACTGTTTAAGAAGTTTGCAACCGTGATGTGGTACAGTGGCTCAGTGGTTAACACTGCTTCTTCACAGTGCCAGGGACCTGAGTTTGATTCCAGTCTCGGGCGACTGTCTGTGTGGAGATTGCACATTCTCCCTGTGTCTGCGTGGGTTTCCTCTGGGTGCTCTGATTTCCACCCACAGTCTAAAGATGTGTAGGTTCGGCCATGCTAAATTGTCAAGGATATGCAGGCTCGGTGGATTAGCTGTGGGAAATCCAGGGTTGGGAGCATAAGGTGGATCTAGATGGGATGGTCTTCAGAGGGTTAGTGTGGACTTGATGGGCCAAATGGCCTGCTTCCGGCTTCTATGAACCACCTCCCTTGTTGATGGAGCTGTCAGTCATCCCTCCTGTTTGCTCCTGATTGGCTAGGTGAACAATGCTGCCTTCCTCCTTTGTCATCTTGTTTGATATCTCTGCCGCAGCAATATTCCACAGGTCCACATGAAAAATGGGGCAGAAAAACTATCAGGAGATGTTGGTTCTAGCACCAAATGATCCAGTGAGAGAACACAGCCAGTGCTGGCAGACACAGCAGGGAAAGAGCAGCCATTGACTGGAGACTCAGGGAAAAAAGAAATGTGTGAGGACCAGTGAGAAAAGAAGCTGAACCATGATACAGAGCCCCAGAATTAGACGTGTTGATAACATGTTGAAAAATGTGCGCAGCACTTAAACAAATGGAGTCATCCTGTGTCAGTATTTGCTTAATACAGACTCAAGAAGGACTCATAATCACAACACGACTCTCCAATGACTTGAATTCCCACTGGTATCATAGAAATGTTAACACATCTTGCAATTATGTTTCTAGTTCATAACTCTCAGAGGAGAATCAGTGACCATATGAAAGAACTCTTGCTCAATAGTGAACTTTTTGCTGGGATTTTTTTAATAGCCCAATAAATTGTTTTAAATCTTAATTAATCTTTTGCCTTTGAATGTTCCATTGAGGTGATATTTCAACTGGAGTCCAGAAAGGACAGGGAAATATATCAAGAAGCAAGCGGCCCCATTAGCTCTTCTTACCATCATAGCCGATTCAATATTCTTATATTTGAAGCATGCCCAGTTTAAACACTACTCAGCAAATTTACTATGCGTAGTAAATTTAAGCAAATCCCTCATTAACTTTCACATTCCACATTAAAGGCTGTGACTGCAGTCTGCAATGAGCTCTCCACTGTAAGAATGATTTGGCTTTATATTTTAGAAAATTCAGCAGTGAGGATAGGCAAGCTATGGAAGGAAAGGTCTTGAGCACGAAATTTACAACAAACAGTTAGAGGTGTGCAATTTATGTTCACCCTGTGAGCGAGAATAATTTCAAACATCATACACTGAAGGTTATGAAAATATTGCGTACTTGGAATATGCAGACCTATTTAGGAACTGGTGCCATTTTTGAAATTATCCTGCCATTCAATTCAATAATGGTTGGGTCCATACCTCATCTGCATTTGCATAACTTGCTTTAGTCTCCCTTAGTATGCCTGCTTAACACAGAACTACTAATCTGCATTTTTAAATCTTTAATTAAACTTTACCCTCAACAGATCTTTAGTGAATAATGTTCCAACCTTTGTGTGAAGAAGTGACTGTGGTTACACCTCTGATTCATCTTGTTATGATATTAAGGGGTTTTATGCGAATCACTGGCTGGGCCAGCATTTATTGCCTATCTTTGATTGCCCTGGAGAAGGTGGTGCTGATGGCTTTCTTGAACTGGTGCAGTCCATGTGGTTGGACATACTTTGCTGATATGGGAGCAAGTTTCAGCTGGCTCAGAGTCTCCAATGTATATTGCCGTGTTTGCCGCCAGCTCAGAGAGAGAACAATAGGAAGGACGTAAGAGTGAATAACGATCCGCGTGAGAGGGCGAGTAACTGTTCATGGAGACTGTTAGAGGCTAGGATGTTAAAGGATTTTGACACAGCGACAGTGGAGGAGCAGTGACATTTTTCCAAGTCATGATGTTGTGGGACTTGGAGGAGAACCTGCAGATGAAGGTGGTCTCATGCCTCTGCTGTCCTTGTTCTTTTAGGTGGTAGAGGTCTCAGGTTTGAAAGGTGCTGTCAATGTGGCTTTGGCGGGTTGTTGCAGTACATTGTATAGATGATGCACACTGTTGCTGCTGTGCATTGGTGGTGGAGGGAATGAATGTTGAAGGTGGTGGATGGGTTGTTAATCAAACGGGCTGCTTTGCACTGGATGTTGTTGAGCCTCTTAGGTGTTGTTGGAGCTTGACCCATCCTGGAAAATAGATTAGATTATTTACAGTGTGGAAACAGGACCTTCGGCCCAACAAGTCCACACCGACCCGCCAAAGCGCAACCCACCCATACCCCTACATTTACCCCTTACCTAACACTACGGGCAATTTAGCATGGCCAATTCACCTGACCCGCACATCTTTGGACTGTGGGAGGAAACCGGAGCACCCGGAGGAAACCCACACAGACACGGGGAGAACATGCAAACTCCACACAGTCAGTCGCCTGAGTTGGGAATTGAACCCGGGTCTCAGGCACTGTGAGGCAGCAGTGCTAACCACTGTGCCACCGTGCCGCCCATAAATAGAGATCATTCTTTCACACTCCTTAATATTCTTTTATAGACCATGGACCAAGACTGGAAAAACAGGATGTCACTGAGCAGGTATTTACTTTGCTTGTCAGCACTGTTAATTCTCCCTTCCATACCTTTACTGATGATTGAAAGTAGAGTGAAGGGGCGGTAATTGGTCAGGTTAGACTTGTCCTGTTTTTTGTATCCAGGACATGGACAACTTGGCTATGAGTTGTCCACCCTTGGCCATTGTATTACACAGCATATTCAGCACTTCTTTCATATCACACGGAGTGAATCAGATTGGCTGAAGACTGATAACTGTGATGCTGAGGACATCTGGAGAAGGCTGAGATGGATCAACCATTCCGTTCTTCTGTCTGAAGATATATGCAAATACTCCGGCCTTGCAATTGTACTTATGTGTTGGGCTCCCACATCATTAAGGATGGGGATATTGCTGGAGGCTCCATCTTCCATTAGTTATTCAATTGTCCACCTGCATTCACAACTGAATGCAAGCTCTTCAACAGGGTCTTCAAACACAGATCTGATCCATTGGTTGTGAGATTGCTTAGCTCTGTCTATCACTTTTTTACTTTTGTTGATGGCATGCATGTTGTCCTGTGTTTTAGCTTCACCAGTTTGTGACCTCCTACCTAGGTATGCCAGGTGCTGGCATGACCTCCTGCACTTTTCATTGAACCAGATGATAATAATGGTAGAATGCGGAATATGCCAGTCCATATAGTCACAGATCATTATAATTTGATTTGATTAGATTCATTATTGTACATATGCTGAGATACAGTGAAATGAATTGTTTTGTGGGCTATACAGGCAAATTGTACCATACAGACTCCAACAGGGTAATAGAACAGAGTGAAGAATACGTGTTACAAGTGCAGAGAAGGAGCAGATAGGTATCAACATTAAAATTTGAGAGGCCCATTCAAAAATCTGATAACAGCAGGGTAGAAGCTATCTTTGAATTTCTTGCCACATGTTTTCAAACTTTTGCATCTTCTACCAAATGGAAGAGGGTGAAAGACAGTATACCTGGGAGGGGTCTTTGATTACATTGGCTGTTTTCCCGAGGCAACAGGAAGCATATATGGAGCCAATGGGAAGAAGGATGGCTTGCATGCTGGCATGGGTGCATTCACCACTCTCCGCAATGTCTTGTGATCTTGGCAGTGCAGCTGCCATACCAAGCTGTGATGCATCTAGATAGGCTACTTTCTCTGGTGTATCTGTAAAAATTGGGAAGAAACATTGTGGATATGTTGAATTTCCTTAGCCTCCTGAGGAAGCTGAGCTATTGGTGAGCTTTCTTAACTGTAGCATTGATGTGGATGGACCAGGCCAGAATGGTGATCTTTACTCAAAGGAACTTGAAGCTTTCGACTATTTCCACCTCAGCACCATTGATGCAAACAAGAACGTGCCCTCCACTCCACTTTCTGAAGTCAGTGACCATCTCTTTTGCTTTGCTGACATTGATAGAGAGGTTGTTGTCTTTACATCATGCTGCTAAGCACTCTGCCACTTTCCGGTATTCTGTCTCATCATTGTTTGAGATCCGATCTGTTACAATGGTGTGGTCAGCAAACCTGCAAATGGAGTTAGAGCAGAACTTGGCCACACAGTTAAGAACATGTAAGGAGTACAGTCAGAGGCTGAGCACCAGCATTGGGGAGTATGGTGGAGAAGGTGTTGTTGCCCATCCTTACTGATTGCGGGTCAGCAAGCTGAGGATCTAGTTGCAGAGAGGGGTGCAGAGACCGAGGTCTCAGAACTTGGAGATGAGCTTGCTTGAGATTATGGTGTTGAAGACAGAGCTGTAGTCACCAGGTAGGAAACTGGTGTCGTTATCCCTGTTATGCAGATGTTCCAGTAATGAGTATAATCCCAGGGAAATGGCATCTGCGATGGACTTGTTGCGATAGTACACTATTATAAAGGGTTAAGACAATCTGGGATGGTGGTCAAATAATTCTGCTGCTGCTGATGACCCACAGTGCCCCATTGATGCCCACTATGATTTGTTAGATCTGTTGTAAATCTAGCCCACTTAACACAGTGGTAGTGCCACCCAACACATGGAGGGTATCTTCAATGTAAAATGGGACTTGATCTCCACAAGATCTGTGTGGTGGTTACCTGTACCAATAGTATCTGAAATGCACAGCACCAAGTAGTTTGATGAGGACAAAACCAAATAGATGTTTCCTTCTTGTTGGTTTTCCCACCACCTCCAATAGACCCAGTCTAGCAACAAAGTACTTTCACACTCACCTAGTTCATTCAATAGAACTGCATGAGCCACTGATGATGATGGATATTGTGGTCCCTGACCCAGAGTAAATCTGTCCCCTGGCTGCCCTCAGTACTGAAGATTCCCATGTTTTTTGTTCTCTAACTTCACATGGGCAGCTGTTGAGATACCTTACACATCTATCTATCTAATGCAGTGAACAATTATTTTCTGAGCCTTTGATAAGGAGGCAGTTGATAAGAGTGGAAAAACATGAAGAAATCTTGCAAAGATGTTCAATAATCCTATCAGAAAGAAATACTTTTTAAAAATTCACTCATGGAAAGTGGGCATCGTTGGCAGGCCAGCATAGATAGCCCATCTCTAATTGCTCTTGAGAAGGTGTTGTTGAATTACCTTCTTGAACGGCTGCAACCCATAGACCCATAATGCCATTCAGGAGAGTATTCCAGGATTTTGACCCAGCGATACTGAATGAACAGTTATATATTCCCAAGTCAGGATGGTGACTGGCTTGGAGGGAAACTTGCAGGTGGTGGTATTATCATTTCTCTGATGTCCTTGACTTTCTGGATGGATGTGGTCCTGGGTTTGGAAGGTGCTGCCCAAGGATCTTTGTGAATTTCTGCAGCTCATCTTGAAGATGGTACACATTACTTGCTACTGAGTATTGGTGGTGGAGAGGATGAATTCTTGTGGATGCGGTGCCAATTAAGCAGGATGTTTTGTCTTCGATGCTGTCAAGCTTCTTGAGTGTTATTGGAGCTGAGCACATCCAGGCAAATGGGGAGTATTTCATCACAACTGAGGCTATGCATCAAAATTAGTTCATTGACATCCTGAATTTATGATAAGGTGCAAGAGTAGTTGTTGTCCTTTCCTTATATTGCTACCCTGACTTTCACCTTTCTAAGCAGTGTATCACTTATCTGGATCACGTGGTGTAGTTCCCTATTACACTGTCCGGATGCTGCAGTGCCACGTTTTTTGTGGGAGATTTTGTCACCAAGTAACCAATCAATGCATTTTTTTCAGTTTATGAAGATCAAGTTTTGTATAGGGCTTGGGACAAAATCCAACTTTAGATTAACGAGAAGAATGAAGACACATTCAGTTCCTATGAGGTTTGATTTCTACTTCAAAGAAAATGAATCTGTTGACTTTGAAGAAGTATGATGTGACTCTCAAACACTGCTGCTTTTGGAAGTACATCAATGATTCATAGGGAATGAATTATGAATGCGTTACCCAGTTGTAATTTACTCGGTGCACAGAACATAGCCATCAACTACTTCTGCGTGGCTTTGGGGAGCTTAATAATAAATTTTCTTTTGTCATATGAAGTAAAATAAGCCCCTTACCGTCTCACATTGAAGCAAACAATGTGTCAAATGCTATACAGCAATGTTTACATTTATAATGCTTCTTTAGGAAAATATATCAAGGCACTTCAGACCGGTCTCAGCAAAGGGGAAGCCATTAAGAGAGGTGACAAAAAACATGGTTTGAGATGGACTTTAAGGAACATCTTAAAGGGAAGAGGAAGCTCGAGACATGAGAAGGTTTTGAGAGGAAAATCCAGAGTGAGAGATGTAAACATTTTCAATTTCAAGGTGATTGATCCTTAATTCCAGGCAACTCCAGGCCAATGCTGGAGGTTCTGAAATTCTGTTCTGGAAAGGATGATGACAATGTTACTCAGTCATTGAGCCTCTAATCTAGAGCTCCAGAATAATCTAGGCATTGTTGAATTTATGGAGTCGCAGAGTCACACAGCCTAGAAACAGACCCTTCGGTCCAACCAGTCCATGCTGACCATAATCCCAACGAAACTAGTCCCACAAGCCAGTGCTTGGCCTATATCCCTCCAAACATTTCTTATTCATGTACTTATCCAAGTGCCTTTTAAACATTGTAACTGTACCCCCATCCGTCACTTCTTCTGGAAGTTCATTCCACACACGGACCACTCTCTGTGTAAAAATAAAATGCTTTTTCTAAATCCTTCTCCTCTCACCTTATAAAATGGCTCCAAGACTTGAAATTCCCCACCCTCAGGAAAAGTTACCTGCCATTCACCTTGTCTATATCCCTCATGATTTTATAAACGTCTATAAGGTCACCCTTTAGTCTCCAGTGTTCCAGTGAAAAAGGTCCCAGCCTATCTAGCCTCTCCTTATACCTCAAGTCATCCAATCCTGACAACATCCTGGTAAATCTGTTTTGGACCCTCTCCAGCTTAATAATATCCTCCCTATAACTTGGTGTTATGACATTATAATGTTATAACATTATAACATCCCATTTCTTGGCTCCTTTGCACAACCTTATCAATCACACACACCAGATTGTAAAACCAACCAGTTACATTATGTTGAAAGAGGAACTCACCCCTATGTTTTCAGAAACCACTAGTGCCCACATCAATAACTGCATTAACAGACTGCTGGACTCATGCTGCTGTACATTCTAATTCCTCAATGACAAGTGTCCATTATTTCCATCCTCTCTTAAAGAGACCTCACCACAAACCTTGATGGAAGACTTTGTCTCCAAGTCCTCAGCTGTTAAATAGCATGGTGGTTTTACCAATAGGCATATATTAGGGTCAAGAGTCGAAACTTGTGAATTTGGCAGCGAAGGCTTTGTATGCTGTATGTGGGTGATGGATCTTGGGTTGGTGCGGGGGGCAGGGGGAAGCTGCACGTGCACAGGTCCATATTTGTGTAGATGAGGAAAGGCTCACATCTGCTCTCAGGTTGTCACTATGCATCTGCTGTGTTTTCCGTACAGCGCTGTCCTCTGTGACTGAAACGACTGTGGTTTCAAGACCAAGTCAGCATAATGTGACTGAACAGGCCCTACAAGAGGATCTGCTGCTTTAGTGTAGCCACCTTTTGCTGAGAAGTTAAGCCAAGGTTGTCTTTGATCCTTTTGAGTCACAGAAGCACAGATCATAGAAACAAGCCCTTCTGCTCACCATGTCTATGCTAACCAACAAACATCAAACTATGATAATTCCGTTCCAAGCCATCGAGGTCTACAGCATGGAAACAGACCCATCTCACCAATGCCACCCAGTTTTCACAATTTAAGCTAGTCCCATTTGCCCTATTTTGTTCCAGATCCCTCCATATCTATCTCATCCATATATCTGTCCAAATGTTTCTTAAACAACAAAATTGTACTCACTTCCATCACTACTTCTGGTAGCCCGTTCCAGACCTTACCATCCTCTGTGTGAAAAAATTGCCCTTCTGGATTCTTTTGTATCTCTTCCCCTCACCTTAACCCCTATACCCTCTAGTTTTACATTTCCCTACCATGGGGAAAAGCTGTTGGCTTATCTACCTTATCTACGCTTCTCATGATTTTATCGACCGCTATAAGGTCACCCCCTCAGACTCCCTTGAGAGCAGGAGCATCCTTCCTCAGAAAAGGCAATCAAAACTGCACACAATATTCTATGTATGGCCTCACCAAGGCCCCATATAACTGCAACAACACATCCCTGCTCCTGCACTCAAAACCTGTCACAGTAAACATATCATATCCCTTCCTTACCACCTGCATGCCTACCTTCAGCAACTGGTGCACGAGGATACCCAGGTCCCGCTGCATACTCCCCCCTCCTGATTTACAAAGATTTGGGTAGTAATCTGCCTTCTTGTTTTTAATATTGTGTTTATCCAAATTATACTGCATACTGATTTGCCTACTCACCCAACCTGTCCAGATCATGAGATGTGGCTTTGAGAAGGATTTAAGGTTTTGAGATGTGGCTTTAAGAAGGATATTTTCTGTCGTGTTCTTTTGAAAGCAAGTGTTGTAAACTTGAAGCAGAGCTGTCTGCTCTGATCCCAGCAACGTAGCTAATTTTATTTTAGTAAAAAGAAGCATGTGGGTGTGGAGTCAGACAAATACCCAGGGTTTGCAGGGTTTGTTTGCAGTTACTGAAGCTAGAGGTTTTGAAGGAGTCATTGAGTCATAGAGTCATACAGCAAGGAGGCAGCCCTTCATTCTAAACAGTCATTGCCGACCAAGTTTCCCGAACGAAATTAGTCCCACTTGCCTGCATTTGGCCCACGTCCCTCTAAACCATTTCTAATCAACTACTCATCCAATGCATTTTAAAACTTCCTCTGGAAGTTCATTCCACATATGAATCACCCTCTGTGTGAAAACGTTGCCCTTCAGGTCCCTTTTAAACCTTTCTCCTCTCACCTTAAAAATATGCCCCCTAGTTATGAACTCGCTCACCCTGGGGAACATACCTTTGCTCTTCACCTTATCTATGCCCTTCATGATTTTATAAACTTCTAAAGGTTCATCCTTCAACCTCCTATGCTCCAGCAAAAATAGTCCCAGTATATTCTTATAACTCAAACCCTGCAATCCTGGTAACCTCTGAGTGAGCTCTCTCCCTCTCTGCAAAAGCTGATGTTCTCTCGTTAATGCTGGGTTTTTGTTTTCGATTTTCCATTTCTCTTTGCCTTTGCCAAGATTATTTATGGGATATATTGGAACAGCTAATCAGTCGTAGTTGACATACACAAAACAAATTGCTGAAAAAGCTCAGCAGGTCTGCTATCATCTGTGGAGAGAAATCAGAGTTAATATTTTGGGTTAAGTGACCCTTCCTCAGAACTGTTGTTTATATATATATACTTTGCTGAGTATTTTGATAGAGTTACAATTAAGTCAATTCTTTTTTATATTTTTCTTTTGTCTATATTGTAACTGTAGTGTAACAATAAATTGTGTTTTGCTTAAAGCTGAGTGGTTCCACCAATCAAAATTGCCAGAAAGCAATGTCTTACACTTGCCTTTAAAAATAAGAATAAGTTAGGATCTAGGTTATCTCCTTGACAAGTTTTGAGGCGTTTCGGTCTGGTCCATAACAGAAGGCAAACATCCTCCTTCACCACTCTACCTCTGCCGACACCCTCAGGGATCTATGAACTTGTACACTAAGCTGCCTTTGTTCCTTTCCTTCCCTTAGTAGACCTCCCAAAACACATCGCATTGCACTTATCAGGATTAAGATCATCTACAATTACTGTGCCCAATTTAACAGCTGATCAATATCAGACTGTAGACAGAAACTACCCTCCTCACTGTCAACAGCACATCAATTTTCATGTCATCTGCAAATTTATTAATTATATTGTCTAAATTTGTATCTAAGTTGTTAATGTATATGACAAACAGCAAGGATCCGAGCACTGATCCCGGTGATACACCACTGATCGCAAGCTTCCAGTCACAAAGACAATGCTCCATAATCACCCTTTGCCTCCTATTTCTAAGCCAATTTTGAATTCAGTGTGCCAACCTGCCTTAGATCCCATGGGTTCTTACCTTTTGGACCAGTTTTCCATGTGGAATCTAATCAAAGGCCTTACTGAAGTCTATGTAAACCACATCAACTGCACTACCCTCATCAATATAATTCGTCAGCTTTTTAAAAAAAATCGATTAAATTCATCAGACAGGATCCCACTTGAATAAATTTGTGCTGATTATCCCGATCAAGTGATTAGATTAGATTACTTACAGTGTGGAAACAGGCCCTTCGGCCCAACAAGTCCACACCGACCCGCCGAAGCGCAACCCACCCATACCCCTACATTTACCCCTTACCTAACACTACGGGCAATTTAGCCTGGCCCATTCACCTGACCTGCACATCTTTGGACTGTGGGAGGAAACCGGACCACCCGGAGGAAACCCACACAGACACGGGGAGAATGTGCAAACTCCACACAGTCAGTCGCCTGAGTCGGGAATTGAACCCAGGTCTCAGGCGCTGTGAGGCAGCAGTGCTAACCACTGTGCCACCGTGCCTTGCCAAGTGTTGATTAATCCTGTCCCTCAGAATATTTTCCAATAATTTCCTTACCACTGACGTCAGACTCATCAATAATTATCTGGACTAACCCTGGTGCTCTTTTTGAAGAGAAGAATTGCATTAGCTGTCCTCCAGTTTTCTGACACTTCACCTGTGGCCTGTGAAGTATTAAGCATTACCACTAGGCCACAGCAATTTCATCCCTTGCCTCCTATAGCAGTCTGGGATATATTTGAGCAGGCCTCATACACTTATGCACATTTATGCCCACTGAAAAAATTAATGCTCCCTCCTTATTGATCTCAACAAGTTCTGGAACTCATCCTCCTGACTGAAATCCACGACTATGGTGTCTTTCTCCTCTGTGACGAAAGATGAGAAAAATATTCATTTAAGAGCTCACCTACTGGTCTGCTAGCTGCAATGTTTTGAGTCCATTCTGAGGAAGACACATGTTAACCATACTTGAAAGGTTAACTCTGTTTCTCTCGCCACAGACAAGGCCAGACCTGCTGAGTTTCTGAAGCACTTTCTGACATAATTTTACAAAAATGCAGGCCTGGGAGGGCATAGTGATTAACATGGGTGGCATGGTAGTTCAGTGATCAGCACCGTACCTTACAACTCCAGGGACCTGGGCTCGCTTTCACTCTCGGATGACTGTCTCTGAGGAGTTCGCATGCTCTTTCTGTGTCTGTGTGCGTTTCCTCCAGATGCTCTGGTTTCCTCCCACAGTCCAAAGATGTGCCGGCCAGGTGGGTTAGCTGGGGGAAACGCAGGGTTACAAGGATTGGGTGGGATACTCTTCAGAGGTTGGCGTGGACTCGGTGGGCCAAATGGCCTATTTCCACACTGTGGGTATTCTATGAATTTACATCACTGTTTGTGGACTCCTGGTGTGCATAACTCGATTGTGCTTCATATATTATAATAGACGCTATATGTTAAGAGCACTTTCTTGGTTGCTTTGTCATGAACATAGATGTGAAAGGCACTATCTAAAAGAAAACTTCTTTTTCATACTTATGAATGTGAAAAATGTTGCCCTTCCCTCCCTCGACCTTTGTAGCTAAGACTATTTCCACCTCTTTCCCACTGGTTGGGTGATATTACATTCAGCCTTGATTGTTTCTAATGGATCTTGATCTTGATAGAATAATTAAAAATAAAAGGAAGTGGAATTAAGTCAAGATAAGAGTGATTATCAGGGCTTAGCTAGCTGGCTGCTGAGCAAAATCCTGCTTATCTCTGTTGAGCTATTTAATTCCTAATGGTGAGGTAGTGCAGCAAATGCTGGGCTGCGGTTGATACGAAGTGATTTGGCTTTTGATTAAGTGAGGATCACATATGCTTCCCTTTGGGACTCATTAGCACATCCCGTTTTAGTGAGCTCTCGTCCTGCCTGATGGTTTCTTTCCATCAAGGCCGGCTTTGATTACAATTAATTCCCAAAAGTCTCTGATGTTGAGCAAGTTCACGTCTGTGCTACAATTTGGATTCCTCGCTTACCCCTGCGACTTGAGGCAGTATCTCGACTTGGCCTGCTGGATGGATGAAGTGGGGGAGGAGGAGATAGGAATGGGGAGCGAATTGTCAGTTTTGCAGTTGCGGTGGGGGCTTTGGGAAGACAGAAGAAAGTTTGAGGGAGAGGACTTTCCTCTCATCCTGTTCCCCACCCCATTTCCCCCTTGTGGTCCTTCCTAATCATTTTCTCAGGGAAATATGTAAACTCGCCAGCCCCTTCACAGACCTGTGACTGGACAGTGACCTACCAGCTTATACTGAAAACAACAAATGCTGGAGATCATGGAGAGAGGGCAAGCTAATGTTTGGAGTCTAGATGACCCTTTGTCAGAGCTGAACTGGAGTGTGGAGAGGGCAGCATTTATATGATAGTTTGGCGAGGGGTGTGTTGGGGATACTGGGTGTCAGGTGCTGGTGGAGACAAGGTGTTCCATCGGAATGTGAGAATGGCAGAACAATGATGCGTCTCCTGCCAGACTGGAAAGGACAGTAACTGGGATAGAGGGAAGGGAGGACCTGATAACAAGTTAAAAGAAAGGGAAGAAATGGTTTGTAATTTAAAAGCGTTGAACTTAATATTAAGTCCAGAAGGCTGCATAGTGCCTAGTCTGAAGATAAAATGTTTGTGCGGTAATGCATCAGGTTGTGGTGTCACAGAGGCACTGAGATATTGTGGCTAAGTCATGGAATTTGGATGATTGGACATTATGGAAAATGCAAAAGCATCCCAGCCACCAGTCTTACTGGTCAGAGCTCCTCCAGCGAAGGAGTGAGGAGGACTTGCCACCTCTGCTATAAACAGCTGCAAATTCAATGCCAACCTTTGCAGTTACATCCAGCAAAGTATTAGTGGACTTTGTCATCCCAAAAACAGAATTGGATTAACAGAATGTCGTTACCGGCATGGACACGGCTAGCCACTTCCCGGAGGCTGCAATCTTGGGGGGCTATATCCACTGAAACAGCAGTGAGGATATTTACTCCATTCTTCACCACATATGGTCTTCCCATTGGGAGGAGGGCTTACATTCAAGACTTTTGGGAAGTCCTGTGTAACATGGACGTGACCCATCTTCAGTGCATCACCCACAGTCACAGGACACACTGGAAAGGCAGTGCCAGACCTTAAATAAACAACACACAGGGTACATTGCCACAAGTACCCCCAATACTGGGATCAAGGACTCGATTTTCTTCTGTGTGCCACCAGGGTCTCACCCAGTGACTCTGTTGGCCTCACCCTGCTTGAATTAGTTTCTGGACAACAGTGAAAAGATTTTAAAACTAATCAAGGAAAGGTTTTTAAATCAGTAAAGTGAAGTCTTCATGTTATATGATGGAGCAGTGTTTCAGCTGTGACTGCTCAAGGCCTATGATGAAGCCTGAGAACTTTAGCAAATCTCCCAGGCAGCAACAAAAAGCAGGGACAGGCAGGGCTCTAACCTTTCAGACAGCAGAATTGTACATTAAGGCTTCTACCAATACTGAGTGAACCCTTAAGAATCCAGCTGAGTGGCCTGTGCAGTGTAGCTAAGAGGCTCGGGGAGAGAATTCTCTTATTGAGACACCAGATTGGGGATAAAGCAAAAGCTGTGTCATGTCAACCTGATAAGGCAACACCACCACTGGGAAAGAGGCACACTGTAACAGTCTATCCCATAATCATTGGCTTAGAGGATGAAGATGGGATGAACTGGAGGGATACATGAGGTGAGACCTCCTGACTACCCAACTTGAAATACGAACAAATCATCCCTAATTGCACAGAGTTCAGAGTCAACCACATTGCTGTGGGTCTGGAGTCACATGGTATGGATGGCAGTTTCCGTTCTTAAAGGACATTGGCGAACTGGATTGGTTTTTCCAACAATCAACAATAATTTTACTGTCATCACCAGACTCTTAATTCCAGATTTTTAAAATTGATTTCAAATTGCACCATCTGTCATGGCAGGAGTCAAATCCAGGCTCCCAGATCATTACCTGGGGCTCTGGATTAACAGTCCAGTCATAATACCACTGGGCCACCATCTCCCCTATTTAAAGGCTTATACAGAAACAACCAGGCAGCACCATGATGATGCATAGAAAGAGGAACTGTTCGCGATTGTTTTTGTAAATATTTTTATTAAGTAAAAAGGTTTTACATTTTTTACAGAATTACAAAATTACTACAAAATAGTATAACAACCTCATAACATAATGACAATAACAGAAAACAAACTGCTATTCTACTCCACAAACCACTGAGGAGAGAGAAAAAAAAATCTACAATCTAATAAATAACTAAGAAAATAAATTAAAGTAAACCACATTAAACCAAGATAAATTAAGTTATATTCAAGTTACTGCACTCAGTGCAAGCCCACCAAACTCCCCACTGCTGGAGCATCAGTAGACATATCCATATTTGTTCAGGATTCCTCCACACCCCACCGCCAAGGGGGTCCCGGAGTGCCGGACATAGCCCTCATGACTACATATAGGCCCTGACCAATACAGCCAGCACGCCTGCGTGTACATAATTCAGAAAGGGCCGCCACGTTCTATAAAACAGTTCCATTTTCTGGTGCACCATACTCATAAGGAAATCCAGAAAAATGTGCTCCATAGCCAATCTACACCAGCCCGAGAATCCCAGGGTATTCTTCGACCCCCAGCTCATTAGAACATTCTTCCTCGCACAGAATGAAAGAATATTAAATAGTTTCTTCCCATGCGCATCCAAAGAAGGGAGATTTAGCAAACCCAAGAAGAGGGTCACCGGATCCACCTTGACCTCAGTTCTAAAAGACCTTTTCAAAACACTCGCTATGGCACCCCAATACCTACGAAGCCTGTGGCATGACCACAAGCAATGAGTAAGAGTGCCAACATCTGGTTTACATTTGGGGCACATTGGGGATGCTCCTCTCTTAAATTTCGCAAACCGCTCCGATATCAAATAAGCCTTGTGGAGTATCTTCTGTTTCATAGCCTGTGTCCTGTTACAAAGACAAATCACCCTTACATTCTCCCAAATATCCTCCCACACCTCTGAGAAGATTTCCACTCCCAATTCCCGAGTCCAGATTCTGCGTAGCTGCTCAACGTCCTTTCAAACATTACTTCCTAACAAAAGATAGAGGGCGCTGACCGAGGGAGCGCTCATTGACCGGAGCACTCTCCGTATCCGACTTACAGGGACTAACCATCAGGGTCGTCTTTTTCTGTATAAAGTCCCTAATCTGAAAGTCCCTCCTAAATAGCTCATCTTTCTTACCCAGCTGCTCGAATAACATCATGACCTCTCCATCAAATAAATCTCCCAAACAGGAAACTCATTGAGACTCCCAGACCATAAAGCCAGAGTCCATTGACTCCGGCCGGAATCCTAACATTCCCACTATGGGAGTGAAAGGGGAAGGTTTTTGGAAGTTGCCCTCACCTTGTTGTATTATTCTCCATGGTTTAACCATGTTAAGGACAATCAGATTTCTGCAATGGCACATAACAGTCCTCATCTTGTCCATAAATGACAATTTGATGAGGGGACATTTTATCTGGGAGGCCTCAGTGTCCAACCAGACCCAGTCAGCTACATAGGATAGTAGGGAACTCAATTGATATTTCTTAAAGTCCAGGAAATCCAAGCCTCCCATCCCTTGTGGAAGCTGAAATTTGTCCAGCTTAATAAGAGTCCGTCTATGATGTCAGATAAAAGAGCCAAGTCAACTGTAAAGCCTCCATAGTGCTTGCCTGGGCAGCATTCACATGGGATACAATACACGAGGAAGAGCGTTCATTTTGACCAGAGCTATTCTACCCAGCCTGGATATCGGAATATCTTCCCAGCGCTGAAGGTCCTGCCTTATTTCTCTAGCAACTGCACAAAATTAGCTTTCTATAACTGATCGAAGGCCGGGCTGATAAAAATACCTAAATACAGGAAACCTCCCTGTGACCACCTGAAAGGGAAACAGGTTCCATCCCCAAAACCAGATATTCTAGAAAGGACCCCCCGACAAGCATGGCCTCCGACTTTTATATCCTGAAAGCAAGCCAAATAGATTAATCACTTGTATTAAACGGGGCACAGATGTCATCAGATCAATTAAAAAGAGAAGGACATAATCCGGATAGAGGGTGATCTTATGCCTGCCTGACCCTACCTCCGGGGCAATTATATTGGGGTCCCTCCGGATGGCCTCTGCCAACGGCTCAATCACTGATGTAAATAATAGCGGTGAGAGAGAGGGCACCCTTGTCGGCTGCCTCTGCTGATACTAAAATGATCCGACCGTATACCATTAGTGAGAACCGGTGCTTTCATGTCACTATATAACACGGCCACCCATCTGGCAAAAACCCCTCCAAGACCAAACTGCTCCAGGACATAAAAGAGATACGGCCACTCTACCCGGTCAAACACTTTCTCTGCATCCAGGGAGACTACTAAGCCCGGAATTGGCCCTTGCTGGCAAACCTGGACCATGTTTAACACTCTTCTAATATTATTAATAGACCCACAGCCCTAAATGAAACCTGTCTGGTCCTTCTTTGCAATGAAAGGCAAAAACCTCTCCAGCCTCAACGTTCAGCAATGATACAGGCCTGTGCGAAGTGCAACTCTGAGGTTTCCCTTTCTTGAGAATAAGGGAAATACTTGCTTCTCTCAGAGAGGATGGGAGGCAGTCCTCACAGAATGAGTAGTTGTACATATCCAAGCATGGCCTGGCCAGCATGTCTATAAACTCCCTATAAAACTCATTTTGAAATCTGTCTGGGCCGGGTACTTCACCACTCTGGAGCTGCCTCATCACCTCCTGTACTTCCTGGATTGTCAGGGGGGGCATTCAGAAAGGACGCCTGCTCTTAAGTTACACCAGAAGGTCCAGGGTCTTAAAAAAGGACTCCATCTTCATCAATCTGCCCTCACAGCCTTCTGACCAGTACAGCTTAGAGTAGGACTTCCTAAATGCTGCATTAATCGCTTTGGCATTGCAACTAAGAGTACCAGCACTCTCTAATGGATGTGAGAGATTGTGGGCATTCTTCTTTCTGGCCAGGTATGCTAGACATCTACCCGGTTTATCACCATACTCAAATACCCTCTGTTTCACAAAGGAGATTTCCCTCTTTGCTGTCTGGGTGAGCACAACATTCAAAGTAGCCCTGAGGGCAGTAATCCATTGCAGCTTGGTTACAGACAGTCTGTCGAAGTATGCTGACTCAGCTGCCTTCAGGCCAACCTCCAACAAACGCTGCTGCTCTCCCCGCTGCCGCTTCCAGTTCATAGAGTCATAGAGATGTACAGCATGGAAACAGACCCTTCGGTCCAACCCATCCATACTGACCAGATATCCTAACCCAATCTAGTCCCACCTGCCAGCATCCGGTCCATATCCCTCCAAACCCTTCCTATTCATATCCCCATCCAAATGCCTCTTAACTGTTGCAATTGTACCAGCCTCCACCACATCCCCTGGCAGCTCATTCCACACACGTACCAAACTCTGCATGAAAAAGTTGCCCCTTAGGTCTCTTTTATATCTTTCGCCTTTCACCCTAAACCTGTGCTCTCTAGTTCTGGACTCCCTGACCCCAGAGAAAAGACTTTGTCTATTTACCCTGTCCATGCCCCTCATAATTTTGTAAACCTCTATAAGGTCACCCCTCAGCCTCCGACGCTCCAGGGAAAACAGCCCCAGCCTGTTCAGCCTCTCCCTGTAGCTCAGATCCTCCAACTCTGGCAACATACTTGTAAATCTTTTCTGAACCCTTTCAGGTTTCACAACATCTTTCCGATTGGAAGGAGACCAGAATTGCACACAATATTCCAACAGTGGCCTAACCAATGTCCTGTACAGCCACAACATGATCTACCAACACCTGTACTCAATACTCTGACCAATAAAGGAAAGCATACCAAACGCCTTTTTCACTATCCTATCTACCTGCGACTCCACTTTCAAGGAGATATGAACCGGCACTCCAAGGTCTCTTTGTTCAGCAACACTCCCTAGGACCTTACCATTACGTGTATAAGGCTTGCTAAGATTTGCTTTCCCAAAATGCAGCACCTTGCATTTATCTGAATTAAACTCCATTTGCCACTTCTCAGCACATTGGCCCATCTGGTCCAGATCCTGTTGTAATCTGAGGTAACCCTCTTTGCTGTTCACTACACCTCCAATTTTGGTGTCATCTGCAAACTTACTAACTATACCTCTTATGCTCACATCCAAATCATTTATGTAAATGACAAAAAGTAGAGGGCCCGGCACCGATCCTTGTGGCACCTCCACAGGTCACAGGCCTCCAGTCTGAAAAACAACCCTCCACCACCACCCTCTGTCTTCTACCTTTGAGCCAGTTCTGTATCCAAATGGCTAGTTCTCCCTATATTCCATGAGATCTAACCTTGCTAATCAGTCTCCCATGGGGAACCTTGTCGAATGCCTTACTGAAGTCCATATAGATCACATCTACAGCTCTGTCCTCATCAATCTTCTTTGTTACTTCATCAAAAAACTCAATCAAGTTTGTGAGACATGATTTCCCACGCACAAAGCCATGTTGACTATCCTGAATCAGTCCTTGCCTTTCCAGATACATGTACATCCTGTTCCTCAGGATTCCCTCCAACAACTTGCCCACCCCCGAGGTCAGGCTCATTGGTCTATAGTTCCCTGGCTTGTCTTTACTGCCCTTCTTAAGCAGTGGCATCATGTTTGCCAACTTCCAGTCTTCCGGCACCTCACCTGTGACTATTGATGATACAAATATCTCAGCAATAGGCCCAGCAATCACTTCCCTAGCTTCCCACAGAGTTCTCAGGTACACCTGATCAGGTCCTGGGGATTTATCCACTTTTAACCGTTTCAAGACATCCAGCACTTCCTCCTCTGTAATCTGGATTTTTTGCAAGATGTCACCATCTATTTCCCAACAGGGTCGCCAAGTAAGTAAAAATCAAACCCTGTGCATAGGCCTTGGCACTCTCCCAGAGCACCAACAAATTACTGGCCATATCCGAATTAATGTCCCAAAAGATTTTAACTTCCTGTGAAAACTCCTCTGTAAACTTGCTATCCTTCAGGGGGAAAGGATCCATGTGCCAGTGCCGCGAGCCTGTCCCATTACCACCGGCCCTCACCTCCCTGACTGTCACCTGATCAGAAATGGCAATGTTCCCGATTCTGCAAGACAATTCAAAAAGGTCGCTGGGTCAAAAACATGTGGGTTAGAGAAAAAGGTGAAATCCCTACCTTCAGGGTGAAGACATCTCCATACATCCACCAACCCCAGCTTCTTATTCAGGTCCACCAACTGCTTGGATTGTGGGGGCATACCCGTAAGACCCCAAGGCATCCTGTGCACTTCGGGGTCAATACGTTGGTTAAAGTCTCCCCCTATAATTGTATAACACGCTCCAAAGGCCAAAAACTTGGAAAGCGCATCCATTAAAATTTTGAGGGGGTGTGCGGGGGCAACATACATTCAAAATGCCATATTCCTCTCCATATATTAACGCTTTAAGAATTGTAAACCACCCAATATCCATCCTTAATTTGGTCTAACAGTTGAAATGGGAGATTCTTCTGGAAGAGTATAACAACCCCTCTACTTTTCAAATTAAAGAATGAGAAAAACACCTGTCCGAACCCTTCCTGCTGCAACTTCAAGTGCTCCCTATCGGTTAAATGTGTTTCTTGCAGCAAGGCTACACTGACCCTGTCTTTTCTAAGGCTTGAAAACATCTTTTGTCTCTTAATTGGCGAATGACTCCTCTTAACATTCCATGTGCACCATTTAAACAAATGGTTAGCCATAGCCACTCAAAACCGTCCGTGACCCCTCCCCCCCCCCGCCCAAAACTACCAAATCAAAACTTCTAACAGCTACTTCTACAACAGACCAACACATCACACGAATGAAAAGAGACTTTCCCCTTTCCCACAGGGGGCACTCATATTACCCACTAACCCCTTCATGTCTCCTTCTAGCTGAAGCCGTGCCCCAGCCCCAGACAACACAAAGTCAGAAAAAATACACACATCTTATAACAAGAAAGTTAAAAGTGGGCACTGTAGCCATCCCATCCATACTGTAACCCGAGGCACTCTTGGTAGAACAAAAATATATCTCCTCCCACCTCTTCGCCTCCCCCAACTGCTCCCCCTCCATCCCATACCAGGAGAGAAAAACAAAAGGATATGAAAAATGATACAAAAAAAAACAAAGGATGACAGGTGGGGAGAGAGAAGGGAGAAGAGAGAGAGAAAAAAATTATAACCTCAACCTATATTAAACAAAAGGCCCCCCGACATCCAGGCAAACCAGGCAAATTACAGAAGAAAACAAAATAAATAGCTTCAAAAACTGCAGAAGCCGACCAGCTGGCCTTCCTTCTCCTGTTCCAGAAGCCATGTTCTTCCGATGGCCTCGATTTTCGATGTCATTGAACTATTCCTCCAAGGTCCATACCCACTGTTCCAGGGCCTGGACTCAATCCACCGAAGATTCCACTACGGTTTGGACGCTGCGGCTCGTTGTTCCACTTCCCGACATGCTGCCTGAGACGCTGGATCTCCTGGTCATGCTTCTGCAGCATGGCCTAGATCGGTTCAAGTCTGGCCCAGATCTCCTTCATCACTGTATCGATCTTCTCTCAGAGTTTCACAAATTCCTAGACTAGGCTTTGCTCCATAGGTAAGTCCCCTGAAGCGATTGCGGAGGCTGATGTTGCGGCCATGGGCGTGTCTATGTTTGTAGGCGGATCCCTGCTTGTTGCAACCCTCGCGGTTCCTTCCCTTTGGTCATTTTCCTAACTATTTTAAACTAACACTGAACAATTCTGGGTGTCAAACAAAACATATTTCTACCACATTGGGTAATAAAGGGAGGGTGAGTGCACCACATTGTCTAGGTTCTGGAGCAGAGCTCAGCAGGGCAGACTTACTGGGTAGCCGCCATCTTGAAACCCCCTAGAACTTTTCACAATTTTTGAGAAGATTTGCATACATGGTATGTATGTAGTTAGCTCGCTGAACTGGTAGGTTTGTTTTCAGACATTTCATCACCACAACTAGGTAATATCATCAGTGAGAGTTTCTGGTGAGAGCAACTGTGTTAATTCAGAGAGGCCTCTTCTCTAAGGCAACTTCCTTATCATTGAGGCTTGCATCAGAAGGAACTAACTACAGAATGGGGTAGAAGAGTTGTTGCTGAGGACCACTTGTTGCACTTTTTTTTTAGATTAGATTCCCTACAGTGTGGAAACAGGCCCTTTGGCCCAACAAGTCCACACCGACCCTCCGAAGTGTAACCCACCCAGACCCATCTCCCTCTGACTAATGCACCTAACATGACGAGCAATTTATCATGGGCAATTCACCTGACCTACACATCTTTGGACTGTGGGAGGAAACTGGAGCACCCGGAGGAAACTCGTGCAGACTTGTGGAGAATGTGCAAACTCCACACAACGATGGTGTTATAGGAGGATCACCTGCAATAATAATAGAGGATTCAGATGCATAATTCTTTGAAGTTTGTATCACACGCAGACAGGAGAAAGTGAGGACTACAGATGCTGGAGATCAGAGTCGAGAGTATATTTCTTGAAGATCACAGTAGGTCAGGCAACATCCGAGGAGCAGGAGAATCGATGTTTCGGGCATTAGCCCTTCATCAGGATCCAGTGAGCGCATGTGGACAGGGTGGTTAAAAAGTGTTTAACATGCTTGCTCAGACTTTTGAGTATAGGAATTGGGCTGTTATGTCGAGGTTGAGTGGTACAGAACGTTAGCGTGGCCTCTTCTGGAGTTCTGTGTCATCTTCTGATCATCCAATTATAGGAAGGATATTACTAAATTGGAGAGGATTCAGAAGGGATTTACCAGAATGTTGCTGGGAATGGAAGGTTTGAGTTATAAGGTGAGGCTGGGACTTTTACTCACTTAAGCATAGGAGGTTGAGGGGTGACCTTAAAGAGGTTTATAAAAACATGAGAGGTATAGATAAAGTGAATGGAAGGTGTCTTTCCTCTAGGGTGGGGGATTTAAAGTTGAGGGGACATATCTTTGAGGTGAGAGGAGAAAAATTAAAAAAAAAGATGAGGGACAATTTTTTTACCCAGTGAGTTATGAATGTGTGGAATGAAGTTTCAGAGGAAGTGGTGGATGAGGGTACAGTTACAACGTTTGAAAGACATTTAGTTAAGTATATGATTAAGAAATGTTTGGAGGGATATGGGTCGAGTGCAGACAGGCAGGATTAGTTTCATTTGGGATTACGGTCAGCATGGACTGGTTGGACCGAAAGGTCTGTTTCCATTCTGTATGACTCTGTGATTGCGTAATTCCATTGATTGTGAAGCATTTTGGAAGAGCCAGTGTGGCACAGTGGTAGTGTCCTTACCTGTAAGCCAGAAGGCCAAAGCTCAAGTCTCACCTGCTCCAGAAGTGTGTCATGACATCCCCGAACAGGCCAATTAAAAATTACTCTGTATGTTGGGCGACCCTGATGGTCCATGTACAAAGTCAGAGGCAGAAACAGGAAAAAGACAATGTCAGGGCTGATTCTGAAAATGGTTTTCACCAGGTTCAGGGCAGGGGACAGCATTCCTGGAGTCATGCAAGATTCATGTGGAAATTCTGGTTGCCTGGGCCCTCATTTTCTGTGGATTCACTGCAGCTTCAAATTCCACCATCTCCTCGGATCTTTGGGGTGAACTTCATCTTTTCCTGAACATGACAGATGCCTGAGTTTGAAAATTCACCTCATAGTTGGAGAAACATAATTGATGGGGCTTGAAATCAGTGCTGAATATGAAGCAGTTTGATAATAACAGGGCGAAAGACTATCACGCAGTGCTATAAAGTTAAAAATCACACAACACCAGGTTATAGTCCAGCAGGTTTAATTAGAAGCACAATAGCTTTCGGAGCGACGCTCCTTCATCAGGTGGTAGTGGAGGGCTCAATCATCACACAGAATTTATAGCAAAAATTTACAGTGTGATGTAATTGAAATTATACATTGAAAAATTGATTGTCTGTTAAGCCTTTCATCTGTTAGAATATCATGATAGTTTCACTTCTTTCATGTGTAAATCACAAAACCTTTTTTTAAAAAGTTGCATTCTTGGGTTAGCTGTTAACAATGGTGATAGCTCGACAATATGTTGAAGGTATTAGCCCCCTGTGTACTCTGTCTATGCCATGATATTTAGATTGATTCTAATCTAAAAAGTGAGATAACGGAGTTTTACATGAATGCATGCAGTTTTTGAGCAAAGTACAATGTAACCCTGCAAGTACAAATTCACCCCCACAAAATATATGTGTGCATGTGGGTCTTTGTCTGTGTGTGTGTGTGTCTGTCTAGGTTGGGGGTTGTGAGTGTGAGAAAGTGTATTTGTGTGTGTGCAGTGAGTGCGGAGTGTCTTAAGTCTGTGAGGGGGTGCATGTGTGAGTGTGGGAGTATGGGTGTCTGTAAAGGTATATGTTGGTGTCTGTGTGCGCATCTGTGTATACGTGTGCCCATGTGCATGTGTATATAGGAATGCCTGTGTGTATGAGAGAGAGTGTGTGTGTATAGAGCAATGGTGATCACCTGTAATGTGACATGAACCCAATGTCCCGGTTGAGGCCCTCCCTATGGGTACCGAACTTAGCTATCAGCCTCTGCTCGGCCACTTTTCTCTGCTGCCTGTCCCGAAGTCCACCTTGGAGGATGGTCACCCAAAGGTTCGAGTTTGAATGTCTTGGACCACTGAAGTGTTCCCTAACTGGGAGGGAACCCTCCTGTCTGTTGATTGTTGTGCGGTGCCCATTCATCCGTTGTCGTAGCCTTTGCTCGGTTTCCCCAATGTGCCATGCCCCCGGGCATCCTTGTCTGCAACGTATAAGATAGACAACGTTAGCTGAGTCACATGAGTACCTGGCATGTACAAAGTGGGAGGTATCCCCACGCGTGATGGTGGTATCTATGTCCATACTCTGACACGTCTTGCAGCGCCTACCGTGACAGGGTTGTATGGCGTTGTCCTGAGAGCCGGGCAGCTTGCTACGAACAACGATCTGTTTGAGGCTTGGCAGTTGTTTAAAGGCAAGTAGTGGAGGTGTGGGGAAGCTGAAAATTTGTTGCTGAATTTTCTGGCTTACAGGTAAGGATTCCTGAAGAAGGGCTTATGCCCGAAACGTCGAATCTCCTGTTCCTTGGATGCTGCCTGACCTGCTGTGCTTTTCCAGCAACACATTTTCAGCTCTGATCTCCAGCATCTGCAGTCCTCACTTTCTCCTCGAGGTGTGGGGAAGGTCTTGGTGAGGTGCTCATCCTCATTGACAATGTGTTGCAGGTCACGATGAACATGGCATAGTTTTTCAGCTCCTGGGAAATGCTGATAGTGATACTGCTATTGTGATTGAAAACCCAGCTTTAAAAGGATCCTGTAGCTTGTTGAGCCACCTGCTGGCTGTACTGCTAGAGCTGTTTTATTCATTGTGAAACCAGTTCCTGATTATTGCTCTGTAACCCAGTTGAAACAACTCCACAGAAGCTGGTATCCCATTACCATGTCACCCTCTGTTTACATGTGGAGAGTCCTTGATCCTGATCCAGCTCCTTCAGAGCCAGCTCTCAGAGTGAACAGAACCTCTGACACTCCTGTTTATATCTGTCAGCCAGGGCTCCCTGACTGGACCAGATTAACAGCTCCAATCAGGGAACTCATATGCTATGAGGTCCACCCGCCTGATCTTGTTACAACCATTACACCACTTACAGGTTACTTCGCCATAATCTCAGTTATACGTTAGTTTCCTAATTGCACGTTGTTTCTCTGTAACCCAGTTATAAGACTGCTCCCTATAGGCAGGTGATGGCCCAGTAGTATTATCGCTAGACTAGCTAATCTAGCAGCTCAAGCAATGTTCGGGGGACCTGGGTTCAAATCCTGCCATGGCAGTTGGTGAAATTTGAGTTCAAATTAAAACAAAAACTCGAATTAAGAATCTACTGATGACTATGAATGGTCAGGAAAAGCCCACCTGATTTATTAACATCCTCCAATGAAGGAAACTGCCATCCTCACCTGGTCTGGCCTATATGTGACTCGAGAGCTGCAACAATGTGGCTGACTCTAAAAGGGCCTCGCAAGCGATTCAGTTTAAAGGCAGTGAGGGATGGGCAATAAATACTGGCCAGCCAGCAATGGCCACGTGCCACATTTTTAAAATGGAATAGATTAAAAATCTCAGTTGCAGATTATTTGTAGCCAAGCTACTATTTTTGATCCAGGTCAAAGGTTATTGCTTCATAACCCAGTTTCAGATTTGTTCTCCAATAGTTATTACCCTGTAAATCAGTTACTGTTGAGTTCTCTATAATCCTGGGTATTACTGTGTAAGGAGAAAGTGAGGACTGCAGATGCTGGAGATCAGAGCTGAAAATGTGTTGCTGGAAAAGCACAGCAGGTCAGGCAGTATCCAAGGAGCAGGAGAATCGACGTTTCGGGCATGAGCCCCACAGTTATCAATTAGTTCTGTGTAATATCTGTTGCTGGTTATTTCTGTGGCTGTGGGGAACAACCAGACCTCCTCTGCTGTTCTTATGTAGATTAAAAGTTCAACATTCAGCCAATCATGACGGTGTGATTACAATGAAAATTCCAGCTGTACAGTTATGATCTATAAAAGTAGATTAGAATTAATAGCTCAATAAATTTATGTTAAATCAGTCTCCGTGTGATTAAAATGACATCATTAAAAATGTGTATCTTTATATTTTCCCATATAAAATAAGAGCATTGCAGCAAATTTCTCTGTTAGTACAGATTTCTCAACTTGCATCATGCTTTACCAGCCTGTGTAAGGACCATAAAACATTGCATTTGCCTGGTAAACACAATGAAGGCTGAGGGACCTGCAAAAGTGTTAGTCTACAGTCTACGTTCAGTAAAGTCATCAGCACTGCACTAGGAACCAGTCTTGAGATCTCTGCAGATATTCACCCTCTCAATAAGTTGTAAGCCACTCTGGAGATTTAGCCTGAAGGATTGGAAGGATGTCCATGTCAAGTTCATCCTCTGGTTCAGAGAACATCATGACTTAGAGGAATCCTGCAAGTTGAGCAACATGCATTCAACAAATAACCCATCCTTCATAACTTCAAAGAATGTTGATTCCCAGAGAATTAGCTTACTGTTCCAGTGAGACAGGATACTGTCCCAGTGAATGATGGCACTGTCCCAGTGAGGGTGGACACTGTCCCAGTGAGGGTGGACACTGTCCCAGTGAGGGTGGGCACTGTCCCAGTGAGGGTGGACATTGTCCCAGTGAGTGTAGACTCTATCCCAGTGAGTGTGAACACTGTCCCAGTGAGGGTGGATACTGTCCCAGTGAGTGTAGACACTGTCCCAGTGAGGGTGGAGACTGTCCCAGTGAGTGTGGACACTATCCCAGTGAGGGTGGACATTGTCCCAGTGATATAGACACTATCCCAGTGAGTGTGGACACTGTCCCAGTGAGGGTGGACATTGTCGCAGTGAGGGATACTGTCCCAGTGAGGGTTGACATTGTCCCAGTGAGTATAGACACTATCCCAGTGAGGGTGGACATTGTCCCAGTGAGTGTAGACACTATCCCCGTGAGTGTGGACATTGTCCCAGTGAGGGTGGACACTGCCCCAATGAGGGTGGACATTGTCGCAGTGAGGGTGGACATTGTCCCAGTGAGTGTAGACACTATCCCCGTGAGTGTGGACACTGTGCCAGTGAGGGTGGACACTGTCCCAATGAGGGTGGACATTGTCGCAGTGAGGGACACTGTCCCAGTGAGGGTTGACATTGTCCCAGTGAGTGTAGACACTATCCCCGTGAGTGTGGACATTGTCCCAGTGAGGGTGGGCACTGTCCCAATGAGGGTGGACATTGTCGCAGTGAGGGTGGACACTGTCCCAGTGAGGGTGGACACTGTCCCAGTGAGTATAGACACTGTCCCAGTGAGTGTGGACACTGTCCCAGTGAGGGTGGGCATTGTCGCAGTGAAGGTGGACACTGTCCCGGTGAGTGTGGACACTGTCCCAGTGAGGGTGGACACTGTCCTAGTGAGTATGGACACTGTCCCAGTGAGTGTGGACATTGTCACAGTGAATGTGGACACTGTCCCTATGAGTGTGGACATTGTCACAGTGAGGATGGACACTACCCCAGTGAGTGTGGGCACTGTCCCAGTGAAGGTGGACATTGTCCCAGTGAGTGTGGACATTATCCTAGTGAGTTTGGACACTAACCCCCTGAGTGTGGACACTGTGCCCATGAATGTGGACACTTTCGTAGTGCGTGTGGACACTGTCCCAGTGAGTGAGGGCACTATCTGAATGAGTGTGGACACTGTCTCAATTAATGTAAAAAAAAAGGCCATCAACAAACCCACTGAGATAGCCGCAGTGTACAAACTATGGCAGAGATGGCCTGGAGGTGACAACAGACCAGACAGATCACATGCAATCTAAGCAGGACAGAACAGAGGTGCTTCACGGAAGACACACTGATGATGTTGGGGTCAAAAGCACAGCAGGTCAGGTAGCATCCGAGGAGCAGGAAAATTGACGTTTCAGGCAGGAGGCCTTCATCCTGACCTGACCTGTTGCGCTTTTCCAGCACCATTCTAATCTTGACTCTGATCTCCAGCATCTGCAGTCCTCACTTTTGTCACACTTTGATGTTACCCGCTATGATACCGAAACATCTGCATGATAACCTAGCACCTAAGTGAGTTAACCAACTAACTCACCCACAACCTGAGATACAGATCTTTCTAAAAAGCTTATGTTCAATAAAGCATTGTAATGATTACTCACTTAATTCTCCTGCTTGTGAGCACATCCTCTACAGTGGGATTTTCAACATTTCATGATGTTGAGAGAGATCAATCCAGTAAATTCTGAATGATGGCAATCTCTTGATCATATGCCTTATACACCATGACAAAATCTGACGTATCTTTTGGGGTTTCTGTGAAATAAAAATTAAAATACAACATCTGGTGCTCAGCTTTACCACAGGAATATCTGAAATTTTATTGCAATTCAAGTTTTACAATTTTGATCGACAGCAAGCATTAGTTTGGTCAATTTCTTGAGTACTTTAACCGTGTTTCACTTCTTTTGGTTTATAAGCATGTTTAACTGTTTCTGCAGCTTAAGCATGTTTGAGAATGTTTTTCTTTCATCCACGGCAGTCATCTCAGGGAAAATCAAGATACCAGAAACAGTGAGCCACCTCATTCCAAAAACATGACTTTGTGCGTGGGAAATCATGTCTCACAAACTTGATTGAGTTTTTTGATGAAGTAACAAAGAAGATTGATGAGGGCAAAGCAGTAGATGTGATCTATATGGACTTCAGTAAGGCGTTCGACAAGGTTCCCCATAGGAGACTGATTAGCAAGGTTAGATCTCATGGAATATAGGGAGAACTAGCCATTTGGATACAGAACTAGCTCAAAGGTAGAAGACAGAGGGTGCTGGAGGGTTGTTTTTCAGACTGGCGGCCTGTGACCAGTGGAGTGCCACAAGGATTGGTGCTGGGTCCTCTACGTTTTGTCATTTACATAAATGATTCGGATGCGAGCATAAGAGGTACAGTTAGTAAGTTTGCAGATGACATCAAAATTGGAGGTGTATTGGACAGCGAAGAGGGTTACCTCAGATTATAACAGGATCTGGACCAGATGGGCCAATGGGCTCAGATGGAGTTTAATTCAGATAAATGCGAGGTGTTGCATTTTGGGAAAGCAAACCTTAGCAGGACTTATACACTTAATGGTAAGGTGTGAGGGAGTGTTGCTGAACAAAGAGACCTTGGAGAGCAGGTTCATAGCTCCTTGAAAGTGGAGTCGCAGGTAGATAGAATACTGAAGACGATGTTTGGTATGCTTTCCTTTATTGGTCAGAGTATTGAGTACAGGGGTTGTGAGGTCATGTTGCAGCTGTACAGGACATTGGTCAGGCCACTGTTGGAATATTGTTTGCAATTCTGGTCTCCTTCCTATCGAAAAGATGTTGTGAAACTTGAAATAGTTCAGAAAAGATTTACAAGTATATTGCCAGGGTTGGAGGATCTGAGCTATAGGAAGGCTGAACAGGCTGGGGCTGTTTTCCCTGGAGCGTCGGAGGCTGAGGGCTGACCTTATAGAGGATTACAAAATCATGAGGGGCATGGATAGGATAAATAGACAAAGTCTTTTCCCTGGGGTTGGGGAGTCCAGAACTAGAGGGCATAGGTTTAGGGTGAGAGGGGAAAGATATAAAAGAGACCTAAGGGGCAACCTTTTCACACAGAGGGTAGTACGTGTATGGAATGAGCTGCCAGGGGATGTGGTGGAGGCTGGTACAATTGCAATATTTAAGAGGCATTTGGATGGGTATATGAATAGGATGGGTTTGGAGGGATATGGGCCGGGTGCTGGCAGGTGGGACTAGATTGGGTTGGGATATCTGGTCGGCAAGAATGGGTTGGACCGAAGGGTCTGTTTCCATGCTGTACATGACTATGACTCTATGACTGCAATTTAACAGTCCTCACTCTGAACAACTTCTCTTTCCAATTCTCCCACTTCCTCCAAACCAAAGGAGTTGCCATGGGCACCCGCATGGGCCCCAGCTATGCCTGCCTCTTCGTAGGATATGTGGAACAGTCCATCTTCCGCAACTACACTGGCACCACCCCCCACCTTTTCCACCGCTACATCGATGATTGTATCGGCGCTACCTCGTGCTCCCACGAGGAGGTTGAACAGTTCATCCAGTTTACTAACACCTTACACCCCGACCTCAAATTTACCTGGACCGCCTCAGGCTCCTCCCTCCCCTTCCTCGACCTCTCCATTTCTATCTCGGGCGACCGACTTAACACGGACATTTACTATAAACCAACTGACTCCCACAGCTACCTAGATTACACCTCCTCCCACCCTACCCCATGTAAAAACGTCATCCCATATTCCCAATTCCTTCGCTTCCACTGCATCTGCTCCCAAAAGGATCAATTCCACTACTGAACAACCCAGATGGCCTCCTTCTTCAAAGACCACAATTTCCCCTCAGACCTGGTTGACGATGCTCTCCACCACATCTCCTCCACTTCCTGCTCCTCCGCCCTTGAACCCCGCCCCTCCAATCACCACCAGAACAGAACTCCACTGGTCCTCACCTACCACCACACTCACCTCCAGATACATTGTATCATCCTTCGTCATTTCCACCACCTCCAAACGGACCCCACCACCAGGGATACATTTCCCTCCCCTCCTCTATCAGCATCCGGAAAGACCACTCCCTCTGTGACTCCCTCGTCAGGTCCACACCCCCCACCAATCCAACCTCCACTCCCGGCACCTTCCCCTGCAACCGCAAGAAATGCAAAATTTGCGCCCACACCTCCCCCCTTACTTCCCTCCAAGGCCCCAAGGGATCCTTCCATATCCGCCACAAATTCACCCGCACCTCCACATACATCATTTACTGCATCCGCTGCACCGTGGCCTCCTCTACATTAGGGAGACAGGCCGCCTACTTGCGCAACGTTTCAGAGAACACCTCTGGAACACCCACACCAACCAACCCAATCACCCCTTGGCTCAACACTTCAACTCCCCCACCCACTCTGCCAAGGACACGCAAGTCCTTGGCCTCCTCCATCGCCAGACCATGGCAACACGATGCCTGGATGAAGAGCACCTCATCTTCCACCTAGTAACCTTCCAACCACAAGGGATGAATGCAGATTTCTCCAGCTTCCTCATTTGCCCTCCCCCCACCTTATCTCAGTCCCAACCCTCGGACTCAGCACCACCTTCTTGACCTGCAATCTTCTTCCCGACCTCTCCGCCCCCACCCCCTCTCCAGCCTATCACCCTCACCTTAACCTCCTTCCATCTATCGCATTCCCAACGCCCCTCCTCCCTACCTTTTATCTTAGTCTGCTTGGCACACCCTCCTCATTTCTGAAGAAGGGCTTATGCCCGAAACGTTGATTCTCCTGCTCCTTGGATGCTGCCTGACCTGCTGCGCTTTTCCAGCAACACATTTTTCGGCTCTGATCTCCAGCATCTGCAGTCCTCACTTTCTCCTAGTTGTTTTTAACTTTTTCTGCCAGGATAGACAAATTCACAGTTCCACATATTGTATACCTTTTACCTAATCTTTGAACACTCACTATTTTCCTTTGTAATCTCCTTATGCCCTCTATGTAACTTAATTTTCTATCTAACTCTGTGTCATCTGCAACTTTGGCAATTATGCCTTCCGCTCCTTCATTTAAATCATTTAAAAGTTGAAGTCCCATTACCAATCCCTACAACTCAGTGCTCATGATATTTAGCTAGCCAAATAAAGACCCATTTATGCCAAATCTCTGTTTTGTATTAGCTTGCCAATCTTCTACCATAAGTGTTTAGTTTTTACAATAAAAACTGATGGGAAATCTTATTAAATATCATCTTGTAATGTATGCACAGTGCATCAACCCGTTCTCCTTTATCGACAGCACGCTACTTTTCCAAAGAACACCAATGGATTGGTTGAGTATAATTTCTCTTTCACAATAACAATTGACTCTGTCTGATTAGCTGGAAGTATCCTGTCAGAATATCTTTAATCATAGATAGATGAAGATGCAGGAAGCAATAGGAGAATACTGTAAGTGCAAGCAGTCACTATTACATTATAGTCTGCCGCTGTTGCCAGTCCAGCGAACCTCATACTTGACTGAGCTTGCAGCAAGGACAGGTCAGAGCCTGGGAATTGAGCAGCAAGTAACTCACCTAAAGCCTGTCACCATCTACAAGGCACAGAGCAGGAGTGTGATGGAACACACAGGATGAGTGAAACTTCAACAACACTCAAGAAAGTCAACATCATCCAGTATGATTGACATCCCATTCATTGCTTTCAGCATTTATTCCCTGACAAAATTATCCATAATATGTAAGATGCAATGCAATAATCTGCCAAGGTTCCTCTGACTATAACTTCCCAAACTATAATGACCATTTAGAAGGGCAAAGGTAGCAGATATATGAAAAACCACCACCAGTAAGGTACTGTCTAAGCCAGTCACCATCCTGACTTAGACAATTATCATCATTCCTTCACTGTCAACTATGGAAGACCTACAGTGTGGAAACAGGCCATGTTGCCCAACAAATCCACACCTCGACATCCCCCACCCCCACCCCCTGCAACCCTGCATTTCTCAAGCCTAATGCATCTAAGCTGGACACTATGGATAATTTAGCGTGGGCAATCCACCTAACTTGTGCATCTTTGGACTGTGGGGGGGAAACCAGAGCACCCAGAGGATAACCAGACACTGGGAGAATGTTCACATTCTACACACACAGTTGCCCAAAGCTGGAACGGAACCCAGCTCCCTGGCACTGTGAGGCAACAGTGTTAACCACTGAGCCACCATGCCGCCCCATCACTGGGACAAAATTATGGAATTCCTTCCCTAAGGGCATTGTGGGTCTACCTATAGCACATGGACTACAATGGTTCAAGAAGACAGCTCACTACCACATTCTCAAGGGTAACTAGGAATGAGCAATAAATGCTAGCCCAGCCAGCAATGGTCACATCTCATGTATGAATGATAAAAAAGTACATGTACAGTAAATCTAAATATTATTACGTTCCCTCTTCAGCTGTACCTATTTGAAATTAAAGCAAATTATGCTAACCTTGGAGGAGTTGTACTTTTCTTCCAAACACCGCTCCCCTCCCCCAACCCCCGCCACATTCCTTTATTATTTCTTGGTCTAGTAACCTGCTCTTTAAATTCCCTGTGGATGTTGACTTTCCTCTCTGACATTACCATCTGGTTTCCACATCATGTCAAGTTAGTTTAAATCTCCCAATGGCCTGAGCAATTCGACGTGCAAGGACATTACACACTGTTTATGTGTGACCCATTCAGCCTGTGAAGGTCCCACACCCCTTCAAATCTTTCCCAATGCCCCAGGAATTGAAATACCCCAACCCACTCCCAAACCCCACCTCCACAATTCCTCTACCCATTCATTCACCTATCCCTATACTCATTCGTAGCTACTGATGGTTTCCTGATGTGTTTAAACTATTTACTCTCACTAATACCACACGTAGAGTAGGCCAAGGGGTTGGGAAATTGAGCTGTTATCATTTGGATGCCATTTGAGATTTTTACCAGAATTGTAGCCACAGCATCCAGAGAACTTTATGAAAACTAGGGAAATGATTGCTGGGACCCTTGCTGTGATTTTTGCATCATCAATAGTTGCAGGTGAGGTGGCAGAAGACTGGGAGTTGACTAATGTGTTGCCATTGTTTAAGAAAGATGATAAGGAAAAGCCAGGGAACTATGGACCAGTGAGCCAGTTGTCAGTGATGGATAAGTTGTTGGAAGGGATTCTGAGGGACAGGAATTGCATGTAATTGGATAGGAAGGACTGTTTAGGCAAAGTCAACATGGCTTTGAGAGTGGGAAATCGTGTCTCACTGACTTGACTGAGATTTTTGGAGAAGTGACAAAGAAGATTGATGAAGGCAGACTGTGGTCGCCGTCCATGTGAACGTCAGCAACATGTTCGACAAAGTTCCGCACAATAGATTTGTTTGCAGGGTTAGATCACATGGAATACAGGGAAAGCTAGCCATTTGAATGCAAACTTGACTTGAAGGTAGGAGACAGAGGGTAGTGATAGAAGGTTACTTTTCGGACTGGAGGCATAGAAATAGCATTGTGCCACAAGTATTGATGCAGGGGCCACTGCTTTTTGTCATTTAAATACACTATTTGGATATGAATATAGAAGTTATGGTTAGTAAGTTTACAAATGGCATTAAAATTAGTGTTATAGTGGGCAGCGAAGAAAGTTATCTCAGACTACAATGAGAACTTGATCAGATGGGCTAATGGGCCAAAAACTGGCAGATGGAGTTCAATTAAAATAAATATGAGGTGATGCATTTTGGTAAGACAAGTCAGGGTAGGACTTATACACATAATGGTAGGGTCCTTGGGAGTGTTGCTGAAGAAAGAGAGCTTGTAGTGCAGGTTCACAGCTCCTTGAAGGTAGAATTACAGTAGACAGGATAGTGAAGAAAGTGTTTGGTATGCTTTCCTTTATTGGTCAGTACATTGAGTATGGGAGTTGGGAGGTTATGTTGCAGCTTTACAGGCATTGATTAGGCCACTTTGGGAATACCACATTCGATTCTGTTCTCCCTGCTATAGGAAAGATATTGTGAAACTTAAAAGGACTTTGAAAAGATTTGCATGGATCTTGCTGTGGTTGGAAGGTTTGACCTATAGGAAGAGGATGATTAGGCTGGGGCTGTTTTCCCCTGGAGCATTGGAGGCTGAGGGATGACCTTTCAGAAGTTTATAAAATCATGAGGGACATGGATTGGCTGAATAGCTAAGGTCATTTCCCAGGGTCGCAGAGTCCAAAACTAGAGGGCATAGGTTTAGGGTGAGAGGGGAAAGATTTAAAAGGGAACTAAAGGGCAACTTTTTCACACAGAAGATGGTGCATGTATGGAATGAGCTGCCAGAGGAAGTGGTGGAGGCTGGTACAATTACAACATTTAAAAGGCATTTGCTTGGGTACATGAATAGGAATGGTCTAGATGGATAAGGGTCAAATTCTGGCAAATGGTGAAAGGTTAATTTAGGATATCCAGTCAACACGGACAAGTTGGACCAAAGGGTCTGTTCCCATCCTGTACATCTCTATGAATCAATGACCCTGAGCATAGAAATGTCCTCATTCAGTCCTAAATCATCAACCCGTATAGTCAGTCTGAGTCCCCCGATTCCAGACTGACCAATCAGGGAAGGATCCTCCTTGTGTCTAGCCTGTTAGAGTTTCCTATGTTTCATTCAGATCACTTGTCATCCTCTGGCAAGTATAGACCCAATCCTCAAAGAAATCTTCTATCTGACCTATCCTCAACGACAGTCCTGCCATCCCTGGTATCAGTCTAGTGAAACTCAGTTGCACTCCCTCTATGGTACGTATATCCTCTCTTCAGCAGGAAGACCAAAACTGTACAAAGTACTCCAGGTCTGGTCTCACCAAGGCCCTGTATAACTGGAAAGCTTTGTGAAGGATCACTGCTCTGAGCTATAAAAGCAATCTTTGAGCTTTTCTGCCAGTGCCTTCACACCCTATTGCCACCACCAGCATTCTCCATCTTGTCCTCATCCCACCCTACCCTACATTCACAGCCTCCAGTCTCTCCAGACCATGGCAAACCCCTAGGGACAGTCTTGTTTGATCCCTGGCTATTACAACTGTCCCTGGAATCATATCATCAACTGACTTTGGGAGGAGACTTGGCTGAGATCCAGTTGTACTCACCACCATCTCTGTCCCCCTTAGATCCTCTGTAAACTGCACCCACAATCCCCATATGCTGTACTTATGAACAAAGTTAAATGTGGAGCCTTGATCTTCATTGACTCTGAGAATCAATCTGAAGTCCTCCAATAGCCATAAAACCCACAGGCAAGAAATAACTTGTGAAGTTTATCAGCTCTAATCTTTCCAGCAATAAAAATTCCAAGAGCTGGTGATTACACTGATGATTGAAAAATTGTGTTGGAATAACAAGAGCCAGTACCAATCACTTTATGAATTTATCTGCACCATAAATTCTTCTTAACATTAGTTGGTTCCAGTCACCATTCTAGTAGAGTGCTCCATAAAAATCCTTCAGCTATTTTCTATTCCATCATTCATTTTTTATGATGACGGTATTTTGAATTCTGCATAAAATAGAAGCACTTGTAGCACTAATCTGTTCCTGTCTCTGCTACATTATTTCTTTTGTAACCATTCAGAGTGGTGCAATGTTGGCAAACAGCTCTAATTTCTGTCTTTCATTGAAGATTGCATGTTGATGTCAAGGGTAATTGTTAGTTACTATTGTAGAGTTTTTTTGTGATTAATCAATTATGAAGGATTGCAAAGTATTCATTTCAAAGGGCATTTCATTTAAAGGCAGTGCACTTATGATAAAGTTTTACGTTGTGTGCATCTCCAGTCTCACTCATTAGAAAAGACATGGAAACACTGGAGTTAGCACAGGGATGAAGTTCATGGATCTAAACTGAACGATTACGCTTTCAGGAAAAAAACAAAATCAAACAGCTCAAAGCTTTTTTTCCTTTAGATAAGAGAAGATTGAGTCATAACCTTTTCAAGATTTTTTAAGATTATCAAATTTGAAGCATGGTTCTGCATTTCTGAAGGAGGCCTGATTGGACTGCAGAGTTCTTTCTTAATGTAAAACATAGATGGATTGATAATCTAAGAGTAATTACCACTCCTCAGAATATCCAGCCCAATGATTCTATGCTTCAAGATTGTAATGCAAGCGAAACATGTGAGGTGTTGCATTTTGGGAACGCAAATCACAGCAGGACTTACACACTTAATGCAAGGGCCCTAGGGAGTGTTGTCAAACAAAGAGACCTAGGGTGCAGGTTCATAGCTTCTTGAAGGTGGAGCCACAATTAGATAAGATGATGAAGAAGGTATCTGGTACACTTGCTTTTACTGGTCCGTACATTGAGTAGAGGAGTTAGGATGTCATGTTTTACCTGCACAGGATGTTGGTTAGACCACGTTTAGAACACTGCATACAATTCTGGTCAGCTTTGTACAGACAAATGTTGTGAAACTTGAAAGGGTTCAGAAAAGAATTACAAGGATGTTGCCAGGGTTGGAGGGTTTGAGCTATAGGGAGAGGTTGAATAGGCTGGGGCTATTTTTTCTGAAGTGTCGGAGTCTGAGGTGACCTTATTTAGGTTTATAAAATCATGAGTGGTGTGGATAAGGTGAATACCTAAGATCTTTTTCCCAGGGTAGGGGAGTTCACAGCTGGGAGGCAGAGTTTTAAGATGAGAGGGGAAAGGTGAACAGCTTTTTAATGCAGAGGGTGGTACATGTGTAAAATGAACCGGCAGAGGAGGTGGTAGCCAGTAAGGGACACAATCGACAGTGTACAAATTAGCCCTGGATTTTCATTAGAACAAAGGTGGAGGTTTGTTAACTTCTGAAGCCCACTCACCCTGTTCCCTTCTTTGGTGTTCTGAAATTTCCTGGGAACCAGTGTGGATTTACCTGATGTGTCACCTTCCTCAACAGATTCCTTCTAGCCGGTGTTACCTTTGAAGGCTATGATGGAAGTTGGTATAATTCATCCTGAACGGCAATGGGAGAGTGGCTGAAATTGAAAAAAAATAGTGATGTTTATTTCTGCTCAAATCTTTCCCATTTTGTTAATGTCGGACTTAAATGCACTTAAAGTGAGGAAGATGTCTGGCAATGACCTCCAGAATATCTTAAGCAGGAAAAAAAACGCACTTTCACAGAGGCGATTTTGTATTTGCTACTTCTGATGTGTTATCATTGCAATACAGAGCAAGAATTGAGGTGACCGAAGCATTACTGCCGGTCACCTTCTGCAGAAAGCATTTAAAATTATAGCTAACGCCTCGCTACAAGAAGCAAAGCTCCCAAACCTTTCATCTGTCACATTTCTGAATCGATGATAGTTAATGCACATTCAACTGGAGACCATGAGTGAATGGTCAGGATTTAACCTGCAGAGGTAGCTGTTGGCTAGGAGCTATGATTTTCCCTTAACTTATTCACAATTCAACATTCTCTTCCACTTCTGCAAATGATATACATTCAAACCCGATACCTCTCTTAAATTGTCACCAGAAATCTTTTATTCCTCATGAGGTAGGATCATATTATTCCACCCAGATTTAAAATCACGGACATCTACAGTACCGTAAAAGGCTATTTAGTGCTCAGTCACCCTTCCATCCACACACACAATGAAAATGTGTTCATTGTAACAGAAATGTTTGGGAGCAGGAAGGAGATGAAGGGCTTTTGCCTGAAACATCGATTTTACTGCTAAACCTCGGATGCTGCCTGAACTGCTGTGCTCTTTCAGCACCACTAATCCAGAAAGTAATTTGAACATACCAACTGGAAACAAACTGATGGATTTATTTAACCAAAAATAAAGATCTCTGGATACTGGAAATCTGAAGTATACATGGAAATTGCTGGAGAAACTCAGCAGCATCTGCAGAGAGAAAAAGCAGAGTGAATGTTTCAGATCCAGTGACCCTTCCTCAGAACTGATGGTAGTTAGGAAAGGGTTGGTATTTTTACAAGAGCTGGGGTGGGGGAAGGGCAGAGAGTAAGCAATACGTGGAGATGGAGTCCAGAGAGAGAAGGTAGCAGTTAGTCAGAAAAATGGATGGATAGTGATAAGCCAGAGAGAGACGGTAAAGCTGATAACTGTACAAATAGTCAGTGAAAATGGGTTGGCTGTGATGAAAGCAGCTCATGTCATGGCAGGATCTGGTTTGCGGGGCTGGGTAAAAATTGACCTTGATATTGAGTCCTGAAGACTGCAGGGTCCCCAAGTGCATCATTAGCCGTCATTTCCACCCACTTCCAGCAGGATGCCACCACCCACATATTCCCCTCTGTTGTTAGAATTCTGCAGGGACTGATCCCTTCGCGACACATTAGTCCACTCTTTCTCCACTCCCAATACCTCCCCACACCCTCTCAGCACCTTCCTGTGAAATTGTAAAAGGTGTAACTCCTGCCAGTTTACTTCCAGCCTCCTCACCATCTAAGGCCCCAGACACATTTCAGGTGAAGCAGTGATTTACCTGCACTTCATTCAAACTAGTCTTCGGCATTTGCTACTACAACGTGGTCTCCTCAACAGTGGAGAGACAAAACGCAGACTGGGGACCATTTTGCAGAACAGCTACATTCTGTCTGCAGAAATGGCCCGGAGCTTCCACTTATCTGCTACTTCAACACACCATTGTGCTCCCTGGCCAGCATCTCTGTCTTGAGGTCGTTGCAATGCTCCAGTGAAGCTCCATGCATGCTGGAAGAGCAGCACCTAATTTTCCAGCTGCAGCCTTTAAGACTCAATATTGAGTTCAACAATTTAAGGGCATGAGCACCTTCTCCCATGTCCTTTGTGTAAGTCCACACCCCAGGTTCTTGTCATGACATGAATTGCTTTCAGCCAATATAATGTCACTGAATAACGATTCACATTAATAGCTTTTCTGTTCCCTGAACTCACTATTATCTATCCCTTTGTCTGCCCATATGCTGTTCTCTCTCACTTGGCTCCGTTTCCCTCTATTGTTTACTCCTCCCTCCTCACTCCACCCTGCCTTCAGCATAAACACCACCTTTCCCCGAGCTAAAATCTGTTTGGAAGAAGAGCCAGTGGACCTGAAATGTTAAGTCTGTTTTCTTGCTCCACAGATGCTACCAGACTTCCTGAGTCGCTCCAAACATTTCTGTTTTCATTGTGATTAAGTCATCTTGTGATGTTTTTCACAGAATGTGCCCTTCACTGGCTGAGCCAGCATTTATTTCCCATTCTTATTGCCCCTGGAGAAGGTGAAGGTAGTTTTATCATTTCTGACTGTTAGTATGTCAGTATTGTAAAGATTGCATGTTTTTTTGGAATATGAGAAATAAGCCAACATAATCAAAGACCCCTTGGACCCAGATTATACTCTCATCCATCCACTTCCATTGGGCAGAAGATGCATCCCAACCCCTATACTCAATGCTCTGATCAATGAAGACAATAGTGCCCAACCCCTTTGTACCACCCTGCCTACCTGTGATGACACTTTCAAGGAACTGTGTCACTACACCCCTAATTGTTTCCCTTCTATACAGGAGAGATTGGCAGTTTTGAAAGTGCTTTTGGAAGGGGATTGGTGAGTTGCTGCAATGCATCTTGGAAATAGTACATACTTTTGCCAAGAGTACATATTGAAGGGAATGGATATGGTGCTAATCAGGCAGTTTGCTTTGTTCTGAATGGTGCTGAGTTTCTTGAGCGCAGTTGGTCCTCCTGAATTTGTCCTTTTAGATGGTGGGTAAGCCTTGAGGAATCTGGAAGTGAGTTCCTTGCCTCCTCTCCCTTCTGCACAGTTGCCTTCCTCCTCAACCAATGCTCAATTTCCCAGAGGTGCAGTAGACTAGATGTACAGAAAATCCTTGCCCCAGCTAGGGATGATGTAGCCACACTCTGTCAAACCCAATAACTCACCTCAAAACAATATATTTTCAGAGACTTTGCAACAGCAGATGGTTGTCCCATTTACCTATCTGCAAGTTGGATGTTTCTCCCAGTAAATAGTGATAGTAGGAAAAATACCCTCTTACAGGCAAAAATATGAGAATTTGGTGGACTCTGTGACAATATCCCTTTAAGACAATATCCCTGGCAACTTTGTTCAATTTACCAATCAGAGTGTGAGATTTGTAAATTAGTGCTGAGTAAACACAAATTGTGCGCTTTAAGAACGCAAATCAGATAAATTGGTTCAGGTCAGGACCTGATCAACTAGATGCCCTGACTTACCCACATGTGTGTGTCCCTGGTATCAGGTGCTGCACAAGGACTACATTAACATTGTATGAAGATTGTATGATGCCACCACCATCTTCTTTAATTGCAGTTTGAGGAAGGGTCACTCGATCCAAAATTATAACTCTGATTGATCTCTACGGATGCTGCCAGACCAGCTGAGTTTTTCCGGCAATTTCTTTTTTTTTATCCAGGATCTGCTTGGTCTGGGATGGGAAAGGAAGGTCATGGATTGGCCTAACGAGAGGAGATTCCTGTTGTTAACAAGTTATAGTTTGTCATGTGTTTGTAACTGGGATAGGGCACATTGATTTTACCATCATTGTTACAGAGATTTTGAGAAGGACTGGAGGTCAGGCTTCATTCCTTTGATTTCCAAACTGTACAAATGAAATCATTTTGGTAAGTGGTGTCTATGGCGCTCCTTAATATTAACTCTTTCAGACCCATAGACAACAGCTCACTGGTCATGGCTTAAAAGTGTTTCATGTACTATTCTGTGACACTTCAGCTTCACAATGTCAGCTCCAATCAGCTGAGGGAGCCAAATAGCTAACCCATTTATTGCCAGTTTTAATTGGTAAATGCTAATGACTGTTATAAATACAGGGTGACACCGTATCTGCGGAATCGTTTTCCGCGGTTTCAGTTGCCTGCATTTTACTGCGCTGGAACTTATTATAGGGGACGTTCTGGAATCAGGGACCATGGGAAGGTATGTTTCCCATTTAAATTAATGAGTTTGCTCCGATCTGAGGTAGGTCCTGGAATATATCCCCCATGGGTAAGAAGGGTCTACTGTATATAACTTCCACTTGAAAGTATTATGAGATACATTATAATGCAATGTATGGGCTAAAATATCACCATTTAAAAATCCTCTTAGGCGCAGTGTTGAATTGAGATGAATCTTTGTTTTAACTTTTCTTAAAATGTGGACGATTGGTAAATCAGCTTTTATTACCCAATTTAGCTGCCCTGGAGGAATGAAGATATAGGGAGATATTTCATCCAGGTGAATTGGGTCTCACCTGATGTCTGAAGAGGCCTATATTACTTTGGTTACAGGAAGCAACCAGCATCAGCTACCTATCAGGCATTTGACATGACACCTATTGCTAAAGTTCACTTGAGAATGTAACTTTAAAAAAAGTTGTGGAATTCACATATGAAAGAACTGAAACCAACATGTTCATTCTGAAAGATGAGAGACTTAACAAACAATCCAGGTCTTTTTCAATATTTAATTTCAGTTGCATCACATTGTAATCTTTTGCTATAAATTCTGTGTCTCGCGATCTTATACTCCACAACCAATTGATGAAGGAGCAGTGCTCCAAAAACTAGTGCTTCCATATAAACCTGTTGGACTATAACTTGGTGTTGTGTGATTTTTAGCATCAGGCACTGAATTAGCCACCAGCGAACTTTCAACAAGATTCAGGACCTTGGAAAGCGGAAATCCTGCCACTTGAGTTACATTAACATTGTAGATAGCGCCACCAGGAGGTTGTACTCATCAGGAACTTGTTTCATGAGTGTAGGAGGTTGAGGGTTTATAGAGGTTCACAAAATCATGAGGACCATTGATAAGGTGAATGGCAGGTGTTTTTTTTCCCCTGAGGGTGGGGTTTTCAAGACTAGGGGACATTTTTTAAGGTGAAAGAAGAAAGGTGTAAAAAAGACATGGAGCAATTTTTTTTTACACAGAGTGGTTCATGTGTGGAATGAACTGACAGTGGAAGTGGTGGATATGGGTACACTTATAACATTTAAAAGACATTTAGATAAAACATGAATTAGAGAAATTTGGAGGGATGTGGGGCAAATGCAGGCAGGTGGGGCAAGTTTAGTTTGGGGACATCGTCAGCATGGATTGGTTGGACCGAAAGGTCTGTTGCCATGTCGTATGACTCTATCCTCAATGACTATGACTCTACCCTCAGGGACCTGAGGCCAATGGTAATGAGGGCAGGATGGGGGTATGAAACAGAAATTGTAAGTGGGGGGCAATAGTGTGACTGAAGTCTCATTTTGTCAGATTGAGTGGTTCAGTGAAACAGTTGGATTTTTACCAGAATGTGACAGAATGTGTTAATGATTAAGATTCAGCTTAAGGATTTATGAGGACTCCATCACCTCTGAGTCAAATGTTGTGGGTACAAGTTCTGTGACAGGTCCTAAGTAAAGTCCTGACGTATGAACATATGATGCAGTCCTGAGAGAGTGCTGCTCAGTCAGTGATACTGTCTTTTGAATGGCATTCTAAATGTGTTTTCCTCTCAGATAGACAGAAATGATCCCAGAGTCCTACCTGAAAAAAATTAACAAGCAATGTCATCCTGGCTTCTTGGTCAATGTTTATATGTCAAAAATTCAATTCAATAGGGTGGCAAGGTGGGTCAGTAGTTAAGCAGTGTTGCTTCACAGCACAAAGGACCCAAGTTTGATTCCTGCCATAGGTCATTGTCTCTATGGAGTTTGCATCTTCTCCCCTGTGTGGGTTTCCTCTGGGTGTTCCAGTTCCCTCCCACAGTCCAAAGTCATGCAGCTTAGGTGGATTGGCCATGTTAAATGCCCATAGTGTGTTGGATTGTGCAGGCTAGGTGGATTAGTCATTGGAAAAGCAGGATTATGGGGATGGGTTTGGGTATGGGTAGGATGCTAATCAGAGGGACGGTGTGAACTTGATAGGCCAAAGGGCTTGCTTTCAAATTTGGAGAGATTCTATGACCAAACATCATGAAGAGCAGATATTCTGGTCATGTATCTGAGTGCTGTTTGTCAGTTGCTGCCTATATTGACCATGTCGAAACAGCAATAACATCTGATAGTGAAAATGCCCTGTTGCTGCGATACATGCTGTAACCATGCCTTTCTTTCTTATAGATGCTGCGTTATAATTAATTGAGTTGTACCCCACTGGTCACATGACCTGTGACATTCATCCAGAAGCCTGCATCTGACAATAGCCCATAGAATGAGACACCAGAAATGTGATAAACATACATCTGAGTCAATGACAACACTCTCAGAGGGCAAGGAGAGAGCATGGCTTAGAAAATCAAAACAGACTACATCTTATTTTAATTTCTTCTCTATTGCACCATTCCAGGTGACTTATTCCATTTCTGAAATGGATGATGTGCATGTCCCATGAAGAAGATTTCAGGCAGACATCTGGCTAATAGTTATTTTTCATTTGAATTGGAGAATTAATGCTCATTAAAATGAGCATTAACAGTAATGGAGCATTGCTAAGTTACTTTTAATGAAGTACTCTGAGGATGTGTCCATGTAGATAAGAGGCTGCAATCCCATAGGCAGCAGTTCAGAAGACATCTGAAACTGTGAGGCTAAAGTTTGAGCAATTTAATATCATTCTTTGAACACAGATTGGATTCCAGGCTGATGTTCACAGAGGAATGCAAGGCAAGCTTTCTCATGTAACTGTCTGACCTAGCCCCAACTCCCACAGAGGGTTATGCCCTGTAGAATATTTGGCATTTAGTAAATCAAGGAGATTACGGTTCACCACCCAGGACAACTTTAGATGAAAGCTCTCCTGAAAATAGCCTGAACCACCAAGAGTTCAAAGGACAAGGTTTGTGAAAGCCTGTAAGAATCTGTCTTCATGAATCATCTTCTGACCTCAGTTATTTCCATAACTTTCCATCCAGGGAATGAAGAGAAATGTAGGTAGGAATAGACAGCAAAGCAGGCAAAGGATGAGTTAGACAGGCAACAGAGAAATATAGAGAGCTAGCCACAGGTAGAGGGAGAAAGATAGAGACATGCATCAAAGGAATAGAGCAAACAACAGAGATACATCTATATAAAGGGTAAGAGAGATAAATAAAGAGCAAAATTTTCCAGGCCCACATGAAGTTTTTAGAAGGACATGTGGGGTGATTGATTAATTGGGAGGCAAAAATACAGCATTCTAATTTGCCACTAAGTTCTCAGAAGCATTCAGTCTGGTCGTCTTTCCTGTTGTTCATCCTCAGGAACCTGTTTTGTCCTCATTAGAATGTCATTAATGCTCATCGATACACCAAATGATGTATACAGATTCAATCTTGTCAGCCAAAAATAGGAAATGCATATGTACACAAACCTATATATCTGAGGTTTGTACACTTGGAATAATCTCCTTTCCACAAGCTCTGTTGAATACACGCTTCTCCAGTTACTCATTTCCTTCATAAGCCTTGCACAAATGCTTTCTGTGTTAAGGGTGCAACCTTTCCATGCTGATCAGCTCATGGTAAGTCTGTTATATTCAGTCTGGCTTGTTGTTAAATGTTGAATGGGGAAATCTGACCGGACCAACAAGTCCAGTCCAAGTGACCAAGTGAGGCAGCCCCACTGGCTGACACTAACAAATTTGACAGGGACAGGCAAGGGGAAGATGAACTCACAAGGGATGAAGGGTACAATTATCAGCATGTTATGACATATCTCATGATCAATCTGACAGTGTGCTTTTAAGAGACATGCTCGTGATGTTATCACTGTACCATAGCGTGTCCTGAGGGTTCAGAGAGTCATAGAGTCATACAGCATGGAAACAGTCCCTTCAGTCCAGCCAGGCCATGCTGAATATAATCCGAAGCCAAACTAGTTCCACCTGCCTGCTCCTGCTCCATATCCCTCCAAACATTTCCTACTCATAGACTTATCCAACACATTTTAAACATTGTAATTGTAGCCATATCCACCACTTCCTCAGGTGGCTCATTCCATATGTGAAACAACTTCTGTGTGAAAAAGTTGCCTCCATATCTTTTTTAAATTTTTCTCTTCCCACCTTAAAAATATGTCTCCTAGATTTGAAATCCCCCATCCGAAGGAAATGACAACTACCATTATCTTTATGCACAGGGTGGCACGGTGGCTCAGTGGTTAGCACTGCTGCCTCACAGAGCTAGGGACCCGGGTTCAATTCCAGCCTCGGGCAACTGTCTGTGTGGAGTTTGCACATTCGTACCAAGTCTCCATGGGTTTCCTTTAGGTGCTCTGGTTTCCTCCCATAATCCAAAGATGTGCAGGTTAGGTGAATTGGGCATGCAAATTGGCCATAATGTTCAGGGATGTGTAGGATAGGGGAATGGGTCTGGGTGAGTTACTCTTTGGAGGTTCGATGTGGGCTTGTTGGGCCACACAAACTCAAATCTTCCATTACCCAGCAACATCCTGGTCAATCACTTCTGAACACTCTCCAACATAATAATATTCATATGTCATCTTACCCTCAGATCACTAGAAATGTGACATGCTACAAGAAACATGTACTCTGTGGAATTTAAGAGCTTCATGTCATCTCATACTCTGCAGTGTTTGAGAACTGTAATATTTCTACGTAATAACTAGCTGTAATAAATGTTTGTTGGATCTTTCAATATCACATTATCTGTGCCATGTTTCTCATGTTACAAGGGATAACATAAGTATTGTCACGTCAGGTAAAATACTTGTTGGCTTGCTGGAGACAAAGCCTGCATCACAAACGTCAGGTTACGTGAAAGTGGTGACTGAAATGCCTGAATAGCTTAATGACCTCTTATGCTTTGCCTTGGAGAGATTGGAACATTTTCAACTGCACCACATGCTGGTTAGCAAGGACCATTGCAAATTATTAATCAACAGCACAGAATATGTTGACAGCACACTTGAAAGCAGATTTCTGCTTAACAAACTTATTTTTTTTTAATTGCAGAACAGATCGTGTGAGGCAGTAGTGCTCTGGTAATGCCACTGAGCTAGTAATTCAGAACTCCAGGCTAATACTCTGGGCCTATGGGTTTGAATCCCTTCAAGGCAAATGGTGAAATTTGAATTCAGTGAAATATCTGGTGCTAAAGGCTAGCCTAATGGGACCATGTAACCATTGCTGTAAAAACCTACAGATTGTTGCCTGGCCTGGCACGCGTGTGACTCCAGTCCCACAAAACAGTTGACTCTTAACTGTTATCTGAGCAGTTAGGCAATAAATAGTCAGTGATGTCCACATCAAATGATTAAAAATAACATAAAACCCAAAAGGAGTCCAGGGCTGGAGGTAGTCGATCAAACATAGTCATTTTCATCCTGAGAGAGGTGACAATGTTGGAGTTGGCCCTGAATCAGTGCAGGCCAATGGGTGACGCTAGGATGGGGAACATGTCCAGGATTTCCAGGTGGGTGCACAGTAAAGGCTGCCTTGTAAAGAGAGATGGAGAAACAGATGGGACATGGATAGTCATGGTTGGAAACTGGGGAACATTTCAGCATTTGTACTTGTGTTCCTTGCTCTGTTACGCTATGATCTTTGTATGGTATGATCCGCCTGTACTGCTCATAAAACAAAACTTTTCACTGTCCCTCTCATCACGTAACAATAATAAATCAAATCAAATCATTGATGAATTTTCACTTTGAAGACTTTCAGCATTTGGGGAAGCAGCTTTCTCACTTTTCAAGTGTTCGCTGCCATCTCCCATTCATGTTTATTGAAAGTGGCTCTTTCTGAAGTTATCTCGAATCATGATATTGTCTTTCATTCTCAGTTTATTTCTGCTGCAGGGCAGCAACTGATGGAGCATCGCTGACTTCTAAGAAGGGGGAATAGAGTCTCAGGTGGTATAGCACCTCATCATTGCTCCACATCCACAACTCAGCTCTGACAGATCCACGGTCAGGTGAGAGCACTGCAGAGTGACAAGCCCAACTGCACCTCCACACACATCGTCTATTGCATCCGCTGCACCTGATGTGGCCTCCTCTATATTGGGGAGACAGGCTGCCTACTTGCAGAATGCTTCAGGGAACACCTCTGGGACGCCCGAACCAACCAACCCAACCACCCCGTAGCTCAACACTTTAACTCTCCCTCCCACTCCACCGAAGACCATAACAACACGACAGTTGGAGGAAGAGCGCCTCATCTTCCGCCTGGGAACCCTCCAGCCACAAGGGATGAACTCAGATTTCTCCAGTTTCCTCATTTCCCCTCCCTCCACCTTGTCTCAGTTGATTCCCTTGAACTCAGCACCGCCCTCCTAACCTGCAATCCTCTTCCTGACCTCTTCGCCCCCCCCCCCCCCCCCCCCCCCACCACCCCACTCCGGCCTATCACCCTCACCTTGACCTCCTTCCACCTATCACATCTCCATCGCCCCTCCCCCAAGTCCCTCCTCCCTACCTTTTATCTTAGCCTGCCTGGCACCCTCTCCTCATTCCTGATGAAGGGCTCTGGCCCAAAATGTTGAATTTCCTGTTCCTTGGATGCTGCCTAACCTGCTGTGCTTTAACCAGCAACACATTTTCAGCTCTAGTTTGGGATTATGGTCTACATGATAAGTTGGACTGAAGGGCCTGCAGGATTATGGATTAAAAATCATTATAGATCATTAAAATTAAAATTACCTTGGCAATATGTCATTGCTCCTTCAGTGTCATTGGATCAAAATCATGCAGCTCCATCCTCGACAACATTGAGGGTTTACGTACAACACATGGAATGCAGCATGATGCACGCCCTGGGCAGAGTTCACTCTGGAGACCAAGCTGTTTCCACCTTCACATGCTCAATGGCCTTGGAATTTGACCTAAAAAAGATGTCGACATTTTTAAAAATGATTGCACAGATCTAAATTATTCGTCTTCCCTCGTACTGTTGGAATTTAAACTTTTTATTTTCAATTAAATTCCCATTTTCACTATTTTATATTTAATGCTATGTCTTATGTTTAATATCACAGCAGTAAAGACTCTTATGAAACATAATATATTTTATTAATATCGTAGAGAGCCAGTTTTCTCCCAAGAGCAATCAGTGGTGTAGCCTTTTATTCCAATTCAAAGTAGAGAAGAGCTGTGTTACACTAAAGCTAGGTCAGAAGCAAATTGTTCTAAATGTAACTAATGAAGCAGTAGGAAAGAGTTTTATCACAAAGTTCTGACATGTAGAATGTTGGGTTATTTTGCACTCAAACAAGTGTACCACTTTAGGAGAGAAATGGAGTCGGATAGCGTCCAATCTGGGAGCAGTGCAGTAAGGAATGTTTTTTAAAATGTCTGTGGAGGCTGGAATTAGTTTCATGATGCTTGAAAAGCACTTTTAAAGGTGCGCGTTATCGTAAAGAGATTCATTGTAATATCTGTGAATGATGAGCAATACTTGTCCATGTGATCTGGCAACTCTCTGTGAAAGCAATGCCAACACGACAGAAGTTAGTATATGAAAACTGTATAGCCCAGATGCAAAGGAGAGCTGAAACAGAGGACAGGACCTGAAAGTACATTTACAACAAGATAAGCGTGTGTGCAGTAGAGTGTGTAATAGAGAAAGCTGAAGATGTAGTTCGAGCAGTGATTGAGAACTGAACAATGTTGCTGCTGTTGTTTCATTTTCTTAGGGCCAACTACATATTTAACATGAGTGAAAACTGTCTGGGGAGTTTGAATGGAATATGGTTGCTGGTGGTTGAGCAGGAAAACGAGACTTACTAGGTACCCAAAGTTGAGTTAGGGGACTTTGGAAGTGCAAGTATCTGTGGGCACTAGTTGTTGCAGAAGAGATATCTTTATAGCATTGACTAGTCTAAGTGAAATTTACCTTTTCACTTGAAATGTCAGTTGCCTGTTGATGTAGTTTTATGTTCAACTAGGCATTATATCTGATGTGGCAACACTAATGTTATCTTTCGTAAAAATAACTGGATGTAGGTATTATGGCATTGATATGAAGATGTGGGTGTACTGTACCTTTAAGTGAGTTAAAAGCACAGGGCTACCTGACAGAACCAAGTATTCTGAGAAAAATATATATAATGTAACATTTGGTTGAACAACTCGATTAGCTGGTTGCCTAGAAACATCATAACAGATTCAAAAATACCAAATTCCAATCAAGTTTTAATTGAGTACATTGACAATCTTAAAGCCAATGACACAATCTGATGCTCTGGGATATAAGCCTGTGGAAAATTGAACAGTTGAGAGTTGATCTACCAAGCCACCAGCTTGTAAAAAGACTGCCTGAAAAATAGCTCTCTTAAAAGGTACCTTTATTGATCAGGTAACTGTACCTGTGAAACAGAATCCCCAAGAAGAAGACGAGAATTCAGAGAAAACTGAAAGCTGCCTGGCTTTGAGATAAGAGGTGTAGTTTTGTAAATCTTATTTGGGAGTTTTATCAGACTAGTATTATAGAAGGGAAGATAAAAGATAGATTAGAGGAAGGAATTGTAAATAGTTGTTAGTTAATTATTCTCTGTTATGCTTTTAGAAATAAAGTTGGTAATTTTTACTTTAACTAGTTCTTGGTCTATTGAATGTTCACAGATTAGTGCACAGGAGAAGTCTATTCTGTGTTGCTGATTTTAAATTAATTAGGAGACTTTACCCCATGTCATAACAGGCATTAAATAAGTCAATTTATATTTATTACAACTAACTTTTATACAGAATGGTTATATTCACAAGCACATCAGTGTTTGGGCTGACATACTAATAAGCCGATTAGCCTAACTTCAGGGGTCAATTTAGAATGGAAATGAGGAGACATTTCTTCAGTCAGAGAGGGGTGGACCTGTGGAACTTATTGACTTGGAGTGCAGTGGAGACCGGGGCATTAAATGTCTTCAAGACAGAGATTGATAAATTCTTAATCTCGCAAGGAATTAAGGGATATGGGGAGAGTGCAGGTAAGTGGCGTTGAAATGCCCATCAGCCATGAATGGCGGAGTGGACTCAATGGGCCGAATGGCCTTACTTCCACTCCTATGTCTTATAGTCTTATGGTCTAAGTTACTCAGAGAAAACACTTTCAATAATGTGTCATGCTTCAAGTGATCCTTGTTGAGATGGAGTATACAGTTGTCATACTCTCAGGTCACATGCTATGATATCATGAGTTTGCCAGTCAAGGCGCAGTGGTATATTGTGTCCCTTAGAAATATAGCATCATGCCGACTGTATGATAGAACACAATACATGTTAATTTATGTCTGTCTTAATACTGATTTGTATGAGAATATGAGGTACACAATGTGAAGCCATGGTTATTGCTTTATTTTGTTGTCCTTTGCTCAATTTTGTTCCTCTGGCTTATGGTTCTTTCACAGACATTGTAGCTCATGGGAAAGACCAAGAGATGAAACTACTTAAAGAATTGAAACAGACACAAGGTTTGGAAGAAAATGAAATTATAAAAGAATTTGGAAATAAAGAACACTTTCATTTCTTTATCTTTGCCCCACTCGAGCACCAGAAATTCTGTCTATTATTGAAAGTGATTTAACTCTTGGAGTTAGCCATAAGCCATCTTCCTGTAATGATCCTTGATTAAGATCAGTATCCTGTCCATTGAGCAAACTGAATGGATAGTAATAAGGCACAGGAGCACAAAAAAATTCTCTTCTGCCACAGACTTTCAGGTTATTCCAATTAAATTCTTCCAATTTAACCCTAATCATGGATTTTTTTTTACCTGGCAGACAGGGGGCATTTTACATGCGATGATAGGAGGGAAAGGAGGGGTTGACATCCAAAGATCATATTTTAAGGGTATAGCCAAAAGGTGAAACAAAGACATTGTTTTTCACTCAGTGAATGGTTAGGGTCTGGAATGTACAGCCTAAGGGTGTGGGGTAGGTAGTTCATTCAAGTGTTTACGGTCTAGAATTGCTGTTGGAGAGTGTGGGGGAGGTAGTTCACTCAAATGGTTAGTGTCTGAAAGGTATAGTCTGAGAGTGTGGTGGAGGTAGTTCACTCTGGAATGTACTCAACTGCCTTTTCTCTGAAGTTGTCTAAATATTCTTGCACCAAATAATCCTCTGACTGCTTTTTGATCCTCTTCAGCGAACCTGCCTCTTCCACACTCTCAGACAGTACATTCCAGATGCTAATTACTTGAGTGAATCAACCTCCACCACACTCTCAGAGAAAAGGCAGTTGAACGATGCGAGGTCTGTTGTTCTTCGAGTGAGCTGGTAAGGACACTAATGCTGAATTGTCCTTTCTGTGCTCTAATCAGTTGCTGATTCTCTGATCCTGAGAAAGATTTCTCCTCTGTTCGTTATCCCTAGTCTGTGCAGGAGATGGCAGTCTGATACCTTTCTCCATCTTTTTAGACATGAACTGGAACAATAAATGGATTACAAACAAAACTCTCCACCGTTAGCATGGCAACCAGGAGTACAGAGACACGGGGCAATCAGTTTGTTGTGAACCCCTTCAGGTAACAAGCAACAGGCTCTACCTCCCACTAACATCCTTGTCAGTCATTTGCTGATGAACATTTGCACACAAATATTAATATATATTAGGCTGCTCCAACACCTCGATCTCATGCCCATACTGCTATGTCTGTGCTTCAAGAATTCATTCAGTGGCCACTGTCAATGGTGACATTCAAATTAATGCTACCGTTCAGTACTTGACCCTAAAAGCTACCTTCAGTTTGTTTCGAACTGTAATGTACCAAACACAAACTCATCAGTCATACTTGATTTTGTGCAGCCGTTTACCACTGATAGCGGCTTCTGCTGCAAAATAATGCATTCCATTGTTATAATGGCCCAGAAATTCTGACTACAGCACCTGCAGTGTTACAGACTTTTCCATTAAACCTCAACCCCCAGCAGCTGAGATTGTTGTAGAGACACTTTGCCCCCCTTTTAAGGCACTAAGTACTATATTTGGAAGCTGAAATATCCAGTAGACCTGTTGAAAGCTACACTGAAGAGGTTAGTATGTACAATGAGTGAGCAGGTAAGGTGAGAGGTAGGTGGGTATAGTGTGGTAAGGACATAGAGCAGAGGTGGGGAACCTTTTCATGTTGGAAGGCTGCAGTATGTTAGTTGTAATCTAATAAGGCCGCATCCAAGAAACTTCAATTATATATTCTTCAAAATTCACATTTTTTTAATTGCGGTGGTCAGTCTGTGAGGATTACTTCGTTGAATTTTTTTTTACTCTCTGGTAGTTTAAATACATTCATTTTAAGATTAAAATAAAAATAATAAAGTGCAAAAAAGACATATTAATAAAAAATAAAAGATTTGTTCTGCAAAATTTGGATTCATTCGAAAGGCCACACACAATGACCTAGAAGGCCATATGCGGCCTTAAGGCTGCAGGTTCCCCATCCCTGAGGTAGAGTCATACAGCATGGAAACTTGTCCAAAGTGACCAGATTTCTGAACTGGTCCCAGTTGCCTGCACTTGGCCCATAGCCCTCTGAACCTTTCCTATCCATATACCTGCCCAAATATCTTTTTTTTTGTGTGTGTGGTTTTCTTTGGTAGGAGTCGGTGAGAGGTTGAGGGCAACAGGTGGATGAAGTGGGTAGCATGCCAGATAGAGTAAGTTGGTGGGGTTCAGATTTGGGGCAATGTGTTGGGTTAGGGTGGGGTTCGGTTCAGTGGAGGGGGGGTCGCTGTTGGGGCTGGCAGGTTTGGTTACATGTGGGTATTGTCAGGTCTGGGGTGTGTCAGGGATTAAGGGCATACTTTTGGTGATGTTGGTGGGAGATGGAGGGGCATCAGCAGTGATCTGGAGGGTCAGTTAGTTATTATTTAGCTGTTTGGACAGGTTTTCAATCCTTTAACCCATCATGGAGAAACTAGTCACCTGAAGTGAGTTGAAACTTCCAAACTTTCCCATTTTAACGGTCTTTTTTCTAAAGGTTCCAGATGCAGGTTAATTGCCCATTAAAGTTTCAATTTCCCAGGGTACTTCCCTTGCAGTTAGCTGCATTGGGTCTTCCTCATGGCCCTGACAGGTAATTCCAATCTTGCAAACAATAATCTGACCATCAGAATGTTTGGGCCAATTCCATGCAGAATGTGGGCATGGCCAGCATTAATTACCCATCCCTAACTGCTATGGAGGAGGTGATGGTGATGAGCCTCATTTTTAAATTGCTGCAATTCTTTGGATATAATGGCACCAGAACACTGTTAGGGAGGAAATTCAAGGGTTTTGACCCAGTGACAGTAGAAGAACGGTGATATATTTTCAAATCAGGATGGTGAATGGCTTGGCAGGGATGTGGAAGGTGTGATGTTCCCATGTATCTGCTACCTTTATCTTTTTAGCTGTAAGTGGTCTAGGGCTCAGAAGTGTTATTGAAGGAATCTTGGAGGATTACATTTAGGTGGTCCACACTGCTTTCACTGCATCAGTGATAACGAGAGTGAATGTTATGGATAATAAAGTAGATGCTTTGTCCGAGATAGTTTGGAACTTCTTGGGATATTTGGAGTGCATTAACTCAGGCAAGGAGAGATTATTCACCCACAGTTCTGACTTGTGCCTTATAGACAGTGGTGATGGGATATTGAGGAATCAGAAGAAGAGGCCCGATATGTAAATAGTAGCGGATTCAAGGAATGGAAGGTTCTTGGGGCCACCAGCTAAAAGATTTTTTTCATTATTGATAGGTCAACAGGGAGACAAGTCTTGAATCCAGCTTAATGAGAATACGATAGGTCATTGTCTGTGCTATTGGAACCAATCTGATTGCCCCACTCCTATCCAGCTGTCTGAGCTAAGCAGACGCTCTCCATGAAGATGATGTCATTGAATGTCAAGGAGTGAGGGTTAGACTCTCTCTGATGGAAATGTTCATTGCCTAGAATATGTTTGGTACAAATATTGCTTCTCACTTATCAGCCCAAGCCTTAATGTTGCCCAGATCTTGCTGCCTTTGAACACAGTATCTGAGGAGTATTATTCAGTATCTGAAGAGTCATGAACAGTGCTGCACAGTGTGCAATCATTGACAATAACCCCACTTCTAACCTTATATTGAAGGGTAGGTCATTGATGATGCAGCAGGAAATGGTTGGGCTGAAGATACTACCCTGAATATCTCAGTTTTTGTGGTGCAGTGGTAGTGTCCTTGCTGTTGGCCTGGAAGGTCTGCGTTCAAGTCCTGCCTGTTTCAGAGATGAGTTATCACATATCTGAATTGGTTTATTAAAAATTCTATCCAAAGAACTCTTGCATAAGTACCTGGAGCTGGCATAATTGATCTCCAAAAACACAACCATCTTCCTATCTGCCAGATATGACTCCAACCAGCAAAGATTTGCCCGTGATTCCAGTGTTGCTAGGGGTCCTTGATATCACACTTGGTCAAACGCAGCATTCATGTCAAGGGCTATCACTCTTATGTCACCTCTGGAGGTCAGCGCTTTTATCCATGTTTGAACCAAGGCTGTAATGTGGTCAGGAGCTCAATGGCCCCCGACAGAACACAAACTGAGCATTGGTTAACAGATTATTATTGAGTGAGTACCATTTGATAAGACTGTTTATTATCCTATCCATATTTTTGCTAATCATTGAGAGTAGACAAATAGGACAATAAATGGTCAGGCTGAAATTGTTGTGCTTTTGTTATGCAAGATATACCTGGCCAATTTTCCGCATTATCGGATTGATATAGCAGTGTTGCAGCTATACTGGAACAGTTTAGCTAGGGGCACGGTTAATTCTGGAGCACTGGACTTCAGCACTGTTTAATTGATTCATTTCTTGTGGCCCTCAAAACACCAAATTAGTTCATGCTGATTATATTCACTGTTGTTATGTAATTCAGCTGTTTTGCTTCTGGTTAACTTATCAAAGAATCGGTTAATCTCTTCTTGTTTATAGCACTAGAAGGTACATCTATCTTCAAGGAGTTAATTTGGGTACAACGGGATAAAAGGCTTCTTTGAGCATTGTGCAATTTAATTATCTAGCCTTCTAAAAACTCTGTAATGATGTTTGGGCAGAGGTTCCTGTCTCTCAGCAATACCTCAGTTGTTTAAATATCACCTTTCTCAAAAGCAGAAAGTGGAGGGACTATATGAAATGATCTCAGAAAAAAAAAACATAATTAAATCTACATCTACAAACAGACCTTTGGCAAGACCTTGAATTAATCACTGGCTTACTTATCTTTAAACCTGACTTTAGAGTGGTGGCGATTAATCATTCAAAGAAAGCCCAAGTTGGACAAGTTTTTTTGTAATTTTAAATCCCAATTTTGCCCACTCTCAGAGATGGAAATTAGCCTGAGGTGTTGTCAACTTGGAAGTCTTTTTTACTGGTCTTTAAGCTTGCTGCCCATTTTGAGGTGTTTCTGTAATAGCACTATACTCTAGTGACTCTGGGATTGAACTAAAAGCTCCTAGCTTGTGAGCTCAGGTTCTGCTGGGGAAACTTGCTGAATTTAATTTTGCGGATCTGGTTATTTGAGGCCCAGCCCCAGGAAAATGGGAGCTACCAAAATATTGTGCAAGCCCAGACAAAAGCAGAAATTGCTGGAAAAACACAGCAGGTCTGGTACTGTTTATTAAGAGAAATCAGAGTCAACATTTCAGGTCCAGAGACCCTTCCTCAGTACATTCTGAAAGAGGCCAATTGGGTATCAATAAAAAAAAGAAGAAAAAAAATCCACATTTATATGTTGTCTCTCTATGAAGTTGAGAAATTTCAAAGATTTTTTAAACAGCTGATAAAGTACATTTAAATTGTGTCCACTGTTGTAAATGAGAAAACATGGGAGTTGATCTATACACTGCAAGATTCCTCAAACAGCAAAGACCAATAATCTGTTTTGTCTCGTCGCTGATATGACAGTGTTTATTGGCCAGAGATAGTTTCCCTGCTCTTCTTTATAGTAATGTCATGAGATCTTTAGCATCCATTGAGATAGGTATGTGCTGTCTTAATTGGCATTTCATTTAAAGGATGGCTTTGCTAGCAGTGCATCATTCATTCAATACTACACTGGAGTATCACCCTTGACATTACTACATATGGTAATGATTCTGAAAGAGTAAATGCTATAGTTGCACCAATCTCCACCCAATCCAATAATGTCATAAAATCTTTAGGTGGAGGATTTGCATGAGGTCCTTATAGAGACAGATGCCTTACTCTGGCTCCTGATGGCCTTAAGTAATTATGCCTAATTCATCCATGTAACTTGTACCTGCTGTAATAATGCTATAAACTGCCTCAAGTTATGTAATGTGTTTCTCTTGTAAAGATTCAGTGGTGGTCCATCCTCCACAATCAATAGTTAGGTAAAGCTTGTGGACTCAGTAAAGAGAGGAGGTTTGGTGACAGTACCCTACTCCACCCACAAGTTGACAGTAGTTGATAACCTAGAGCCCAATACAGCAAACCTTGTTTAACTGGTGCCTTATGAACCAGAACTCTCAATAAACCTGCAAAACTAATATACCGGAAATACCAGAAGTTTATTGTATTATCAGGTCTCTGTGTTGTGGGAATAGTCAATTGAAGGTATGAGTGAGAAGACTCTCTGATGGGAAGATTTATTTAAGGCAAAGTTACATCGTTACTTAACTGATTTATAACAGTGATGCGTATACCCCCTGCATTATGTTCCTATTACTTATTGTGCTTTTCCACACTGATTGCATGGACCTCTTGATCAACTGGAATATTTGATCAAGTGACACACTCCAAGTCCCATAGGTGTCAGTTAACAAAAGGGTTTGCTGTACCCTGTAGTGATCACAGTGGGCATCCCAAGGTAATAATAATTGACAGAATCCAGTCAAGGCTGGATTCTTCACGTCAGAGCCAGTAAGATGTGCAGGGACAACACTGTGAGTGAGGAAGAGTGCAGACACTTGCCACAGTGAAACTTGACAGCAGCCTTAGAGAAGGAAAAGGCACTGAAGGAGCAATTGGTCACTCTGGGAGTAAAACTAGAGATCTCTAAAGTCAAGGGAAACAAGCATTTGTACAGTAACAGAAAAGAACAGAATAGACAAGATTGGAGTAGAATAATGTTCCTACCCTGCAAAACACACCTCACCACCATCTGAGTACGCTCTGTGAGACACGGCGACAGCGGAACAACCAAGAGGTCAAAAATTAATTTATACCGAAATCAGAAAACTTGCAGAGTTTGCAGAACAACAAAAAAGGAATTTATAAGAATCTTGACACTGGAAAACTCTATCACAGGAGATCCAACAGATTCACTTTACAAAGGGTGGCACAGTGGCACAGTCGTGCACACTACTACCTCACAGCACCAGGGACCCAAGTTTGATTACATCTTTGTGGCGTTTGCACGTTCGCCCCATGTCTGTGTGGGTTTCCCCTGGGTGCTCCGGTTTCCTCCCACAAACCAAAAAGGTTAGGTGGATTAGGAGAAAGTGAGGACTGCAGATGCTGGAGACCAGAGCTGAAAATGTGTTGCTGGAAAAGCGCAGCAGGTCAGGCAGCATCCAAGGAACAGGAGATTCGACGTTTCAGGCATAAGCCCTTCTTCGTCGAATCTCCTGTTCCTTGGATGCTGCCTGACCTGCTGCGCTTTTCCAGCAACACATTTTCAGGTTAGGTGGATTAGCCATGGGAAATCTGGGGATATAGTGAGCCTGGGTACTATGCTGCTCAGAGGGTCAATGTAGACTTAATGGGCCAAATAGCACACTTCCACAGTGTAAGGATTCTCAAAATATGGGCACTATAAATAGACACATGATGAACCAATACAGAGAGTAAGCCAAACAACAGACATTATGAGTCAGTGCCAGTGTTGTAGAATAACGAATCCTCACAGGAAATGCCAAGCCATGACAAAAGAATATTACATTTGTAAGATTACAGGTCACTTCCAGAAAATATGCACAAGCAGGAAACAGTTTAATACACATCCAACCTAATCAACAGACTGAGAGTAAGGATTTATTCAAACAGAATGGAGATGAGCTGCATCTGGCTTCATGGAAACCAGACCAACAGTCCCAGGTCCAATTCAGAGCCAGAGATTGCCTGATCTGAAAGTCCAGGATACAAGGAAGAAAGTATTTGTTTCAATAGAGCAGCCCTCTTCCATGGTGAACGTTCATTATTTTAAAGACCCCTTGAATTTTAGAGTCATAGTCATAGAGTTATACAGCATGGAAACAGACCCTTCAGTCCAACTTGTTCATGTTGACCAGTATCCAAAATTAATCTAGTCCCATTTGCCAGTATTTGGCCCATATCCCTCTAAACCCTTTCTATCCATGTATCCATCCAGATGTATTTCAAATGTTGTAATTGTAACCACCTACACCACTTCTTGTGGCAGTTCATTCCTTACATGCACCACTCTCTGCTTGAAACAGTTACCCCTCAGGTTCTTTTTACCCCACAGATGCCTCACAGGTTCCTTAAACCTGTGCCCTCTAGTTTTGGACTCTCCTACTCTGGGAAAAATACCTTAGCCTTTCACCCTATTCATACCCTTAATGATTTTTTAAATTAGTCTCTACAAGGTATAGCTCAGACTCTGATATTCCATTGAAAATAACCCAACCTGTTCAGCCTCTCCCTATAGCTCAAACCCTTCAACTGCAGCAACATTCTTGTAAATCTTTTCTGCACCTTTTTCTTAAGAAAGCCCTGGTTTGTTCAGTCTCCCTTGACAGTTATATCCTCTTAGTTTTTGCACCATCCTCATACATTCTCGTTTACATTGTTTCCAGAGCCTCTGTATTTGATGAGGAAGAAAGGATGAGGATTATGGAAAGTATGCTAAATTGCTGTGCGTAAATATTTAAACTGAGTTTAAAGTTTACAGTGAAGTGTCAGTGAGCTGCAAGCAACTTTGAATTACTGGTAATGAGCACAGTTCCTCCCAACCTCCACCATCAACCTCCTGCAGTCCCCACACTGCTTGATGCTCAAAAGGGTTTTGTTCAAAATAATGTGGCTTTTTTTCAAAGGAATATATTTTGTTCCACTGTTTTTGTGAATCAAATGAATGCTCAACACAATTTGAGCCTACCCTGAAATAAACGGTCTTCGCCATAAAAGTCTGAATATTGAATCCAGATTAATGTTTTTGCACAGGATGTTCTCAATAACAGATAAGATTAAATTGCGACTCAAAAATGTGTACACAAGTGAAGAGTAACTGCTAATGCCAGGGACTGGCTGTGAAATGAATGCATTTACTGTAAAATGTGCCGAGAGAGAAGAGATGTAGCTGTTTGTCTCCAATATTGAGGTGGACAATGCTGCAGGAAAATATTAAATTGATTCTAACTCTGGTATAAATTAGTTTGGTAATTAGTCAAAACACTAAAAACACTACTAATGTCATTAACAATGCAGAGTAATTAGTTAATTGAAGTGAATTTACCTACAGATGTCAGAGCTGTTGGTCTGCTGTAAAATATAGAAGTTCATGAGCAGCATTGCAATCCTGAATTATAACATCTGTAGTAAGTACCTACATCTCAAGAAACTGTAGCTCACATCTGATGAGCTCGGTTCAAGACAAAAACGTTGTGGAGAATCAGATAGCAGGAGAATTCTCTTGATCCCAGGAGGCAGTCATAGCCCTTAGCGTGATTGCACTAGTCTGATGGTGGCAGGGACAGCGCGCACATGTCTAGGTGGTCGCTGCAAGCTGCCGAGAATTCTGGATACAAAGAAGGGAGATGTTATCACTTATAAAGATGTATTGAAGATCCTTCCCAATATGGGATAATAAAGGTGCAATTGAAAGTGTTAAAAGTAAAACTGTACCTAAGTGGGAGAAGACGGGGAAGGAAAGCAATCTGAAAATTGTTTTTTTACAGACAATCCTCCTGTACTCAAAGCTAACTTTGCTTCTCTCTGCACGGATGTGCTACACATGCTGAACTTCTTCAGCACTTTCTGTATTTTCTTTTCTCTCTTGTTTCCCATGTCCTCGCAGATTTGAGGCTGCAGCAAATGGATACAACTAAACACATGTCACTGGGTGGCATGGTGGCTCAGTGGTTAGCACTGCTGCCTCATAGTACCAGGGATCCAGGTTTGATTCCACCCTCAAGTAATTGTCTGTGTGGAGTTTGCCTAGTCTCCTCATGTCTGTGTGAGCTTTGTCTGGGTCCTTTGAATTCCTCCCATAGTCCAAAGATGTGCTGGTTGTTAAATTGCCCAGGTTGGGTGGATTGGCCCTGGGAAATGCAGGGTTACAGAAGTAGGATGTATCTGGGTGCACTGATCTGCAGAGGATAGCTGTGGACTCAATGGCCTACTTCCTTATTTGTAGATTTTCTAAGATTCTGTTTCAGTGCAATAAACAGACAAAACAACGAAGCACGAAGCACAAAATCATCCAAAACCTGTCAGTGACCAGAGTGACTAAAAAACTGGACCCTCCAGTATAAAACAAACCAAATGGCCACTGATAGGCAGCTAAGGGAATCTCAGGTGCAGTGCTGGCAGAGCCTTCACTTTTTCCCTTATCCATCAAGGTGAAAAGGTTCAGAAAAGATTTACAAGGATGTTGCCAGGTTTGGAGGGTTTGAGCTATACGGAGAGGCTCAACAGGCTGGGGCTGTTTTCCCTGGAGTGTTGGAGGTTGAGGGGTGACCTTGTAAATATTTACAAAATTATGAGGGGCATGGATAGGGTAAATAGGCAAAGTCTTTTCCCTGGGGTCGGGGAGTCCAGAACTAGAGGGCACAGGTTTAGAGTGAGAGGGGAAAGATATAAAAGAGACCTAAGGGGCAACGTTTTCACACAGAGGGTGGTACGTGTATGCAATGGGCTGCCAGAGGAAGTGGTGGAGGCTGGTACAATTGCAATATTTAAGAGGCATTTGGATGGGTATATGAATCGGAAGGGTTTGGAGGGATATGGGCCGGGTGTTGGCAGGTGGGACTAGATTGAGTTGGGATTTCTGGTCGGCATGGACGGGTTGGACCGAAGGGTCTGTTTCCATGCTGTACATCTCTATGACTCTATGACTCTAATGATTTCTATAGGTGGAATATAATTATAGTAGGGGACAGGACATCAAGGGTTAAACATGACTGGGAGCTTTTCCTGAAACCTTCCAATGCACAGCAGGTGCTTCAGTAGTATTAAAATGTACTCGTCAATAGCTTTTGAGTTAATAAAAAAAACTTTGCTTTATAAACTCGATAATATTATCTGACAATAAAGTTAATGAACCAATTTCAGAATAGCTTTCAACTTTAGCCAAAGGAGGCACAGAAAAAAAAGAAAATTCATTTAAGTACAATGATATTTTTTCCTGAGAGATGCAAAACTGTATATGTTTCGCCAATTTTATTGTAAAAAGACCCATTTGATTTATTTTTATTTGGGAACTAAAATCGTTAAAGGATTGGTGGAGGGAATTCAAGATGACCTGCTTATGTCAGTTGGCTTAATCTCAGAGCCATAGCCTCAAAGCTTACATTGTTTAGTTTTATTCATTTATGGGATGTGGGCATAGCTGGCTGGGTGAGTTTTTATTTTCCACTCCTAACTGTACTGGAGACAGTGGTGATGAGCTGTATTCTTGAACCGTTGAAGTCTTTGTGGTGCAAGACCACCCATAATGCTTTTGGAGGGAGTTCTTGGACTTTGATCCAGCAACACTAAAGGAACGCTGACGTATTTCCATCAAATTTAAACTCCATCAATTCAGAAAAAAGTGGAGTCTTCCATTCTTCTTCCATGTTCAGTTCTGTAAGAGTTGCTTGAATAATCTGTTGCAGTTTTTGTTGTGTCTGTGTTGTCTAATTGGTACCATGGATTGTAACTTACATAGGCTTACAGCATAACGTAAATCTGTAATTGTTGGTTTGTAATGTCCCAGCAAATTGAATGCACTTGTACTCCACACTACTAGTCTTGCCCATTGGTGAACTGTTGTATACTGAAAGTTTTGCATTTATAGGATCTTTCATGACTCCCCATGTCTTTGGGCACCTTGGTTTTATAAATCACAGGGGGCAGTTTATTAGTAGTTGGATCTCTGTCAATCTTGCCAATAACAAATGGTCAGCAGTCTTCTGGCCACAGATACTTTGATATCATTTTTGCAAGCAGTTCAGATGGTGTCAAGAGTGTGGTCCTGAAAAAGCACAGCCAGTCAGGCAGCATCCGAGGAGCAGGAAAATTGATGTTTTGGGCAAAAACCCTTCATCGGAAAGTTTTGCCCAAAATGTCAATTTTCCTGCTCCTCGGATGCTGCCTGACTGGCTGTGCTTTTTCAACACCACACTCTTGGCTCTAGTCCCTAGCATCTGCAATACTCACTCTCGCCTAGTTCAGATGGTGTGTTGACACTAATGTTCCATGTGAGATTGACAGGGGAAAACATGTGTTCACTACACTCTGTCTTGCATACATTATCAGATTATGATTTATTGATCACTTCATGTATAACCCTCTTAAAGGTTACTTGATAATCTTTATTGTACTTGAAGGTACTCCTTGCATTTAGCCAGTTTTGGTAAATCTATGTCTCTTTATAACTGCCTCATGCACTAACTTTGCCAATGACCTTTACTGCCACATGTCTTTCAAAATTGCTTGTACTATGGTGACCATTGAACATTGATCAACATTGATATGAACATTTCCTTGGTGCATGCAGAAGGCCACACCTTCTACATATTTAGCTATGTTTGGGTATTCAAATCATTGTGTCAACTGTTGAGTTTGCATTTAAGGTTTACATGTTACTTCGTGCGAGCCTTCAGTAGCATTTTGATTTAAATGGTTTTGATTTGTCGAGCAAGTCTTTCTGGAAAGCCTCCATAGTGTATAATCACCAACTGAACAATTCTGCTTGCTAGCTCTCCATCTGATATATCACATAATGAGCCCTTTCCTTTGCACAAGCTCACAAAGTGATTTATGAATTTTGCAACCTCTCTCCAATTAATACAACTTCTAATTTAGTCCGAGTCTGAATTGACCCTGTAATGTGGTCATCTCTTTTATGGATCCTTTATTCATTTAGCTGTGAATCCTAATGGGTTTAGTCTGTGTCTAGTAAACTTGAATTCCAAATTGTTATACAAATCCTAATGCTTTGTTTTTCTGCATCGGGTATACCCAAATCCTGAAATCATAGTTCTGAATGGTATTTAAACAATTTAAATTCAGTTAGGAGAGTTACTTTGTCCCAATTTAAACTAGGGAATTTTGTAGACATTCTGACAATATGGTATTGAGGATCCGTTACTTACGATCAATCCAGCACTCACCTCAGTCATTATCCTTTCTCAAAAATGTTAAACTGGCCTCTTAACAGAGTTTTGTCTGTATACTTGAAAGTTGTACATTCAACACTCTCCAATACTGCAACAAGTAAATATATCAAGGAAACAAATGAAGAACTGCAGATGCAGGAAATCCAATATAAAAACAGAAATTGCTGGGGGAACTCAGCAGATCAACTGGCAGCATCTGTAGAGAGAAAGCAGAGATAAAGGTTTGTGTCCAGTGAACCTTCTTCAGATCAGTGTTCGGTGTCCTGAAGAAGGGTCACTGGACTGGAAATGTTAATTTTGCTTTCTCTCCACAGATGCTGCCAGACCTGATGGGTTTCTCCAGCCAATTTGTGTGAATACATCAAAGATTGTCTCATGCACTTTAGCATGATCCAAGTTTGTAACCTTGCTGTGATAAATCATTTAGATTTATATTAATTTCTTAAATCCATACGTTTGCTTAATGAATTCCAATATGCTTTGAACCTGCTTTTCTTTGCCACTCTCCCCCTTATACTGGGGTCTTTCTTCATATTTTAAAAATGGTGTGTCTTGGGCTTCATGCTTTAAAAAAAAATCCTGGCTTTCAATTACAATTTTACAAGCATCAAAATCATTTCTCTGGTTATGAATTTTCTGCATATCACTTCCAATAATGTCAGTTCAATAATAATAAACTTAATGGCCCTTTGTTTACATTTTTGCAGTTTAAAGCAGTTCCCAAACTCAATGGGTGATTAGTAGTTAGTCGTCTCTAGTTTCTCTTATCCTGTTTTCCCAGTTAATTGTATGATCTCCTGGTCAGACATCCTCACACTTTGCTTCAGTGTAATAATTTACAATTTGAACTCTGATCTCAACTGGCACCTTGTTGAATTTTGACTTGGGTCTGTTCTGATTGCGTTTAGCCCACACTCTCTTTTCCAGGACTTTTTCTTTGCTTCTGGCTGTCTGCTTCAGAGTGCGACCAGAGGGTCATTACTTTCTCTACAGCCCCTGCTGACTGACGGTAGTTTAAACATTGTTTTCTCTCTGGAGCTGTCTGTCTGCTGCAACGTCCTGAAAGTGTACGCTCACTACTCTGCAGACTTTTCCTTTGCTGTTTCTCTCTTCAGGTTTTAGTGGGTGCTTCCCATTGTTAACTGTTACAAACCTACAGGCAACAATGTTTAACATTTGTTTTGTTCATTCGTGGCCAGGCCAGTGTGTATTACCCATTCAGAATTGCCCAGAGGCCAGTCAAGTGTCAAGCATATTGATGTGGGTCCGGAGTCACTGTAGGCCAGACCTGGTGAGGTTGACAGCTTCCCTCTGTAAAGGGCACTCATGAACCAGATGGGTTTTTCCAGCAAATGATTATAGTTACTGTTGGATTCTTAATAACAAATTTTTATTTTTTACAATTCAAATTCCATCATGACAGGATTCATACCCAGCTCCCCACAAAATTAACAGGGTCTCTGGGTTAATCATTTAGTGATGACATCATGAGGCCATCAACTCCCATTAAACATTGACCTGTTAATTAATATTGGCCTATTAATGAAAATGTCAGTCATCAGGGAATAACTAACTTCATGGATTACTACAATGGGAAATATATTATGCGCTATGAAAGCAGACATTATTACACCCAACTGATTTCTGACTGCACAGTTTGATAGGCAGGCAGTCACAACATTGAATGCACACAACACAAGGAGGCCAAACTCTCTAATGTACATACAACAGTAAGTGGGGGTAGCAATCAAGAGGTCTACTTTATCCTAGAAGGTGTCAAACTTCTTGTGTGTTGGAGCTACACTCATCCAGGCAAGTGGTGAGCATTTCATCACACTCCTGACTTGTGTCCTTTATTTGGTGGGCAGTTTTTGGGGAGTCAGAAGCGAACTTATTCATTGTAGTATTCTGAGCTTTGACCCATTCTTATAGTCAATGTTGTCCCTCATTATTTATTGTGCAATGGGGACCTCTGAGGCCTATGCATGGCAGAACGTCCTAAAGTGAAAGCCAATGCACTGGTATAGGAGAAAATGAGGACTGCAAATGCTTGAGATCAGAGTCGAAACAAGTGCTGGAAAAGAACAGCGGGTCAGGCAGCATCCAAAGAACAGGAGAGTCACATTTTGAGCATAAGCCCTTCATCAGGCATTGGTATGGCAATCTATGTGTGTGTAACTTCTGAGTGACTACAGACTCATGAAGCTGTACATATTAGAGGGAACATTGCTGGCAATTAAAGCTGTTACCCATCTGGTCCTCTTCAGTTTCTAGTCAATGGTAATCCCCAAGATGTTAATAGTTAGGGATTCAGTGATAGTGACACTATTGAATATCGGGGGAGATGCGTTAGATTATGTCTTTGTGGAATTGGTTATTGATTGGCGTTTGTGAGTTGCAAGTATTAGTTGCCATTTGTCAGCCCAAACCCTGGATATTGTTCAGGTCCTGCTGCATTTGGACATAGACTGCTTCAGTATCTGAGGAGTCACAACTGGCAAACACTGCACAATTATTCCCACTTTTGATTTTATGATCGAGGAAAGGTCATTGATCAAGCAGCTGGAGATGTATGAGCCAAGGACACTAGCCTGAAGAACTTCTGCAGAGATGTGCTGGAGCTCAGATAACTGACGTTAAAATAAAAATCATCTTCCTTTGTGTCAGGTATGACTCCAACCAGTGGAGAGTTTGTCCCCCGTATTCCCATTGATTCCAGTTTTGCTCTGGTTCCTTGATACCATACTCAGTTGAATGTGGCCTTGATGTCAAGGGTTGTCACTCTCACCTCCCCTCTGGAATGCAGCTCTTTTGTTCCTGTTTGAATCAAGGCTGTAATGAGGTCAGGAGCTGAATGGCCCTGGTGGAACCCAAACTGGGCATCACTGAGCAGGTTATTGTGTTTTATTTATTTCTTTTTCAAAGCTCATAATCATCTAAGAATCTGGTGATAATAAAATTTCCAGGTGAGCCAATGTTACAACAAACCATTGATGAATAATTATCATAATTATTTTTGCCATTACAAGAGCCTGATTTTTAAAACGCTTCCTCCCTGAGTAACTACAATTTCTTTTCATTAACTAATTTTCTTTCATTAGAAAACAACTATTAGACTCGAACTTCGCAAAAACACTGCATAAATCAAGAACAGAAAGTACAGCTGCAGTGAAATGAATCCCTCATGGTAAGCAGTCAACAAAAGGCAGGGACTGTGGATGCTGGAAATCTGAGTACAACGTGCTCAAGAAACCAAGCAGCTTCTGTGGAAAGAGGAGTGGAATTAACTTTTCAAGTCTGATGTGACTCTATGGAACTGAGGACAGGTCAAAAATACCATGGGATTTACGCTGCTGATGACGGGATGGAGGAGGAAATGGAACAGTAAGGAAATGTTGTTTGTGATGTCGAACCAATCATTGCCAGCCAATGTTTCCAGGGGAGACTGCTCTCAGCAATCCTCCTTCCTATACTAGGAATAAGGTTAACATTGAGTGAGTCTTAACAAGAAGATCCACTTGTTTTAACAAAATGCTGTTTATTGCATGATAGCAACAGCAAACAAGTCACTTTGGCTCATTACAAAGGATGCAAAAACCAGAGATGTCATGCCTAGTTTCGTTGAGATCGTGAGCTAGTTTTCTGATTCTTCACACAACACTGAATGGCATTGCTCAATTGATTGAAGCTTAATGCAGTTCCTAAGCAACAACCTTTTCCAAACCATTACCTTGCTTCGCATCTCTTATTTCCCTTTAGTGAACATTTATGTGCACAAGTATACAACTATTCTTACAATTACTACTACTCCAGCTCTTCCCTGTTAAAATTGTTCATCTCCTTTCAGGGTTTTCCAGTGATTCTTTCTGGTTTCTGGTTTCTGCTTTCATGTTGTCACAGTCAAAGAAAGCTGTAGAGTCGTAGAGATGAACACCATGGAAACGGACCCTTTGGTCCAACTCATCCATGCCAGCCAGATATCCTAAACTGATCTAGTCCCATTTGCCAGCACTTGGCCCATGTCCCTCTAAACCCTTCCTATTCATATACCCATCCAGATGCCTTTTAAATGTTGCAATTGTACCAGCCTCTACCACATCCTCTGGCAGCTCATTCCATACACGAATCACCTTCTGCATGAAAAAGTTGCCCCTTAGGTCCCTTTTATATCTTTCCCCCTCACTGTAAAACTATGCCCTCTCATTCTGGACTCCCCCACTCCCGGGAAAGGACCTTGTCTATTCACCCTATCCATGCCCCTCCTGATTTTATAAGCCTCTGTAAGGTTGTCTTAAATGATCGATAATTCTAAGCACAATTCAGTATCTTATGAATTCTGTCTTCAAAGCTCCATAGTCGCAGCTTTTCACTCATTTGTCGAGGTCATTAACAAAACTATCTACAGATTCCACTGGATGCTTAACTCTTCTGTGAGAGCTGCTGTTTGAAGTAAGTTGCTTATTATCAGATTAAAGTTATTATTAAACTCCTAAAGAATTTCTTCAAAAGTATCTGTGCCCATCTCTGACTTTGAATCCTCAGACATGTATTATTTATCCAGCCATCTTCTTCGGAATCTGATTATTTATTCTCCTGTATTTAAAACTGATTAAAATCTTTGGTATATCAGCATTGTATGTAATTACCAGACTTTTAGCTTTACTTTTAATCTTGCAGTATATCAAGCTGTTTCAATCTTCTGATCAACCAATTTAATAATTCCACTCTATTGTGATACTGCCCTCATGTCCTCATTTCTGAAGCATTTAATCTCTGTATTAATTCAATGTTGCACTATATTCTTCTGATAAAGTTTATGATTCTATTTCACGTCATTGCTGCATTGTTTCACTTTTTACAAAACTCTATTAAATGGTAAGCTGCATCTCTGTACTGATTGATGGTCATGTTTTTTGTTTGACTATTAGAATAGTGAGTAACGTTCTGTGGATAAGTTGGAGTTTCTCTCACTTCCTGCAGCTACAAGTTTCCTGCTTTTCCACTTCTCATTTTTCTACATTTTACAGCCGAAGGCAAAATGCACCCCTTTTCCTGCATCACGTTTAGATGTGGAAATGGGGCACATCAAAGCCTTCCTGTGAGATAATGACTTCCTTGATCAGACAGGGTATCATTGGACATCATGTAAACCCATGAGAGTCCCAAAGGCTGTCACTCTTCAGCTTGATTAGTCCCCAGTCTATTTCAGATTATCAGGGAGGGGTAAAGTATTTCAAATGTTTGAACAACAAGTGAAGCTAGCTGTTTCACACTGTTACTGTGCAGGAGCACCATGAGTGGTGTTCTTCACTAAAAGGATGCTGCCATCAAGCCAAAAAAAAACACTCTACACAGCAAACACATTACTAATGTAGGACACAGATTTGAATGCCTGTGTAAGGCCAGGTATATAGATTGTATGTTCCAAAGACTGGTGGGTCATACCAAATAGCACATCCCTTCAGCTGTTGATAAGCAAGCAAAGCACTGGCTGTAGCAAAAAAGTTCATGGTTTCAAAAAAAGGTTAATCCACTGTCCAACCTTGGATGTGATTCTGGAATTAAACAACAGTTGCTGCATAACCCTGAGTTTCTGAAGAATTACATTGCCAATTCATTTATCACAGTGAGTTGGAATCATGGAGTAACACACCTGAGTGTACTAGAAACTACATATATTAATACACATGGCACTGTTTCAACACTGCCCTTGTTTCAAGTTAACAAAATCAGTGACATCAGTTTATTATCCTCTGGCTCATTTCTCTCAAAAATCTGCTGATCAATCAAAGTCAACCTGTTGTGATCAAAATTTAAACTGAATGTATCAGTTAACTGTCAATCGACATTGATGGATGCATGCTGTATGGCACAACCTCAATCAGAGTCCAACTATCAACCAATCGGTATTCCCTTGAATCAGTCTTCGCATCAATTGGCCTGATGAGAACAAGAGAAAAAGTGTTTTGGCAATACTCATGTCTGAATTTTGTTAAAGTGATAATGTCTTTCAAGTGGCAAACTCATGTGTGTTCTCTTTATAGTGTCAGGTGAACTTTATCACTGCTGTATCCTTGGAGTATTGAAGCAACAGTACCTATTGTGATCGCCATGTCATATGTGCTGTGGAAGCAAACACAACCAACTAATGGCTGGGCTAAAGTCTGTCACCACTACTCTTTCCTATACAGAGGAATCTCGTATATCTGGCATTTGATTACCCGAATTTCGGATTATCCAGCAAGATCGCAAGGTCCCGATGCTTGGCTAAACTATGTTATCCAGCATTCAACTTTCTGAACATGTAATTATCTGACAAAATACTCCCCGACCATGTCATTCAGATAATCAAGGTTCCTCTGTATTAGATCTAAATCCATCTTTGGCTAACAGTGGTAGAGGATGCTCCGCTAATCACTCTTATTAAGAAGTTCTGATGAACAGACACTGGACTCGAACAGTTAGCCCTATTTTCTTCCCATTGATGCTACCAGATCTGCTGAATTTTTCCAGCAATTTTTCTTTTCGCATCACTAACAGCCAGGGTTTTATTAAAACGGAAACACAATTGTTTTAACAACAAGCTGTAGTTAATTGCATAGTTAAGTAATGTAAGGTTGGTGTCAGATATATTAATATAATTCATTAGTAAATTCAGAGTTTTGAATTTTGAATTAGTAGCATATCAGTTTCTGCATGTCTGAAGGAGTTTAATGATTAACCTGTAAGTATTTCTGTAATCATAGTGATTTCTTTAAAATAGTGTGAGAGAAAAACTTCATGGAAATTATTGGTATTTTGTCTACATTAGGAGAGTTTTATGAATAATTTTATTTTGCAGTGTGCTTTAAATGTATGCTATATCTAAGTAGTTGGGTTCATTCTATTTTATTTTCATCTCTTATTGCGTAACAAACTGCAGTTTTATTTTTAAAATCAGATCTGGAATATTGCCTGCTTATGTTTCAGTGAGAGACCATCCCGTTAAAACAAAAGTGAAAGACCAGACAAGTAGATTTCAGTCTGGGATCTCCCTTGTTGAGTCAGAACATTAGCTGGGTTTATAACAGCAGTAATGTGTACAAGTTACATTGGCTAGATAGACAATCTACTAAGATTATCAGGAGCCCATGGTGTTCTTAATCTATACTCATGTGACCCCCAGATCAATTTTCTCTCTAAGTCTTAACGTTCTCTTAGCATCCTGAGGGTCTGGTAGCACACTTCCCATAATTGACTTGCAGTTTCATAAGCCATGGTTGCTTCAAAAGTTTGTCCAGACGCGACCAAATTAGAGGGAATGTGGCTCCATACTGCAACTTTAATTGTTTCAGAATCGTTATCTTATTCAACAGAAATGTCAGGGAATTATTAGAAAGCAGGGGAGATTCAGGGTCGAAGTTGTGATGGAACAAGAAACAATGGTTGAAGAGAAGTGACAAAGCATATGTTGCATGTAGATATTAATAGCAGAATAAACATCAGCTCTGACTGAAAGCAAAGGTGAAAGCAAGACATCAAGACTGGGGAAAATATAATGGATAAAACCTAGCAGATGTTCAGTTCAGTGTCATAAACAAACTGAATTTCCTAACTTCCAAACTTCACTTACATCAGAGTAGAATTTAAGTTATATGCGGGGAATCACCGACAAAACGTTCTCTCCCTGCATTATCATATTTGAATTCTTCAATGATCTAGCCTTGGCCATTTCCTTTTTTCCTGGTATCTGAAAACACCTCAGACTTCCCATGTATAATAATGACACCTAGCTCTCCTCATTGGTACCTCTCTTGTCCCCTTCTTTGCATTGTCACGCTACTTGTAAGAAGCAATGTGTTTGGTCATATATGGTATGCTGAAAGGCAGAGCAGTTTGTTTAAAGAGTCTGGGCAATGGAAGACATTAGCCCTGCTTTTCCAAATCCTATTAGATTAGTCGGTGACCAGCAGTGGTTAGAATCCCAAAGCTGTACATTTGGAAGAAATGATTGTGTATTAGTTCTCATTTGTACCAGATGCTCTGTCATTTGAAGCCTTTTCTCAAATTCTCATTTTGTTAGCAGCTGCCAAGTGCTGATTGTGTTTCTTACAGCTGCTCTGATTGGAATCTCTAATCTATTAACTCTAATGCTGCAATATTGATTCCTGTGGTCTGCCCTGGTCCCCCGTGTTGTGCAGACTCTCACATTTGCTGTAACTCATTTGCTGTTATGTGTTTTTGCTATGTGAAGTTTTTATTGTTGAATGCTCAGGATTTCTTTCAGTTTTGATTCCATCTCCACAGTTATTAGTTTTCCTTCCTGAAATAATTGTAGCTCATGTTCAATTTTCCTCCACCATGTTTTGTGCTTTTATCCTTTGAACAATGTTAATGATGCCCAATGGGTTGCAGGCCAGAATTTTCAATGTGGAAATTCATGATGAAATTGAAAGTATATTGCAAGTCATCCAGTAGAGAAGGATTCCATGATAGCCCCTCCTTCTCTGGCAGTTTCATGCTTGGAGAATGATTGCTATCAGTATTTGAGGACTTTACTAGAGATTTGTACATGTGACATTGGTTCTTCTGGCCACATGACATCTGCAATTGTTACTGCTGTTCTCCTTCTAGATTGTGGTTTGGACTCAGGTTCTACATGAAGGTGAAATTTCTAAACCGACATCTTTACATCGGGGCTGATCAATAAATAACTGAAGATGCTAGAGATCTGAAACATATCAAAACTGAAATTGCTGGAGAAACTCAGCTAACCAGGCAGCCTCTGCGGAGAGAGTAACAAAGTTAATGTTTCCGAGTCCTCAGTGACCCTTCTTCAGAACCTTTCAGGGAGTTATGTTAATATTTCATAAACGTCATGATTGGCTTCAACTGGAGTGTTGCTTTCAAAGTGAATGCTGCATACAGAAGAATGTGGCACAGAGTGAGGCCTTTTGGCCTATTGTGCCTGTGCTGGTCCTTGGTAAAACTAAGGACCAACGTTACTCACGTAATCTCACAATTTATTTTCATCTCAATCAATTATCCAACTGTCTTTTGAATGTTACCACTAAATAACCTACCACCAAATGGTGCACTTTAGACATAACGATGCACAGCTTCAAACAATGTTACCTCCAGGTAAATTTAGGAAGAGCATCAAAGTCTTAAAGAGAGTGGGCAGCCATTTGCAAGATTCATACTAGAGGTAGGGACTTCAGTTCTCTGTAGACACTCGAGAAACTGGAACTGATCTTCTTAGAATAGGGAAAGTTAAGGAGAGATGAATAGAGGTTTTCCAAAGGTTGCTCTGAGCAGCAATAAAGTTAGAAGTCAAGGGTCACAGGATTAGAAATAATTGGCAAAAGAATCAAAGGGGGAGATCACTTATTATCCACCAAGTTGGTATGCTGTGGAGTGCACTGACCTGAAAGAAGAATAGAATCAGATTGTGGTCTTGCATTGATGTATAGTGTCTTTCATGTCCTCTGAGCATAGGAAGGTGGAGTTGATCAGATCAACCATGATCTCACTGAGTGATGGGCAGACTCAGTGAGAGTTTGGTCAATTTCTGCTTCTACGACATATGGACTAATCACAGAATTGTGAAAATTTGTGACGCAGCAAGAGGTCACTGGACCATTGTGTCTGTGCCAACCGAGAAACGAGGCACTCAGCTTCACACCCCTGGCAAGCCTTTGGTCCATGGTCCTGCAGGTTCTAACACTCGAGTTATTCATTCAGGCATCTTAAAAATGAGTCAAGGCTTTCTGCTTCAGCTACCTTTTCAGATCATGGATTATATATCAACTATTGAAAGGCGACAACAGTAATTGGCATTCTTTAATGATAACAGTATTGGAATGGTGTCGCATTTCAGAATCGTATTCACCGTCCAAAGATTGAAATTGCAGCATATCTGACATTGAAAAAGTCATAAGTAGCCACTGAGAAATCAGCAAGGAAATGTAGCAATTATTACTGCAAATGGGGAAAATCTGAAACAAGCATTGGGAATGCTGGAGAATGTCAACAGTCCTGACAACATCTGTGAAGAGAGAAACAGAGTCACTGTTTCGAGTCCAATTTTCAGAAGCAGAATGTAACAATTGTGTTGTGATAGAGATGGCCAATCATTGTAACATTGAAGTGGTAGGTAGAGCATTAAACAAATGCAATGCAGAAATAAATTAATATTTATTTAATATATCACTGCGCAAGAGTTTTATCAAAGAAAACTTCAGCTGCATTAGGTGCTACCTGGGCAATTGCCTGAAAGCTTGGTCAAAGACATAGGTATTGAGGAGTGTTTTCACAGGAGTGTGTGAGACAGAGAAAGATGGGGTGGTTTAGGGAAAGAAGGCGAGAGTTAAAAGCTCAGGCAGCTAAGGCTCCGGCAACCAGGGAACAGAACTGAAGGAGAGCTGGTGTTTTGAAATCTGTAATGGCTGAGGGGTCTTAGAGAATAGGAAAGAAAAGGTGAGACTGTGGATGAGTTCGGGAAAAGGGGTGAGAAATTTAAAACAGTGCTGATGAGTAAATGTCACCCTGAGGCCTTCCCATCACATCAGTACTGACCCTCCGAGGAGCAATCTTCTTTCTCAATCCCTCTCATGAAGTTCCTTTTCGTGACTCCAGTGAGTTGAAGCCAGACCAGTTGGAGACCACAACCTACAACAACATACCTGAGATAATCCTATGTTATGTAGAATCTGCACTCTGTTCCTGGATTATTCCCATAGCCTGTGTCTGACTGGAATCCATAGAACCTCCTTGTCTAGTTCCACCAGGTCCACACACCTTGATAAGACTCTGCTCAGGTCAAAAGCTGCTTCTGAAGTTTTCATTCTTTTACAGGATCTACACAGCACTCATTAGGCCAGCATTCATCCCCACCACTCAATTGTCATTGAAAAGGTAGTGATGAGCTGCCTTCTTGAACCATTGTAGTCCATGAGCTGTAGGAAACTCACAGGGGTGTTTGAGAGGGCATTCCAGGATTTTGACCCAGTGACAGTAAATTAACAGTGATATATTTCCAGGTCAGGATGCTGAGTGGCTTGGAGGGGAACTTGCAGGTGGTGTTGTTCACATGTATCTTCTGCCCTTGTCCTTTTAGTTAGAAGTGGTCATGGATTTGGAAGGTGGTATCAAAGGAGCCTTAATGAGTTGTAGATGGGTCATATTTAAGCATTGGGGTGGAGGTAGTAAATGTTGAAGGAGGTAGATAGGGCCAATCAAGAGGGCTGCTTTGTCCTGTATCATGTCAAGCTTCTTGAGCGTTGTTGAAGAATCATTGAATTACACAGTACATAAAAGGCTCTTTCATCCCATTGGCTTTAAATTGCCTAGTCTCTTTTTCTGGCAGTATGCCCCATGGCCAAGAATGTGATGACACTTCGAATGCTGATCCAAGTCCTTTGTAAACGTTGTGAGGTTTCCCACCTCATCTATCCTCTCACACAATACATTCCAGACATCCATTGTACTTTGTGGAAAAGGTTTTCCTCAATTTCCCTCTAAACCTCCTGATTTTCAGATTAAACTTATGCCCCCTTGTTATTAATATCTCATCCACTCAACATGCCAAATGTGGAGTATTCCACTGTAGTCCTGACCTGTACCTCTAGATGGTGGACAGGCTTTGGGGAGTCAGGAGGTGAGGTACACACCGCAGTATTCTCAGCCACTGGCCTGCTCTTGTATGTTGATGGCTGGTGCAGAGTCTGTATGCATGATAGCCATTGCTTTCCAATAAGAATGCAGCTCGAACAATGCTGTGGCAATGCTTTGCTACTCCTGTAGGCTGTGCAATTGCTCCATTGGCCAGCTTACTGCAAAAAGGCAGCTCACGTATGACAGAAAATCTGCCCAAATCCCAAATTTAGGCATTTACTACCGGGTGAGAAATCAGTGGCATCTCTCACCTACAACAATCTTACCTGGATTACAGACCAGTAGAGATATCTCCTGTCCTGAGAGAGGGAGTGAGTGAATAAATAGATAGAGAGAAAAGCTCAGATAAACAAAACCGAGAGAAGGGAAATGGAGGTTTTTTTTCACGTACACATGCTGACAGGGTGTACATTTTGAATTTGAGCAGCAGTGAAAAATGGTTGATAGCGAAGGGAGTTGTTGGTTTTCATAACCATCTGACTACACTCACATGAGATGACTGCTATCAGAGTGTCAGTTAAGGATTTACAAAGCTGATCCAAATGAAAATTATCACGCTGATGCAAACGTAACACACACACACACACACACACACACACATATTTATATACTACATGGAGGCTATTCAGCCCACTAAGGTTATGCTGGCTCACTCTGGAACATCTAGCTTGTCCCACTCCCATACTTGATCTTTGTAGCCTGCAAGTTAATTGCCTGCCCATTCAATTTCACTGTGAAACCAGAGATTCTCTCTGCTTGAGTTACCTTCAGAAACAGCAACTTCCAGCTCATTACCACTTGCTACATAGAAAATGTTATTCCTCGCACTCTACAGTCTTTAAATTTATGTTTCACACATTTCTGTATAATCAGCTTATGGGAACCATATTTTCTTTTGTCTATCTTATCCAAATCACCATAACCTTTCACACTTCTATCAAATTTCCCCTCAGTCTCCCCTACTACAGGAAGAAAAACCTCAGCTTCTCCAACTAAATCTCGTAATTAAATTCACTCATCCCTGGAAGTGTTTTAGTAAATGTCCTCTGCATCTATTTAAAGACCTCACATCCTTCCCACAGAGTAGTAACCACAACTAGATGTAACGTTCAGGTGTTGTCTAAGCAGAAATTCGTAAGTATTTATCACAATTTTCCTGCTTTGGTTCTCATTACATCTGACTGTGAATGCCGTGATCTCTGATGTCTTGCTGCATTTCCTCTCAATATGTCCTGCAATGGCAAAGGTTGATTCACATGAACCCCCAATGTCTCTCTCTCACACACACATTAGAATTATGTTATTAAGTTTCTATCGTCTTGCAGTTTCCTTCCTGCTAGACTGAATCTTCACCTACTTTTCTGTATAAAACTCCATTTGCCACCTGTCTGCCCATTCTGTGAGCTTATCAATGCCATGTTGTTGTATTTTGGAATGATCTTCACTGTCTGCTATACACCCAAATACACATAAATACATGCATATGTATGCACACAAAAATCACACACCATCATATACTCATGTAAAGGCACATACATACATGCTGCACCTATGTATGGCACTGTATATATATCAGCCTTTGCCTCTAGTATACTGCCCTTTCTCTTTAGCCAACTGCCCTTTTCATTTTTCACTGTGTTTATTGTCACTGCAGCTGCAGGGGATGCAATCACTGTTTGAATCAGTAAGATTTAGCATTTAGTGCAACAAACTGTCAAGCATGAGCAAGCTCAAGTTATATTTCAAATGTAGATTTGCTCAGTGCCCTAGTGCCCTAAGTAATGATTAGTCACAACGGTGCCAGTGCTAATATTTTGTGTTACTGGTAATCTGAAATGAATTGTGAAATTATTAACCAAGAGAAGTTCTTGGAAAGAGCCTTGGTCGCCTAATCCTATGTTTCCCTCACTGCCAGATGTAGCAAAATGCTGAGATGGGTGGTGAGAGGAGTGTCTATAGCACATTGTCCTTTCCCTATATTGTGCTTCTATTGCCCCATGCCACACTGCCTATACCACAATATTTTCTCCATAGTAAAGCATACTTTTCCTAAAGAATACTGCCATTACTCTGTACCACGCTGCCATCTCCCTTTACCATATTGTCCTTTCCTACACAATTGTGCCCTGCACCACACAGGGAAGCTGGGCTGAAGATGTTTCCTTTTGGTAGAATCTTGAACTTTTCTGTTGAAAAGTCAGGGATCATCAATTTAATGCAAAGTTGAGATGAAATATCTTTTTCTTAGAGGGCCGTGAGTCTTTGGGATTCTCTCCTGAAAAGGTGATGGAAGTATTTTTAAGGCAACAGTGAATAGATTCTTATATTCAACAAGGGGTTGCGATGTTATCATGGATAGGTGGGATTGGGGAATTGAGGTTACAATCAGATCTTATTGTATGATAAAATAGCTTTAAGGGCTGAACAGTCTACTGCTGCTCCTTATTCATATCTCTGTGTGGATACGATACTGCCATTATCAGAGCACACTGTCATTTCCCTGCACCATACTGTCCTTTCTCTCTTCTACACCATCATTTCCTTGACAAATCTGTCCTTTCTCTCCACGACAGTCATTTCCCCACATCACTCTACCCTTACGCTATAGCATTCTGCCAAATCCCCCATCGTAAAGCACCATTTCCCTATACCATATTGTTCTTTCACCACAGCATAGTGCCCTTCGCAAAAATTCAGAGCATTATAAATATCATTTCCTGCACATTAGAGAAACAAGTAGCTCTTTAAAAAATAATCTCCTATTCAGAGCTTTGATTGTGGGAGACCACTACGCAGATCCACAATCAGTATTCTGGTCCCCCTTAATGAACAGGATCTGACCCAGAGAGATGTTTAGAATTTTGAATGTGTTGGGCAACTTCCTGTTTCGCTGACTTGGATTTTCATGGTTTTATTATTCTGAACAACTTAACCTTAAGGCCTCCAATTATCTCATTTCTGAGAAGAAATTTGTTTTTTTTATGAAAAACACTCCCACGTTATGAATATCTGATTGGCTAACTGGCGAGTGAGAGAGACAGACAGAGAGTTTATCTTTACTCAACGTGAACCATTCACATCTCTGCAATTCTCAAGCAATGCTTTTTAATGCATGCCAGACTATCTCATCCAGTTCTGTCTGGAGCTTGTTGGTCTTATGTTGTGTCCATGCCAGGTGGTCTCGGAGTTAAGCCAGGTAGCTTCCATTAATTCTACACATGCTGTGTACTTTAATAAACATGGTGGTTAAATTGCACAGCTCACAAAAACGGAGACAGGGTCTGTGATGCTCTGAACTTGCAGCATCCCATCCAGGCAGAACTCCAAAACCACGCTTCCTGCTTATTTTCTTGAATGCTGCATGTAGTCAGTGTTACTGTAAAGGTAGGCTTTAATGAGTATGTAGCGCAACCTCTGAAATAAACAATGATCTTACTGTCACCTTAGTCATTGCATATGTTAGGTTTCCCTAAGGATGTCAGCTCCTACACAGCTCAGAGCATGTTCTGTAGCCTGACATTCAAGTACAATGTAACAATAATTATAAGCACAAATGATAGTCATTGAATGATATGTGCTTTGTCAAGAATGTTGGGAAAATCGCATGGGATCAGCAGTGAGGAAATTCGAGAACAAGAAATCCCATTTCCCAACCAAGTGTCGAATGACAAGATGAGGGTTTGAGTAGTGAGCAGCCAATTAGAATGCATTAAAATCTCATTGGTAGCTCATCTCGCCTCAGTGCAATTTCTCATTGTCTCACCTGCCAGACAGTAATGATCCCAAGGTGAAAGACAATGTTTGTCGTTTGCTCCTGCAGCTCTCTCCTCTCCACAGCAAGCACTAATATCTCAACACAGGCTCCACCAGCAGTGACCACAGACATTCCCCCGTGCACCAGAATATCCAAGTCCCCAGTGATAAAGCCAGTTGCCAGTTCCCCTCTGCCAAACATAAGCGGAGTAGTTGACAGAAGCCAAACAACTGCGGACTGACAACATTCGACTGGCAGTGTGACTGGGCTAAAGGATGGAACTGTGCCAATAATCCCTGGGGAGCCTGGAATTTATGTCAGTGTGAAAAGGAAGAATATGAAAGTGGAGCACTACAGAGGCATGGGGATGGGATGGGCTGGTGAAGATAGTGTGAGAAATCTTGCGAGGGCTGACTCAGAGAAACTCTTGATTCTCAGAATGTTGTCGACCTTCGGTTGCAACTGAATGGGGAATCTTCTTGGGGGCTTTTCTTTGACTTGCAGTTTCACCATTTAGTATCCTTCGATTGTCAAAAATCTTCTTTTCACTGGAAATGATCAAAGTAACTGGTGCCCTGTTAAGTGGCTTTCTCTTAGTGAGCATTCATTTATCTTCTCCTGATGCAGCAGCTTACTAGCCATCTACTCTTTCCTGATCTTTGGGTTATCATACTAATCCAATATTGGTTTTACAGCTGTATAGGGACCAGCTCGCATAGAATTGTCAGACCTCCACATTGTGTGTGTGTGTGTGTGTGTGTGTGTGTGTGTGTGTGTGTGTGTGTGTGTGTGTGTGTGTGTGTGTGTGTGTGTGGTGGGGGAGAGATAGGCGGAACGAAACCACATTCTTGAAGGGGCTATATTTAATTAAATGTTTCTGCCATCATTGCTAAGGAAATCTGCCGAGGTAGACAAGCAGGAGACTGGAAGAACACAGCAAGCCAGTAGCATCAGGAGGTGCAGACGTCGATGTTTTGGGTGTAACCCTTCTGAAATGTTGACTTGTCCACCTCCTGATGCTGCCTGGTTTGCTGTGTTCTTCCAGCCTCCTGCTTGTCTACTTTGGATTCCAGGGTCTGCGGTTGTTTTGTCTCGAAGGAAATCCTTCGAGTCGGGCACCGGAAAGGTACCGGCGAGGTGATGTAGAGATACGTTTTAGTGAAAAAGTAGACACGACTCTGAGGTAAGCAGTGATTTCACAGTTGCCATGAGTTAATGTTCTGTTAGGGAGCAGTAAACAGTGCAGTTTGAAGCACACATCTCTGTCATTTTACCAACATGTACAGTGTAACAAGAAAAATAGGTTCACAGTTTCGCAGCAGCCTGCCCCGAACATGTATCAAAACTTAATGAATCCACAGGAGAACCCAATGAAGTAGCTCCATGCTTTGATAAATAGCAGCATGCTCAATCAAGTATACAATGCTGTGCAAGGCCAGCACCATTTAAGAAGACTTAAAGCCAGGCAAAACCTTGAAGGAGTACATTTTGAAAAGATGTCGAGAGTTGCTTCTGGAAGTGAATCTGGTTAACAAGAGAAGAGCGAAGTATCACAACAGAGACGAGAGCATAGCCCAAGATGCTCTAAGGAGTACTTTGCTATAGGGTCTGGAAAAGAGGAGAGATGTGATCAACTCAAAGCTGATCAGAAGCCTGCATGGAAAAGGCAGTTTCCTGTGGATGACATTATCAAGAGACAAGTCTTAAGAATGAGGATGCAGTGCCAGAAGAAGCTCAATAAGTTCACAAATGGACAAGCTCAGTGAAGCTATCTTCCAATGTCATATCCTACCAACTACACCGTCAGCCCCAATAAAACCACAAGAATCCAGACCCCATCTCGTAATCAGTAATGATCAATCAGTTCTCATTCAGAACACTCATATTTACACATCCCACACTGAACATGGCTACAAACCTCACCAACACATCTGAAGCTGAGAAGTCATGGCCAGCTATTCAGACATGACAGCCTCATCACTCACATTTATTCCACTAAATTCATTGTCAGATTCACTGACCACACTCACTGACCATATAGTCTAATATCACTCACTTTTAGAAGATCTCATGATTTCCACCATGATTTCCACAGGCAGATTTATTATGGCTGTAGATATGGATCTTACATTAAAAATTGTCCAAGGGATGTACTTTTTATTTGGATCATTTTACTCTGGAAGGAGCATTTTGGGCACAAATAATGGAAAATCATTTCATACCATTTTGACAATGTATTACTGCAAGGAATCCTTCAGTAAGCAGTACAGAGATACAGAATTGTCACTTAATGCAATTTTAAACCTGATAAAAGTAAAATAATGGATATTGTAGAGTATAGTTTAAAAGTCTGATTATAGGTTGGTTTTTAGAAATACACTTTAGAGCAATATATCTCAAATATCTTTCTCTTGATACAAGAGTATAAGATTGAAGCCAGCAGATTATATACCGTATTGACACAATAAAGATTTAAAGGATAATTACAAAAATATAAGGAAATAAGCATGTTAGTAAGAAATGTAAGGAGAACTAACACTCCACAAAAAAGATTTAATGTTAGAGAAATGTCAAACTGAACACAGCTTGGACATCTTAGAAAAGAGAATTCATAAGATTCTGAGCAGTTCCAAAATTAAACATTTAGGTTGCACAAGTTAATACACTTTTGTATTCAATGGTTAATGTAGTGGATGAAAGAGAAGGTATAGATACTTTTGATGAAGTTTTAAAAGCTTTTGATGGTTAATTCAATATGTGAATAAAAAAACCTTGAGAAAGATTTAATAGAAGTGTGCAGCTGCCAGAAGCATTTGCAGATAATTTCACAAACGACCTTCAAAGATTTGTGGAGCACTGTAACCACAGAGCTGTGAAAGCAGAATTTGTAAGACAGTAAATTGTTGGAATTATTGATAGGTCTTTGTCAGATTTCTTATAGTCCGAGGAAGATTTGGAAAAAGCTAGTCAAGTTGTTCTGGAAGAGAAACCATAAACCTGTCTGAAAGTGAGGCAGCAGGAAGATCAAGTCCTGTGCAAAAAACCTTCTAACTGGAAATGAAGCAGTTGTCATAGCTCAGGATCTTAAAGGCTTTCCAGTCCATCGATACCTCACCTTTGTTCGAATCCACTTTCCTCTCAAGTTGTTCAATTTGAAGTGCTTTAAACAGCCCAAGAAACTCAAGCACTTGCAGTTAAAGTCAGTTACAAAAATGCAGTCAACTTTGCTTTCACCTTTGATAGTCCCAATCTCACTTAAAGTCATAGGGTCATAGAGATATACAAAACAGAAAGAGACCCTTTGGTTCAACTTGTCCATACTGACCAGATATCCCAACCCAATCTAGTCCCATCTGTCAGCATCCAGCCCATATCCCTCCAAACTCTTCCTATTCATATACTCATCCAGATGCCTTTTCAATGTTGCAATAGTACCAGCCTCTACCACTTGCTCTGGCAGCCTATTCTACGCAAGTACCACTCTCTGTGTGAAAAAGTTGTCCCTTAGATCTCTTTTATGTCTTTCTCCTCTCACCCTAAACCTATGCCACCTAGTTCTGGACTCCCCGACCCTAGGGAAAAGACCTTGCCTATTTACCCTATCCATGCCCCTTATGATTTTGTAAACCTCTATAAGGTCACCCCTCAGCCTCCAACAATTCAGGGAAAACAGCCCCAGCCTGTTCAGCCTCTCCCTATAGCTCAAATCCTCCAACCCTGGCAGCATCCTTGTAAATATTTTCTGAACCCTTTCAAGTTTCACAACATCTTTCCAATAGGAAGGAGACCAGAATTGCATGCAATATTCCAACAGTGGCCTAACCAATGTCCTGTACAGCTGCAACATGACCTCCCAACTCCTGTACTCAATACTCTGACCAACAAAGGAAAGCATACTTCACTATCCTATTAATCTGCGACTTTACTTTCAAGAAGATATGAACCTGCACTCCAAGGTCTCTTTGTTCAGCAACACTCCCAAGGTCCTTACCATGAAGTGTTCTTGTACCTCAATGGTTTCTTATGTGCTTGTAAACATGCTTGAGTTAAAATTAAAGTCAATGAGCCATTGCCATGCCACAATGTTTGCTTCTTTAACCTTCCACACATGCCAGGTTAAAATCCATTCTGAGGAAAACATCATCGAGTTTTCTGATATCTTGATCTGAACGTCTCTTTACTGGTACAAAGGGAGAGTCCAACCCTCCCTTAGTTTGCTTCCTCAATCACCCTATTCAAAGATATAGTCCAGACCCAGGATGGCAAGGTGGCATTCCATTGATCCCAATTTGAACAATTAGCTGGATCAGTGCTTTGCAAGAGTTATAATTTCCTTGCATTCAAGTATTTGCTTTTTTTTGTTGTTGTTTGGAAAGACAATTTGTCACATACTCACATCACCCTGGTGTTGGCAATCTCCATTGCCTTTCACTAGAAAAACAGGTTTCAGTTTTATACTCAACAGTTGATGCAAATTGTTTTGCCCAACATCTCTAGCCCCTTCACTATCTTGCTCCAATAAGTTGAAAGAGACCCTGTGGGCAGCAACAAATCAGTCAGGAAAATCTGGAGAGAAAGCAAATTCTCAGCATTAAAAAACAGCCTAATTCTGCAATAAAGCTTTGAATGGCAAGATGAGAATCTTGATACTGAGTAGGGAGAGGCAGATTTTGTATGCACTAGTGTGTCACTAATATCTCACCTCATACATATTGAGTTTCCCATTCTCCCATCTGCCAGAGAGAAACTTGATGGTGAACATTTCCAAAATGCAAATCTGCGTGGGTATCTGATGGCTCCTGATTGCCACTTGCTCCTTCAGATCCTCATCTCAGACAGTAGTCGCCAAGATCTCAGGGCATGCACCATGGGCAGTGACTGCTTGGCACTATCATCCTTGGTGGTTGGCATTGGACACATACCAGCCTTGGCACCATCATGGTACATCTCTGCCCATTTGTAATATGGGTTTTGCATGTCAATACTGCACCTTGGCGTGCATTTGCACCCTTTTTTGCAACCACCACATGCATTGAGCCAGGGTTTTATTTATTTAATCAAATTTAGATTAGATTAGATTACTTACAGTATGGAAACAGGCCCTTCAGCCCAACAAGTCCACACTGACCCGCCAAACAGCAACCATTCCCCTATACCTAACACTATGGACAATTTAGCACAGCCAATTCACTGAACCTGCATATTTTTGGACTGTAGGAGGAAACCCACACAGACACTGGGAGAATGTGCAAACTCCACACAGACAGTTGCCTGAGGCAGGAATTGAACCCGGGTCTCTGATGCTGTGAGGCAGCAGAGCTAACCACTGTGTCACTGTGCCACCCTATTTATTTCGCCATTAATTGGATGTGAGCATTGCTTGGCTGGGGCAACATTTATTGCCCGTCCCTAGTTGTCCTTGAGAAGGTGGTGGTGTGCTGTCTTCTTGGGCTGCTGCAGCCCATGTGCTGTAGGTAGACCCACAATCCCTTTAGGGAAGAAGTGCCAGGGAATTCCTAACTCGGTCTCTTAGAACTTTGCACCTGCTTGGATGCTCAGAGCATCTGTGCCTAGCCTTTTCGTGTTTTATTGTCTTAGTCAGCACTTGAAGGCTCACTGTTCTTCTGCTTGCTTTGTGGTTTAACACAGATACAGAGCCAGTCAGCATGTCACAGTAATCAGCAGTGATCAGTCAAGGAGGCAGACATGTTGCTGTACATCACTGTGTTATGTCTACATCACACCTGCACCATTGGTCAGCAAACTTCACTGAAAACATGCTGCATATGTTCCAACCAAATGGCCATGGTTTCAAATGGCGAGAGGGGGAGTAGTCCTCTATCAGGCCAACAAGGTTAGTTATATTGGCTCAGTAAGTGAATTTACCACCTCTATTCTTAATCCAGGTACTTGAGCATGGTCAGTTGGTCACTTAAGGTTCATGAGGTCCATACCTCCAGAGCCCAGGGAGTACAGTGTGGACAATTCATGGATTTTTAGTGAATGAGTTGGGATTATATGTGGGGATTAGTCAAGACTCTGTTCTTTCAAATGTCGGGGGTGTCTCTCAAAGGCATTGAGGGGTTTTGGCCATGTTTGTGCTGTGTGGGAAAGGGTCTGTCCACTGAGAGTGAAGGGGGTGCTATCAGCAGCAATAGCTGTAATGGGGAGACTGTGAATTCAATAGTGAGGATTGAAGTCTTGAATACTGGAGTCATTTAAATCTGAATATTGCTTAGATTTACTGTGTAGCATGAGATTTCTTTTATCAGCTATTACAGCTGTAATTAACATTCCAAAATTCTAGAATATGAAAACGAAGAGAAGAACAGGGAGAGGCTGAACAGGCTGGGGCTGTTCTCCCTGGAGCATCGGAGGCTGAGGGGTGACCTTATAGAGGTTTACAAAATTATTAGGGGCGTGGATAGGATAAATAGACAAGGTCTTTTCCCTAGGGGCGGGGAGTCCAGAACTAGAGGGCATAGGTTTAGGGTGAGAGGGGAAAGATATAAAAGAGACCCAAGGGGCAACTTTTTCAAGCAGAGGGTGATACGTGTATAGAATGAACTGCCAGAGGATGTGGTGGAGGCTGCTACAATTGCAACATTTAAGATGGAATTTGGATGGGTATATGAATCGGAAAGGTTTGGAGGATATGGTTGGGTGCTGACAGTGGGACTAGATTTGTTTGGGATATCTTGTCAGCATGGACGTGTTGGACCGAAGGGTCTGTTTCCGTGCTGTACATCTCTATGACTCTTTGACTTTAATTGCAAATAACCCATTTGTGTCTGCTTGCATATTTGGAAGGAGATTTTCATGATCAACATAATGGGATCATCTGCTGTCTGGAGGTGCCTGGTCTCTGGTAATCCTCTGAATGCCAATGGCCTGGGATGTTTCTGCCTCAACCAGCTGAGGAGATATCAGCAAAATGTGCTTCCGACTTTCATCATGCTCACGTCTTCACTCAAGGTGTCAGTATCTCCCTGTGAGTGGGGCAGGAGATGATGGCTGGAGAGGCTGTTCTCATGATGGCACAGATTGTCCAGGTGACTTTAATATCTGCAGAAGACAAAAGAGAGAATGTGTTGCAAAATAGAGGTAGAGATTTGGGCATAGAATGATAGAAGATATGATCTAGGGTGACCATTCAGCCCTTTGATCCTGCTCTACCATTCAATATGATCATAGCTGATTATTCAACTTAGTTTCCTATTAAAAGTTCATTCACAGTGATAGTACAGAGACAGGAGCACGCAATGGATAATGGAGGTTTCAGCATTACTGCATGATTTGTCTCCATCTTTTCTCACTAAGGCAAGCATCTTCTTCTTGTACAGATTGAAGAGTCAAATCTCAAACATTCCAGCACCCATCTTGACTCTCTCTATCCTACTATAGAGCATCTTCTCCTGGAATGAGACAAAAAGAGGGATTGAGTGAGATAAAAATGGCTGCTACAGTGCTGGCACAGTGGGTGGGGGTGGGAAAAAGATAGAGAGCTGTCTGGAACAAGTAAGTTGGCAACGTCATAGTGTGCAGGATTAATAGCTTGGCAGGTGCTGCAGTGGGTGAGAGCAAGTGACAGAAGATGATATATTTAGTAGTGCGAGTGGGAGAGGATGCGTGGTAGAGGGAGGTGGATGCAATAGCAGTGATAGAGTGAGTGTCAGGTCGAAGAGAGAAGATGGTGTCTAACCTAGGACCATGAAAGAGGGCATTAAGCTTATTGTGTCATTGTTGAGCATTTCTCCTGTTTATAGACACTGCAACAACAGGCCAGTCTAGCCGGGCCTATTGCCACATTCTTCTCTGGAAGTCTTGAGAGAAGAGGGCAGCTCTCCTCTTCATCAACCTGTCCTTTAAGATCTCTAGCTCCCTGCTCTTAGGAAGTGGGGAGCATGACACCTCTTGACATTAAGGACGCATTCGATTGAGTGTGGCATCAGGGAGTCTGAGCAAAACTAAAATCAATGGAAATGGGGCAAACTCTCCAGTGGATGGAGTCTTCCCTGGCACATAAGAAGATGGTCATGGTTGTTCGAGGTCAGTCATCTCAGGTCCAGGACATCTCTGCAGATGTTGCTCAGGAACCATCTTCATCAATAACCTTCCTCCCATCATGAGATCAGAAGTGGGGATGTTCGCTGATGATTGCATAACTTTCAGCACCATCTATGACTCCTCAGATACTGAAACAGTCCGTGTTCAAATGCAAGATCTGGACAATATTCATTCTCATGCCACAAAATGCTAGGCTCTGACCATCACTAATAAGGGTCAATCTAACTACTATCCCTTGACATTCATGATGTTATCATCACTGAAATTCCCACTATCAATATCCTGGGGATTACCATTGACCAGCACAATCTACAAGGTAAAAACAATAACTGCAGATGCCGGAAACCGGATTCTGGATTAGAGTGGCACCATTCTGATCCAGCACAATCTACAAGACAGGAGTGTGATGGAATACTCCCCTTATGCCTAGATGGGAGCAACTTCAATAACGCTCAAGAAGCTTGACACTATCCAAGCCAAAGCAGCCCACTTGATTGGTCCACTCCTTCCACTGCCAATTCTCAGCAGCAACAGTGTGTACAATCTACAAGATGCACTGCAGGAATTCACTACAGATCCCCAGACAACACCTTGCAAATGCACAAATGCCAGGCTATGACAATCACAAATGACAGTTAATCTAACAGTTTTTCCCTTGACATTCAATAGTGTTACCATCACTGATTGCCCCACTATCAGCATTCCGGAAGCTACCATTGACTAAAAACTTAACTGGAGTAAAAAATGAGGTCTGCAGATGCTGGAGATCACAGCTGCAAATGTGTTGCTGGTCAAAGCACAGCAGGCCAGGCAGCATCTCAGGAATAGAGAATTCGACGTTTCGAGCATAAGCCCTTCATCAGGAATAGAACTTAACTGGACTCACCACAGGAACACAATGGCTGCAGTGAGTAACTCACCTCCTGACTCCCCAAAGCCATCTAGAAGGTCAAGAGCAATGGATATTTGGAAGCACCACCTGTTCTTCTCCAAACCACTCATTATCCTGACTTGGAAATATATCTCCATTCCTTCACTGTCACTGGGTTAATAGCAAGGGGACTGCAGCGGTTCAAGGAGGCAGCTCACAATCACTTCTCAAGAGCAACTAGGTATGGGCAATAAATGCTGGTCCAGCTAGCAATGTTCAGATTCCACAAATGAATAAAACAAAACTTCCTTTCTCAAATATTTCTGGACAAAATTGTTAGACACGGATATGTGAAGGGCAATACCAAACTGACAGTATTCAACCTGGAGCACAGTTTCATTCAAAAACAACAATTCATGGTGCTGGGAATTCCAGGAGGTCCTGGCAGGGATAAATAACTCCATCACTGGCAATCATGAGATAGTGTGAATGGGTGCCATTGAGGCATGCAGCAGAGCTAATGAGGCAAGCTGAAGAGAATAGCATGAAAAACTCATTAGATCTCCTGTGTTGAGAGTGTGTTACTGGCACAGCAGGTCAGGCAGCATTCCTACCAACCTCTGCATACATTGCATCATTCTCCACCACTTCTGCCACATCTCAACAGACCCCACCACCTTTCAGCATTCTCTGTGACTCCCTCGTCAGGTCTACAGCCCCCACGCCATTCCTGCCACTGCAGGAAGTGAAAAACCTACACCCACACCACTCCCCTCACCTCCGTCCAAGGCCCCAAGGGATCCTTCCACATCCTTCAAAAATTCACCTGTACCTCTACCAATGTCATTTACTGTATCCATTGCACCCAGTGTGGTCTCCTTTACATCGGGGAGACAGGACACCTTCTTGCGGCTAGTTTCAGAGAACATCTCTTGGACACCCGCACCCACCAACCCCACTGCCCTGTCAAGAAGTCAAAAAAGACAACTGTATCAATGAGGCAGAAAACTCAGAAAGGGATCATGCTGTAAGGTTGAGTGAAATAGGGGTTGATGGGAAGAGTGAGGGCAGTAACAAATTAAAAATGCTATATATGAATGCACGAAGCATTAGAAATAAGATGGATGAGCTTGAGGCTCTTTTGGAAATTGGCAGATATGATATTGTGGGGATAACTGAGACGTGGCTTCAAGTGGATAGGGCCTGGGAAATGAATATTCAAGGCTACACGCGCTATCGTAAGGACAGACTGACGGGCAGAGGCCATGTTGGTAAGGGATGATCTTCAGTCCCTTGCGCGGGGGGACCTAGAATCAGGGGATGTGGAGTCAGTATGGATAGAGCTGAAAAATACTAAGGGTAAAAAGACCCTCTTGGTAGTTATCTACAGGCCCCCAAACAGTAGAGTGGATGTCGGATGTAAGTTAAATCAGGAGCTGAAATTGGCCTGTCGTAAAGATGTTACTACAATTGTTATGGGGGATTTCAACATGCAGGTAGACTGGGAGAATCAGGATGGTATTGGACCTCAAGAAAGAGACTTTGTGGAGTGCCTCCGAGATGGATTCTTAGAACAGCTGGTGCTGGAGCCTACCAGGGAGAAGGCAATTCTGGATCTGGTATTGTGTAACAAACGAGAATTGATCAGGGACCTTGAAGTGAAGGAGCCATTGGGAAGTAGTGACCATAATACAATCAGCTTCAATCTGCAATTTGAGAGGGAGAGGGTACAATCAGAAGTGACAATATTTCTGTTGAATAAAGGGAACTATGGAGCTATGAGGGAGGAGCTGGCCAAGGTTCAATGGTGCAATACCTTAGCAGGGATGACAGTGGAGGATAATGGCAGATATTTCTGTGTATAATGCAGAAGTTGCAGGATCAGTTCATTCCAAAAAGGAAGAAAGATCCCAGGAGGAGGCATGGTTGGCCGTGGCTGATGGGGGAAGTTAAGAAACATATAAAGTTAAAAGAGAAAAAGTATAACATAGCAAAGATAAGTGGAGAAACGGAGGACTGGGAAACTTTTAAAGAACAACAGAGGATTACTAAGAAGGAAATACGCAGAGAAAAAATGAAGTACGAAGGTAAACTGGTCAAAAATATAAAGGAGGATAGTAAAAGCTTTTTTAGGTATGTGAAAGGCAAAAAAATGGTTAAGACTAAAATTGGGCCCTTGAAGACAGAAACAGGGGAATATATTACAGGGAACAAAGAAATGGCAGAAGAATTGAATTGGTACTTCAGATCTGTGTTCACTGGGGAAGACACAAGCAATCTCCCCGAGGTAACAATGGCTGAAGGACCTGAACTTAAGGGAATTTACATTTGCCAGGAATTGGTGTTGGAGAGACTGTTAGGTCTGAAGGTTGGTAAGTCCCCGGGGCCTGATGGTCTACATCCCAGGGTACTGAAAGTGGTGGCTTGAGAAATCATGGATGCGTTGGTGATTATTTTCCAGAGTTCAATAGATTTGGGATCAGTTCCTGCGGATTGGAAGGTGGCTAATGTTGTACCACTTTTTAAGAAAGGTGGGAGAGAGAAAGCAGGAAATTATAGACCAGTTAGTCTGACCTCAGTGGAGTCTATTATAAAGGATGAAATTATGACACATCTGGATAGTAGTAACAGGATAGGTCAGAGTCAGCATGAATTTATGAAGGGGAAATCATGCTTGACTAATCTTCTGAAATTGTTTGAAGATGTAACTCTGAAGATGGACAAGGGCGATCCAGTAGATGTAGTGTACCTGGACTTTCAGAAAGCTTTTGATAAAGTCCCACATAGGAGGTTAGTGAGCAAAATTAGGGTGCATGGTATTGGGGGCAAAGTACTAACTTGGATTGAAAGATGGTTGGCTGATAGGAAACAAAGAATATGATAAACGGCTCCATTTCGGAATGGCAGGCAGTGACCAGCGGGTACTGCAGGGATCAGTGCTGGGACTGCAGCGTTTTATAATACATGTTAATGATATAGAAGATAGTATTAGCAATAACATTAGCAAATTTGCTGATGACACTAAGCTGGGTGCAGGGTGAAATGTAAGGAGGAGATTAGGAGATTACAGGGTGACCGGGACAGGTTAGGTGAGTGGGCAGATGCATGGCAGATGCGGTTTAATCTGGATAAATGTATGGTTATCCACTTTGGTGGCAAGAACAGGAAGGCAGATTACTACATAAATGGAATCAATTTAGGTAAAGGGGCAGTACAGAGAGATCTGGGTGTTCTTGTACACCTGTCCTTGAAGGTCTGGCAGGTGGTGAAGAAGGCTAATAGCTTGCTGAAAATGTGTTGCTGGAAAAGCGCAGCAGGTCAGGCAGCATCCAAAGAGCAGGAGAATCGATGTTTCGGGCATGAGCCCTTCTTCAGGAATGAGCATGCTGGCCTTCATAACAAGAGGGATTGAGTATAGAAGCAAAGAGGTTCTGCTGCAGCTGTACAGGGCCCTGGTGAGACCACACCTGGAGGACTGTGTGCAGTTCTGGTCTCCAAATTTGAGGAAAGACATTTTGACTATTGAGGGAGTGCAGCGTAGGTTCACAAGGTCAATTCCTGGAATGGCGGGACTACCTTACACTGAAAGACTGAAGCGACTGGGCTTGTATACCCTTGAGTTTAGAAGACTGAGAGGGGATCTGATTGAGACATATAAGATTATTAAAGGATTGGACACTCTGGAGGCAGGAAACAGAGGACACAGCTTAAAAATACGGGGTAGACCATTTAGGACAAAGATGAGGAGAAACTTCTTCACCCAGAGAGTGGTGGCTGTGTGGAATACTCTGCCCCAGAGGGCAGTGGAGGCCCAGTCTCTGGATTCATTTAAGAAAGAGTTGGATAGAGCTCTCAAGAATAGTGGAATCAAGGGTTATGGAGATAAGGCAGGAACAGGATACTGATTAAGGATGATCAGCCATGATCATATTGAATGGTGGTGCAGGCTCAAAGGGCAGAATGGCCTACTCCTGCACCTATTGTGTATTGTCTATTGCCTATTGGCTGAACACTTCAACTCCCTCTCCACTCCGTCAAGGACATGGAGGTCCTGGGCCTCCTCCACCACCAAACCCTCAACACCTGATGTCTGGAGGAGGAATACCGCATATTCTGCCTTGGGACCCTGCAACCAAACATGATCAATGTGAATTTCAACAGCTTTCTCATTTTCCCTCCCCCCACATTATCCCAGCCCCAAGCCTCCAACTCGGCACCGCCCTCCAGACCCAGCCATCACCTCGCCCTCTGACCTATCACCTTCTCCCACACCTTCATCCACCTATCGCTTTCTCAGCTACCTTCCCCAAAACCCGTCCCCTCCCATTTATCTCTCAGCCCCAGCCCACTAGCCTCATTCCTGATGAAGGGCTTATGCCTGAAACTTCGATTCTCCTGCTCCCAGATGCCTGACCTGCACCACACTCTCGATTCTGATCTCCAGCATTTATAGTCCTCACTTTCTCCTCGTTAAATCTCCTCCAAGTTAATGACCTTCTAAGCCACAGAAAAATGAGTACTGGGTAATAAAGTCAAGGAGTTAAATGTGTAGCTCAGAGATTGGTGTGGGAGGAAAAGGTTTCAGTTTTTGGGGTAGGAAGAAGCTGTTCTGGACGGATGGGCTTCACTTGGTCTGTTCCCAATGACGAATGTTAAGCCTGCTTTTTGCCCTTCAGCTACATCCTTTCATAACCAGGAATGTAACATATCAGTCCTGGGGACCTCTTGGTCTTTAGTCCCATTGGTTTCCTGAGTATTTTTACTCGAGTGATAGTTACTTTATTTATTTTCTTCCCAACTTATTTAGTATTTTTGGAATACTATAATGTCTTCAACTACGAAGATGATACAAAGCATTCTTTCAGCACCTTTTCCATTTCCTTCTTCTCCATTATTATTTATCTCATTCTCGAACACTCCATATTCTTAAACTGTGCCCCCAAGTTCTAGATTTCCTGACCAGCAGAAATGTCCTTGTCAAGCCTCTTCAAAACCCTCTACGTTTCACTAGGGTCATGCCTTATTTTTCCAAACTCCAACAAACACAGGTTCAAACTGCGCCAGCTTTGCCACAACCATAGTTTAGGCAAAACTGTGGAAAATTGTCAAGGAAATTGGATAAGTAATTTGAAACAGGAAGTGTGGGTCATTGTGGAATCTGTCTAGATCTGCTTAAAGAAAGACCTGAATGGGCTGAATGGATTCATTGTGTTTTTGCTTTGAAGGTTTTGAAGTCATGTTTCATATTATTTATTTGCTTTTATTAATGTCTATCTATTTTTTGGAGGAATCAGGATCAATAGAATTGGCCACATTGAGAATACTGTGTGTAGATTTAGTCTCCTTTTCTAAGGGAAGATGCTCTTGGTCTTGAGGGCGTATAGCAAAGGTTTCCCGGGCTGTTTTTGGAGATGGCAGAATGGATGAGTTAGGATAGAGTTCAGACAGATGAGGGGCAATCTCATTGAAAATTTTAAAATTCTGACAGGACTAGACAAGGATGTTCCTGATGGTGGGTTTGTCCAGAACCAGGGATCATAGTCTGAGGATTCAGAGCAGACTATTTAGGATGGAGCAGAGGAGATATTTCTTCACCCAAGGAGTGGTGAGCCTGTGGAATTCATTACCACAGGAAATGGTTGATGTGAAGACATTGGATGCATTCAAGAGGCGGCTCAATATAGCACTTGGGGCAAATGGGATCAAAGGTTATGGGGAGAAAGTCACGCTAGGCTATTGAGTTGGATGATCAGCTGTGATTGTGCTGAATGGTGGAGCAGGCTCAGAGGGCCGAATGGTCTCCTCCTGCTCCTATCTTCTATGTTTCGATGGAAGATCAGAAATCCATGGAAGAAGGGATCTTGGAGTAGGGAATTTGTTTCTTCTTTAGTGGGAACATCAGTGACAACACCAGCATTTATTACTTGTCCTGACTGCCCTTCGGCAGCTAGCGGTAAGTCATCTCCATAGCTTGCTGATGGTTTTCATAATGCAGTTTGCAGCTACAATTGATGCACATGAAAGGGTCATGCATGTTGATTATTGGACTTTGGGATTCCTTTCTGTCTTGATAACTTTCCCTTAGCCATTTGCCATACTTCACCTTGGCAGGCCTTTGCAGAAGAATTAAACTCTTTAACACACGTGAATGTTCTCTGTTCGCTACCTACAACTGGGGCCGTCCTGAGTGGCTGCAACTCCACCCAACCCAGACTACTGTTCAATTAATTTTGAAGATCTAAGTTATCATCCCCTCATGATTGAAGAATTTCTTTCTATCTCTATAGCTCTTCATATAGCCATGTCTGTTGTCACTTTACAGTCAACAGAAATTTCTGAAGCTTTACTTTTTTTTACTTCAAAAGTACACTTTATTCATTCAAAAATCTTTATATGCATCCATAAATCACTGGAGTAGTTTGTTTCTTTCCATATGACTAAAAAGGGTGTTCAATACAAGCTTAGCATATGGAGAATAAATAAACATTGGAGTTTGACTTTCCCGACAGTTCTAACAAACTCATTTCTTATGCATTCAAGATACTATTTACATGTATTTGAGGCACTGGGAGGATCTGATATCTGAGTGGACTCCATTATACTTTGCCTGAAACACTTTAGGTATGGTCTGTCCCCACTGCACCCTGGCAGCAGCTGCCCCAAACCTTCGTGCGTCCCTCATCACATTAGAATGGACCTTAGAATGTGCCAGTCTGCATTGTTGATTAAACTAACACAAGTTCACTTCCTTGCATTATGCAGTGATCGGATTATGCATTCTATGAATAACCTCTTCCTGTAAGTATGGCTGTAATTCTTTTTTTAAAAAGCTTAGATTAGATTTCCTGCAGTATAGAAACAGGCCCTTTGGCTCAACCAGTCCACACCGGCCCTCCAAAGAGTAACCCGCCCAGAGCCATTTCCCTCTAACTAATGCACTGAACATTATGGCCAATTCACCCAAACTGCACATCTTTGGACTGTGGGAGGAAACTGGAGCACCCGGAGGAAACCCACACAGACACGGGGAGAATGTGCAAACTCCACACAGTCTCCCAAGGCTGGAATCAAACTGGTGTCCCTGGCGTTGTGAGGCAGCAGTGCTAACCACTGAGCTACTGGTCTGCCCCTGACTAGGTTTGCTGCGTCTATTGGACAGATTCTGTGTAACAAATAGATAACATTACTTCTTCTTTACCTTTTGCAAGGAAGGACTGATTTTCCTCAAATAAATAAAGTTGGGTTTTCAGAAAAATCCAAATGTACTGAAAGGTTCCAAGTTTCTAAATTTATGAGGTCAATGACTTGTTTGCTGGTTTCCTCTTCTTTAAAAAGAAAGAGCAAACCACCTTTTGGGATTCATCTCATAGGGACTCCTGTGTTTTCTCACACTTTAGTTCCGCTCTTTCCAGCTTTTCTTTTGAGAGAAATGGAAGATTTGCCTCATGTTCTTAACATGTCAGATTTAAAATGTCTTCAGGCTCTGTTAGGAGAAAGTGAGGACTGCAGATGCTGGAGATCAGAGCTGAAAATGTGTTGCTGGAAAAGCACAGCAGGTCAGGCAGCATCCAAAGAGCAGGAGAATCGAAGTTTCAGACATAAGCCCGATTCCTGAAGAAGGGCTTATGCCCGAAACGTCGATTCTCCTGCTCTTTGGATGCTGCCTGACCTGCTGCGCTTTTCCAGCAACACATTTTCAGCTTCAGTCTCTGTTAACCAATAAATAATGTTACACAAGCAGTTCACTTAATAAAACAATTGTAATGATTCATAGAATTCCTCATTTGGCCCATCGAATCCACACTGACCTTCCAAAAAGCATCCAGACCCACACCCCTAACTTATCCCAGTAACCCTACATTTCCCATGGCTAATCCACCTAGTGTGCATATTGCTATGGGCAATAATCAGGAATTATGTGCAAAGTTTCTGTAATTTCTTTCCTGCTATAGTGTAGCAGAGCTTGTACGTGACCTTTCAGTTTAATTCTTACATTTTCTGAGTGTTAAGGTTTAGTTGCAGATAGTCTGAGCAAATACTGTTTGTTAGCACTGTTGATGATAATATTCCTCATTTTGCTGATGATTGAGTGTGGACTGATTGTATATTGGTTGGTTACTTGTTTAGATTTTATATACAAGATATCCCTGGTTCATTTGCCACATTATTAGATAAATTACAGTGTTGGAACTGTGCTGGAGCAATTTGACTTGGAGCATAGCTAGTTCCAGACAAACATTTGGAGGGCAAGAGATGGGATCCTCTCAGGGCCCATAGTCTTTGCAGTATCCAATGCCTTTTGCCCTTTCTTGATATCACAAAGAATATGTTGAATTTACTAAAGTTTGGTATATGGTGTGGTTGACCTCTGAACGAGGTGAAGATGGATCCTTCACTTGTTATTTCTGATTGATGATAGTTACAAATGCTTCAGCCTTTGCACCGATGTGCTGGGACCCCACCAATCACTGATGTTGGAGATGTTTCTGGAGTCTCCTTCTCCAGTGAGCTGTTTCATTGTCTACCACCACTCATGACCAGATATGAAGCACTGCAGGCAGTTGAACTGATCTGTTAGTGTGATCATTTAACCCTATCGTTCTCAGTCTGCTTCCCCTATTATGCAGGCATGCTTTCCCATGCTGTGGATTCACCAGCTTCAGACCTCATTTTGGGTGTCCATTGTAACATTGCTCTTTGAGTCCAGGTTGATCTCTCAGGCTGATAGTAAAAGTAGAATGGGGAAATGCTGAACCATGAGGTTACGTATTGTGGTTGAATATAATTCTGCTGCTGTCAGTGGCCTGCAGACCTCATGAATGCATGTGCTGCTCAATCTGCTTGTGAAATTGCCTCATGGCAAGGGGAATTTTGGTATTGTGATCCGTGGCATATCTGTCCTTCAGGTTAGATAAAGGTAAATTTGCCACAGTCCTGTCAGACCTGAAGGCTGCTCTCTCAGCAAAGAGAGATGAGTGTTGGTGGTTTAACCTGAGGATCACCACACCTCAAGAGAGGGGCGAGGTTGAGCAGAAGATTCCTCTGTGACAACCACAGTCAATTCAAGAATTGAATCCTGACTGTTAATGTCACTTTGAATTGTAAACCAGTCATCCATACTAAATGTCATAGTGTCATAGTCTCATACAGCATGGAAACAGGTCTAACCAGTCCATGCTGATCATAATCCCAACCGCCTGTGCTTGGCCCATATCCCTCCAAATATTCTTATTTAAGCATTTATCCAAATGTCTTTAAAATGTTGTAACTGCACTCACTTCCACATTCCACACACAAACCACTGTCTGTGTAAACTCATTGCCCCCACCCATATGCTTTTTAAATCTTTCTTCTCTGACTTTAATTATATGTCCACTAGTTTTGAAATCCCACACCATAGGGAAAAGAAATCCGCCATTCACCATATCTATACCTATCATGATTTTTTAAACAATTATAAGGTCACCCCTCATCTTCCTACCCTCCAGTGAAACACTATCCAGTGTTCCCCCGCGACTCAAACCTTCTATTCCCAGCTGTATCCTTGTAAATCTTTTATGAACCCTTTCCAGCTTACTAATATCCTTAATATTACAGGCCAACCAGAATTGGACACAGTACTCCAGGCCTCAGCAACGTCCTGTACAACCACAACCTGACTTCCCAGCTCCTATACTCAAAAGTGTGAGCAATGAAGGCTAGCATGCAAAACACTCTCTTAGGTGTCTGAGTATAAACCTTAGAGACAAGATTCTTGAAACATTTAATGGTTAGGATCATAGAATTCCTGCAGTGGGGTAACAGACCATGTGGCCCAACAAGTCCACACTAACCCTCCAAAGAGTAACCCAACCACTTTATTACTCTACATTTACCCCTGACCTACCAACCCCTGAACTCTACGGGCAATTTAGCACGGACAATTTACCTAGCTTCCACATCTTTGGACTGTGGGAGGAAATCGGAGCACCCAGAGGAAACCCACACAGACACAGGGAGAATGTGCAAACTCCACACAGACAGTTGCCCGAGGCTGGGATCGAACCCGGGTCACTGGTGTTGTGAGGCAGCAGTGCTAACCACTGAGCCACTGTGCCACCATAGGATTAGTAAAAAGCGATCCTTGGCAGAAGAAATCATGCGACTACGGGACTCTTAGTACTGTGGATCCTTGAAGATGTTCTGTTTATTTTATATGTATTATCTGTTCACCATTGTCTACATACTTGCAAATGTTAGTCGAATCAAGAAGGTTGACTTTCCTAGTGTTGGATTATGTGTTTTTCAGTGAAAACCTCATGTGGGCATATATTGCTGACATGGTGCATGTTATATGGTAATTCTGGATTTGTGTTTAAGTGATGGATCTTAAATCCAACTGGGCCATTTGTCATCCATGACAATCCATTTAAGTTAATAGATCAAGGATGAATGAGATGTGTACCTGTGATTTCCAGATATTTTAAACATGAGAGTTTACCCTCACTAAAATCTATATAGTGCTATAGATTCCATTGAGTTAAATCAGGATTTGGGAGAATAGGAAATAGGAATAGGAGTAGGCCATTCAGCCCATAGAGCTTGCTTTGCCATCCAGCTAAACCATGACCGCTCTTCACCATCAACAATATTTTCCTGCATTATCCCTTGATTGCTTCAAAATCCAGAAAAGTATTTATTGATCTTTGACTTGAACATACTTGACGAGTTAGCCTCCACAGCCCTCTGCCAAAGATTCACCATTCTCTGACCGACAAAATTCCTCCTGATCTCAGTTCCAAATGGCCTATCTCTTATTCTGATACGATATGACTAGAAACACTCCCCTCCATTCCCTTCCAGCCAGACGAAACATCCATCCTGCATCTCCTCTTCTGAACACTGAAAGGAATTGGTAGGTTTAGTGGTTTCTTAAAATTAATAGCAGATTGGAACCTTGTGTTATTAAATTCATTTTCCCATAGCAAGCAAGTCAGTTTTGCTTCCAGGATAGTTTTTCAGATATATTAAAGTTAATAAAGGGCAGTAGTCAGGGAATTTGTAGCTGAAGAAAAGGAGAAAGAAGTGTAAAATGATTGTAATTAAATTATATAGCAACCATTCCTCACTTAGAATTTAAATCTGAGCACCTGTTTTATAATTCATTTTTATCTAACTATCCATTTATTTGATACCCAACTATAATTTTTATGATTTCTGGGTGTATGGTTTATTCAGTCTAAAACCCTAATTACTTTTTGAACCATTAGTTACTGAATGTTTGTTTGAGAAAGGGGATTGGAGAGCAGCTGTCATACTTTCTGTTTCACTTCAAAATATTTTCTCAGGATTTGGAGGTAGATATTGTGTACCCTATGATCTGGGGTTTGTTCCTTCATATAATTATTCACCCACACAGTGAAGAACAGGAATCTTTGAAAAGTCTGTCCACTCCCACGTCTCTGCCTATACCTCTGGCAAGTTCAAAGTCCAGATAAAGAATAGCAAGAATGTGTTGCTGTCACGTGTACCCTAGCTACACACAACATTTGCTTCAGTGCCTCATTTTACCCCAGATGTTGCAAAGTGGCTGACCTGCTGAGCTGGGTTTGAACCAGTCTGCAATGTTTTCCATGGAAAGTGGATATGTGTACAGTATAAGAATGTTGAAGAGTCAAACATGCATGTCCACATCTACCCCTACGTAATGATAAAATCACCATAGTCCCACTGGAACATAAGGCTACTCTCTCATTAGAGAGAGAAGGCTGGTGGTGGTTTAACCTGAGGGTCACCACAGCTCAGGCAAGAGGTTCGGTTCGGGAGGTGGGGTCCTTCATAGTGACCACAGTCAGTGCAGGAATTGAACTCAGGCTCTCATCGTCACCCTGCATTGCAAACTGGCTGTTCAAGTTAAAAGATCTCTCGCCCCTGTGAAAGAGAGTAAGGATGCCATCGTTACACAAATAGGTCATGCAGTGTTCTGTCAACGGTCATTGTGGGGAGATATCCAGAGAGTCTGCAGCAATAAAGAAAACGGTCATTCAGCCCCTGCAGATTGGAATGTAGGATCTGAAAGGTTCACTGTTACTTTGTTTCTATGAATCAAATGTCCCCAGTCACACAGGGATGGGTTTGAAAGGTGTTTCAAATCTTTCAGCAGCAGGCCAGTGGGTCAATGGTTTTTCTCCCCTGGGTGATCTTGCCAGAGGTGAGTCAACACCACCAGAGACTACTCTCCCAGCAGCAGTGCGTAGCCAATTTAAATAACTAACTGTCCTTAAGTGGACAGCTTCAGATTGCCTTTGGGAACTTCTTGACGGTGTATGGGACTCATCAGTAAACTAGCAACGTGCCATCCACTTCTTACCCTGACCCCACAAGGATGGAACAACAATTGCCATTTGACCCCCATCATGGCCTTCATTGGTGACATGTCAGCTGCAACTGAAGTCTACATTTGAACATAATTCTCAAAGTGGAGTTGCCCTCTGCCAGTGGGAGTTGTTGTTCCTGTCAGACTGGGACTGGCATCCTCCTGAGGTGAGCCCTCTAATTCAGTCTGCAACCATGGAAACCCATCATCCGTACTTGTCATCTCCAGGAAGGAGCAATAGATGTAGGAGCAGAGTAGGCCATTCAGCACAAGGACTGTCAGAGAGTGGACAAGACATTTACTACCTGAAAGGGTTAATTGACATCATAAAATAAGCTCTGCCTATTAGGGTATAGGATATAGAACATAGAATAGTACAGCACAGTCCAGGACCTTTGGCCCACGATGTTCTGCTGAGCTTAATAACTGTGTACTTACCTTAATCTAAGGTCAACCTAACCGACACAGCCCTCAATTAATTGCCATCTATGTGCTTGTCCAGCAGTCGCTTAAATGTCCCTAATATATCTGATTCCACTACCACCACTGACAGTGCATTCCATGCACCCACCACTCTCTGTGAAAAGACCCTATCTCTGACATCTCCCCTATATGTTTCTCCAAGCACTTTAAAATTATGACTCCTCGTGACAGCCATTTCTGCCCTGGGGAAATGTCTCTGGCTTTCTACTCTACCTATGCCTCTCATGAACTGTTTTTGGGAGGTGCTAATAATTCTGCATTTTGACCATTTCTGTATGAGACTGTTATTGTGATATAATGTTTATTCACTCTATTATGACCAGACCCCAGGTTCATTACTTCCCTACTTCATTACTGTTCCAAATGGGATATCCAAGATTGTTAAACTCCCAGGTAAGGTGGAATGAATGGCTCCCTTCTTTTCTACCCCAGCTTGTTGGTTAGCACAAGTTTAATTTAGAAGGAATCCTTTCCCTAGGGGATGTCCTTCTCTCAAACCCAGGCTGAAAGGAGCCAATTTAACCAAGTTTCCTTCAGTTATCAAACAGTGAGTTTATTAATTGCTGAAAACAAGAGGAATTGGGCACGCAACACACAGATTCAAAATAAGAGCTGAGTCCAAAAAGATGAAAGTTTTAAAATAGATATATGGTTCAGCCACTGAATTAGTGCCATAGAGCTGTACAGTGAAGAAACAGACCCATCGATCCAACTTTTCTATGCCAGACATACCCTAAATTAATCTAGTTCCATTCACTAACATTTGGCACATATCCCTCTAAATCCTCTCTATTCATATACCCACCCAGGTGCCTTTTAAATGTAATTGTACCAGCCTCCACCACTTCCTCTGGCAGCTCATCCAGACCCGCACCACCTTCTGTGGGAAAAAGGTTGCTCCTCTGCTCCCTTTTATATCTTTTCCCTCTCACCTTAAACCTATGCCCTCTAGTTTTTGACTCCACCAACCTGGAAAAAAGACCTTGGCTCTTTGCCCTATCTATGCCTTTCATGATTTTATAAACTTCTATAAGGTCAACTCTCAGCCTTCAAAGCTCCAGGGAAAACAGCCCTAGCCTATTCAGCCTCTCCCGATAGCTCAAACCCTCCAGGTCTGGCACCGGCCTTGTAAATCTTTTCTGAACCCTTTCAAGTTTAACAACATCTTTTCCATAGCAGGGAGACCAGAATTAAATGTAGTTTCCTAATGTGGCCTAACTAATGTCCTGTATTACTACAAAATGACACCTCAACACCAATATTCAATGCAGTGTCGAATAATGATAAGTGTACCACAGACCTTCTTCACTACCCTGTCTACCTGGGACTCTAACTTCAAGGAGCTATGAACCTGCACTCCAAGGTCTCTTTGTTCAACAACACTCTCCAGGACTTTAACATTAAGTGTAGAAGTCCTGACCTGATTTGCCTTTCCAAAATGCAGTACCTCACATTGTTCGCAAAGAGTGGATAATTGAAATTTGCGGCAATTGTAGTTGATATTACCATGGTACTGACATACACAATTGAAAGAATAATAACTAAAAGCTCAACAAAAACAATAAAAAGGAAATAAAAAAAACTTGATTTACACTCCTTTCACTTCCCCAGACATGAGACAAGTCTCCAGACAACGACAGGCTTCAAACTTTGAGGTCTCGCCTCCAGTTCTCAAGGGCCTTGCTACCACGCAATGGCCTCCAGGACAAGACTCACCTCCCTACGCCAGCCTGGTCTGCGACTCGTCTCTCTGTGCCAGCCTCCAGTCTGGGACTCACCTCCCCGCACCAGCCTCCAGTACAGGACTCACCTCCCCGCACCAGCCTCCAGTCTGGGACTCACCTCCCTACACGAGCCTCCAGTCTGGGACTCACCTCCCCCTGCACCAGCCTCCAGTCTGGGACTCACATCCCTACACCAGCCTCCAGTCTGGGACTCACCTCCCCCTACACCAGCCTCCAGTCTGGGACTCACCTCCCCCTACACCAGCCTCCAGTCTGGGACTCACCTCCCTGCACCAGCCTCCAGTCTGGGACTCACCTCCTCCTACACCAGCCTCCAGTCTGGGACTCACCTCCCCCTGAACCAGCCTCCAGTCTGGGACTCACCTCCCTGCACCAGCCTCCAGTCTGGGACTCACCTCCCCCTGCACCAGCCTCCAGTCTGGGACTCACCTCCCTGTGCCAGCCTCCAGTCTGGAACACACCTCCCCCTGCACCAGCCTCCAGTACAGGACTCACCTCACCCCACAGCCTCCAGTCTGAGACTTACCTCTCCCGACACCAGCCTCCAGTCTGGGACTCACCTCCCACTACACCAGCCTCCAGTCTGGGACTCACCTCCCTACACCAGCCTTCAGTCTGGGACTCACCTCCCTGCACCAGCCTCCAGTCTGGCAATCACCTTCCTACACAAGCTTCCAGTCTGGGACTCAACTCCCCCTACACCAGCATCCAGTCTGGGACTCACCTCCCCCTACACCAGCCTCCAGTCTGGGACTCACCTCCCTGCACCAGCCTCCAGTCTGGGACTCACCTCCCTGCACCAGCCTCCAGTCTGGAACACACCTTCTCCTGCACCAGCCTCCAGTACAGGACTCACCTCACCCCACAGCCTCCAGTCTGAGACTTACATCTCCCGGCACCAGCCTCCAGTCTGGGACTCACCTCCCTCTACACCAGCCTTCAGTCTGGGACTCACCTCCCTACACCAGCCTTCAGTCTGGGACTCACCTCCCTGCACCAGCCTCCAGTCTGGGACTCACATCCCTGTGCCAGCCTCCAGTCTGCCACTCACCTCCCTGCACCAGCCTCCAGTCTGGGACTCACCTCCCTGCACCAGCCCCCAGTCTGGAACACACCTCCCCCTGCACCAGCCTCCAGTCTGGGACTCACCTCCCTGCACCAGCCTCCAGTCTGGAACACTCCTCCTCCTGCACCAGCCTGCAGTACAGGACTCACCTCACCCCACAGCCTCCAGTCTGAGACTTACCTCTCCCGACACCAGCCTTCAGTCTGGGACTCACCTCCCTACACCATCCTTCAGTCTGGGACTCACCTCCCTGCACCAGCCTCCAGCCTGGCAATCACCTTCCTACACTAGCTTCCAGTCTGGGACTCACCTCCCTGCACCAGCCTCCAGTCTGGGACTCACATCCCTGTGCCAGCCTCCAGTCTGCAACTCACCTTCCTACACTAGCTTCCAGTCTGGGACTCACCTCCCTACACCAGCCTCCAGTCTGGGACTCACCTCCCTGCACCAGTCTCCAGTCTGGGACTCACATCCCTGTGCCAGCCTCCAGTCTGCCACTCACCTCCATAAACCAGCCTCCAGTCTGGGACTCACCTCCCTGCACCAGCCCCCAGTCTGGAACACACCTCCCCCTGCACCAGCCTCCAGTCTGGGACTCATATCCCTGTGCCAGCCTCCAGTCTGGGACTCACCACCCTGTGCCACCCTCCAGTCTGGGACTCACCTCCCTACACCAGCCTCCAGTCTGGGACTCACCTCCCCCTACACCAGCCTCCAGTCTGGGACTCACCTCCCTGCACCAGCCTCCAGTCTGGGACTCACCTCCCTGCACCAGCCTCCAGTCTGAGACTCACCTCCCTGCACTAGCCTCCAGTCTGGAACACTCCTCCCCCTGCACCAGCCTCCAGTCTGGGACTTACTTCCCCCGGCACCAGCCTCCAGTCTGGAACACACCTCCTCCTGCACCAGCCTCCAGTACAGGACTCACCTCACCCCACAGCCTCCAGTCTGAGACTTACCTCTCCCGGCACCAGCCTCCAGTCTGGGACTCACCTCCCACTACACCAGCCTTCAGTCTGGGACTCACCTCCCTACACCAGCCTTCAGTCTGGGACTCACCTCCCTGCACCAGCCTCCAGCCTGGCAATCACCTTCCTACACTAGCTTCCAGTCTGGGACTCACCTCCCAGCACCAGCCTCCAGTCTGGGACTCACCTCCCTGTGCCAGCCTCCAGCCTGGGACTCACCTCCCTGTGCCAGCCTCCAGTCTGAGACTCACCTCCCTACACCAGCCTCCAGTCTGGGACTCACCTCCCTACGCCAGCCTCCAGTCTGGGACTCACCTCCCTACACCAGCCTCCAGTCTGGGACTCACCTCCCCCTACACCAGCCTCCAGTCTGGGACTCACCTCCCCCTACACCAGCCTCCAGTCTGGGACTCACCTCCCTGCACCAGCCTCCAGTCTGGGACTCACCTCCCTGCACCAGCTTCCAGTCTGGGACTCACCTCCCTGTGCCAGCCTCCAGTCTGAGACTCACATCCCTGCACCAGCCTCCAGTCTGCCACTCACCTCCCCCTGCACCAGCCTCCAGTCTGGGACTTACCTCACTGCACCAGCCTCCAGTCTGGGACTCACCTCCCTGTGCCAGCCTCCAGTCTGGGACTCACATCCCTGTGCCAGCCTCCAGTCTGGGACTCACATCCCTGTGCCAGCCTCCAGTCTGCCACTCACCTCCATACACCAGCCTCCAGTCTGGGACTCACCTCCCTACACCAGCCTTCAGTCTGGGACTCACCTCCCTGCACCAGTCTCCAGTCTGGGACTCACATCCCTGTGCCAGCCTCCAGTCTGCCACTCACCTCCATAAACCAGCCTCCAGTCTGGGACTCACCTCCCTGCACCAGCCCCCAGTCTGGAACACACCTCCCCCTGCACCAGCCTCCAGTCTGGGACTCATATCCCTGTGCCAGCCTCCAGTCTGGGACTCACCACCCTGTGCCACCCTCCAGTCTGGGACTCACCTCCCTACACCAGCCTCCAGTCTGGGACTCACCTCCCACTACACCAGCCTCCAGTCTGGGACTCACCTCCCTGCACCAGCCTCCAGTCTGTGACTCACCTCCCTGCACCAGCCTCCAGTCTGAGACTCACCTCCCTGCACCAGCCTCCAGTCTGAGACTCACCTCCCTGCACTAGCCTCCAGTCTGGAACACTCCTCCCCCTGCACCAGCCTCCAGTCTGGGACTTACTTCCCCCGGCACCAGCCTCCAGTCTGGGACTTACCTCACTGCACCAGCCTCCAGTCTGGGACTCACCTCCTCCTGCACCAGCCTCCAGTCTGGGACTCACCTCCCCCTGCACCAGCCTCCAGTCTGGGACTCACCTCCCCCAGCACCAGCCTCCAGTCTGGGACTCACCTCCCTGCACCAGCCTCCAGTCTGGGACTCACCTCCCCCTACACCAGCCTCCAGTCTGTGACTCACCTCCCCCTGCACCAGCCTCCAGTCTGGGACTCACCTCCCTGCACCAGCCTCCAGTCCGGAACTTACCTCACTGCACCAGCCCCCAGTCTGGGACTCACCTCCCTGTGCCAGCCTCCAGTCTGGGACTCACCTCCCTGTGCCAGCCTCCAGTCCAAGAGTTGCCCCCTCCATTCCTCTCTGAGTAAGTTTAAAAAGTTAAAAGTTTTAAAAGAACACTCAAGAAATAGAAAAACAGAAGAAAAGGAAAAGTACAGGCAGAGCAGAGGCACTCCCGCTGGTGTGTTTTCCTGTGCTGCCATCTTGAAATCAAGGACAATGATGTCATAAACTTTAATAAATGAGCATTGAGAGGGAGGAGAGAGTAACAGTTTAATGGCCTTAAAACAGGTAAATCCCCAGCCCCAGATAAAATGCATCTTAGACTACTGTCGGGAGCAAGGGAGGAGATTACAGAGGCTTTGAGAATTGAGGGAAGAGAGGTGCCAGAGAATTGGAAGACCGCTAATGTGGCATTCATTGTACAAGAACGTTGGGTGGGATAATACAGATAATTGGCTGTGTGATTGGGGCCCAGTGGCATACAACAGGGTTTGGTGCTATCTTTCCGATTGTTTGTAATGTATATCATAATGTTATGATGACCTGTCTGACTGTGTTACAAACATGCCTCAATTGGCTGACAGCCCAAGTTGGAACTGAAGCTCAGAAGCAGCTACATTAGTCAGAGTGCAACAGGACCTGTGGTGAGCCAGAATGGATTTCCTGTTTGATTTCTATACCTCCAGTGATTCTGGTAAGCTTTGAGAAATAGGGATTTACAATATCTGCTCATTTATTGCAAGTTAGGATGGGGAAAAAAGCAACAAAAAAAACACAGTCCTACTCATGAAACAGTCTGAAAGGCATCAGATGCGTAGACGTGAACGTGGGCACACCTGACATTTGCTACGTCAAATAGGATCGCATTATCTCATCAATACTGGCATCATGATTTCCAATTTTGCAGCCTGGCGTTTTTCTTAGACAAATCCCTCTTGGTTTTTTGCTTGATGGCAGGCAGTTCCATATTATAAGAAAGACTGTACTGTTCCAAATCAGTTACCATTCATGTATTAAAATGCCAATAACAAGGCAGTGTGTAAATAGCTACCAAACCTCATTTTCCAAGTAACAGAATGAGAGCCGAGTAAATAATTGCCTTTTGTATATCAGAAAGAGCAGTGTTTATTGATCACCTTGAGAGGAAAATCTACCCTCTTCAATATAACACATCAGCCTGAGTCGTGCACTAGCACAGCTTCTGGTTATTATACAATGGCTATCACTGAAGCAGTGAAACAGTTTCTCCCATCAGCACCCCCCCTCCTCAACCATCCCTTGTTCTGCCATGCACACTGACTGTTGTGAGCCTCATCCTTCTGAAAATGACCAGATTCTGAATTCAATTATATCTAATCTGCTGTGGTTTTCCTTCCTTCACCCATGAGACATATTTCCAATGCCCTGTCAGACTTTCACTCTGACCTTCATCTTATCTTGAGTCCAAACCTTTATCTGCCGTGGAATATGGTGTCATACCTATTATTTCCAAAATGATTTGTGATTCTTGCTGTTTTCATTTGTTAACTCCGTCATTACCGGACACTATTTGGCCTTTATTTGTGCTTTAGAATTTGCTCAAAAAGCGTATTGCCAGGACAAAATAAAACCCTGCTATTTTCTGAGATAATTAATGCGGAGAAGAGCTCCACTTGAAGATCTTTAATATTAAGACTTGGGTTTTAACGCATCAAGCCCCATTTTCCTGATGGCTGGTGTCAGGCTTATTCAAGCAGTCATTCCAACACCTCAGACCGTGATCAGGTTCAAGTCCATATTAGAATCGTTTAAGTATTGGCATCCCTTTTTCTTGAGGTTGAGGACTGTTTTACCTACTGGTTCTTTCTGTGTTGCATGAGCAGTAGGCAAGTGTTAGAATTCTGAGCTCCCAGCAATTGGGAACAGTCAGTAATGTGTGTTCACTCTCAGTGGGTTGGTCATACTCAGTAGTATCACAGCCAGTCTGAAGTCTATTTACTTCTTACTATGCATCGGTTTGTTTATGCTGATAACTGAATGCACAACACTTACCGATTTTTCCAACAGAAAATAGTAATGGCTTGCTCATCACAAGCTCTGTATCAATCATCTTTTTATCTGTCTCAAGCTGAAGTCATCAGGTGTTTACAATGTTTCTCTCTCTACGCTTGTCATTAAGGCAGCACTTCAGAGATCTCCAGATGCAGCTTCATAATTGTCGCAAATTCCCTAAGAGGTTTTTTTTTGATTACTGCCCAGATTGCCAGGTCATCTCTAGTTTTTCTAAGAATGCATAATTTTGAATAATAGCTTCACAGGTCCACGCACTCCCAATGTTAAACCACTTCATTTAGAAATTTCAATTGATATTCCAGTTGACAAACAGCCTGATACAGTAAATCAAAAGAGGAACAGCATCTGGATTTGATCCATTTGAAATATGGAGAAGGATGTGCAATTACAACCCATTTAATTTTTGGGCTGCAGTTATGATTGTACTTCTTTTCCTCTAAAGTATTTTGGTCCATTTGGAAAAGTTGCAATCTCTATAGACAGGTCCATGTGAACATTGCAGTTGAGATTCAATGTTCAATATTATAGAGGGATTACTTTCGTGCATTTGAATAACAGCTTGCTTTTTTTTGACACTTTGAGTAATGACAGATCTCTCGTGTGCACTATTCAAGTAATGAATGACTTTTGAACTGCAATTCCTGCTGCAATAATATAGAAATCACAGCAACCAATTTTTGAGCAGTAAACTCCCACAAAGAGCAATGCTCTGATAATTTGATTTTTTTCTGTTGTTTGAGTAGTGACTGTTGACCAGGACACCAAGGAGAACTTAAATCTAACAAAGAACTGCAGATGCTGGAGATCTGATACCAAAAAGGAAAGTCCTGGAGAAACTCAGCAGATCTGGCAGTATCTGTAGAGAGAGAAAAACAGAGTTAACATTTTGAGTCAGTGACTCTGCCAGAACTCAAAGCAGTTTGGAAGTTATGCTGATGATGGTTCAGGAGTGGTGGTGGTGGGGAATTGGGGTGTGGATGGGGAGGAGGTGAGATTGCGTTGAATAGATGAAGATGGTGCACCAGGAAGGGATGGGTGTGGGTGGGGGAGAGAGAAATATAGAAAGAGAAGGAAAGCAGGCAAAAAGATCATTGCTGGTATGCTGGAAGAGAAGCAAATGTGGAATGGATGCTAATGGGAAGTGTGAATTGTTGAAAATGACCTGACTGTGAGCAACCCATACAGAACACGACCTGAAAGTATGGAGGTAGGTTACAAACATAGAGGAGGGAGCTCATGTTCTGAAGTTGTTAAACTCAATGTTGAGTCCTGAAGATTGCAAGGTACCTAGGTAGAAGATGAAGTGCTGTTCCTCCAGCTTGTGTTGAGCTTCTCTGGAGTATTGCAGGGTTCATGCTGGTGTATTGAAATGGCAGGCAACTGGAATTTCATTATTACAGACACAGTGGAGATGTGCTGCAAAGTAATTACTCCATCGGTGTTTTGTCTCCCCAGTGTAGAGGACACCACATTGTGAGCAACAGTTACAGTAGACTAGTTTATGTGAAGCACAGGCAAAACGCTGCTTCACCCGGAAGGTGTGTCTGGGGCCTTGGGTAGTGAGGAGGGCGGAAGTAAATGGACTGGTGTTACACCTTCTGGAGTCACATTGGAAGGTGCCTAGGGGCTGTGGAGAATTGTTGAGAGTGAGCAAAGTATGGAACAAGGTGTCTCAGAGGCAATGGTCCCTGTAGAAGGCTGACAAGACGGGGATATGTGTCTGGCGATGGCATCCCACTGGAGGTGGCAGCAGTGGCAGCTAATGATCCAATGGATGTGGAGATTGGTGGAATGGTAGGTAAGGACAGGGGGGACCTTTTCGCTGTTGTGGGAGGGAAGACAAAAAGTGAGAACAGAGGTGTATGAGATGGGTCAGACATGGCTGAGAACCCTGTCAACTATGGTGGCAGTTGAAGGAAAAGGTAGATATTTTGGAAATCCCCATTCTATAGAAGGTGGTCTCATTAGGACAGAGATGGAGAAACTGGGAGAATGAGATGAAATCTAGACAAGGTAACCATGGGAGTTGATAGTTGCTGACTTTCTCCAGTACTGTCTGTTCTTGCAGCTGGAAGAACCTCTTTTTGTTTCTCTCTGAAATACGTGAAGATTCTCAGATGCTGTCACTGCAACATTTGAAACCAATGTTAGCACCAATGGTTGCTGCTATCTCGATGGTACATCAGCAATGGTTGCTGCTATCTCGATGGTACATCACCGATGGTTGCTGCTATCTCGATGGTACATCACCGATGGTTGCTGCTATCCCAATGGTACATCACCGATGGTTGCTGCTGTCTCGATGGTATATCACCGATGGTTGCTGCTGTCTCGATGGTACATCACCGATGGTTGCTGCTATCTCGATGGTACATCACCGATGGTTGCTGCTGTCTCGATGGTACATCACCGATGGTTGCTGCTGTCTCGATGGTACATCAGCAATGGTTGCTGCTATCCCGATGGTACATCACCGATGGTTGCTGCTATCTCGATGGTACATCACCGATGGTTGCTGCTATCTCGATGGTACATCAGCAATGGTTGCTGCTATCTCGATGGTACATCACCAATGGTTGCTACTATCTCGATGGTACATCACCGATGGTTGCTGCTATCTCGATGGTACATCAGCGATGGTTGCTGCTATCTCGATGGTACATCACCGATGGTTGCTGCTATCTCGATGGTACATCAGCAATGGTTGCTGCTATCTCGATGGTACATTACCGATGGTTGCTGCTATCTCGATGGTACATCACCGATGGTTGCTGCTATCTCGATGGTACATCAGCAATGGTTGCTGCTATCTCGATGGTACATCACCGATGGTTGCTGCTATCTCGATGGTACATCAGCGATGGTTGCTGCTATCTCGATGGTACATCAGCAATGGTTGCTGCTATCTCGATGGTACATTACCGATGGTTGCTGCTATCTCGATGGTACATCACCGATGGTTGCTGCTATCTCGATGGTACATCACCGATGGTTGCTGCTATCTCGATGGTACGTCAGCAATGGTTGCTGCTATCTCGATGGTACATCACCGATGGTTGCTGCTATCTCGATGGTACATCAGCAACTGGTGAAAGTAAAGGTGAGTGTCTCCTTATTCATAAGCACTCTTGGTTGCAAATTTGAACATACCTCAGCATTTCAAAGCACATTATGGCTGAATTTCTTCATTCTTTCATGTTCTGAAGAAGGTGAATACTTGTGGAGGAGACAGCAGAAGCTGAATTGGAAGTCTATGACAGCAGACTCATTCATTTTCCACTGTTTGTGGTTTCCTAGGGTTTCTAACCAGGTGTCGGATTAAGTCCTTACGTTTTAGTGGAATGGACCCAACAGGATTTCTGGTTTAATGTCGCTCGCTCTTTACAGCATGTGCAATTATTTCAAGGCTAATTTGGTTTGATTTAATATTATCACATGTACCGAGATACAGTGAAAAGTATTGTATTGCATGTTAACCAGATAAATCATACTTTACATAAGCATGTCAGGGTAATAGAACAGAATGCAGAATTTGGTGTTACAACTACAGAGAAGGAGCAGAGGAAGATCAGTCCTAATGTATATATTAGATAGCACTTGACTGGCAACTTCATGAGAGGTCCATTCATAAATTGGATAACAGCAGGAAAGGAGCTGTTCATAAATCTGTTAGTATGTGTTTTCAAACTTTTGTATCTTCTACCCAATAAAAGTGGGTGAACGAGAATATAACCAGGGTGGGAGGGGGCTTTGATTATGCTGGCTGCTTTTCCAAGGCAGCAGGAAGTGTTGACGTGCAACTGGAATTGCAATCTTGCTTGTATTGGATGTCTTAATCCCAGCCAAGTGCTATCCAGTACATCCATATAGAAATCAGTGCTTGGAGAGAGGTATATCACTGGAATGGGCAAACTGACCTGTCGCAGTATAACCCCTAGGTTGGGCAAGCTGTTGTGGTGCAATGCAACCCTTGGGACAGGCAAGTTGATGTGCCATGATATCACCCCAGGCAGATGTTGGAGAAAGTGAGGATTGCAGATGCTGCAGAGCCAGAGTTGAAAATGGTGGCGTTGGAAAAATAGAGCAGGTCTGGCAGTATCTGAGGAGCAGGAGAGTCAATGTTTTTGGCATAAGCCCGAAATTCATCAGGAATGTGGTGGACGAAGGGGAATGAGAGATAAATAGAGGGGTAGGGGTAGGTGTGGGGAAAAGGTAGGTGTGAAGGCAATAGATGGATGCAGGTGGGGGAGGGGGTAATTGTGATAGGTCGATGGGGTGGGTGGAGCGAATAGGTGGGAAGAAAGATGGACAGGTCAAGAGGATGGTGCTGAGTTGGAGGGTTGGATCTGGGATGAGGTGGGGAAGGGGAGAGTTGGAAAGTAGTGAAATTGATGTTGATGCCATGTAGTTGAAAGATCCCAAGGCAGAAGATGAGGCATTCTTCTGTCAGTCGTAGGGTGGCTTGAATTTGGTAGTGTGGGAGGCCCAGGACTTGCATGTCCTTGGCAGAGTGGGAGGGGGAGTTGGAGTGGAGTTATCTAACAGTAACCAATTTAACCTGCAACAAATGATACTAAAATGCCCAAATCTGCAGGGTTTATCATGGACTTTGTTTTGCATAATTCTAAAATCAATTTGATGAACAACATGGATAAACTCTCAACATAAGCTTTAGGTTTTCCAAGAATAATTTGACTTCAGTATAGAGTATAGATCTTTTTTCACAACCTCAAGTACAAGATAACACTTCTCCAATTCTCTTTCTGAACTTAACTCTGCAGAATAACTCTTTTCATCATTCAGACAGGAAGCAGCAGGATAGCTGTGAGAGGCAGATCTTTCAAAAAAGCATCAAGACATTAAAGTGCTTTAAAAGTATTCCTAAATCTGTTGGTGAAACAGAAGACATCAAAGCAGTTGTTGAAGCGACTGAAAGGAAAACCATTATATAGTGAAGAAGACTTTGGTGAAAACAAAATGTTGCATTTATGAAATGGGAAGAAAAAGGAATAGTGGACGTTTGTACAAGATTTTATATTTCTCTTGGTTATGTTTTAGCTTGTCCTTTTTTGAAATTGCAAGTAGGTCAATATTGTAGTGCATTTTAACCTTAAAGTTGTCATCTTGACCTTGTTACATCCGCTACTGAATGTGGGTACAGCCAACGTTTCCACAAGTCTATTAATTTGTTTGTTTATCTATAAACAGTCCATCTCAATAACTAATGAATGATATTAAGAAAGCCTATCAGTCAGAGTGTAGCCCAAGGTAAAACCAATTTCTTTTTGTGAAGGCAAGAATCTTTAAAGTTAAACAAAATGTTTGTAGGAGATAAGTTGAATGAGTAACCATATTTGGAATGTTGTGAATTATCTCACAACTGAAGGGAATTTTTTCACAGCTAACCATACATGCAGAGTTTTCAGGGTAGATTTTTGGATGTAGATAATTTTAGTTTTTCTCAGTGAGATGCAAGCTGTTCCTATGTACATATGTATTTTCTCTCAACTTTGTATCTATAGATGATCAACTAGACAGGGTAAAACCTCAACCAAGAATTGCATAATTATAGTAATATTAACAGAGTGTGGTGGAACTTTGTGTTCTACTGAGTGCCCTCTTCACATTTTGATCTGGCTATACTTTATTCACATGATATTGTTATATTGCTGTGAGCAATGCCATTCAAATAATTAGCAGGTATGGATTTTGAGGCCATTAATACTGAGAAAGTCAATGTCAGTATCCATTTACCTGTAAAACATGGATGTCAACTCATCCTCAGAAAATTATCATTAGCGGTTACCACATATTGATCTCAAAGATTCATTAACTAACATATTAATCATTCTGTATGGGGTGGCACGGTGGCTCAGTGGTTAGCACTGCTGCCTCACAGCATCAGAGACCCGGGTGCGATTCCTGCCTTGGGTGACTGTGTGGAGTTTGCACATTCTCCCTGTATCTGTGTTTGTGTGGGTTTCCTCCCACAATCCAAAGATATGTAGGCCAGGTGAATTGGACATGCTAAATTGCCCATAATGTTAGGTTCATTGGTCAGGGGTAAATATAGGGTAGGGTAATGGGTGTGGGTGGGTTACACTTTGGAAGGTCGGTGTGGACTTGTTGGGCCAAATGGCCAGTTTCCACACTGTAGAGAGTCTCGTCTAATCTACATTAGTCCTCTTTTTTAAAATTGTGCCATTGAATGATAGCATTATGATCCCATTTGATGTAATTACTAGTTCAGTCACAGACTGAAACCTAGTTTGTTAGATTTTTTGTTTGTTTTAGTTTCATCCAGGTGTTCTCTTACTGTAACATAAGCAAACAATGTTGCAAACTTCATTTTAACAATAGAACAGAAGTTTATTAAGCCAAAGAAATGGTGATAAAATAGAGTAAAACAGTTTACTACTTCAAAGAATTTTGAACACACAATGAAAATATAATCCCATTAATATCCATAAATTTCCTTTTAATGATCCAAAGATTTTCCTTGTACAGAACCCAAAGCATTCTTTGTACAATACTCACACCAGAGAAAAACATTTTTTTCCAAAGTCTCAATAAGTTTATGGTAACTTTGTTTTCACTCTTTGACTGCAAATGCTGATAAGCTTTGTTCTGGATCTGTCATATTCCTAAACTTAAATATACTCAGCTTCAAGTAGCATCTTTAGGGTTTTATCCTGGACTACCACTTCAAGGTAATGTAGATTTACAAGATATTCCCCTACACTGAAGCAAAACTCTATACACCCACTTCTATCTAATGACTTTACCAAGGAGTCCAATCTCCCCCCAAGTTATGAGTACTTATTCTAAGCTAAACAATTTCCTAGTCCAGAAATTTCTGACGGAAATCTTGAGGTAAAATTGTCGACTTTGCTAGGCCAATAATTTCTAAGATAATCAAAATAGTTCTCATAAATGTTTTTCAAAAGAAGTCACCATGGCTACTTAGAAATTAATTATCAACTTCAGGCACAGAAAATCCATATGGTACTAACTCAAAATTGAAAATCCAACATAAAAATAAATACCATTTATTCTTATTTATATAGAGGGAAAGCAAGTAGAATTAGCACTCATGTAAATAGAAATAGAACATAGAACAGTACAGCACAGAACAGGCCCTTCAGCCCACGATGTTGTGCCGACTATTGATCCTCATGTATGCACCCTCAAATTTCTGTGACCATATGCATGTCCAGCAGTCTCTTAAATGTCCCCAATGACCTTGCTTCCACGACTGCTGCTTGCAACGCATTCCATGCTCTCACAACTCTCTGTGTAAAGAACCTGCCTCTGACATCCCCTCTATAATTTCCTTCAACCAGCTTAAAATTATGACCCCTCGTGTTAGCCATTTCTGCCCTGGGAAATAGTCTCTGGCTATCGACTCTATGTATGTCTCTCATTATCTTGTATATCTCAATTAGGTCCCCTCTCCTCCTCATTTTCTCCAATGAAAAAAGTCCGAGCTCAACCTCTCTTCATAAGATAAGCCCTCCAGTCCAGGCAGCATTCTGGTAAACCTCCTGTGAACCCTCTCCAAAGCATCCACATCTTTCCTATAATAGGGTGACCAGAACTGGACACAATATTCCAAGTGCAGTCTAACCAAAGTTTTATAGAGCTGCAACAAGATCTCACGACTCTTAAACTCAATTCCCCTGTTAATGAAAGCCAAAACACCATATGCTTTCTTAACAACCCTGTCCACTTGGGTGGCCATTTTAAGGGATCTATGTACCTGCACACCAAGATCCCTCTGTTCCTCCACACTGCCAAAAATCCTATTCTTAATCCTGTACTCAGCTTTCAAATTCGACCTTCCAAAATGCATCACCTCGCATTTATCCAGGTTGAACTCCATCTGCCACCTCTCAGCCCATCTCTGCATCCTGTCAATGTCCCGCTGCAGCCTCCAACAGCACTCTATGCTGTTGACGACACCTCCAACTTTTGTGTCGTCTGCAAACTTGCTGACCCATCTTTCAATCCCCTCATCAAAGTCATTAATAAAAATTACAAACAATAGAGGGCCAAGGAAAAAGCCCTGTGGAACACCACTCACCACTGACTTCCAGGCACATTGTGTCACAGACATTCTCATATGCACATATGTGTACTTTTGTATGTCATGAAAAGTAAATGGCCATTTACAGATAAAGATGTGCATATATAATCCACATGTATGCACATAAATGCACACAACAAACTCATGTGTTTATTAGAAATAGATTGCCACTCACAGAATAGATATACATGCTGCACCTCCATTAGTTAAGAGTAATGAATTATTGTTTTTCAGTGCTCACAAGTCTCCCGAATTAAAATTCTTATCATTATTTGAGGGAGAAAGCAAACTTCAAGGTCAGCTCTGTTAGTCACATAATGCAATGACAATCACTGTTATTAGTCAGCAAGTGCATTGTTATTGTATCGTGCCTCGTGCCTGTTTCTGTTCTCAACTCATGGATGGTATGAGGTGGGGAAAACCTCCAGAGAAAAAGAACCTGAGGAAGCATAGGTCCACATTCCTTTATTCCTCCTGGTTCTGCTATGCTTAGCACATACCAATTACTCATAAACTGAACCCCAAAACGTTGATGTGGCTTTAACTGAGAGAAGTGTATGCAATAGGGGCTGTAATTGACCTACTGCTATTTTTAGGCATCTACTATTACAATTGTATTGCTTAATGATGGACAGCAGGACCCACATACCAAACACAATACTATTGGTTTCCTGAAGCAACTGGCCGCATGATCAAAATCGTGTCCTGGTGCAGTGATAACATCCCTACCTGTGAACTGAAAATTCTGGATTCAGGCTCCATTTGCTTCAGAAATGCTTCATCTGAGAACTTGATTAAAAACATCTATAACCAGCTACTTTCACAACTCTAGTGAAAGCACGGTAGCTCAGTGGATAGCACTGCTGCCTCACAGCACCAGAGACCTTGATTTGATTCCACCCTTGGGTGACTGTGTGGAATTTGCAAACCTCCCTGTGTCTGTGTGGATTTCTTTCAAGTGCTCTGGTTTCCTCCCACAATCCAAAGATGTGTGGGCTTAGGTGGCTTGGTCATGGCTCTGGTTTCCTCCCACAATCCAAAGATGTGTGGGCTTAGGTGGCTTGGTCATGCTAACTTGCCTATAGTGTCAAGGGATATGCAGGCTAGTTGGATTAGCAATAAGAAATGCAGGGTTGCAGGGATAGAGGAGGTGTAGGTCTGGATGGGTTGCTCTTTGGAAGGTCAGTGTGGACTTGGTGCGCCAAATGGCCTGCTTCCTCACAGTAGAAATCCTATCATTTTTATCTCAGGGTAAGGGTTAATCAGCTCAGACTGAGATGAGGTGATTCTGCACCGAAGTGTTTTAATTGTTTGGAATTCGATATCTCAGAGAGATAATTGGATGTGCCATCATTGAATAGATTTAAGGCTGAGTCAGACAGGATTTCAGTTCTTTGGGATAGGAGGAGTGGGGATGAAAGTGGAGGTAAACCTAGTGGTCACCCTTGATCATACTGAATGGAGAAACGGGTTCAATGTGTTGTACAGCCTGTCCTGTTTCTACCCTATTTCAGAGAAACCCTCCGAACAACCATCCCAGTTCAGCAGCTGCTTATCTGGTGGTTTTTCAACACACCATTTGTTTATTTATTTGACATAGCCAATTATCACAAAAACAAAATGCTGCAGATGCAAGGAACTGGAAACAAAACCAGAAAACCCAACAGGATGGCAGTGTCTGATGAAAGAGATGTAATGTACCAGCTTGATGACTTTTCATCAGAAACTTCTGAAGTAAAATTTACAAACTGAAGAAAGTTGGCTCAACATTTTCTGTTTCATGTTTCTTCTTCTCCAGGGGACAATTTCACTCTTGTGATTGGTGGGACTTCAGTTTACAGAGGCCGGCTGCAACTCCTTGCAATGACTCACGCCAGGAGAACACAACTTTCAGTTTTAGTGACGAAGCTGAGACAGTTCCTTCGATGTCTCTCTGATTTGGGTTGCACCAGGGGATTAAATCTCAACGGATTCATTCACCTTCAGTGTGATATTTCTTAGTTTCAGAGAATTGTTCTTTTGTAACCATTTTCCTTCAAATTTTCAGGGATGATCATTTGGAACAGTCAGTGTCGGATGATGTTTCTCTGTGCTCTGGCATTAAGCATCAGCTTCAGACTAATAATTATAGTTGTATTGCTTACCCTCTTTTTGATCTGAATCGTGATGGTAAGTATTTTCCATGGGAACTCTGCCGTCCTACCATCACATATAATTGTCCGATCCTATGTCTGCTGCATCCTTTTCTTTGACTCTTCCATGAGATCTGGGTATCACTAGCTAGGTGAACACTTGCTGCTCATAAGTGCACTTGAAATGTTGGTGCCAAGTCACTTTCTTGAAATGCTGTCATCCTTGGGATGTGGTACACCCACTGTACAATTACAAGGGAAGCTCCAAGATTCTGATCAAGTGCTAGTGATGAAACATTAAGATATTTTCAAGTCGGGATGGTGAGTGGCTTGGAAGGGAACTTGCAGATGACAGTGTTCCCTTGCGCTATCTGTCCTTGTACTTCAAGATGTAGTGGTGACTGGTTTGGAAGGTGCTGTAGAATATGCCTTGGTGAGTTGGTTCAGTGTATCTGATAGGTGATACACACTGCTGTCACTGCACGTCTGTGATGAACAGAGTGAATGATAAGGTGGTTGATCAAGTGCCAATCATTCTGGTTGCTTTGTCTGGGATCTTATTGAACTTCTGGCGTTTTATTGGAGCCATGTTCATCTCGCCAAGTGGAGAATATTCCTTCATAGGGGTAACTTGTGTCTTGTAGTGAGTATGATTTAGGGATTTGGAAGGGTATCCATTAGAGAGTTGGATGTATGCCCTACTCATGTAAGCACAGTAATTTGCAAGTTCCATTGGATCAGTTAGGCTTCTGGCCAATGGTAATCTCCAGAGGTGATTCTAGCTCTTTTGCCAACCGAGCTGATCTCCAAATCGATTAAACCCATTGTCCCTGCAGAGTTACAAATACATGTGGGGCTTTTGCCCAGTTGTATTGGCAGAGATTATACTGCAGAAAGATTCTTTTTGTTTAATATCTGAAACACTTATCAGTAGCAGCACTTCTGTATGCACCCATCGATCACTGAACTGAATCTAGCTGCTTTCCTTCTTTATAGCACTTAGAGACCTTAGTCTTCCAATCTGGGTCAGATGCTGACTTCACACCCAGTTCCAACAAAAAGAGTTACGTTTTCATCCCCATTCTGTCTTTGTCTATGACAATGAACATGTCCACACATCTGTGTAATAAGCAGGCAATTGTGTTTTTGTGTGTAACTGGATCTTTCTGCACTTATGTACCCATGAATGTCTGTACTTGTGTGTGAGTATGTAAGCATGTGTGCGCTTAGTGTATGTCCTGGTGTTAGTGCCTGTGCGTGTATGTGTCTGTCTATGCATGCGTGGAGTGTGAGTATGTCTGCATGCTTGTGTGTACGTGCATTTGTGTGGATGTATCTTTGTGATTGTGTATGTGTTTCAGTGAATCTGTGTACATGTGAGAGTCTGTACACGTATTAGTGTGTGTATGGATCTATGTGATTATTGTATTTTTTCTGTGGCTGTCTGTTGGTATGTGCCTGTGCATTTGTGCATGTGTCTATGTTTCTGTGTATATATGCATATGCGTATGCTTGTGTCTATATATTGTATGTGCATGTGTGTTACACATGTATGCAGGTGTGAGTGTTGATAAGCCACAATAATTACTGGGAATATTTTAATCCCACATTCCTAGCACCCTTTTCTTGGCTTAGTGAAACAAAATTCTCTCCTCCGTGCCATCACCACATGGACTGCAATTACTCAGGGAGAGGGCACACCCCTACCTTTACAAGAACAACTTGAAATGGGCATTAAATGCCAACCTTAACCATACCCCCAAAAGCAAAATGAAATCAAAGCCTCTAACAGTAAAATTTAATGAGTAAGTAAATCACAATGATCGTGAGATTGCAGTTGAACCATCAATTCAGTTGATGTTCTTGCAATTATCTATTAGCATGGCTTCTTGTGATGATAGACTTCCAAGGAGGAAATGGGATCATCAGAGACTGTTCTTGGTGAGCTCCACTATCGACGTTTCTTCTTTAATTAGTTATTGATCCACGTGAAAGTCATCACAAGTCATAATGAAATACGAAGTGAAATTGGGTTGTGTGCACTCTGTTGACTCAATTCCTTATCATAATGGATTAAAGTGGATATCAGAAATAACACACTTTTTTACCTATTTAACTAGTACGACTATCGACACAACTTACTTTCATGTTTGTCTTCCATTTGTACATTCAGAAATGCAAGATATGCTTTCCAGTGCATGTATGGTGGGTTAAATTTGACAATATTTCATACAGAGCCGAGAGATGAAGACAACATGCTTACTTTGACCTTCTCCTTAATATTCCTATTACATCTGAAACTTGAATCCACGTTTCTGTCCCCTTGAGACTTATGACTGTGCTTTGGAGTGCAGGTAAAACTGTGAACTGAGAATCATTGGCATATTATTGGGCATTTCTAGAGTGGTGTGTTCGTTCATGGACTGCAGTGTGCAGAGGGAAGATAAGAATGGCTTTTAATAGAAGTTACGACCCATTGGAGGTCTTAACGGGATGCACCTCATCCCTTTACCTCATCTCTCTAAGCCAAATGTTCCTGCATTTCAACAATGCCACCTCCTGTTATCTAACTTAGAGCCAGACAGTGGGGTGAGAGTGGTGTTGCCAGTGCTTTTAAGGGCATCATCCTCCCCATAACCACCAACTTCCCGGAGGCAAAAGTTCCATTGCCTTGACAACTTGGGAAGTGGGGTGGAGAATTCTCAAAGACACTTGTCCAAGCTTCGGGTGGTTTGTTGAATCTTCTTGAAACTTGCTATCATTGCTACATGGCATTCTGAGGTCATGGGTGGAATAGGAAGGAGAAAGAAGAAGGGGGGAGGTAGGGAGGAGGCAGAGAACACCCTCACTCCAGACAGATCAACCATGGTAGCTTACTAAGATTGCACTTCTCCTGTGATGTCAATTCCACTTCAGAGTTCCCAATTCTCTACCATCTGCTTCTTATATTCACTTGGCTAAAATTTTGAAATCAAAGAGAATCCCCCCCCCAAAAAAACTAACCAATGCCAAATTTGCATGACAGTGCTTTCAAGAATGCAAACAAACATAACTATCCACAATCCTGACTTTGTGCTTTCCCTTATTGCTATTTTCCGGATGCCTTTGCCTGTCCTAGTGCTACGACACAGGGTTGCAGCATAGCGAGGGTAAGGCTGCACCAAGATAACCTTATAGGGTGACCTCAAGCAACTTTGGATGTCTGGGACTACATCTTCTCAGCATGGGCTAACAGCTGTATCAATGGGCTAGCTGACAAGGCCAGTGAGAGGGTGAAGGTTGCCATCCTGTGAGAGGGCTGCAGCTCTGTGTTCCATGGAGCCCCATGGCCACATCCCCACAATCCGAGAGAGGTGCTAAGGTGTAGATTGCTGAACCATGATGACACCCTCTTAGCCCTTTTCCACACTGTTGTCTGTTGTGTCAAGCAAGTAGGATGATGGGGTTTACTCAGATACTTTTAACTGGCTCCTCCCACTCATACATAAATAAAGAGGAACTAGTCAGTTCTAAGTTGTTGTTCCACCTAATTCTATTATACAGTCTACAGCTACATCTCATCGGCCTAGTTGCTATCTCTTCGGACATTACAATGTCCCTTTGGAGATAACAATAGCTCTTAGGATGGCATGGTGGCTTAGGTTACTCAAGTTATTCCCAATTCCTTCGTCTCCGCCGCATCTGCTCCCAGGAGGACCAATTCCAACACCGCACAGCCCAGATGGCCTCCTTCTTCAAGGACCGCAGATTCCCTCCAGACGTGATCGACGATGCCCTCCACCACATCTCCTCCACTTCCCGCTCCTCCGCCCTTGAGCCCCGCTCCTCCAACCGCCACCAAGACAGAACCCCACTGGTTCTCACCTACCACCCCACCAACCTCCGCATACAACGTATCATCCGCCGCCATTTCCGCCACCTCCAAACGGACCCCACCACCAAGGATATATTTCCCTCCCCTCCCCTATCAGCGTTCCGCAAGGACCACTCCCTTCGTGACTCCCTCGTCAGATCCACACCCCCCACCAACCCAACCTCCACCCCCGGCACCTTCCCCTGCAACCGCAGGAAATGTAAAACTTGCGCCCACACCTCCACACTCACTTCCCTCCAAGGCCCCAAGGGATCCTTCCATATCCGCCACAAGTTCACCTGTACCTCCACACACATCATCTATTGCATCCGCTGCACCCGATGTGGCCTCCTCTATATTGGTGAGACAGGCTGCTTACTTGCGGAACGCTTCAGAGAACACCTCCGGGCCGCCCGAACCAACCAACCCAATCGCCCCGTGGCTCAACACTTTAACTCTCCCTCCCACTCCACCGAGGACATGCAGGTCCTTGGACTCCTCCACCGGCAGAACACAACTACACGACGGCTGGAGGAGGAGCGCCTCATCTTCCGCCTGGGAACCCTCCAACCACAAGGTATGAATTCAGATTTCTCCAGTTTCCTCATTTCCCCTCCCCCCACCTTGTCTCAGTCGGTTCCCTCAACTCAGCACCGCCCTCCTAACCTGCAATCCTCTTCCTGACCTCTCCGCCCCCACCCCACTCCGGCCTATCACCCTCACCTTGACCTCCTTCCACCTATCCCACCTCCATCGCCCCTCCCCCTAGTCCCTCCTCCCTACCTTTTATCTTAGCCTGCTTGGCTCTCTCTCTCTTATTCCTGATGAAGGGCTTATGCTCGAAACGTCGAATTCTCTATTCCTGAGATGCTGCCTAACCTGCTGTGCTTTGACCAGCAACACATTTGCAGCCACTCAAGTTATTGTCTATGCATGTTGTCCTCATATCTGCATCCGTTTCCTCCAGATTCTCTGACTTCCTCCCAGTCCAAAGACATGCAGGTTAGGTGGATTCACCATGATACGTTGTCCCATAGTGTCCAGGGATGTGTAAGTTAGGTGGATAAGGGATAGAATAGGGGTCTGAGTGGGATGTTGTTCAGAGAGTTGGTGAAGACTCAATGGGCTGAATGACCTCTTTCTGCACCAGAAGGATTCTATAATGCTAATGTAACGTGTTTTCTTAATACTAGATCGTAAACTACTTCTTATCACTTAAATGTGTATCTTGTCTAGCAAAAACTTTTTAATGATTAATCCTTCACCAGTGAATATGAGTAAGTCCCATAGACTAGGGTTAGAGGAAGGGTTAGTGGCAGCAAATCTACTCAAAGAAGACTTGAGCACTCCCAAGTGCCCACTGTGAGTATCTGTTACAGTATTAAACACCAGTAATGCTGGCAGCTTTCTGAGTCAGCGCAGCAATGAGTGAGGATCTGACACACTTAGTCAGTATCCCCTTTAGCACCCAGACCCTAACCAACCTTGTATTGGTTGTATTACAGTGGAAGCTGAGAAATTAGTCATCAGACATGATAATATATGAAAGTGCCCACTCATAGAGTTGGCCATCAATAGTGTGCTAGAAAGGATGGGCTCTGAATGCTGCATGAAGTCCTGTTTCAGTCAACATTGGACTCGGCCATGCTCCCACTCAGAAATATGAGGCTATGTGTCAGTCCCCCAACGCACCAAGGATTTTAGTATGCCTGTTCATGAGTGTTCTCCTCTTGGCCACCTCATCAACCTGTAGACTTGGGCACACTGTAGAAGAACACATGTGCAATCTCACTGCTCAGGAAACTCACACTTGAATATTTCCCTTTCCAGGTGAAGGCATCCGCCTTCCCCTTGTTTGTGTTTTCACTCGTGGGGTGTGGATTTTGCTAACTGAGCCCAGCATTTATTACCCAATCCCAGTTGGCACTTGAGAAGGTGGTGGTGAACTGCCTTCTTGAACTGCTGCAATCTATGTGCTGCAGGTAGACCCACAATACCCTTCGGCTTGGAATTCCAGGATTTTGACCCAGCGATACTGATACATTTCCAAGTCAGGATGGGAGTCGTTTGGAAAGGAACTTGCAGGTGATGCTGTTTGTTGCCCTTGTCCTTCGAGGTGAAGGTGGTTATAGGTTTGGAAGCTGCTGTCTAAGTAAACTACTCTATGCGACAGATGTTCATGAGGTGGATATCGCAGAGTTGACAGGGCTGTCTTTTCTGGTGCCTGGGTCAATACCTGGTGGTCCATCCAGTTAAATTTCTTTGTTGAAACTTTGTAGTGATTGATACAACTGAGTGGCTAACTAGGCCATTTCAGAGTGCAGTTGAGAGTGGGTCTGGAGTCCCATGTAGGCCAGAGCAGTAAGGATCCTAGATTTCCTTTTCTGAAGGATATTCCCCACACAGCCGGGGAGCCAGGTTCGATTCCACCCTTGGATGGCTGTCTGTTTGCACATTCTCCCCATATCTGCATGGATTTCCATAGGTTGCTCTGGTTTCCTCCAAAGTCTAAAGATTGCAGGTTAAGTGGGATTTGGCCATGCTAAATTGCTCATCGTGTTCAGGGATGTGCAAGTTAGGTGGTTTGGCCGTGCTAAATTACCTATAGTGTTCAGGAGTATGTAGGTTAGATGTATTAACCAAGGGAAATGCAGGGTTACAGGGAAAGGTTAGGGGAATGGGTCTGGGAGGGATGCTCTTCAGAGGGTTGGTGTGGAGTTATTTGGCCCAATGGCCTGTTTCCATGCTTTAGGGATTCAATGGATTCTATAGTGAGCCAGATGGGTTTTCCCCACAATTATCAATGGTTTCATTGTTATCAGTAGATTCTTAGTTCCAGATTTTAAAGATTTGAATTCAAATTCCACCTGATGGGATTCGATCCTGGGTCCCCAGAACCACAAAGCCTGTTTCATTAAATTCTACAAACTGGTGCTATTGAACTGTGTTACTTAACATATATTTCTCCACTCATAACATCTATATTCTTTATATGCTTATCTACATGTGTCCGTAACAGGTTTAAGAAAGGGTAGAGCAATAGCGGTTGATTAGCTCACTTGGCTGGACAGACAAGTTTTTATTTCAAGTATACACTTTATTTGTAAAGTTATCTTCATATACTTAGATAATCAATAAAATAATTAGTGAAACAAACAAACATTTGAGTTTGACTCCATCTAGCAAACAAATCAAAGGCATTTCTTGCTTGTTCAAGACTGTATGTCCAAAGATGTTCTGGTTAGGTGGATTGGCCATGGTAAATTGGCCATAGTGTTGGGTGCATTAATCAGAGGGAAATGGGTCTGGGTGGGTTAATCTGCGGAGGGTCGGTGTGGATATGTTGGGCTGAAGGGCCTGTTTCCATACTGTATGGAATCTAAAAAAAAAATTACATATATTTGAGGCACTGGGAGGGTCAGAAAACTAAACAGAACTCCCAATTACCTTCAGCAGGAAGACCTCAGATAGTGGTTATCCCCACTGCGCCTTGGCAGCAGCTCCCCCAAGCTGTTGTGCATCCCTCAGCAGATCGTCCTGGACCTTGGAAGGTGCCAGTCTGCAACTTTTGGTTAGAGTCAACTTGTTGCTCTGGAAGACCATCAAGGTTAGGGCAGACCAAAGAGCATCTTTCACTGAGTTGATGGCCGTCCTTGTGCAGTCAATGTTTGCCTCGGTGTGTGTCCCAGGGAACAGACAATCTTGCATCACGAAACTGCTTGATGAACCTTGACAAAAACCTCCGCATTTTTCTCCAAACGTCTTTTGTAAAGGAACATTCCAGAAGGGGATACGTAACAGTCTCTACATTCCAGCCCCCTTCCCAAGTTAGCCAGTTTGCAACTCAGCCTGGTTTCAATTGCTGCACTGGCTGAAGTGACTATGGAGGGCTCTCCTCCTTGCCCCTGCCCCTCACCTGGGGTGTTTGACCCTCAGGCTAAACCACCACCAGTTATCTCTTTGTAACAAGAAAACAGCCCTGTGGACTGGTAGGACTATTGTGACTTTACCAAACCTTAGAGTAGTAAGTTCAGAATTTGTGTTGCATTTGCTTGTAGCTAAACTATGCACATTCATATTAAACAGCACTTTCTTGTTAATTACAGAAGCCTGATCAGTGTCATTGATTAACCCGAGTTCATCAGAATGGAAAATTGAGGACTTTGAGTGGTTTAATTATTTTTTTAACTTCTGTGATGACCCCAGAATCAGTGGCACTTGAATATCTGTGCACTTTCCCACGTAAGTTATGATTATATTATTTAACAGCTGAGAATATGCAAATTAAATCTTTTGTCTCTAAGATTCATACTGACAATTAGTGCCTTTCATGGACTGTTCTTCTCTTTTATATTCCTCTTCTATATACCTTCAATATACACCAGCAATATTCTACTGTTACAAGTTAGATTGTTCTTTTTCAATATGCAGGAGTATGGAAGCAATATTTGATGCACAACGATCATCTATTCATTTAGATATCGGTTAAAAGAGATCAATTTCACTAATTCCTTTCAAATTAAAATTTTGTTCATGACTTTATATCATTTATGCAATCCTTCCGATGTTCGGTAAAAAAAAACAACAAAAGGAAGAAGGCTGCTTATAGATACGCGAGATGGAGTGCTCGGCTAACAAAAATAATGAGTCAAATATTCCTTGGAAAAGAAAGGCCTGATTTTCCCACTTTCAGTCTAAGTGTGGGGTGTGGATGTGTTTGGTGGCAATAAACTCACCAACTTCGCCTCCAAGTTAACCTGACCAACTGTGCATCAATCAATGTGTTAAGAGGAGATAGGTGAACATGGGTAAGATTCTTGGCCTATTGCAGGCTTCAACACTGGCACCCTGAGTCGCTAGAAGCTGCCAAACAATCTGAATCTTGGCAGTAACAGGATCTTAAAGATTGGACATTGAGGCTTACATCCATTAAAGGTAAGTGTTCTTTACCTTCATGTGGCATGATGGAGGGACTGTTGGGGATGGAATTGTCAAGGGGTCAGAGTCAAGGGCATGAGGATCATTTCTAGACAATACCTCCCTCCATACCCCCAACTACTCAATAGCCTTAAGGTAAAACTGTTTCTTCAATAAGTGTTTAGATTTGGTAGAGATGCAGAGAGATTGGTGGAGTGCATGTACTTAGAATACAAAACAGTGCAACACAGGTAAAAAAAAAGGCAATTCAAATGCTGACAACGTGTTTAGGTTCATTTCTGGAGAGAGAGAATTGAAAAACATTGAATTTATCTTCAGCTGAAACAAGAACTAGAGGTCATAAATATATCATTGTTACAAATTTAAAAGAAACTTGTTTTTAATCGTGAACATGTTGAGAATGTGGTGAAAACAAAGAATGCTGGAAATTACAGCAGGTCAGGCAGCATGCATGGAGGGACAGCAAGCTAACGTCTCAAGTCTAGATGACTATACATCAGGGAATGTAGGACTTGCTATCACTTATAACTCAGTAATCCAGGGAGTATCATAATATTCTTAACATGCACAGCTGCCACAGCAGACACAGAGCACTCCCACTGTGCAGAACGGTGGGGATACAATCTAAAAACTTTTTCATTCAAATCAGTAATGCTGGTGCCATATCAATGCCAATTATACTGCCAGTTCCCTAACTTGACTAGACAGACAGACTGTCCTCAGCGTGCAGACACAGAATGAATGAATGAAATAGAATGTGCTTTGAGGTTTCATCTACAATATCACACCCTCAATAAATGGGAAAAGGGAATGGAAAATTGCTGACTGGTTTGATCTGAACATCACTGCGATGGAATCCGTCATTGAAACAGTGTAGTCAGCTCTCATTATTTACAAAAGGATCTGAGAGAGGGGATGCTGAATGCACTAACAACCACTCAAAGTGAAATCTAACAGACTGCCAGATCAATTACTTCTGCCAGAATACCTAGTTGTCTTTCGTCACAGGGTTTGCCAGGGGCACGTGTGATGGGGTCATGAGAAAAAAGCAAGTGGATTAACAAGGTTCCGTACACTAATTAGTAAAGTTAGATCACATGGGATTCAGTGTGAGTTTACAAATTGGATTTTAAAATATTGGCTTAATGGCAGGAGACAAGGGGTGATGGCGGAGGGTTGATTTTGGACTGAAAGTCAATCGGGGTGTTCCAAATGGATCGGTGCTGAGTCAACTTTTCTTTGTCATTTAGATGAATGATTTGGATGAGAATATAGAAAGCATGGTTAGTAGGTTTGCAGATGATGCCAAAATTAGTGGTCTGTTGGGCAGTGAAGAATGCTATCTAGCTGGACTGCAAATTGGAGGAACAACATCTTCCACCTTAGCAGCCTACAGGCCAGAGGACTCAACATTGAGCTCTCCAACTTCAAATAATCTTCTCATCCACCCTCTGAATCCCTTTCCAGTCCCTTCCCCTCTCTCTCCCCTCCAACCAACCCCTCCTTCCAACTACCAACCGGATTCATTCCTCCTATTCACAAACCAGGTTGTACCTATCATCTGTACTCACCTATTCCACCTCACCACTCTGCCTCTCTCTCTCACCCATAACACTTCCCCCTATTCTCTCTTTATTTTCAACTCTCCCTATTCCCACCTCCATTCCTGAAGAAGGGTTATACTGGAAACTTCAGACTTCCCCACCTCCTGATGTTACCTGGCTTGCTGTTTTTTTCCAATATCCTGCTTGTCTATTTTGAGAACAAAGGCAGGGGAGGTCATAAATGATTGGAATGACTGGGTGAAGAGATAGCTGGAACACAAGTTTGAGTTATTGACCAAGGAGGACATGGTCATGGAGAAACTTCATCCATTATGATGAGCCCACTTTCATGGAAAAGCTAGTAGAATCTGCCTGATTTTGTTTCTGTAGCAAGGTTTGTCAATCCAGGATCCACCACTCTGGAGTGGAATAAGTCACCTTCTGTTCTGAGGAACTAAGATGAGAAGGACAATCAGGATCAAAGCATGTTTGCTGGAAGCTCAGGATCTCACGTACCCTTCAAAGTCTGTTGATGTGTGATCAATTCATCTCAACAGAACTGCAAACTTTTCATAATTGAAAATGAAAATGTTGCCCTGCCTGGTGATGGAGGGAAAGATGAAGAGGAAGGCACACAGCAGGACACATTGCTGAGAGAGTTGATGACTCCTTGATGCTCAAGGAGAAGGTTCATTATGGACCTTCTCAATTCACCAGGAATGAAGGTGGTGAATTGATGGTCACTAATGGTCCTCAATATGCCACTTCTGTGATTGACTGCCAGACAGGAGACAATGGTGTCCGCTTTCCTGGCTCGGAAAAATGCCTTCTAGCTGTAGGGTAGGAGGGATGATCTTCAATCATCTCAATCTGGGGCCAAATGGGGAAAGGGATGGGGGGACAAAGGGTTGGTCACAGGAAGCGGCTGCCTCTTCTGTCCTCTGGTTTCTGACCTCTCTGATCCTCTCCTCCCTGTGGTGTCCATCTTGTGAGGCTGTAAAGGAAGAGACTGACCTGCTTGATGTTAGACATCCATAAGGCCAGTCCTCTCCCCGGCGATGATGACTCAAGATCCAGCAGTGGCACAAATATAACCTTAAGGCCTGCCATTAACTAAGGAGCTACCATGAAGCTTTTAACCAGCTGATCAGTGCTCAATCTAGAGAGCTTCTTTGTGGAGGTGGCGAAAAGGCATTAGGGAGCCGCTGCTCAGGAATAAGTTCCTCCACAAGTGTGGTCTGCATTGGCTGAGGGAGGAGAGAGCTTGAGATGCACAGCTGACCAGAATTGGGGACACTCTGGATGACAAAGGAGTAGGCTGGATAACACTGAAACAGTTGGCCATGAGGGCATTAATCCATCTCCAATTCACAACCCGAGCCTGATGAACAAGGTACTCAAGGTGGCTCAGGCATGCAGTGGACTTGCAGATGAACTGACCCCTGTCTGGAACTCAACACTGGCCCCGTGCTGCGGACCCTCCCCATGATGTGGTGCCCCACAATCTGAACCATTTCCGGGATTTCCTGTGGTGCCATGTCTAATGGAGGAGGCGTTATTTGTACGGGCTGATGCTGCACACTCTTCATTGCCGTGTCTTTACCCTCCATCCAGATGGCAAGGTGTTTTGCTCTGTGGCGGTGGAAATCTACACTTCTATGAAGGAGTCCTTTCTTCTTACATTGGGGATCAGTGGTGGAGAATGCTGCACACAGCCGTCCCAAATAACCAGTGACTTACCAGGTACTAGACCATGGGCAGGTTTTTAGGCTGGAGGAAATGGTCTTCCATTTATACATTAAGTCTGCAGCACCTTTTCAGTTTATTGAAGGGGCTGCTGTTCAAATTTTGATTGCACTTCAGTGTCACACTCCTGATTTACAGACACCTAATGTGAGGAGAAACATAGAACATAACAGCGCAGTACAAGCCCTTCAACCCTCAAAGTTGCACCGACCTGTGGAACCAATCTGAAGCCCATCTAACTTGCACAATTTCATTATCAACCATATATTTATCCAATGACCACTTAAATGCCCTTAAAGGTGGCAAGTCTACTACTGTTACAGGCAGGGCATTCCTCCGCCCTACTACTCTCTGAGTAAAGACAAATCTGCGAGCCTTCTCATCGCTGTGATCCTGGGCCCAGCCAAGATGGCCGTTAACAGGTCCAGGCAGTGGGCTGAAGAGGAGCTCGTTGTTCCTTGATTGTTTGCCCTTCTTTTGTGATTACATCTGCACTCAGGTGTCACTGGAGAGGGAGACGGAGTTCACCGGCAGTGCTGAGGCCTTTTGAGGTCATGAAGGATGGAGTGCATTATCGAAGTAGATAATGAAATTCTGATATAGTTTATTGTTTCTGTAGTATCAGTTTCCGTTTTGCATTTGGGTTTGCGTTTGTTTTCAATTTGGTGCCCCAGAAAGGGGCTGTTTAATTATTCATAGTTTCTGTTTTTGGACACCTTGGAAGAACCAAGGGGGCTTTTATTTTAGCCCTGCACTGTTCCTGTCCCAGATGCACTTAATGGGGATCGGTGTGAGGGGAATTTTATTTTAATTTGAAATGATCAGGGAATCGTCTTCTGGATTTTAAACCGTTGTTGTCCCTGACCCAAGAATGTTTGATGGGGGAAGAGTTGTCTGCCTGTTTACTTATTTCTTTGTTTATTTCTTTGCTTCTTTGTTTTCTTCGATTTTGCTTGAGTTTATTTTTATTTTGGCCCCTGTGGTCCCTACCCAAAAGAGACTGGTGGGGTCATAATCAGGGAGAGCCATTTTCTTTTTGTTTATTTATTTTTGTTTTTCACAAGAGTATTAGGTATTTATTTCTGTTCAAGAGTCAAGGTAGCTTTATTTTCTGTTTTGAAAGAGCAGAGTGGGCTTTGCGTTGTGTTTCACCTGGTGCTGTCCCTATCCTGGGGGTGTCTGTTGGAGCAGTGTCAGGCTTGGGGGTTTTCTCGGTTTCATCTATTTACACCTTTCATTTAAAAGTGTGGAGAACAGATATCACTAAATATCTCCTCCCACAGCCATACACACAGTACAGAATAAAATCTCAGCCTAAGATTTTCATTAGAACAATCAAATCCAATTACTTGATGTATGCTTTTCTTTATCTGATCATCAATAACAAAAAAAACTGATGACGAAAATACAAGTTATCTGCACAAATCCCACGTTGACAATTACAGATTAATTTAACCTCCGCACTTTGACAAATATAAATGTTGCACATAGAACATTCAATTCCCATTACACTGATACGTATTAGCACACAAATGTTCTTGATGTCAAACCTTTGGTGAAATCTCCAATCAATTTCTATTGAATTTAGTAAAACTGTCATGACACCAATGAAGCCGAAAATAAACTAAAACAACCTCTTTAAAATTAAAGTACATTTTCAAAACATAACTGTTACTCAGTGAGTTAATAACTGAACTGATCTAATGGTAGAAAGCTCAAAGACACACAGCAGCTTGTACAATTAGCTTCTCGACATTAAAAAGAAGATAAAGGTTGACCTCATCAATGTCAACTTCTTGCAGCTTCAAGTTTCCTTAAAATTGGAACCATCCAGTGAAATAGTCCTGTATCACAATGAACTCCAAGGCATCACCAGAGTCACAGGAGGTACAGAATGAGTTCATTTAATCTAGCATGTTTCTCCAGTTCTCCAAATGAGCAACATGACTGAGTGTCATTCTCCTGCTTTTCCCCATCCCTCAGATTAGATTGAGATTTTATTGTCACATGTACTCAACTATAGAAATACAGGAGCACAGTGACAAATGTCACCACACACGGTGCCATCTTAAGTATCAAAGTACCTAGGTACAAAGTAGAAAAAGAAACGAGAGTTAAAATGTTAAGCATTACTTCATAGAATGGTAGAAAAATAAAGAAATAAGGTAATAGTTACCATTGAATTCTTTTGTAGTTTAAACTAGGAAAATAAAGGAATAAATTAAAAGTTCTTTGATGAGTCCTCCACTTAGCTCCTTCTCCAGGAGTCCACAGCTGTCTGTTCCTGACACCACCACTTCAGATACCATCGCTGCTGCTGAAACTGGCATCTCTCTGATCTCCTCCAGTACCTCAAAAACAGGCCCAGGCAGGACCCAACACCACACCGTGCCAAGACATCGTCATGAGCCACCGAGAGACCAGGCCGAGACCTGCCATGGGGGAGGTGAACACCAAGAGGGGAAAAGCATGAGAAAGGAAAATAAAAGAGAAAAAAAGGAGGTAAAAAAAGAAGGAAATAAGAAATGAACAGAAGGACTGAAGGAGCTCCAGTTGGTGTGTCCTACTTTGCCATCATCTTGACCGGACTTCACACACTGTATCCAATTAAATAATCAACCAATACCCTCTTGAGTGCCTCGGCTGTATCTGTCTCCACCACACAGGCAATGCTTCCAGATCTGAATACTCACCTGTCATGCAGTCATAGAGTCATACAGGTTGGAAGCAGATGTGTCGGTCCAACTCAATCTGATCTAGGCCCACATCTCTCTGAACTCTTTCTATTTATATACCCATCCAGGTGCCTTTTAAATGGTGTAATTTAATTGTCTACACCACTTCTTCTGGCAGCTTGTACCTTACATGCACCTTTCCCTTTCTTGGATGGTGCTGAGCATCTTGAGTGTTGTTGGAGTTGTACTCATAGGAATATAAGAATATAAGAGCATAAGAACTAGGACCATGCGTAGGCCATCCGGCCCTTCGAGCCTGCTCTGCCATTCAATAAGACCTTTTCCTGGCCTCAACTCCACTTATTTACCCTCTCACCATAACCCTTAATTCCTTTCCTGTTCAAATAATTATCTATCTTTGTTTTAAAAACATTCAGTGAGGAAACCTCAGCTATTTCACTGGGCAGGGAATTCCACAGATTCACAACCTCCCTAATTTTGAGGCTATGTCCTCTTGGCCTAGTTTCACCCACCAGTGGAAACATCCTGTCTACTTCTATCTTATCTATTCCCTTCTTAATTTTATATGTTTCTATAAGATCCCCACCACCCCCTCCCCACCCCCACTCATCCGTTTAAATTCCAATGAATATAATCCCAGTTGACTCAGTCTCTCCTCATAAGCCAATCCCCTCAAATCTGGAATCAACCTGATGAACCTCCTCTGCACGCCCTCCAGTGTCAGTACATCCTTTTTCAAGTAAGGAGACCAAAACTGCACACAGTACTCCAGGTGTGGCCTCACCAGCACCTTGTACAGCTGCAGCATAACCTCCCTGTTTTAAAGTCAATCCCTTTAGCAATGAAGGACAAAATTCCATTTGCCTTCCTAACTATCTGTTGCACTTGCAGACCAACCCTCTGTGATTCATGCACAAGGACACCCAGCTCCCTCTGCACAACAGCATGCTTCAATTTTTATCATTCAAATAATAATCCATTTTACCGTTATTCCTACTGAAATGAATGATTTCACATCCATTAACATTGTACTCCATCTGCCAGACCTTTGTCCACTTACTCACTATGTATGTCCCTCTGCAAAATTTCATAGTTCTCTACACACTTTGGTCTACCACTCATCTTAGTACCTTAAGCAAAGTTTAACACAGTACATGCGGTCCCCAACATCATCGATGTAAATTAATTAATTGTGATCCCAACACTGATCCCTGCCGCACACTAATAGTCACTGATCGCCAACCAGAAAAACACTCATTTATTCCCACTCTTTGCTCCCTGTTAGTTAACCAATCCTCTACCCATGCTAATACAATACCTGTAACATTTTTATCTTATGCAACTACCTTTTGTGCAGCATTTGTTGAATGCCTTTTGGCAAACATGTGGGGAGTATTCCATCACGCTCCTGACTTGTGCCTTGTAGGTGGTAGACAGGCTTTGGGAAGTCAGGAGGTGAGTTACTCACTGAACCTCTAGTATTCTGAACCTCTAGCCAACTCTTGTAGCCACCCCTAACTTGCTCTGTAGTTATATGGTGAATCCAGTTCAGGTTGTGGTCAGTGGTAACCATCGGATGTTGATAGTGAGGATTCAGTGACGGTAATTCATTGAAGGTCAAGGGATAGTGGTTGCATTGTCTTCTGTTGTCATTGCCAGCATTTGTTTGGCACAAATGTTACTTGCCATCTGTCAGCTCAAATCTGAATGTTGTTCAAGTCTTGTTGTATTTGAACAATGTCTGAGGAATCGTGAATTATGTTGAACATTATGCAATCATCAATGAACATGCTTTTCTGATCTTATGATGGAGGGAAGGTCATTGATGAAACAGCTGAAGATGGTTAGGTCCAGGACTCCACTGTGAGGAACTCCAGTTGAGATGCCCTGGAGCTGAGAGGACAGACCTCTAACAACCACAACCATCTTATATTGTGGAAAGCATGATTCCAAAAAGCAACTAGTTTCCCCCCAATTACTCCTGATTCTAATTTTGCTGAGGCTCAATAATGACATACTTAGTCAAATACATCATTGATGTCAAGTGCAGTCACCCTGAGGTCCCAATATGGATCCCTGGAATCCAGCTCTTTCATCCAGTTTGAACCAAGGCTGTAATGAGGTCAGGAGCTGAGTGGCCCTGGTGGAACCCAAACTGGGCATCACTGAGCAGGTTATTGCTGAGCAGGTGTTGCTCGATAGCGCTGTTGATGACACCTCCCATAACTTTTCTAATGGTCAAGGATAGTCTGATGGTGTGGTAGTTGGCTGGATTGGATCTGTCCTTTTTTTTGTGTACTGGATATACCTGGGCAATTTTCCACATTGTTGGGTACATGCCAATGTTGTAACTGTACTGGAACATGATGTGGAGGTGTTGATGTTGGACTGGGGTGGACAAAGTTAAAATTCACACAACAACAGGTTATAGTCCGACAGGTTTATTTGGAAGTGCAAGTTTTCGGAGGCCTGCTCCTTCATCAGGTAACTATTGGGGCAAGATCATAGGACACAGAATTTATAGTAAAAGTGTCATAACTGATGTGATGTATTGAACAAACCTAGATTGCTGTTAAGTCTTTAATCACTTAGAATGGGTTGTAGGTTTTGATTTATTAATGTATGAATTCCAGGACTTCTTTTAAGTCACATTCCTGAGATAATTTAAGGTTTTGGATGTAGGTTTGCTCGCTGAGCTGCAAGGTTCATTTCCAGATGTTTCATTACCTTACTAGGTAACATCTTAAATTAACCAATCATCTACCCATGCGAAGCTTAAGGTTTTATAAAGAAGGTGACATCTCAGCTCAGACAATGCAATAAAGGAGTGAGTTTTGAGTCTGTCTGTATCCCAGTCTTGAATCAGACCGGTTCTATTTCCAAAGTAGGAACTTTTAAAATGTCACATGGACTGACTGCTTGCAGATTGTGTGCTTTTGAACAAAATGGAATATATCTGCAAACACAAATCTGTAAATGCAAATTCACACTAAAAAATTACATGTATTTGTGAATGAATGTGAGGAAGAGAGTGTGAGAGTGTATGTCGTGCATGAATGTGATGGAGCATAAGCCTCTCAGCAGGTGTGCGTGTGAGTGTGAGTGTGGGTGATATGTATGTGTGTCTGAGAGGAGCATGTGTATGAGAGATGGGTCAGCATGAGTGTGTGAGTGTGATCGTTAGTGTGTGTGTGTGTGTGTGTGTGTGTGTGTGTGTGTGTGTGTGTGTGTGTGTGTGTGCATACTGTTGCATGAAATGACCCAAGATCCCAGCTGAGGTCATCCTTATGGCCACTGAACTTGACTATCATGGGGATGGTCTCAACTGGGATCTTGGGTTCATGTCACAGTACAGGTGACTCCACTACAGTATGCACACACACTCTTACACACAATCACATTGACACGCTCACACAGACCCTCTCTCATATACACGCTCTCTCAGCCACACACAAACACAGATTCCCACACTCTCACTCACATGCTCACCCTCTCATACACACATAGTCTGTCACACTCGTGTACAAATGTATCTTAGGGGCATGCATTTAAGGTGAGAAGGGACAAAGAAGATATAAGGGATAAGTTTTTTACACAGAGAATGGTAGGGGTTTGGAGCGCACTGCCAGGTGTGATGGTGGAGACAGATGCAATAGGGACATGTAAGGGATTTTTAGATAAGCGCATGAATATGTAAGGAATGGAAAGATATGGACGAAGGGCAAGCATGAGGGATTAGTTTAGTTTGGTGTTATGTTTGGCACAACATTGTGAGGTGAAAGTCCTCTTCCTGTGCTGCACAGTTCTATGTTCTATATTCTATGTTAGTAAGGTCAAAGTTGGCATTTCCTGGACCTTGTTCAATGTCAACCTTTCTGGCTTCATAAATTCATTCAAAGGCTGCAGTTCATTTGGATGACCATACTCACATGTACCAGTAGAGAAAGTCTGTGAGGAAGATAGAACAAAGAACCCATGTTCAGTTCAAATTCCCAATGTCATGATGGAACACTTAACTCTGTCTGTCTCAAGAGTAGAATTTCATCGGAAGTTGAAATTGTTGCATAACTTTAATGGCCAGAATTTCCACATAATCACATCAAAAGCCAGGATTGCGCGGCCAATGTCAATAATTCCAATTTAATTCAGACCTGTATTTGAAACTGAAGACAACTTGACTTGGAATAGGTGAAGCCACAGCAAGTAACACAAGATTATTTATAGAAGATAACAAAATGTGTAAATTATTTTTTTCACTTCCTTTCTTCAGGTGGCTTTCCAAATTGCTGTAAAAACACTGAATCAAACAGAGCAAAAGGTTAGCTTTCACACTGAATACACTCAACAATTTTACTTAGTCCTTACAGTATTGATTCAAGCAAAAGGCTGCAAACTCAAATTGCCAGCTAGATTCACTGTTATATTCTAACATCTCCAAATCAAGGACCACAATTCCCTTCATTTTAAAACCTAAAGAATGATCTTGGGTTTTAACCAAATATACTAAACCTTTTTACATCGGTAGGACAAACAATCCAAAAAACTTAAAGGCAGCATATGCCTATACAAACAAAACCAACACAATATTGATTCTTCATAGACAACCTTCATTCACAAGTCATGATTCTTTCACACATACACATATGCACAGAAACTAAAATTTAAAAAAAAAGACTTGCCCTTTTTCCTCAGAAATGGAAGATGCCATGGCCAGTCTTTCTTATGTCTGCCTGAAAACATTCCTAAAGACTATAAGACTATAATACTTAGGAACAGAAGTAAGCCATTTAACCCTCCAAGTTAGCTCCGTCATTCCGATCATGTCAGGTGTGGTAATCCTCAATTCCACTTACCTACCTTTTCCCCATAACTTTTGATATTCTTATGGATTTAAAAAAATCTGTTAGACTCAGGCTTGAATATACACAAAGACTCAATCTTGACAATCTTCTGAATCCTCTGAGACAATAATTTACTCTTCTTCTCTGTCTTGAATGTGTGATCCCTTACTCTGAGATTATGCCCTCTGGACGAAGACTGCCCCACAGGGGACAACATTGTTTCTGCACCTACACTGTCAAGTCCTCTAAGAACCTTACACATTTCAATACGTTCTCGTCTCATTTTACTATATTCCAACGAGTACAAATCCAATCTATTCAACCTCTCTTCATGAGACAGTCTTTTTCAGACCTGGTATCAGACTAGTGAACTCTCTCAGAACTGCCACTACTGCTAGTATATATTTTCTCAGGTTATGGGATGAACTGTTCTCATCTGTAGTCTGACAATTATCTTGTATTAGATTTAGCAAAACCTTCCTACTTTTAAACACTAATTCCTTTGAAAGAAAGATCAAAATTCCATTGACCTTTCCTATGGCCCACTGAATTTGGATGCTAGCTTTTTGAGATTCAAGAATGAGCATTCCCAATCCCACAATCCAAAGATGTGCAGCTTAGGTGAATTGGCCATGCTAAATTGCCCGTAGTGTTAGGTGAAGGGGTAAATGTAGGGGAATGGGTCTGGGTGGGTTGCACTTTGGTGGGTCGGTGTGGACTTGTTGGGCCAAAGGGCCTGTTTCCACACTGTAAGTAATCTAATCTAATCTAAATCCCTCTGTTCCGTAACTTCTTGCAGTCTATCTCCATTGAAAAAAAAATTCCTTCTATTTTTCTTACCAAAGTTCATAACCTCACATTTCCCCATATCATATTTGATGTATCAATTCTTTTGCCTACTCATTTAGCCTGTCTATATTCCTCTGCAGATTCTTGGTATCATCCTTACCACTTGCCTTCTCACCTATTTTTGTGTCACCCTACTCCATCTTACCTTGGGTTCACTTGTTGTGTGTGATATGCTCTGAGCAGCAAACAGCTCACTACTACTCTGTTATAAATTATTTAATATTAATGTAAACATTTAGGGGTCTGTTTTAGTAATGTTGTTTGCGGGCTTAATATTGGCCAGAAAATTTAAAACGTAAATAATAAGGGAAGGAAGAGACAATACAGTCCCCGAAACATGTTCCAACATTCATGAAAACTGTGGCTGGATTATTGCATCAAATCCTCTTTCTAGCACACATCCCAATATCACTTGATTTCCTGAGTGCTCGTAACAGATTGATTTTCCCTGGAATACATCGACTGACTAAAAATACACAGCTCGCTCGGGTACAGAAGACCACACATTTGCAACCTTATGGGTGGAACAAGCTCTCTTCATCGCAGTTCTAAGTGGCCAACACTTAAACCTAAGATTTCAATTCTTTGTTCCAATAAAGTAGTTACTTGAAAAGATTCTGAAAGATATATATATGCGTGTGGAAAGGCAGAATTTCATTAAGAATAGTCAGCATGGCTTTGTGCATGGGAGACAATAACTCACAATTTTGTTAGAGTTCTTTGATAAAGTGATCAGGAAGGTTAATGAGGGCAGGGCAATAGATGTAGTCTATCTGGATTTCAGTAAGGCCTTTGATAAGGTTCCATATGGTAGGCTGCTCTGGAAGGTTAGATCACATGGAACTTGGGGGGACCAAGAAATTGGATACACAATTGGCTTGATGGTAGGAAGCAGAATGTAATAGCAGAAAGATCTATAGCAGACTGGAGGCCTGGCACTGGTGCAGTGCCTCCGGGGTCAGTGTTGGGCCCATTACTGTTGTTATCTGTATCAATGATTTTGATGAGAATATCTAAGGCATGATTAGTAAGTTTGCTGATGACATTAAAATAAGTGGTATTGTGGACAGTGAGGAAAGTTATCAGTAATTGTGACAGGACTTTGATCAGCTGGGGAAGTGGGCCAAGAAATGGCAAATGGAGTTTAATATAGATAAGTGTGAGGTGTTGCACCTTGGAAAGTCACATCAAGGTAGGAGTTCTATGGTGAATGGTAAGGCCTTAAGGAGTGTCGTGGAACAGAGGGAGCTTGGAGTTCAGGTGCATGGTTCTCTGAAAGTGGAGTCACAGTTAGACAGGGCAGTGAAGAAGGCATTTGGCACACTGGCTTTCATCAGTCAGGGCATTGAGTATTGAAGTTGGGAAGTTATGTTGTAGTTGTACAGGACATTAGTGAAGCTGCACTTGGAGTATTGTGTTCAGTTTTGGTCACCTTGCTACAGGTAGGATCTTAATAAATTCGAAAGAGTGCAGAAGAAATTTATAAGGATGTTGCCAGAAATCAACTATCTGAATTATAGGGAGAGATTGGATGAGTTAAGACTTTTTTCTTTAGAGCGTAGGAGATTGAGGGGGTGGGGGGGATCTTATAGAAGTGCATAAGATCATAAGAGGCATGAATAGGGTGAATGCACTGTCTTTTTCTCAGGGTTGGGGAATCAAAGATTAGAGGGCATCAGGTTAGAGTAGAAAGAATAAAAGGGAAGCTGAAGGGCAACTCATTTACTCAGAGCCTGGTACGCATTTGGAATGAGCTGCCAGCAGAAGTGGTTGAGATGGGTACATGAACAACATTTTGGAGGCATTGGACAAATACATGAATAGGAAAGGATTAGAAAGATATGGGCCAAATGCAGGGAAATGGGGTTAGTGTGAATGCAAATTTTCGCTGGCGTAGAACAGTTTGGACCAAAGGGTCTGTCTCCATTGCAGGACTCTGTGACTCCATGACTGCCCAGTCAGAGGATGCAGCCTTTCAGTTGGATCTCTCCAAGAAGCCTAAACATCTGAATAAGATCACATATTATTCGGCTGAACTCAAGGAAGGCATGGTGGCTCATGGTCAGCACTGCTGCCTCGCGGTACTAGGGACCTGGGTTCCATTTCGTTCTCAGGTGATTGTCTGTGTGGAGTTTACATATTCTTCCAGTGTCTGCATGGATTTGTGCCCACAGTCCAAAGATGTGCAGGTCAGGTGGATTGGCGGTGCTAATTTTCCCAGAGTGTGCAGGTTGGATGGCCATGAGCAATGCAGGGTTACAGGAATAGGGTAGGGTGGTGGGTGTGAGTGAGATGTGCTTTGGAGGGTCAGTATGGATGTGATAGCCTGCTTCCATGGGGATTCTATGAAATGAATTAAAGGCCTGTTTGTCTTGCCTCATAAAATGACCCTCTTAACACAGGGCTCAGTCTACTGAATCCTTGCTGAATCCCAATGCAGTTGAATCTGTCCTTCGTTGGTTCAGTGTCAAATATTGTTCTGCAGTACTCCAATGGAGAGCCTCAGGATGTTGAAAGGTGGTTGTCTATGGGTCTCAATAGGTTAATGCAGAAGTGGGGGGGGGGGGGGGTGCCATAGGCATCACAAACAATGATGATGCCACGTGGAATTGTGATGGACAACATGGATCTTGAAGGAGTGAGACATAAGACCCAATCCTTCTCAAAGTCTCTGTCACAGTGTTAATCATTTCAATGCAACCTGTAAACTATATCTCGTTAATTACAAGAGACTCTTGTAGTTAAACCAGGAATTGGGTTTATTCCACCATTAGCCTTATTCTCTTTGAGTAGCCCTAACAGGGGATTGTGGTCTGTTACCACAACACATTTGCGCCCACAAATGTATTAGTGGAACTACCTCACACCAAAGAAGACTGCCAAACCTTCCTTCACTCTCTGGGTGTAGATATGCAATCTGCAGCAGCTAAAGTCCAGAAAGCATTTGCTATTGGGCGTGGCTCTCCACTGGGCTATCTGTGAGCCAAACCGTCCTGATACCATACAGGAAGGCATCACATATCAGCATCAGATCTTGTTTGGGGTCATGGACGATAATAGCTGCTTTATCACTTCCCCAAAGATTACGTCTTGGCTGTGAGACCGAAACCAAAGTTGTAAAGGCTGCCTGGAATAGGTTCGCAGTCTAAAATGTTACACAGACTTAAGAGTTGGAGGCCAGTCTTTGATAAAGACTGGTTCTGCAATTACTGATACAAGCTGTGTCGGTATCAACATCTGGTAGAACCAGATGTTTATTTTGATTGACTCGAATTTGGATGTTGTTAAGCAATTGAACTGTTCAAGACAGATGTAGGTGGATTTTCCAGGGTGTGCACTGTCCTGGATACCAGCCTATGAGTTCTCTTATTCAATTCAGGCATACTGGGACTCTTGTGATTTCTCGAGTCCGCATCCAGCAGCAACTATATTGGCTTGCCGGCCCAGATCCTGAAGAAGATGTTAACCATTCAGTCAAGGCTTGGCTTTGTTTTGGGGTTTTGCTACGGACTGATCAAGGGTCCCTGAGTGAGATTATGCAGTTGCCTTCACTTAAGAGGTGTTCCCCAAGCACAGTCAGCCTGTCAAAGGTGTCCACTTCCATTTGAAAATCCTGCAACTTATATGCTCCACTTGCCACATTTTCCAATGATGAAGCCAATTTTAGTGCCTGGTTGAAGTCCAGTTTGGCTCCAGCTAGTTGGCGCTATTGTATGGTTACATCATTAATTCCACATAACAAATGGTCTCTTAGCATCTCATTAAGGGTTAAACAGAAGTCGCATCCCACTCTAGATGACACTGAAATAGTTCCACTGAGGCCAATATCCCATCACTAAGTCACCCTTTATTTACAAATGCATAGTACTTGACACTGATCCAGCTCCCTGAGAGCCAGCTCTCAGAGTGGACAGAACATCTGACTCTCCTGTTTGTTTTTGTGTTTTTTTAAAATTTTTATTTTCACTGATCCAGCTCTCTCAAGAGCCAGCTTTCAGTGTGAACAGAACTCCTGACATTCCTGTTTCTTTTTTTTTGATGGGCAAAGCTTACACTGCTCTCTTTTTTTATCTTTTATCTTTTTAATTAACCCCCACACTATCGCCTAACTGCGGTAGTGCTTATTTTTCCCCCAGCACCCATGGTGTGTGTGTGCAGGTGTGAGACGCAGTGAGAGACACAAAGTGTACAAATCTTTATTCAATTTCCACCACCAGGAAGATAGGAAAACACCCGAGTGGTCCAGTGACAAGCAGTGCCCTTCACATCAAAGGGCAATGCTGTGTGATCAAACAGTGAAGGGGAGGGCAGGGACTAAATCAAAATAGAGTTGGAAGGGGACTCTCCTGTTTATTTTCTTTTTTCTTTTTTTTTTCCCAACTCCTAACCGGGAAAACACCCAAGTGGCCAGTGACAAGCAGTGCCCTTCACATCAAAGGGCAATGATACCCCTGTTTCTTTTTTTTTCCTTTTTTTTCTTTTTTTTTGGTGTGTGTGTGCAGCTGTGAGACACAGTGAGAGACACGGTGTACAAATCTTTATTCAATTTCCACCACCAGGAAAAGTAGGAAAACACCCTTCACGTCAAAGGGCAATGCTGTGTGATCAAACAGTGAAGGGGAGGGCAGGGACGAAATCAAAATAGAGTTGGAAGGGGACTCTCCTGTTTATATCTATCAACTAGGCTTCCTGATTGGACCAGTTTAACAACCCAAATCATGGAACTCATATTCTATGAGGTCCACCTGGCTGATCTCATTACAATGACTTCACCCACTGACTGAAACCTTTGAACTCTTATTCAAACTGACCTGAAGACCTGTTGAAAACTTTGCATTTAGCCCCGCTGCTATTGCTGGGCAATATTGAATGTGGCCACCTCGCAATTCAGTGTGTTCTGATGTTAGAATTCATAGATTGCTGTCTTCCCATTTACAATTGGATACAACATGTATCGTGGTGTCAACAATGAAGTAAATGTGACTGCAATTTTCCTGGGAGCTGTCATATCTGCGCACAATTCAGTGTGGGATAAGAATAAAGCAGCATATGTTACAAGATGATTGAATACATCAATAAACAGCCCTGGATTATATTTGTCAAACTCCCATATAAGTTTTGACTTGATGGACAATATCACTGCATCAAGGACCTATGTTGTGGTGCCAACCATTAGCTTGTAGATGCCTTCCGTGTACCACTAACTTGTCTAGGACAATAACGACAAAAAATGTTTGTCTTGCCAGTGACACTCATGAAAGGAAACATAGAAATGTGGAAGCAATAGACCTCACAGGAGGGATGAGAGAAAAACAGAAGGATTTGCAACAGGAGACTGCATTGTGTGGTCAAATTGTGGTGTGCAATGCAAATGCATCAAGTTGTCTCAGAAAGTTTCCCATTTTATGATGTACTTCTGTTTTTATGAAGGTCCCTACATGTTTGAGAACTTCATACAAAGTTTTGATTTTCTGGTGGGAAGGTGATTTTCTGACTGGTTTATGAATGAATGATTTTATTGTCACATATATTTCACAGCAAGAAAAAATGTAAAATACAGTGAAAGCCTTTTCCACTGTTGGTACAATCCAGCACCATTTTAAATAGTCGTAAAAAAACGAGGAAAAGAAAGGTATACTTAAAGACAGTCCATCAGTCCAGACCAAGCTCATCATCAACAGTGGTTGCACCACTATCCCTCCTCCACTGCCTCACCACCATCTACACTGGATGCAAGTAACATTGAAGTCACTGCGCTTCACGTGCCATCTTTTGCCATTGGGCCAATTTGTCTCTGCCACAGCCTCTCTGTACCCACCAACATCAGAGTCACACCGCTTGTCATTGGGCCCACTTTGACATCGCTGTGATGCCCTTCTGTCACCGCTTCACTGGACCCACCCAACAAAGTCACTGATCTTCAGGCACCATCTTCGCCATTGGGCCTAGCTTGCCAGTGTTGCCTCCGCTGATGTAGCAACTGCCGTTTTCATGCCAGGTTCCACGCTCACCCCAGAAAAATAAGTAGGGGCTCCCTTGCCACAAGGCCTGCGCTGAGCCCACTTGAGATCACGCTGGGATTCCTCACTGCCGCCGATGGCAAGTAAAGGGAAGTAAATAAGTAAAGTAAGTGAAGAAAAAGAAACAAGAAAAGAAAAAAGAAAATAAAAATGATTGGAGCTGATAAGCCCTGGCACAGGAGCCCCACTCGGCTGCCATCTTGATAAAATCAGCATTTAGTTGGAGGTAACATTGTGAGTGCAATGAGGTGTGATGGGTAAGACAGAATAAAGTCGTAAGACATTATCTAATTTAAGTAACTTGAATGCAATTTAAGCTAGTATTTATTCAATGTGTTTATAGTTTAGTTTTAGTTAAGTAGGTAGGTTTGTTTTGGTAGAATAGTGGGTTGTTTAGTAAAAATGGTACTATGTTATGGCCTTGCTCTTTGTACTTGTTTATCCTGTTTTGATGGTTTTTTTTCTTCATATATAAATGCTCTGTAAAATATTTTTAAAAAGCTCTTCAATAAAAATATTCATATAAAAGAAAACATGCTATAACAGATCCTGCAGAAGACTGCATTTACAATCCTCAGAATTCTATTGCAGAACAGGCACTAAACACAAAAAGAAAGTTCTCGATTAAAAATGTAAATGCAGAGAATGTGATTTTGATTCTGACCTGTTTTTAGGACCATGCTCTTCCACTCGAATTCATGAGCCTGGGAGAAACATTTTTTATGAGAGCAAGCTTTCAACTCAGAGACCTTTCCACATCCTTTTGTCTCCGAGTATTATGCACACACACATAATTAGGATTTAATGTCAATGTGAAGTGGATGTGAGAGAAGTTTCACATCTGTGGAACAGTTGTCAGATGATCACTGTTAGCAACTGCCATTGATTGAATGGAGGCAGTGAGGATCCTATTGTCATGAAACAATGTTGAGATTGGAGATGTACTCCAGCAAACCTGCCATGTTCACTATTCTTTTTAAAAGTAGACCTTTAACATTGCCACATCCAATGGATAATCCTGTAGCCAACCAGCCATGTTCTGAGCTAACACTGCGCGCAATAGTGAGCTTGAGTTTGATTTTTTGCTGTCACATGCACTGAGGTACACAGGCAGATTATACCATACAAAGTGCATCAGGGTAGCAGAACAGAGTGCAGAACACAGTGTTACAGCAGCTGAGAAGGTGCAGAGAGACAGAGATCAAAATTAACATTTGAGAGGTCCATTCAAAAATCTAATAATAGCAGTGAAGAAGTTATTCCTGAATCTGTTGGTACATGTATTCAAACTTTTATCTCTTCTCTTATATCTTTTATATCTATGGAAGAGGGTGGAAGAGGGTATAACCACAGTGGGAGGGGTTCTGAATACTGTTAGAGTTGATGTCTTTTGGATGAGATGTAAAACCGATGTCCCAACTAGATAGTGAGGTGGATTTAAAAGTTACAATTCTATTCTATGAAGAATGTGGGAGTTCTACTGATGTCCTGGCCAATCATTATTCCTGAACCAACCTCTCTAAATGGACAAACTGTTTTTTTGTCATTGCAGCTTGCTGTTCACAAGTTCATTATTGAATTCCCTTCATTACAACAGTACCCACACTTTGAAAGAGCTTCATGGGTGAAAAAATGACTTGTAATACAATCAGATTCAAAGTGGCACTTACAAGACCGAGTCCTCCTTTTTACATTTCTGTAGTAGCCATTGACTGAAAGAAAATATCCTAATGATGATGAGGGTAATGGGGTCCGTCACAGGCTTGGTTCCTGAACTCGACTTATAAGAAATGTGAATTGGATGGGAGATAACTTTACCACAGATAGGCTAGGTAACTTCAACAGGTAACTCTCGAGACAAATGAAAGTCCCATTTACACTTTGTATGTAATGGGCGTCATGGTGACTCCATAGTTAGCACTTCTGCCTCACTGTGCCAGGGACCTGGGTTTGATGCTATTGTCAAGTGACTGTCCATATACAGTTTGCATATTCTCCCCTTGTCTGTGTGGGTTTTCTCCAGATGTTCTGGTTTCCTCCCACAGTCCAAAGATGTGCAGGATAGGTGGATTGGCCATGCTAAATCACCCCCAGTGGCCAGGAATATGTAGGCTAGGGGGGTTAGTCATGGGAAATGCAGGGTTACTTGGATGGAGTGGGTCTGGGAGGGATGCTCTTTCTAGGGTTGGTGTGGACTCGATGGTTGAATGATCTGCTTCCACACTGTAGGGATTCTATGGTTCCCAGGGAAAATTAGACACAGTGCTCTGACTGGCCTTCCATGTTAAAATATGTAAGACCAGTCAGAACAGTACATTTCACTTACCCTGGGACGGAAGATTTTAGTTTTCCCCACAGCCATTTGGAAATATGCAAGGTGGGAGTGGGACCAGTATGTGGTTTTATCATTTTTTTTTCATTCTGGATATCTTTGATGAGGCTCTCAGCTGTTGACTTCTGAAGCTCATTGTGGAAAACAAGATCCTCAAATATCACCCTTTCTTATCAGAACTTTTACAATGTTCCTCTGGCTCTTATTGATTCTCATGGACTGTGAACTTCAGTCGATTATTGGGGTGGAAGCTAGAAGGAGACCAGTTAGCCAGAAGGAAGCACCAGTAAACCATGTGAATGACTTATACTGGTCCAACTCATATTCACAACAACGCTCCAGTAAGACCAGTCTTCCAGGTTTTACTGTTCTGAGGATGGATCACTCAACCTGAAACATTAACTCTGATTTCTCTTATCCGATGCTGCCAAACCTGCTGAACTTTATCAGCAATCTCTGTGGGGTTTTTTTGCTGTTTTTTTTCCTGGTTTTTCCCACTAGGAAATCACAACCAAGTGGGGAAATTGCCTACATGCAGACCAGCTTTACAGTAGAGACCACTGGTCAGCAACGATCCTTCAGATTTCCCTAAAACTGTAGCTGCCCATACAATGGGTCTGTTGGAGTCTCCTTGCAGCCAATGGACTGGGTAATCCAGGAAGGGATTGAAAGACAAGTTGTGCCTGGTACGGGCACTGGTCACCCCTCAAATCCTTTCCAAAACTGTGTCATGTGCTCTCCCCCTCCAACCTCCACCCCCGCTCTCCCCCCCGCCTCCCCCCCTCCCCCACCCCCACCCCCCCAAACACACACCCTGTTTGGTGTGTTGGAAAAGACTGGATTGTAGCAATGTATCTGTTGCTGCTTTTTCCAAGAGGCAGAGCTATCATTCTTCAATCTCTCCTCTTTATTTCTCTGCTCTCGGCTGAGATAAGACAACACCTGCACAATATTGTTCCTTTGTTGTTGAAATAGAGAAATCCCATCGCAGCATCTCCCTCAGCCGAAGGGGACTGGCTTATGATTAGACCTTCTGCAGTTTGATTAAGCCACAATCTGTGCTCTCAGATCAATCACTTGCATTTTAGTCAGTTTAATGATATAATTTCGTTCTCGTTGCTTGTCCTCTGAGTTCATTGTTTCGTCTTTAACATTTTCATCCGGCCTGAGTTTAAAACAAAGCAATGTTGAGCTTCTGCTTTAAATATAATCAGGAAATTAAGTCCAAAACATGCTTGGAATTGCACTTGTTACATTTCCCAAGATTTTTACTGAAGATATATTTGCATACTCACAACAGCTAAATCTCCTGTGAGTCAGTGCAACTAGGCTGTACCATTAAACATAAATTGAGTCGGTTTCAGCCATTAAGAAGTATTTAATGATGTATTTAAGAGCAGTAACCTGATGCAGGTTGATTAATGCAGCGAAAAATGAGATTATCATCAAAAATAATTCTTGTGTGTAGAGTTTCAGCACACAGCTGCAGATTACCTGATTTCCAAACACGGAAAATGATTCCCAAAAAAAGTCTAAATTAATTACTAACTTCAAAGAATGTCTGAGTCATTTTCTTCGTGAATTAAGTATTTGTTGATATAGAATAAATTTTAACTTACGCCAACTGGCACCGAAAAAACTGAAGAGCTATTCTGAACTAGCACCAACAAAGGAAGCTCCTGAATTATATCAGGAATTGTGCCCTGTTTTGCAAACAGGACCTTAAACAATGTCTCAAACAAATATTTAAAAAATTGCAGAAAAGTCAAACCTGAATTGTTTGGGATAAAACTCACATGTTTTAAATCATAGAATCCCTACAGCGTGGAAACAGGCCATTCAGCCCATCAAGTCCACACCAGCCCTCTGAAGAGCATCAAATATAGATCCAACCCTGCATCCTGTTGCTGTATCCCTGCAATTCGCATGGTTAAGCCACTTAACCTGCACATTGCTGAATACTACTGGGCAATTTAGCATGGCCAATCCACATAACCCGCACATAGAGTCATAGAGCTTTACAGCATGGAAACAGACCTTTTAGTCCAGCTTGTCCATGCCGACCTGATATCCCAACCTGATCTAGTCCCTCTTGCCAGCACCCGGCCCATATCCCTCCAAATCCTTCCCATTCACATACCCATCCAGATGCCTTTTAAATGTTGCAATTGTGCCAGCCTCCACCACTTCCTTTGGTAGCTTATTCCATGCACGTATCATCCTTTGTGTTAAAAGGTTGTCCATTAGGTCTCTTATATCTTTCCCCTTTCACTCTCAGTCTATGCCCTCTAGTTCTGGACTCCCCGACCCCAGGGAAAAGACTTTGTCTATTTATCCTATCCATGTCCCTCATAATTTTATAAACCTCTATAAGGTCACCCCTCAAGGCAAAACAGCCTCAGCTTATTCAACCTCTCCCAAGAGGCTCAAGTCCTCCAACCCTGGCAATATCCCTGTAAATCTTTTCTGAATCCTTTCAAGTTTCACAACATCCTTCTGATAGGAAGGAGACCAGAATTGCACACAATATTCCAAAAGTAGCCTAACCAATGTCCTGTACAACTGCAACATAACATCCCAACTCCTGTACTCAATATCTGACCAATAAAGGAATGCATACCAAACACTTTCTTCACTATCCGACCTACCTGTGGCATTACTTTCAAGAAGCTATGAACCTGCGCTTCAAGGTCTCTTTGTTCAGCAACACTCCCTAGGATCTTACCATTAAGTGTATAAGTCCTGCTAAGATTTACTTTCCCAAAATGCAGCACCTCACAGTTATCTGAATTAAACTCCATCTACCACTCCTCATCCCATTGACTCATCAGATCAAGAACTCGCTGTACTTCGAGGTAACCTTCTTCACTGTCCACTACACCTCCAATTTTGATGTCATCTGTAAACTTACTAACTATACCTCTAATGCTCACATCCAAATCATTTATATAATTAATGATAAGTAGAGGACCCAGCAACAATCCTTGTGGCACTCCACTAGTCACAGGTCTCCAGTCTGAAAGACAACCTGCCACCACCACCCTCTGTCTTCTACTTTCGAGCCAGGTCTGTATCCAAATGGCTAATTCTCCCTGTATTCCATGAGATCTGACCTTGTTAATCAGTCTCCCATGGAGAACCTTGTTGAACATCTGACTGAAGTCCATACAAATCAGGTCTACAACTCTGCCCTCAATACTCTTTATTACTTCTTCAAAAAACTCAATCAACTTCATGAAACGTGATTTCCCACACACAAAGCCATGTTGACTATCCCTCATCAGTCTTTGCCTTTCCAAATGCATGAAAATCCTGTCCCTCAGGATTCCTTCCGACATAGTGGAGTGGCAGGTGACAGAAAGTAGGGATAAATGGTAGGTACTCAAATTGGCAGGATGTGAACAATGATTCCATAGTGATCAGTGTTACGGTTTCAATTTTTTTTACTATTTATTAATGACTTGGATAATGGAATAGAAAGTCACCAAATTTGCTGATGACGCTATATTAGCAGCATTTGAGGCAATGTAGATGATAGCATAAAATTACAAAAAGGATATTGATGGGCTAAATGAATGGACAAAACTGTGGCAAATGGAGAGACTATGAGATTATACATTTTGGACAGGAAAGGATAGATCAGGGAACTTTCTGAATGGTATGGAGTTAAATACATTAAATGTCTAAAGAGACTTGAGAATGCAGGTGTGCAGCTGTTTAAAATGTTACAAATAGAAGCAGAAAATAATCTAGAAAACTAATGCCTTTCTATTTGGAAGAAAGATTAGTTAAGGTTTCTGTAAGATTTAGAAAGATAAGGAGTAATCTAATCAAAAAGAAACCGTGAGGGGTACAGATAGGATTAATGGTAGTTGTCTTTTCCCTCGGATGGAGGATTTCAAGACTAGGGACCACATTTTTAAAGTGAGAAGAGAGAGATTTAAAAATGACATGAGGGGCAAATTTGTTTACATATGGGGTGGCCCATGTGTGGAATGAACTTGCTGAGGAAGTGGTGGATGTGGGGACAATCACAACATTTAAAAGACATTTGGATAAGTATGTGAATAGGAAAAGTTTGGAAGGATATGGGAGGATTCTGGATTAGAGTGGTGCTGGAAAAACACAGCAGTTCAGGCAGCATCCGAGGAGCAGTTAAATCGACGTTTCGGGCAAAAGCCCTTCATCAGGAATACAGGCATGTGCCTGAAGGGCAGAGAGATAAATGAGAGAAGGGTAGGGGTGGGGAGAAAGTAGCATAAAGTACAATAGGTGAGTGGGGGAGGGGATGAAGGTGTTGGGCAGGGAGGAGGGTGGGGGAAGGAAGCAAAAAGTATAATGGGTGGAGGGGGGTGGGAATGAAGGTGATAGGTCAGAGAGGAGGGTGGAGTGGATAGGTGGAAAAGAAGATAGGCAGGTAGGACAAGTCATGGGGACAGTGCTGAGCTGGAAGTTTGGAACTGGGGTGAAGTGGGGGAGGGGAAATGAGGAAACTGTTGAAGTCCACATTGATGCCCTGGGGTTGAAGACTGCATCGGGAGCAATGGATACAATAAATGACATTGGTAGGTGTGCAGATAAAACTTTGAAGGCTCCTTTAGGGCCTTGGATGGAGGCGAGGGAGGAAGTGTGGGCGCAGGTTTTGCCAGGACGGGAGGGTGGGTTGTTACGGGGCATGGACCGGACCAGGTAGTCACGGAGGGAACGGTCTTTGTGGAAGGCGGAAAGGGGTGGGAAGGGAAATATATCCCTGGTGGTGGGGTCCGTTTGGAGGTGGCTGAAATGTCAGCCGATGATTTGGTTTATGTGAAGGTTGGTAGGGTGGAAGGTGAGCACCAGGGGCGTTCTGTCCTTGTTACGGTTAGAGGGGTGGGGTCTGAGGGTGGAGGTGTGGGATGTGGAGGAGATGCGTTGGAGGGTATCTTTAACCATGTGGGAAGGGAAATTGTGGTCTCTAAAGAAGGACGCCATCTGGAGTGTTCTGTAGTAGAATTGGTCTGCCTGGGAGCAGATACGGTGGAAGCAGAGGAATTGAGAATAGGGGATGGTATTTTTGCAGGAGATATGCTGGGAAGAGGTGTAATCCAGGTAGCTGCGGGAGTCAGTGGTTTTGTAAAAAATGTCGGTGTCAAGTCGGTCGTCATTAATGGAGTTGGGGAGGTCCAGGAAGGAGAGGAGGTGTCAGAGATGGTCCAGGTAAATTTAAGGTCGGGGTGGAATGTGCTGGTGAAGTTGATCAATTGCTTAACCTCCTCACGGGAGCATGAGGTGGGGCCAATGCAGTCATCAATGTAGCGGAGGAAGAGGTGGGGAGTGGTGTCGGTGTAACTACAGAAGATGGACTATTCTACGTAGCCAACAAAGAGACAGACATAGCTGGGGCCCATACAGGTGCCCATGTCTACCCCTTTGGTCTGGAGGAAGTGGGATGATTCGAAGGAGAAATTGTTCAGAGTGAGGACCAGTTTGGTCAAACGAATAAGAGTGTCGGTGGAAGGGTACTGATGGGGACGTCGGGAGAGGAAGAAATGGAGGGCTTGGAGGCCCTGGTCATGGAGGATGGAGGTGTAGAGGGATTGGACATCCATGGTGAAGATGAGGCGTTGGGGGCCAGGGAAACGTGAGTCTTGGAGGAGGTGGAGGGCATGGATGGTGTCTCGAACATATATGGGGAGTTCCTGGACTAGGGGGATAGGACAGTGTCGAGGTAGGTACAAATGAGTTCAGTGGGGCTGGAGCATGCTGAGACAATGCGTCGGCCAGTGTGGTCAGGCTTGTAGATCTTGGGAAGGAGGTAGAACCGGGCAGTGCGGGGTTCCCGACACTGTGGTTGGAAGCTGTGGGTGGGAGATCTCCTGAGGTGATGAGGTTCTGTATGGTCTGGGAGATGATGGTTTGGTCTTGTGGGGAGGGGGGAGGGTTCATGGTCGAGGGGGCGGTAGGAAGACGTGTCCTCAAGTTGGCATATGGCTTCAGCGGTGAGGAGGTCAATGCACCAGACTACCACCATGGGATATGGGAGGAGCATATAGGTGGGATTAGTTTAGTTTGGGAATATGTTTGGCATGGATTGTTTGGACTGAAGAGTTTCCATGCTGTATGACTCTATGACTCGATATTAACAGGAGAAGACAGGACTGATGATCTATTTTCACCTGCTAGGGATTCCAGAAGTAGGGCGCATAGTCTGAGAATTAGAATCAGACCATTCAGGAGAGTTAGGAAGTACTTCCACATCCCTGGAAGTACTCAGGGATGCCCTCACAAGAACGGGATACGATGCCCAAGTCATCAACCATCAGTTCTGACGTGCCACAGCAAGGAACCATAATGACCTCCTCAGGAAACAGACATGAGCTGCAACTGACAGGGTACCCTTTGTTGTTCAGTACTTCCCAGGAGCTGAAAAAATACGCCATGTTCTCCGCAACCTGCAACACATTATGAATGAGGATGAGCACTTCACCAAGACCTTCCCCACACCTCCACTACTTGCCTTTAAACAACTGCCAAACCTCAAATAGATCATTGTTCGTAGCAAACTGCCTGGCTCTCAGGACAACTCCATACAACCCTGTCATGGTAGGCACTGCCAGAGTGTGGACATAGATACCACCATTACACGTGGGGGCACCTCCCACCTTGTACATGCAGGTACTCACGTGACTCAGCCAACGTTGTCTATCTTATATATTACAGGCAAGGATGCCCGGAGGCATGGTACATTGGGAAAACTGAGCAAAGGCTACGACAACGGATGAATGGGCACCGCACAACAATCAACAGCTATGAGGATAAAGTTCACACCCCAATATGCTGGCATTTTCATTGAATAGTTTGAGCAAGATCTCTTTGCTATACAGGACCTTCAATATCCACTATACAACAGATACATTGACAACATTTTCTTCCTTTCGAATCATGGCAAATAATCTCTGAGATGATGATGCAAAGATATCTACAAATGTAAGCCTGCTATCAGACTTACCATAGACTACTCTTCAGAAATAGTCTTATTCTCAGACACACAAAACACATCAAGGGCAGATGCCTCTGTACCTCACTCTATTGCAAGCCCATGGATAACATCATGATGCAACACTTCTCTAGCTTCCACCCGAAACATGGTAAATACGGACAAGGCCTGTGTATGGATCTGCTCAGATGAGGAGGAACATGACGGACACCTGAAGATGTTGAAAGATGTTTCATAAAAATGAGATACAATGCTCAACTCATTGATTGCCAGTTCTGATATGCCACAGCAGAAAACTGCAGCAACCTCTTCAAAACACAGACACAGGACATGATCAGTAGAGTATCCTTCTTCGTTCAGTGCTTCCCCGAAGTGGAGAGACTACGCCAAGTTCTTCACAGCCCACAACATGTCATCAATGACAATGAACATCTCACCAAGATCTTCCTTACATCTCTACTTCTCACCTTCAAACAACAATAAAATCTTAAACAGTCCATTGTTCGCAACAAACCACAACACCGCCACAACAACCTCTGCAAGACATGCTAGATCATCGACATGAATACTACCATCACACATGGGAACACCACCCACCACACACACACAGCTACTCGGCAGGCAATGATGCCCAAGGCATGCTTTATTGCTGAGACCATACAAATGATGCGACAGTGGATGAACAGACACTGCATAACAGTCATCAGATCAGGATATTCCCTTTCAGTCGGGGAACACCTCAGTGGTCATGAATATTCAGCCTCCGATCTTTGGATCAACCAAGGTGGCCTTCAAGACACACAACAATGCAGAATCACTGAGCAGAAACTGATAGCCAAGTACCACACCCATGACAATGGCCTCAACCGTGATCCTGAGTCCGTGTCGCGCTACATGTAACCCCACCATACTGTTCTGTATTTGTAAAATTTTCCTTCCTATTTTGTTTTTACGCATCACCTTGATAACACATTATGATCTCTCAACCTTAATTAGTTTGTACAGTTCTGGATTACTTGTTACTTTGGTTAGACCCTTGGCATGTGACTTTTATACCAATCATGTTATCCCAGACACTTGGTTTGTCTCCAACACCACCTTACATTTATTTTTTTGTAATTATCTCTCCGCCTCATTTAAGCAAATTATAGGTCAACCCTTCACTTGCTGTTCAGCTGTTGACACTTTTCTCACACATCTGACACTTCTGATCACCTATAGAGATTGACACTCCACTCACATCACTTGCATGACCTCTTGATCTCTCTGCCTATAAATTCCTTACCTAATGAAAGAGTACTGATCTGAAAGCTTGTGATTTTAAAACAAAACCTGTGGATTATAACCTGGTGTCATGTGATTTCTGACCTTGTCCACCCCAGTCCAACACTGGAACCTCCACATCATAGATACGACACACAGTGTAACTCAATTTTGAAAGAAAAAAGCTGCAACATCTTCTCCCATAGACCCTTGGGTTAAAGTCAAATCCTTTACCCATTAAATCTTCTGTCCAAATGAATAAAAGTGGTCTATACACCATAATACCTGGCATTCTATTTATCTGATTACGTTTGCTGCCTGATCCAATCATTGCATCTGTCCTCCTTAACTTTTCTCCAACCATTCCATCTATTTGAGAGTGCATCGAACACGTTGAACAACCGGTGTCAATTGCGATCGGAAGTGGGCTTCAAGAGACATGCTGTGCTTCTACTTTTGATGCATGGTTTTAAATAGGAGGAACTTTTCCTAATGAACAAAGAATCCTGTATAATTTAGACCAGAGATGAATTGCAAGCATAAATGTGTCCCTTTGGCCTAACAAACCATTTTGTTCTTAACTTATTAGATACCATATGCAGTCTACATTTAAGACTTGCATTTTAGTTTTAACTTCTGGGCTTTGATGTTCATCATGTGAAGAGGAAATGAGGTGAAGCAATGTTGATGACACTTGGGAGGCCAACATAATGGCTCACCAGTGACACATGTAATTGACATCTTCTGTTGGACTCGGTAATCAGAGTAAACAGTCCATTTCCCATCCAAGATGTTTGGCATATAATTCATTCTTGTAATTCTCATTGTAGTCTGAATTTAAGTTAATTTGTCAGGCTGCTTTTTCTTTTCAGCCATTTAATGACTGAAATTTAAATGTCTACATTTGAGAAGTGGAAATGAGGTTTGGAATACACCAGAGTAGGACACAAACAGCTTAATACCCCACATTCAGACTGACATTGATGGTGCTTTTGCTGTTTCAAAAACCAGCTTAACCAAATTCTTCTTTCAGCATGGCCTGACCAACTAATGTTTGCTATAATTCAATGTGATGCTCATAATAAGTTAGCATTATGGGTACACAATGTGCAAGATTGAGTAGATTTGGCAATGTCTAGTATATGCTGCCAGTTTGGTGATACATTTTTGTGAAGTAATACAAGTGCCTGTGCTTATCTGATGACACTTTTGATATGACACCGCACTGGTACTTTATGGAGCACCCTGCAATTCAAACACTGTAATATTACACTGTAATCCCTCCTGTCTGGAATTCTATTGATCAGAAAAAATAACAGTTGGCTAGCAATGTTTTTAATCGGAGACTCATCGTTAATTTTAAGACAATGATCTGGGAGCAGAATCTTGGAAGATTAAATATTTGGATGAATAAAACATGTGTTATGCAATGTTTTATTGTCATTTTCTATTTTGAGTTAAAATTTACATCCACAGTGTTTTTTGGTTCACGTGCTTGTGGTTAGGATTTGTAAGAGCATTCTTTCATCCAGAAAATTTCAATATTGAGAAATTACTTTGTACCAAGCATTCCAGAATGGTGAGGTTACGGTGTAAATCAGAATACAGTCGCGCCTTGACATACAAACGACCCCATTCACGAACAAATTGGTTTAAGAACAGGATTGTACGTAAAATTTTGCTTCAACGTACGTACAAAATTCAAGGTACGAACAAATGAAGTGAAGTGCAAGCTTTTGTTGAGAGGCATCACCCTAACAAAGCTGTGACCGACAGAGAAGTGAACATTTTAAATGACGATGTGATGTCCCATTTTTGGAAAATTCTGCAACAAAGGAAAAAACAAGTTTCTCTGGATCGTTTTCTTGTGGCATCACCAACCTCCAAGAGACAAAAAAGAGAAAAGACTCCGGAAATATCCGAACAATGGAAAAATTGGTTCAGTTTGTGAACTTTTCGGTTCGTGAACTGGGTCCCGGAACGGATTAAGCTCGTAAGTCGAGGCGCTACTGTATACTGTTGTTGAATGCAAAGGCTGCAGTGAATGTTATAGTTAATAGTATGGCTTGATTTTGGGCAACACCAACCACCCTTTGACTGAAACACAGGCAGAATCACTTACACCTTCAACTTTTTAAATATATAACCCATTTTACATGGTTGGCTCTTACACTTGTTTGAAATATTATGGAATTATAGAATACAGTACAGATGAGACAAATCTGTACCATCAAAAATGTATCGTCGTCTTGTTATATATATTTTGTCAGACTGCTTGAATAGAAATAAATTCATACAGACTGCCCTAAGTGAAACATTAACTCTAATTTGTCTTCACAGATGCTACCAGACCTGCTGAACCTTTCCAGCAACTTCTGTTTTTGTGCTTTAGGCGTTAATGTAGGTACTGGGAATGATGACACACCCAGCCCTGGCGACCTTGCAAAGTCCTCCTCAGTAATGTTTGAGGGATAGTGCCAAGGCTGGGAAAACTGTTAAGCAAAAGCTTGACATAATTAGAATCATACGTTACAGACAATGTCCCTGACATCACCATCACCACACCTGTGATTTTCTTATCCCATGGGCAAGGCAGACCAACCCAAAGATAGCACAGTACAGTATCATGGCTGGGTTGTCTCCAGACTTCATGAAATCTGATGGGCAGCCTTGGACCAATAAGCATCTTGCTGATTAACCACACACTATTCCCCCTCAGCTGATTAATTCGTGCTCCTCCATGTTAAAACACCACTTAGAAGAAGCACAGATGGTGACATGGACACAGAATGTACTCAGAATGTCTGCAGAATCTATCTTCCCAAGACAATATCATTAGGAGTGATCACGACATTATCTTTGATATCAAGCTTCATTTATATAGTGTTATGGACCAGACCAAACTCTTCAAAATATTCAAAAGGTAGTCAAGACCCTTTCTTATGTTCCAGATATAATTTGACTGGTCAAACTATTGGTTTTAAAGCAAAACATACTTCATTCATTCACTATAATTCAAATATAACAAAGAAAGAAAGGAATTCGAATAAGTTAACTCTCTTGGAAAATATAACAGTATAATAGATATAGTAACTAATGCTACTTAACTGTTCCAATATAGTAGCATCCCATAAGTATACCCTTGATCATAGATTGTCTCACATGCAATTCCTGTAGCAAGCAGAGAACCCCAGCTTTTGGTTGTGACTGGGACAGGAAAAGAATAGCTTTCAACTCTTCAAGGCCCCAACAGCAACTGCTGAAAGCAAACCTAAAAGATCCTGATTCTGTGGGAGTTTGACACCACCTAGTCAGGCTGCTTCTATTGTTCCAAATTCCAAAAGAAACTCAAGGCCTCACAAGCTGTCTACTTTACTGGCTTTCCAACTTGACATCTCTTTACCCCTGTGTTAAAACCTCTCTTTAAAAAAAAGATAGGACAAATAACCTCTTAAAGACATAGCATCGCCACAATACAGTATGAGAATACTCTCTAATATGTTGTGTGGCATAACCTCTGTGAAATATTATAACTATGTAGAATTCAAAACTGATCTTCCATGAGGCATGGTGAGACATCATAAGCAGGAAGATTATATTCAATCCCAAGTGCATAGGTTATGAAATTAGATTTTGGGGTCTTGAGTCTTGAGACCTCAATGTCTAAATGAAACTAGGCTGTATTCCTGACATTAAGGAGTGAGACCCCTTTAAATAATTGGGCTTTCTTGTTGTTAGTAGGTGTTGCTTGATGGACTGCTGTCTGAGACCCAGTCACTGCTGCAAAAAGTCTCAAATTAAGTTGGCTTTCACTTTATTTTGGAGAAACCCTGACTATTTATCAGTTCCCTTCCACCCTGCCCTTCCCCAACCTCCAGGTTCTGTTCATTCAACCATGCCCAATCAAGAACTTCCCCCTGCTCAATGATTGGAGGCTCCCTTGCCTCTGCTCAGCAACTATTGTCCCCACCCATATCTTCACTCTGGGATCACACAAAGTCTGAGGCATTAAAATTACAACAGCATGAGAAATTCTGGAAAGCACTGCTCAATCAAGTTACCAAAATGCCCTCTTGCCTGGGCCTCCCATGACTAGAATTCTGGGAGATTAGAAACACTGAGATTCTCAGTCGGGTTCATTGTTACAATAGTGGAAGGGATCTTACAGGTGACTGTCTACACATGTATCTGCTGTATTGGTCCTTCCTGCTGATAGAGGTTGTGGGTTTGGAAGGTGCTGGCACACTGCTATTTGTCTCCTTCAATGTGCATGTTAAAAGTATGGTGAGATTGCTGTTAAAGCCCCCCTGTTCTCTTCACATCATCTCCATTAGAGACAGCAGTGTAGCTGGTCAAGAAAGGTCAAATTGTAACACCTCATCCTTAACCTTAGGCCAGCTTAAAGCTTCACTTTACATCCCAATAATTACTTTTGACATGCAGAAATGTAGCAGCCATTGTGTGCACAGGAGGTTCCCATAACTTGTTAATCAGTTTTCATAGACAATGATTCCACTTGGACTTCTAATAGTGCCGTGCTTTCATTCATGTCCACTCAGGAGTGTAGCAATGTATGTAAGGAGATAAAACTCAACACTTTATACAGAAAGATGGAGGACTAAGGGCTGTTGCTATTAAATATAGAACATTGTGTTCTGGGACTGATTCTTCAACAGAGTCAGAAAATGTACATGATGTAGAGAGTCTTCCCTTCCATCTAACGAATTCCAGGTAAATTCCAATTTGTCACGGGGTGGGGGTGGGGGGGTTGAACCAAAGGCATTTTGCTACTTTTCCTTCTCCTTATGATGCAAGGGAAGATGTGAGGAAGAGCCATTTTTGTTACATGGTCAGTGATAATGTCTTGGGACAACCTGCCTGTTAGAGTGATGGAATGGAATAATCTCAACTGGAAATCAGTTGAGCACTTGAAGGAAAAAAAACCCTGCATATTCCTGAGGATAAATCAAGGAAATGGAACTGTCTGATTTACTCCATAGAGAGCTGGCATGGATTTGAGGGGCCAAATGGTTTCTTTCTGTATTGTAGTAACCCTATGACTCTTGCACAAAGAATGTCCATTCATTAATCTGTTCTCCTGGATTTTAACAAATACATACATGATAAATGGTGAAATTAGGCTTCTGGTGTAGAGTATTGTTGGTTGTATTCAATGCAATCAGGATTCCATACCTCTTAAATATAGAATTCATACACTGTAGAAGCAGACTGTTCAACCCACCGAATCCACATTGACCCTTCAAACAGCATCCCAACCCCCTGTACTTCCCACAGCCAATCCACCTAACCTGCACATCCTTGGACAATTGGCCAGGGGATGGGGGGGCGGGGGGGTGGGGGGTGGAGGGTTTGGACAAAGGAGGTACTGAAACACCCAGAGAAAATCCGTGCAGATACGGACAGAATACGCAAGCTTCACACAGACAGTCGCCCATGGGTGGAATTGAATTGGGGTCCCTGGCACTGTCAAGCAGCAGTGCTAACCGCTGAGTTACCATACCACTAGCAGTGTTCTGCTAGCTTATTCTTGTGTGAGATGAGGATCCTGCAGGTGACATAAATCAAGTGAAGGGCACATTTAATTCAGAACATATCATACAAGAATAGAGAATCAGCACAAGGTAAGCTGCTCATTGAGAATACCTGATGTTATCAGACGGTCAGTCATGCACAACCAGTCCCTCATTAATCAGGTAACCAGAAGCAGATAAAGATAAACTGGGAGCTACAAAGTAGAATCTAAAATAAAGGAATTAAAGTAATGGTGATAAATGCAGTGGATAGGGAGAGTGGTAGAATAAATAAACACCTAAAAGTTGAAAAGAAAGTGGTGAAGGATGAATAGAGGAAAATAAACTTGAAGAATTTTGATATAAATGTGCTATTCAATTACGTTAGTATGAATATTCACTCTTGAGGTGTGATTATACCTGTTTGTTCATTAATTCATTGTTCAGTTCCTGCCCCTTTTAATTCAAAAAGGGCATATTGGGTGATTATTTGATGAAAAACTGCAATCCATGTTGTCAGGCAGTGCTGCTACAAGGCTACTCCCAGAAACAACAAAGGAACAATGGTATAGTTCCAAGCCAAGATGGTGTGAGACTTGGAGGGGTACATAGAGGTGGTGCTCTCCCTCTGCCTATGCTGGTTTGTGGCTTCATATGCTGCCAAATAAGATGTGGTGAGTAGCTACACTACATCCTGTAGATGATACACATTGTTGCCTCTGTGAATCGGTGGGGTGGATGGTATGGACGTTTCCCACTGAACAATGGAATTGCCTAATAAGGTATGAGCAAGGTTAAGCTACATTAAGTAAACCCTATCCTCCATTCATGTGAGGTTTTAAAAAAAAGTCAAATCACAATGCATTGTGACTAATGTCATCAAACATAGCATTGAAACAACAATATTACCTTGTTAGGCGTTTGGATTCTAAAATGCATTTATTGCCTCTCCTCTCAGGGTTCTGACTACTGGGGTTTTAGGTCTGTGTATACTTGCTTTCCACCTGTGTATATTTGTTGAGATTCAGTGTTCAGGGTGATATGGGTGAGATTCAGTAAATATTACAAAACATCCCTATAGACTATTGTTCGAAGGAAAAAAACATAATGAATACATAACACCTTCATGCACTGGCTCTGCTTATCACGGGCAGTCAGAATGGATAATTGCTGTCCTCTACTTTCACCTTCAAATCCCAAAGCTTCTTTGTGTGAATTGCAGAGTTCAAATACTGAGCTTTGAATTACATTACTATTATCAGCTTCTTCTCCACTTCTTGAGTACAAAATATGTGCCTTCAATTGAGCTTTGCCTGATATTAGCTAAATGATGCAGAATGGTATTAGTTTCTGGATTAATTACATCCAGCTAATGTCCAAGAGTAATTATTTCCATAATCCAACATGCAAAGCTCGTTATGGTGGAAGGCATGTGCAGACAGTGTTACTGTAAGTGACCATGCACCAAACATTGATCATTTATGGCTTTTTCTGTCAGATGGATATCATTTGTATCAGATAGACTCCTCATGATAAGTCTATTCTTTTTGGATACTAAAAGTCATAAATATAGGATGTTTACCCAATACCACTGAAAGAAAAGTGATATAGTTCTAAGTCAAGATAATGTGTGATTTGGATGGGGAATGCAGTTTGTGGTGTTCCCATGCAACTGCTGCCATTGCTCTTTAAGATGGTACAGGTCATGGCTTTGGGCGGAAAATGTGTTGCAGGCTGAAGAGTTTCTGTGCAGAGGAGATGACCAGATTTGGGCGACATGGTTTGAAGAGCCTTGGTGCATTTTTGGAGTGCATCTTGTAGATAGAACACACTGCTACTCCTAAGTGTCAGTGATGGAGGCAGTAGGTGCTTGTGGATGTGGTGCCAATCAAGACCTGGATGGTGTCAAGCTTCTTGAGTGTTGTTGGAGTTGCACCCATTCTGGCAAGTGGGGAGTATTCCAGCACCCTCCTGATTTGTGCAACATACATTGTGGATTGGCGTTGAGGAATCAGGAGGCGAGTTACTTACCATAGAATCAGATTACTTACAGTGTGGAAACAGGCCCTTCGGCCCAACAAGTCCACACCGACCCGCCGAAGCGCAACCCACCGATACCTCTACATATACCCCTTACCTAACACTACGGGCAATTTGGCATGGCCAATTCACCTGACCCGCACATCTTTGGACTGTGGGAGGAAACCGGAGCACCCGGAGGAAACCCACACAGACACGGGGAGAATGTGCAAACTCCACACAGTCAGTCGCCTGAGGTGGGAATTGAACCCAGGTCTCTGGCGCTGTGAAGCAGCAGTGCTAACCACTGTGCCACCGTGCCGCTCAGTCTTTGACCTGCTCTTGTAGCCAAAGAATCTATATGGCTGGCCCAGATCAGTCTCTTGTCCATGGTAAACCACAGGATGACTGAGTGCTAGTAATTCTACTAAATGTCAAGGGATGATGGTTCGATTCTCTGTTATTGAAGATGGTCATTGCACAGCACTTATGAGGCACTTATGTTTCTTGTCATTTTTAGCCCAAGCCTGGATTTGGTCTGGGTCATGCTGCTTCAGTATTTGAGGAGTTGTGAAAGGTGCCAAATATTGTGCAATCATCAGTAAACATCCTCACTTCTGACCTTATGAAGCAGGGAAGGTCATTGATGAAGCAGCTGAAGATGGTTGGGCCTAGGACACTACCCTGAGGGATTCCTGCAGTGATGTCCTGGAGCTGAGATGACTTCCCTTATTAGACCTCCCAAAATTCATCAATTTGCACATATCAGAATTAAATTCCATCTGCCATTGCACTGCCCAGCTTACCAGCTGATTGATATCAGACTCAATCTGAGATCATTCTCCTCACAATCAACAACACCACCAATTCTCGAGTCATCTACAAACTTTCTAATCATACCTTCTACATCCATATTCAAGTCATTAATGTACATTACAAACTGCAAAGACCCCAGCACAGATTCCTGTGGTATGCTGCTGATCACAGGCTTCCAACTACAAAAAACAACCCTCCATCATCATCCTTTGCCTCCTATTTGTAAGCCAATTTTGGATCCAGTTTACCAACTTACATTAGATCTGATCAGCACTTACCTTTCAGATTAGACTTCCATGAGGGATCTTGTCAAAGGCCTTATTGAAGTCCATGTAAACCACAGGAACTGCACTATCCTCATCAATATATTTTGTCACGTTTTCAAAAAAACTCAATTAAACCCAGTCAGACAGGATCTCCTTTCAACAAATGCATGCTATTTCTGATCAATCCATTTGTTGATTAACCTGTCCTTCATAATTTTTTCCAACAATTTCCCTACTACTGATGAAAGATTAACTAGTCTGTAATTTACCTGACCTATCCCTGCTGCCTTTCATGAACAAAGGAACCACATTAGCTATCCTCAAGTCACCGAGCATTCACCTTTGAACAGTGAAGTATTAAATATCTCTGTCAAGGCTTCAGCCATCTCTCCCCTTACCTGCAAAAGCAACCTGGGATACATCTCAACTGGCCCTGGGATCTATCCACCTTTTTACCTCAAAAACACCTAATACCACCTTTTCATGTATCATAACTTGTTCTTGTGCCTTATCTTCCAAACTGAAATCCCAGACGATAATGTCTTTCTCCTCTGTGATTAAAGGTGTGAATTATTCATTTATGACCTTACAAATATCTACATTGTCCCTTTTGTCTCTATTCGGCCCCATTCTTTTCCAGGTAATCCTCTTGCTTTTAATGCTTGAAATTACACAATTTCTTGTAATTTTCCTTAATCTTAGGTTATGCTGGGTTCCACCAACATTCAGGTTGGGGATAGTCCTCCTCCTCCTCAAGTGGGTTGTTTAATTGTCTATGAGTAAAAAGTGAGGTCTGCAGATGCTGGAGATCAGATCTGAAAATGTGTTGCTGGTTAAAGCACAGCAGGTTAGGCAGCATCCAAGGAACAGGAAATTCGACGTTTCGGGCCAGAGCCCTTCATCAGGAAGGGCTGATGAAGGGCTCTGGCCCGAAACGTCGAATTTCCTGTTCCTTGGATGCTGCCTAACCTGCTGTGCTTTAACCAGCAACACATTTTCAGTGTTTAATTGTCTATCACATGTTCATGACTGGATGTGACAGGGCTGCAGAATTTGATCTGTTGATAGGGTCTGGAGTCAATGTTGAGGACTCTGAGGGCAGCTCTAATCTGTGACTTCTAATATTTGTCACTTGGCAATCATCTGAAAAAGTTTAAGGCTTACCAGAATCCTATTTCTGATTTCTTCCACAATCATGACATGCTCTCAAAATATTCCTCTGAAACCATGAATCCCACAGCATTTTTGTTTCTCTTGCAGATTCTATCAATGTCTGGTATGATTTCATGCTTATAATCCTCAAGATTAATTGATCGTCTTCAGAGACAGGATCACCACCACTTTCTCAAGGACAACTTTGGCTGGGCAACAAATGTGACCCCAACCACATCCTGTTAATGTTTTTTTGTTAAATAGATATTGCTGGTCTTCCAAAACGTCTGTATTTTGACTGGGGTTAAATTGGCGAGGTATGTACGTGGGTTTTTTGAATGGCTTCTCACCTCCTCCAATTGAAAGTATTTTGCATTGAGGCATGGGAAGACGACTGACTGGAGTGTAGTGAGGGTCTAATATAGCACGATTGCAACCGGATGATGTTACCCCGAGCACAGGCAACCCATCAGCACAAGCTAAGGACAGCAAAGACCTGGTCAAAGATTAGGGTGGCATGATGGCTCAGTGGTTAGCACTGCTACCTCACAGGACCAGGTAGCCTGGGTTCAATCCAATCCCCAGGCAAGTGTTTGTGTGGAGTATGCATGTTCTCCCTGTGTCTCTGACAAATCTGTCATACATTAAAACCAGTGTCATCTCTTCACATTCCTAAAATGCAAAATAGATGACACAGGCTGGCTGAAGTTGCAATTCCTAAAGATGGGCCTGGAGACTGGAGTGATAGAGTGGGAGCAAATGCTTAATTGTTAATGCTATCACAAACTATCCTATTCACATTAATCACAGAGCTGCATGGTTTAGTGCAAGAAAGACACAGTTGAATATTAGGAGAAATTGCAAACCATTTAAAAAGAACTCCAAATGGTATTTTACATTAAAGCACCCTTTACTTTTTCTCTCAATGCTTATCCATTTCAGAGGTGATTGATCGAGTAATTCAAAGCTCATAAAAGTGTGCAGTGCACACAGATTAGAGAAGTGAGGTTGCTTATACTGTATCATATCAGCATTAGGCAGGCAGCTGAGAGTTGTATACACATATTGGCAGCTGTTGCTAATCCTGTTACAGCTTTATATCATTTCCAACCAGATCCTGCAGATAATCGATGTAATTGTTTGCATTCTTGAAGTTAACCCTCCTTTAGAGGTCATCAGAAGTTTGTCAGTCAGCTGCAATACTTTCCGAAGCATGATGCCAGAGAGGCATGAGACTGTACACACTCAGCAAGCGTTCAAAGACTGTCAAAACATTTGGGAAAGGACCAGCAGGAAATTAATTCAAGTACAGAAAATGTAAATTTGAAACCGTGATTTGATTTATGCACTGTGCAGTATTGCTCCAACCTGTGCAGCCTCGCCAGATACAGGATACGGTTACACTGTATAACTGTGATACATCCATCATTATTTTTAGAGAGAGAGTCAGTCGTGTTAACTACAGTGAGAGAAATTAAGATGGCACAGACATGTATGAAGCAGGAAACACTGGCATCAACTTGCTGGGCTACCAGGACCGTTTCTGTCCTTGAAATGTATGTGTTTGTATGTAGTTTCCAACATGTGCATGAATTAAGGATTTTTCTGAGCGACACCATTACTAGATGCCTGGGATCACTATGGATTTTCCCAATGTAACGTGAACGTTCACCTCAGGAGCATGGCTGACCCAATTTACATACAGAGTGGGTTAGCTGGATGCATGCTGAGAGCAACACAGAGGTAAATAGGTGTTTCATTCAGATCATTACTAGAACTCATTACTCCAAGCACTGCCATATTTTAAACATTGCGTTGAGAAGCAGCAATTAAGACAGAGATGGGGCACTACCAATCTGTTTGAAGATGAGTATTTCCACCATGGTAGTGATTGCACAATTGCACAAGTACTGCACAAACTCTGAAGGCCTTTAAAAATCACAGGTGAGAACCAGGTGTGGAAAACCAGTCCCCATCTCTGATGGCTCCACTTTTTGCCATCAATGGAAAGGGGCAGGCAACCAAAACTCAACAGGACCATTTGAAATAAGTATTGAGTTCAAATAGACTCAATTTTGACTATTCTAAAGGCCTAAAAGTACTGTGTAAAAAGTCACTAATTGATAGGAGATATAAAGTGCTCTTGAGGGATGGATAAGCTTGGTGAAAGTTCCGGGGAGGCAATTATTGGTATCATTGTCAGACTATTAAATCAGAAACTCAGCTAACGTTCCCCAATCACCAGCTCACTCACATGTTTCCATACTGAGGCTCCTGAGACAACTGAGTGCCCCTTTCAAAGCACTTTGAGGTGGCACGGTAGTTCAGTGGTTAGCACTGCTACCTGCAGCAGGGACCCAGGTTCAATTCCAGTCTCAGGTGACTGCCTTTGTGGAGTTTGCACATTCTCCCTGTGCCTGTGTGGGGTTCCTCCCACAATCCAAAGATGTGCAGGTTAGGTGAATTGGCCATGCTAAACTGCCCATATGGATTGTGGATTCAAGGGTGTGTAGGCTAGGTGCATTAGTCAAGGTTACATGTAGAGTGATAGTCTTGGGGAATGGGTCTGGGTGGACTATTCTTTGGAGAGTCGATGTAGACTTGTTGGGCTGAAGGGCCTGTTTTCCACACAGTAAGGATTCTATGAACCAGGCTAGAAATTTTAATGAAAGGCACAGAAGATGAGGATTAGGAAATCTATAGCTAGGGGACAATCAATCAACAATGAAAAGGAATACTTATAGAAAAATCACAGCAACCAAGAAAATAAAGGGTAGGAACAGATCAGGGATAGTGAGCTGAAATTGTAATGGACAAAACACAATTGGAACATACAGCAGTTTCTTGGGAGATGGGGACAAGAATTTTTTAAGATCACTCAGGAGAGAGACACTGACATTGACAAAAAGAAACGTGCAGAATATCCTCAACCTCAGAATATGGATAGAATCAGATCAGGCAGATAGGTCAAAGCACCACAGAGAGCAGTTCTCTCTGAAGTCTGAGGCTTTGGGGATGTTGACAATAGGGAGAATAGGTGTTGTAGAATGAGAAATCAGCCAAATGAAGAATGATGACGTAGATCAATAATGCCAATGTCACATGTGACAATTGCTTTTTTATATAGAGATGACCAGAGGGAGACAGAAACTTCACCTGGATCTTGAGACAACGTGCCCATATGCAAAGTGGTAAATAAAAGCTTCTTGAGGAAAGTAGCTTGATTTGAGAGATAGAATCGAGCTAGATCCCATACATATGACAAAACAGATTTGCCTTGGCGACTCTAAACTCTCCTGCTAACTTAAGCATTGGTTACAGGGGCCAAATTCCATCAGTGATGCAGTATAAGGAACAAGAATTGCTATGATGTTTTGTTAGTTATATGAATGATCCTCCCTCCATCGCCGCTACCTGGAGATGATGGGGCAACATGAACGTCATTGAGTAATTCAATGCTTTATGGAAAGGGCATTAAAACCCACCCTGACTGCTGGTGTAATTTATAGGCAATTAAGTACATTGGGAATAAAAAGCTAGCCTTAGAAATGATGAGCATGTAACTATCACTGCTTGTTATAAAAACCCACCTGGTTCAGTAATACCCATTTAGGAAAGGAAATCTACCAGCCTTATCTGATCTGGCCTACATGTGTCTCCAAACCTACTGCAATGCAACGAATACTTGACTGCCCTCTGAAATGGTTCAACAAGGCTTCAGTTCAAGAGCAATTCAGGATGTATGGCCAGCCTTGTCATTGAGCCATAAAGTCATACAGCCTGGAAACAGAGCTTTGGGCCCAATAGGTCCATGCCAACCATGTTTCCTAAACTGAATTAGTCCCATTTGCCTTTGGCTAATATTGGTTTGAACCTTTCCAATTGATGTACCTGTCTAAATGTCTTTTAAATGCTGTAATTGTACTCACTTCTACTACTTCCTCTGCCAGTTCATTTCATATACACACCATACTTTTTGTGAATAAGTTGCCCCTCATGTTCCCTTTAAATCATTCCCCTCTCACCTTAAGCCTATGCCCTCTAGCTTTGGACACCCCTACTGTAAGGAAAAGACCCTGGGTATTCACCTTATCTATGCCCCACAATATTTTATAAACTTCTTTAACCCATCACCCTCCTACGCTCCAGAGAAAAAAGCCTACCCAGCCTATCCATCCTCTCCTTATAACTCAAACCATCCAATCTTGGTAACATTGTTGTCAAACTTTTCTACATCCTATTAATTTTCATAACATCCTTCCTATAGCAGGGCAACCAGAATTGTGCACAGTACTCCAAATGTGGCCTTCCCAATGTCTTGTACAGCCGTAACATAATGCCCCAACTCCCATACTCAATGCTCTGACTGATGAACGCAAACATACTAAACACCTTCTTCTTGCTTACCTGTGATGCCAGTTTTAAGGAACCATTGCACCACTATGACTCTGTGGCCAAAATCATTCAAAACACTTGAAATAATAAAGGAAAAAACAAACACAGCTCCCATGTGTATGTCTAAATTGAGCATAACATACGCAGAGAGCATCCGAGGCATGAATCAAACTCATGCACCAATATTTTATGATGATGGTGATGGTTAAAGATGAACTTAGCTACAAGTGTAGGATACTTGTGTAGGGCATGAAGCTAATGCAGTCCACCATATGCTCAACTCTAGGGTTGCCACTGGGGCCTACATTCATTGTGTCATTGGTGTGTTGGTGCCATCAGAGTTTGACACTCTGTTATTTTTTCTGGCTCTCTAATCCAACCAGTCCTCCATCTTGAAAACTCTCTGGTGCCATCTTAAAACACAGAAAAATACACCAAGACATAGGATTATAAAGGCAGAGAAATGAAGAAATAAAGAAAAAAAAATTTAACTTTACAGTTCTTCTTGGTAAGTGCTCTGTCATGGGCTGTGAGTGGCCATGCACGAGTCTCCTTCACCACACGCCACCACCACTGGAACATGGGTCACCACTAGGTATATAGTTTCTTTGATCTGTCCCATGGTAGCAATACCAAATGCAGGCCTGAAACTGTGAGTAATCATCAGTGAACACCCCCTCTTCTGACTCTATGATGGAGGGAAGTCCATTGATGAAGCAGCTGAAGCTAGTTTGTCCCAGGACATAAACTAAAGGAACTAGGGTTCTTATGGCACAGTATCTCTACTTCTAAACCAGGAGACGTGGTTTTAAGTCCCAGGTTCTTAAAGGGCCATATAGTAGGATTTTACCTATGCAGTCTCAGTAAAAGAGGGAAGTGATGGAAGACTTTGGTGAAAATAAATGTCTTCATTCAGAGCTTTGTGGATCTTTGGAATTCTCTACCCGGGCAGGCAGTGGAAGCTCAGTCATTCATGACATTAGAGCCAAAGGTAGATAGGTTTCTAGTTACCAGTGGTATTTCAGGATGTGGGGACAGTGTGGGAGTATGGCATTGAGGAAGGTGATTCACCATTGTCTAAAACAGTGAAGCAGGCTTGAAGGGCTGGATGGTTTACTCCTGCTCCTAGCTAACTCTGTTGCCTGCTGTTCCTGATGCTACTCTATTAAGCCCTGACATTGTCCTGAAATGTGATGTGTGGATTTGAAAGGCTTAAAGTCAAATACACTAGTTTTGGCTGCTGAAGGTCTTCAGTTGTAACTGCTCCCCATCCCCACCCTTCAGCCCCACCCACCCCACGCCCCCTGCCCCCTTCCCCCTTCCCCCTTCCCCCTTCCAGGGAGAAAGTTCAATTCAATGCTTCAGCTGACCAATCAGCTTCTCAACCAATCGGCTGGTATCTCTGAAGTGTTGACCTAACTCATCATTTGCCATTTAGCCAACCCCCAACCTCTTCATCTCTGAGGCGTGGGGGGGGTTGGAAATTCCACCCAAAGCATTCGTTTCAGATGTTTTCCAGATGATCATCAAAACCTCCTCACTCCTCCAGTTTACTTTCCTGTTAGTAATTCACAATGGTCCCATTGACCTTTTAACAAACTTCTCAACTTGTCTGGCTAGCTTTAAAAAAATTAAATAAACACCTCCAAATCTCTTTGTTCCTGCACGCCTTTAAAATTGGGCATCTAAAACCGAAACAAAATATATCTCCTTGCCTCTGTCAGAGGTGTAGCTTGTTTGATTTTGAGTTAAGTCTTCCGAATTATCTGTATCATTGACACCTGAAGACCCACAACTACTCAGATGAAGGGCTTTTGCCCAAAACATCAATTTTTTGCTCCTCAGATGCTGCCTGACCTGCTGTATTTTTCCATCACCACTCTAATCTTGACGCTACTCTTAAAGCCATCTGCCAGCTGTGAGTGAACAGGGAACAGACCCAACATCGTGTGATGGATGCCACTCGACATGGGCAGAGTACTAGCCTTCTGGGACGAAGGCCAATCAACTTTGCCCCATGAAATTTCCTCTTAATAGGGATGAGCAGACTACCTCTGTTAAAATCTGTGTCAAATCCAACCCTTCAAAATCGAAATTCCCTTATCCAACCCAGTGTGAAATTTAAAAAAAATGCAGCTCAACGCCAGCTTTTCATTTTGCTGCTGGAATTATATAAAACACCAGTTTATCACGAAGCCAACCGAAGAGATTTTCACTGCCCCTTGGCTTTTAGTTCAAATCCAAGTTCAGATAAAACTGAATTGCAACAGCTTTGCTCTTAGCCCTCAGGGTTGAGCTGAGCAGTAATAAAAATCCTCGCTACATATTAATGGGATGGGTTAGAGCCAGTTGATTAATTTAACCTCACAGCAGCAGCTTATACACATTCAACACTGCCCCAGTCTGCGCTGGACCGAGAACAACTCCTTACGCTGCTCTGAACTATCAGCAAATCACAAGTCATTTTGTCCGTTTTGCGTTCAGAGATACTGAAGAATTTGAGAAGAGGCGATCTTGAAACTAGCGGCAAACAGATCTTACAAGGGTGTTATAACATAAATAGGATTTTCAATTGATCTAATTCAATTCTTAAATTAACTCGCAATTTCCTTATTGACTCTCTGCTCCACATCACTTATTAGGTTAGATTACTTACAGTGTGGAAACAGGCCCTTCGGCCCAACAATTCCACACTGACCCGCCGAAGCGCAACCCACCCATGCATTTACCCCTTACCTAACACTACGGGCAATTTAGCATGGCCAATTCACCTGACCCGCACATCTTTGGACTGTGGGAGGAAACCGGAGCACCCGGAGGAAACCCACGCAGACACGGGGAGAACGTGCAAACTCCACACAGTCAGTCACCTGAGTCGGGAATTGAACCCGGGTCTCAGGCGCTGTGAGGCAGCAGTGCTAACCACTGTGCCACCGTGCCGCCCACACGGTTATTCTGAAAAACCAAATGAAGAAGCAAAAAGAAAATGTCATTAACTGTGTGCTGGCACCTGCAGATACTCACAATTAATGTGTGCTAGCCTTCCTGCCTTCTGAGATAGCAGGCCCTCTCCAAATCTGACCCTTTCCACATCTTTGACTTCCAAGCCTTTGCTATTGGTAGGCACGCCATGAGCTGCCCAGGTCCTAGGATCTGCAGCTCCCTCTCGAAATCTTCCAATCTCTTTACCTCTCTCATTCTCTAAGATCTTCCCCGAAACTGACCTGTCCTAATTTCTTCTTTTGTGACTAAGTGCCAAATCTTGTGCTTTAATATTGTCCTTGAAGTCAATCTGGGACATTTGACTACACTAAATGTGTTCTGGCCTGAGCATTTGGGAATGCTGGCTTCCAGGTGAAGGGATAGTGAGAAAAAATATGAACAAAAAGAAATTAATTGATTGATTCATTCATTAGCAGTCCCTTGCAGACGATGATGATTCTCTTCTAAAGTACTGCAGGCTCTTATAAGATGATCAGAGGAATAGATAGAGTAGACAGTCAGAAACTTTTTCCCTGGGTACAACAGAGTGTTACAAGGGGACATAAATTTAAGGTGAAGGGTGGAAGGTATAGGGGAGATGTCAGGGGTGGGTTCTTTACCCAGAGAGTGGTGGGGGCATGGAATGCGCTGCCCGTGGGAGTGGTAGAGTCAGAATCATTGGCGACCTTTAAGCGGCAATTGGATAGGTACATGGATGGGTGCTTAATCTAGGATAGATGTTCAGCACAACATCGTGGGCCGAAGGGTCTGTTCTGTGCTGTATTGTTCTATGTTCTATGTTCTATGTTTTATGCTCTGTTAGGGCAGAAGGTCATCATGGGAAGGAGCGGGTGAAGACGTTGATGTGGCAGCACACTCCTTACAGTTTCCACCTGGCTTCCGCTATTTCCTGAAGGCAAGTCATGAGCACCCAAAGCCTTCCTGGATGTTCCCCCACCACTTTGGATCATCTGGGGCCAGTGATTCCCAGGTGTCTGTGGGAATGCCGCACTGCACCAGTGAGGCCGTGAAGGTATCCCTGAAACACTTCCTCTGTTCACCTGCAGCCTGCCTGCCATTTAGAGGTGGGAGTAAAGCATCAGCTTGGAGAGTCTCATGTCGGTTATGTAGAAGACATGCCCGAACTGGTGTAGCTGACTAAAGGTGGTCAGAGCCTCGATGCTGGAGGTGTTAGCCTGGTCAACGACGCTAGTGTTGGTTGTTCCCAGAGAATTTGCTATTTAATGAAATCATTTTTTTTGTTCCAAAAGGATGTGGATGTCACGAGCATATGCCAGAATTTATTGCATATCAAGAATAATTAGTAACCTAGTTGCGTGAGACCCTTGGAGATGAGTGGCCATAATATAACAGAATTCTTCATCAAGATGGAGAGTGAAGTAGTTGGCTCTGACACCAGGGTCCCCAATCTTAATAAGGAAAATTACAAAGGTATGAAGTGTGAGTTGGCCATGATGGATTGGGAAGTTTTGCTGAAATGAATCTCTAGTGATGGCAAAGAGCGAATCGATGAACTACAAAAATTGCTTAGTCCTATCTGGTGCAAATTGCAAAGAGAACTGTCACCAAACTGCGACTTATCAGAGAAAATAAGAGATAATATTAGATGCAAAGTAGAGACAAACAAATTTGCAAGAAAAAACAATGGATCTGAAGATTGGAAAGTTTAGAATTCAGCAAAGGAGGATCAGGGGATTGACAGAGAAGGCAAAAACACAGTACAGGAGTATAAGATTAAGCTTGCAGGGAACATTAGAGCTGACTCTAAAAGTTTTTATAGGTATGGAAAGAAAAAGGATTGATGAAAGCTAACATGGGTCCCTCACTGTCAGAATGGTGAAATTTCGCATGGGGAACAGAAATGGCTGACAAACTAAATTTACTTCTGTCAAAGGAGGACATGAATAACATACCAGAAATGATGGAGAACACAGGGTTCCATGAGAGGGAAGAACTGAAGCAAATCTGTATTCATTGAGAAATGACGCTGGAGAAATTTATAAATTGAAGACTGATAACTCCCCAGACACTGATAATCTACATCCCAGAGTGCTTAGAAAATGGCCCTGGAAATAATGGATATATTGGTGGTCATCTTCCAAGTTTCTTTAAACTCTGAAACAGTTCCTACAGATTGGAGGGTAGTTAATGTAAAAGGGTAAACCTTTTAAGACTGAAATGAGGAGAAATTTCTCTATCTAGAGAGCAGTGAGCCGGTAGAATTCACTACCACAAAAAGCGGTTGAGGCCAAAACATAATGTGTTTTCAAGAGAAAAGGCTGTTTAACTTGAGGGTCATCATGCCTCAGGGGAGGGGAATGTTTGAGAAGGAGAGTCCTTTATGGTAACCATATCATAACCATGATATGGGAACTTAATGCACACTGTTTGATATTACACTGCATTGCAAATCAGCTGTCCAGACACTGAGCTAGTACAAAACTCACACGTAATACATTGCAAGATACGTTTGTAATCTATATCAATGATTTGGATGAGAATATACAAGGCACGATTCATAAGTTTGCAGATGATACTAAAATAAGAAGATCGTGGATAGTGAGGATGGTTGTCAGAGGTTGCAGCGGGACCTTGATCAGCTGGGGAAGTGGGCCGAGAAATGGCAAATGCAGTTTAATATAGATAAATGTGATGTTTGCATTTTGGAAAGTCAAATCAAGATAGAAGTTTCCTGGTGAATGGAAGGGCCTTAAGGATTGTAGTGGATCACAGGGACCTTGGAGTTCAGGTGCATGGTTCTCTAAAAGCAGAGTCACAGGTAGACAGGGCAGTGAAGAAGGCTTTTAGCACATTGGCTTTCATCAGTATCATTAAATATTGAAGTTGGGAAGTTATGTTGCAGTTGTACAGGACATTGGTGAGGCTGCACTTGGAGTATTGTATTCAGCTTTCCTCACCTTGCTATAGAAAGGATGTTATTAAACTGGAAAGAAGACATTTACAAGGATGTTGCCTGGACTCAATGGTCTGAGTTATAGGGAGAGGTTAGGTAAGTTAGGATTTTTTTCTTTAGAGCATAGGAAGCTGAGGGAGGATCTTATAGAAGTGTGCAAAATCATAATAGACATGAGTTGGAGATGCCAGTGTTAGACTGGGGTGGGCAAAGTTAAAATCACACAACACCAGGTTATAGTCCAACAGGTTTACTTGGAAGCACTAACTTTCGAAGTGCTGCTTCTTCCACAGGTGGCTATGGAGAATAAGGTCATAAGACATAGAATTTATAGCCAAATGAGTACAGTGTCATGGAGATGTGATGATACATTAAACAATTTTCGATCACGTCTTTCATCTTTTAGAGTGGGATGTGTTAGCTTCTGTTCCTTGATATGTAAATCCTTTTTTAACATTACATTCTCAAGAAAGGTCCAGCTTTTCTAACAACAGGTGCCATCACAGCTCAGAAAATGCATTAAAGTGTGAGGTCTATCTTTGTCCCAATGTAGCGTGAGACTGGTTCTATTTCTAAGATGGGATTTACAGAGTTTCACATGGATTTGTGCAGTTTTTGAGCAAAATAAAATGTAATTTTACCCCAGAAACTCATATGTACATGTGTGTAGGAGAGACAAGAGTGAGTGTGAGCATGTGAGTGTGCGCGTGTGAGTGCACGTGACAGAGTGTGTGTGTGCAGGCTTGGTAAAGTGTGTGTGAGTGTGGTGGGGTATACACTTGTGAGAGGGTATATGCATGGGTGTGAGTGCGTATCAGAGAGGGCTTGTGTATAAGAGAGAGTCTGCATGGATGTGTGAGTATATAGGAATGTGTGCGTGCATGAGAGAGTGTATAGTGCAATGGGGTCACCTGTAGTGTGACATGAACCCAAGATCCCAATTATGGCCATCCCCACAAGTACCGAACTTGGCTATTAGCTCCTGCTTGGCCATTCTATGTTGTTGCTTGTCCCAAAGTCTGCCTTGGAGGATGGTCACCTGAAGATTCAAGGCCAAATGGTCCAGACCACTGGCATGTTGCCATGAGCATAGGAGACCTAGGGAGGATTGTATAGAAGTGTATAAGATCATGAGAGACATGGATAGGGTGAATGCACGCAATCATTTTCCCAAGGTTGAGGAATCGAGTTCTAGAAGGCATCAGTTTATGGTTAGAGGGGAAAGAACAAAAGGGAACCTGAGGGGGTAACTTTTTTTTACACAGAGGGTGGTACACATATGATATGAGCTGCTAGTGGAAATGGTTGAGGTGGGTATATTAACAACATTCAAAAGGCATTTGGACAAATACAAAGATAGGAAAGGTTTAGAAAGATATGGGCCAAGTGCAGGGAATCAGTGCTAGCATGGACAGACATTTTGGTTAGCATGAAGTAGTTTGGGTCAAAGGGCCTCCCCCCCAAGCTGTAGGACTCTATGACTCTTTAATTCTCTATGAAAAGGAAAGGATGACGTAGCGAGAGAAACAGGTAAGGAAAGCAGCAAGGATTATTCTGTTAAAGCTCAAACGATATTTCAGCATATTTGCAACTTGCCTCTATAAAATCCTGTCACGTAGAATCATATGATCACTGAACTTTACAGTCCAGGAGGAGGATACTTGACCCATCATGTCCATACTGGCTCCAGATAGAGTTACCCAGCTAGTCCCACTCTCCAGCCCTGTCTCCATAGCACTTTAACTTCACCAGTTTCAAACGTATTCAACTCTTTCTTTGAAATCTCCTATTGGAATCCGCCTCCACCACTCTCACAGCAGCGCATTCCAAATGCTAACAACTCTCTGAGTGAAGACTTTTCTCCTCATCTCACTCCTAGCTCTCTTGATGACCGTCTTGAAGTTGTGACCCCCTCGTTACTGGCATAACAGCTGGTGGAAACAGAATATCCTCTTTACCCTGTCCAAATTGTTCATAATTTTGAATATCTCAATAAGGTCACCTCTTAATCTTCTCTGCCCCAAGTAGAACATGTCTAATCTCTCCAATCTTTCCTTGTAATTCAAATCCTTTATTTTTGATATCGTTCTAGTAAATCTCCTTTGAACTCTCTCAAGGACTTCAACATCTTTCCTTAAATAATGTTCCCAGAACTGAACACAATATTCCAAATGTGGTCTGACCAATGATTTATAGAAGTACACCATGACTTCTTTACTTTTATACCTGTATTTATAAACCCAAGGATCCTAGAAGCCTTCTTAAAAAACTTTTCAAAATGCTTGGCCACCTTCAGAGAATTATGCACTTGAACTGAGTTCACTCTGCTCCTGTCCTGTCCACAAAGGTGTACCACTGAGCCTATATTATCTCTCCATGGTTTTCCTATCAAAATGTGTTACCTCAGTTGTTTCAACTTCACTGAGATGGGAAACAAAACTTTTGAAAAGTGCTTTAATCCCTTCCCAAACGTATAGATTAACTCATCCTTTCCTTGACCTTGTAATATCCATGGAGTGGTTTCAATATTATACAGGTTACTACGCACTTGGAAAGGTGCAATGACTCTCAAGCCCCAGTATTCTTAGGATTGCCACAAAATTAATGAATAATCAATGTCTGTAAATTCCCCAGTTTATTTGCTTGATGGAATCAGGTTAACAGAAGACCAGATCTCCGTACGTAACAAAAAATACTGTCTAAAACAAACAGATATCTTCTAGCCACAGGCAAACAAACGACAACCTTTCAACATCTAGCCCCTTTTAAATCCCTACATGCGTAATGACAGACAAACATAAAAACAATTATATAATGGATGGGAGAAAGAAATTAGGAAAAACACATTTCCGCTATGGTAATACTTTAGCTTCCCAAGACTCTCTGTTCTTCAATTTCTCAGGCTTCTTTCACTGACTCACAAGAGGCACAGGGCAATTGGTACATAAATTACAAATTCTCTTAGTTCCTGGTAAAAGGAAACAGCTAACAGACATTGTTAATGGAAATACTTTTTACTACAGAGAGATAGAGACACAGAACCAGCTTACACAGAAGGCGAGAGGTTCCTCCCCGTCCACTGTAAGTCAATGAACTGCTCAACTACCCAGGAAACTGTTGTCAAGCTGATAACATTTGGCACCTGCAACTGGTCACAATTACGCAACTCAACCAGTTATTTGTTGCTGGCTGGACCTCCCTTTGAACACATACTCTGGTGTTGTACCATCCTATCTCACTTTTACCACTACCTAATAAGCAGCAGTACCAGTAATGTATTTTCAAAATACCAGCAATCCTTTCCACTGTCCTTGGACTTAAAACAATCCTTTCCCATTTTGGTCTGAAATGACAAATTAAGGACTTTTTAAAAAAAAATGAGATCTTTGAATTAGAGAGAGAACAGAGAGCTTGTAGGATTAGACCACCCTCGGAATATTGTGTTCGGTTCTTGTCGCCTCATTAAAGGAAAGATGTGGAAGCTTTAGAGAGGGTGCAGAGGTGATTTTCACAGTTGCCTTCCCCCCAGCCCTACCCCACTCCTATTTATCTCTCAGCCCCCACCCTGTACATTCCTGATGAAGAGTTTATGCTCGAAATGTCGACTCTCCTGCTCCTCGGATGCTGCCTGATGGGCTGCAGAGCCTGTCTTATGGAGAGAGGGTTGAGGGAGCTGGGTTTTTCTCATTGGAATGAGGAAGGATGAGAGGTGACTTAATAGGATTGTAAAAGAAGATGAAAGGCGTAGATAGAGTGAATAGCCAGAGACGTTTTCCCATGGCAGATATAGCTACCATGAGGGGACAGAATGTTAAGGTAATTGGAGGAAAATTTAGGGGAAATGTCAGAATTAGGTTCTTTACTCAGAGAATAGTGGGTGTGTGGAATGCATTGCCAGCAGTGGTGATGGAGTCAGATACATGAGGGACATTTAAGCGACTCTTGGATAGGCACATGGATAATAATAAAATGAATGGTATTGTAGGTTAGTTTGATTTTAGAGTAGGTTAAAAAGTCAATACAACATTGAGGGCTGAAGGGCCTGTACTATGGCTGTACTGTTCTATGTTGAGTGAAACTAACAGCTCTAAACAATGTGAAAGGTAATGTAATACATGAGCACATTTTCTGCAGATAACATATGATACAGATACTTATTGCAATATTTGAATTTCAGGAATATGTGAACAGGCTAGTGGAAAAGTTGGGAATATAATAGATGCAATTTATTGCAATGAATTACGGAGTGATATGTTTTGCCAAAAAATACAGGGAGGTAATACACAACTAAGAGTACAATTTTGACCGAGGTGACAGAGCAAAAGGACCTGTGGGTTTATGTGGGTGTGTATATATATATATATATATATATATATATGCAGCAATCATTGCAGTTTGGGAAAGTGGGACCTCGTGAGATCCAGAAATTTATATGTTGAAGCATAGAGTATAAAAGCAGAAGTGTTGTGATAAAATCTTATAAAACAATTGTTCTACCTCAGTTGTAGCATTGTGTCCAAGTATGGGCACCATACTGAAGAAAGATGTGTGAAAGCATTAGAGGGGGTGAAAAAAACTTCCATAAGAATTGGATGAGAGACTTCAGTTACCCGTAGAGATTGGAGAAACTGAGGCTTAAAAGATATTTGAAGAAAAAATATTTCCTGCACAGTTAATAGCTAGGATCTGGAATGCACTGTATTTTCACCTCCTTCTCCACCAACCCCTGTATTTAACTAACCTTCCTCTGCTATTTGCTTGTCCAGTGTGAACAGAAGAAATAGGAAACATAAAACACATGGCTCATCCACCCTGCTCCACCATTCAACATGATCATAGCTGCTTTCTGATTTCACCTTCACTTTCCCATCCCCTCTGCTTTCCTTTGATTCTCTGAGAGATAAAATGTTGTTGAGCCCAGATGTTAATGTATTTACTAATGGGGAATCTACAGGTTTCTGGAGGAAAGAATTCTGAAGATTCACAACCCTTTGAATAAAGAAATCTTTCCCCATCTCAGTCCAACATGCTTCTCACCTTACCCTGAGACTGTGCCCCCATATTGTAGTTTCCCAATCAGTAGGAAGCAATATTTCAGTATCTATCTTTTTGTTGAATATCTCAATGATGTCACCTCTCATTCATCAAAACTCTAGAGAATTTATGCAGCCTCACACATTATAGGACAACCCCTTCATCCCAGACATCGGCTTAATGATTTTTCACTGCATACAATGCAAATACCACCACCTAAATTCAACACTGAGGTACAACAATTTCAGATTATGATTAATTCCGTTTCCTTTCTCTGTGCATGTTTTAATCTCTTTCTTATTTGTCTTCACTTTTGCTGTTTGAACAGCAGTCATTCATCATTCTACCATTTGCACCTCCTCTAGCCTCATCTTTTGTTTCTTCAGCTGACCCATCACAATTCCCTTTGGTTTTACATCACTCACTAGTTTGTTCCTCTTTCATCTCCCCCTTCACTTCTTTAACCCCCATTAACTCTGTTTCTCTTTCCAAAGAAACTGCTTGGCCTACTGAAAATTTGTGGAGATTTAGGTTTTTATTGCAAATCAGGCTGTTTTCTTTTTAATATTGACAGACAGATAGTATGTGTGTAAACTAGCTAGCCCTCTGACACCCCTACCTCAAACATTCAGATTGAACTTGTCCACATGGAGACAATGGTCAACATTCGCGACTCTTCCTATAAGAGTTTATTGCAATATTGATAAATTCATAAATATCAGTAAATTACTCCTGCCCCTTTTTAAAGTATCAGCACTTAGAAATATCAATACTTTTCCTTAAACTAAATAAATCTCATAAGTCACTAGAGGTCTATACTGTGCTGTTAGCTGCTTCTTCTTGCTCACTTTATCACTGCAACACTGAAAATCCCATTTCTTAATAAAGCTAAAAGTTCCACCTGTGCCCATGATGATCACAAGAACTTCTCCTGTCCATTTTCTTAACTACTGATAACAAGAATAGTCTGTTAACTTATGAAGGCAGTGTCAAATAGTAAGATTATAGTTATATCAGGTCAGTCTTGCTTTAATCATTTGTGAAGAATGTGAATCACATTCAGATGTAATGATTCAAAATCTGGAAATGTATTCACAGAATTGCCGAACTATTATCCTCCACAGCTCCCAACTAATAGCAGTATAATTTCCCATCCTCCAATTAAATACCCTCTCATACTGTCTGCTCCTATCCCTCTCCATGGTTATTGTAAAGGTGAGGCAGTGTGGTCACTGTCACCAGAATGCTGTCCCACTGAGAGATCTGACACTTGGCATGGCTCATTGCCTAACACCAAATCAAACATGGTCTCCCCCCTAATTAACCTATCTACATATTGAGTCAGGAATCCCTCCTGACAAAATCAGCTCCATCCAGACCACCTGCAATCAATATTGGGGACATTGAAGTCACCCATAACAAAGGGATGGAGTAAAGTGTGTCTGTTTCAATGCGTCAGAAATAAGAGTGATGAACTTCCAGCATGGATCAGTACTTGGAACTATGATGTTGTGGCCATAATGGAGACATGGATTTCACAGAGGTGCCCATGTTTGCTGCAGCAGCAGGAGCAGTAAGAGCAAGGACCAGAGGGCTGCCGGAAAGGTAAATTTATCCTTTAAAAACTTAGCTCATGGGATCAGGGGCCTCCATTTTTGCAGCAGCAGCAGCGGGAGTATGACATGGGAACTGCTGAGTCTGTGAGGTAATATATTTGGGCAGTTGCTTTACCCAAAATTCAACTTTGATAGTGTGTCCCACCCATCCTCCTTCTCTTACCAAAAGAAACGGTTCTGTACATTGATCTGGCAAGGTTACTTTTTTTTAATAGTCTCTTTGAAAAAGCAGAACAGTGGGAATGGATGCTAGGGCAGTTGCATGCTCCTCCTGTAGAATGGAGGGAGCTAAGGGTCACCGCTAGTGTCCTCACTGACTTCAGCTGTGGGAAGTACTTCGGGCTCAGTAGTTAGCACTGCTGTCTCACAGTGCCAGGGATTCGGGTTCAATTCCAGCCTCGGGTGACTGTGTGGAGTTTGCACATTCTCCCATCTCTGCGTGGGTTTTCTCTGGGTGCTCCGGCTTCCTCCCACAATGCAAAGATGTACAGGTCAGGTGAATTGGTCATGCTAAATTTCCCAAAGTGTTCAGGGGTGTGTAGGTTAGGTGCAGTAGTTAGGGGTAAGTGTAATGTAGTAGGGGATTGGGTCTGTGGGATACTCTTCGGAGATTCAGTGTGGACTTGTAGGGCTGAATGGCCTGTTTCCGCACTGTAGGGAATCTATGATTCTTAAAGGAAAGTACACCCAACTCCAGCTCCTTGGAAACCATGTTAGTGAACTGGAGCTGGAGCTGGATGAACTTGGGATCATTTGGGAGATGAAGGAGGTTATTGAGAGGAGTTACAGGGAGGTAGTCACACCTCAGGTGCAAGAAAGAGGCAGATAGGTAACTGTCGGGGGATGGAAAGGGGACAGGCAGACAGTGCAGGGATCCCCTCTGGCCATTCCCCTCAATAATAAGTATACTGTTTTGGATACTATTGTGGGGAATGCTTTACCAGCGGAAAGCCATAGCGGTTAGGTCTCTGGCACTGAGCCTGGATCTGTGGCTCAGAAGGGAAGAGGGGAGAATAGAAAAACACTAGTAGTAGGAGATTCAGTAGTTAGAGGAAAGGACAGGAGATTCTGTGGTCACGAACGGGATTCCCAGAAGGTATGTCCAGGGTCTGAGATTTCTCTGATCAAGTCTACACGATTCTGAAGGGGGAAGGCAAGCAGTCAGAAGTCATGGTGCATATTGGCACCAATGGCATAGCCAGGAAAATGGATAAGGATCTAAAAAGTGATCTCAGGGAGTTAGGTTGGAAGCTAAAAAGCAGGACAAGCAGAGTAATAATCTCAGGATTACTACTGGTGCCACATGCGCACGAGGCGAGAACAGGGAGCAAGTGCAGTTAAACACATGGCTTACAAGGCTGGTTCAGGAGTGAGGACTTCAGATATGTAGATCATTGGGTTCCCAAGTCTTCATATCTATCTTCATGTAAACAGAGGAGAAATATTCATTGAGGATGAATGCCTCCAACAGTTCTACACATACACGCCCACTTTGATCCTTGAGGGTCCTATTCTCTCTCCAGTTATTCTTCTTCCTTTAACATACTTAAAGAATCTCTTTGGAGTCACCCTAGTCTTCTTAGCCAAGGCTATCTTGTGTCCCCTTTTTGCCTTTCTGATTACCTTCTACAGTAAACTCCGATAATAACTATCCAGGAATGCATCAAGCACCTTCAGACTTACAGTTGGGATAAAGCAGAAGCCAAGTGCAAAAAGCAAAAGGAGCATGCTTTCACTCCAACACCCCACCCACCTCTTCCTATGACCACATCCTCCCCTAGGTATAACAAAGCCTATGGAAGCCATGTTGTTCTGTACAGCCACATATGGACTCACTCTAAGAGTGAAAGAGAGTATAAGAACATAAGAACTAGGAGCAGGAGTCGGCCATCTGGCCCCTCAAGCCTGTTCCATCACTCAATAAGATCATGGTTGATCTACTCATGGACTCAGCTCCACTTCCCTGCCTGCTCAATCTAACTCTTAATTCCTTTACTGCTCAAAAATCTATCTTTGCCTTAAATACATTCAACAAGGTAGCCTCAACTGTTTCACTACACAGGAAATTCCACAGATTCACAACCCCTTTGAGTGAAAACTTTCATCCTGGACTCAGTCCTAAACCTCCCCTTATTTTGAGGCTATGCCCCCTAGTTCTAGTTTCACCTATCAGTGGGAAAACCTCCCCGCTTCTATCTTACCTCATCTGTGAGGTATCACCAATGATGATGATGATGAGATAATACTCCCCCCTCCCTCTCCAAGCATTGCGAAATGGCACATAACTCCTTCCTGGCCTCTGTTTCTGCCCTGACTCCCCAACAAACTTCAGGACCTCAGCCCTTTGTTCCCACTAAATGCACACAACACCAGCAACCTCCTTTCAGCAGCTCCCCCTTTTCTGGCATTGCTGCTCCTCCATCACATTGTGGTTCTCTCCCACTTTTGTTGCCAATTGCCTATCAGCTGCTTACCATGGTGGTGTACTTGCTTACCATTCCCTACCATTTTTATATGGGTGATTAATTGCTCCCTCTCAAGAACTAATCTCTGCAGGCAACTGAGGGATGTCAAGGCTTGATTGGACCACCACTCCCTATATTTTGAATTTGTTCCTCTTATTTGAATACATTTTGCCCTTGTATCATTGTACTTTAACCTTTCCAAGTCCAGTTTACCCTCCCAAAAGTACAGAACCTAAAACTGAGCACAATGTTGTGACTGGGGTATTTTATACCAGTGTTGCAGAACCTTCATCCTTTTCTATAACAGGGCCCTTGCAATAATTGGAGTTTGCATATTTTCCCTGTGTCTGTGTGGATTTTCTCATGGTGCTCCGGTTTCCTTGTGTAATCCAAAAGTGTGCAGGTTAGGTGAATTGACCATGCTAAATTGCCTGTAGTGTTCAGGGATGTGTAGGTTAGATGCAATAGTTAGGGGTAAATGTAGAGTAGTAGGGGGAATGGGTCTAAGCGGATTACTCTTTGGAGGGTTGGTGTGGATTTGTAGGGCCGAATGGCCTGTTTCTGCACTGTAGGGATTCTATCATTCTTAAAGGAACTTTACATCAGATTTGGGGTGAGAACCTCTCATTAAAGTGACTAATTGCTGCAGCACTAGCAGCTTTATTCTCAATGCATTGTGACATCTGTCAGTCACAAGCTTCAGTTTGTCATGGGGTCAATTATCAGAAAGCATGACATGAGGCCAGAGGTGGCTTTCATATTGCAACAGCTGTAAGGAAACCAAGTAACAGAATAATGAAGCATCATTTTCATTTGAAGTGCCTTAAGCATCAGACAATCCGAGCTGGTATCAAGGGGAAATTAAAGGATAAGTGTACGTTTTATTTGAATGCAAAAATATTAATTAGGAGATTTTGTAATTTGCTGTCAGTGTCAGGAATGGCAATCAATATTTGAGGACGAGGCTGTGTTTGAAATTCAAAGCACTGAACAGCAGGCTTAGCAAAATGCCTTATTAAGCTGCTATAGATTGGATTGGTGCATCTTCCAGCTGCAGATACACAGCAATTTACCAAGAACTTTCTTCCTGTTGCCTCCCAGGATTGAGATAAACTGCACACTGAGTCTATTGGACATTCACCAAAATGAGTAATTCTTCTGCAAAAAAAAAACATTTTCTATGAAATGTGCTTGAAAGAGTCAGCACGGACAGGAAACGTTTCTGAGTCTGCAACTCTATGGAGTAGAGTCTTTACTAGTGCTATGAATGCTATGGAGATGTTTGTGGGTGATTCAGATGAGAAATCCCAATGGGACCTATCTCAGAGGCAGGAGCAACTCGCTCCTTAACAAGCTTTGAGGTGAGTTTCTTGCTAGGCAGCGATGAGCTCTAATTAAAGGGGATTAGATTAGATTACCCGAGGTTCAGTGTGGAAACAGCCCCTTTGGACAAACATGTCCACACCAACCCTCTGAAGAGTAACCCACCCAGACCCATTTCCCTCCGAAAATGCACCAAACACTATTGGCAATTTAGCATACAGTGCAGAAACAGGCCATTCAGCCCTATAAGTCCACACCGACCCTCCAAAGAGTAATCCACCCAGACCCAATCCCAAACTACTCTACATTTATCCCCAACTAATGCTTCTAACCTACACTATGGGCAATTTAGCATGGCCAATTCACCTAATCTACGCATCTTTGGATTGTGGGAGGAAACCGGAACACCCAGAGGAAACGCATGTAGACATGGTGGGTTCCCCGAGGCTGGAATCAAACCTGGGTCCCTGGCATTGTGAGGCAGCAGTGCTAACCACTGTGCCACCCTTACAACTTGCCACAGTGGCTCAGTGGTTAGCACTGCTGCCTCGCAACACCAGGGACCCGGGTTCGATTCCAGCCTCAGGCGACTGTCTGTGTGGAGTTTGCACATTCTCCTCATATCTGGGTGGGTTTCCTCCGGGTGATCAGGTTTCCTCCCCCAGTCACAAAGATGTGCAGGTTAGGGTGGATTAGCCATGCTAAATTACCCATAGTGTTAGGTGCATTAATCAAAGGGAAATGGGTCTGGGTGGGTTACTCTTCACAGGCTCAGTGTGGACTTGTCGGGCTGAACGGCCTGTTTCCACACTGTAGGGAATCTAATCAAATACCTATTAACACTCTAACTCAGCCTTCGATCTTACTAAGTGAGCCGATCAGACTAGACGTCGAGAATTCTTGACATGACAGTGCCAGTGGGTACCTGGTGACTCCCGCTTACTGCAGACCGAGAGGAGCCTCCATGTCGTTCAGCACCAATCAGCATCTCAGGGCACAGTCCATGGGTACCCGTCACATAAATCCTTTGTTTATTGGCATCCAGCATTTGCCACTCCTCATGACCACCTCTTCAATACACGGGCAAGATGCTTTGGAAGCACAGACTTACAGAGCAGACCATGCCAGCAACTAATATTGAAAGGCTGCAGTGGGGACACTTTGCCCAGGGTCAGGTATCCAGCTCATTGACCAGGGCTGTTATGCTAACTCACTAATCCTCATGCTCACAGTATCCATGCCTTGCTATGCTGTGCTGTGTTGTGTTTATTAGTGCACTGGTTTCTCAGGTGGAGTCAAAGTCTATCAATACTGCCGCATTGATGTTATCTTTAACACATGTGAGAAACAAAGCTCACTGTTCAATAATTTCAGTCCGAGTCCAATTCTGAAGCAGTCTTTATTCATACGGTCTTGCAAGTCCGGGCGACCACAATGTAGTCACACCCGATCGGGGGTAACAGTTCAGTTGAGTTTCTCGGTACTCCCCTTTTACCTCATACATGATAGTTGTATGGCTCTGTGCAATTGCTAATCTAATCGGTTTACCACCTGTCTGTGGCCTGTGTTGGCATGTAACTACCCCCCTTGATAGCTGAGTCTTATTACTTTTGCTGACGCAACACTGGGTCTTATTTGGTTACCTTGTCCATCCTAACTCCCTCTGTGCATGACAATTGTCACTGTCATGTCAATACACCTGTTTCTACCAGTCGACCATCTCCCTTTATGGTTAGTTATTTCTTGGTATACACTCACGTGATTCTGCCTTGCAATTTTTGCAGAAGCAAGATAAGGCCACTTGTAACTCTTTGTGCAAGCATATCTAGCTTAACATATACCCCCCCCCTCCGCCACTATGACTCAGCCTTGTGATTTTTGCAGAAACAACAAACTTCACAAGCGCTTCTTGGGGTAGGGAAGGGGGCAACTTGCTGCATGGCATGGGGTGAATGTAGATTTCTCTAGCTTCCTCAATTCCCCTCGCCCCACCTTATCTCAGTCCCAACCCCCGGATTCAGCACCGCCCTCTTGACCTGCAATCGTCTTCCCGACTTTTCTGGCCTATCACCCTCACCCTCACCTCCTTCCACCTATCATATTCCCAGCACTCCTCCCCCAAAGTCCGCCCCCCCCACCTTTTATCTCAGCCCGTTTGGCACGCCAGCCTCATTCTTGAAGAAGGTCTTATGCCCAAAACATCGATTCTCCTGCTCCTCGGATGCTGCCTGACTTGCTGCGCTTTTCCAGCACCACATTTTCCAACTCTGGTCTCCAGCATCTGCAGTCCTTACTTTCTCCTTGCTGCATGGCACGCAAAGATAACCAATCCAACATTTACAGCCTGTGCCAAATGCCTCTGTAGCAAACCATTCTTTGTTCAACTCAGAAGGGAGCTAGGGGAGGGAGGGTCCATTGCTTCCCTGTCTGTCCGTGACCATGAAATGATGGTCTGGTCTGAATACAAGGAGAAGGTGAATGGTTGATGTGGGCCTGGGGTGGGAATGGGGTCAGAGGGCAGCAGCCAGTCCCTTTTGATGGAATGCTTAGGTCAATCAGCTGACTCGGCACCTTCACCAAGTTGGTGCCCAACCTGAGGCTGAAGCTGAATGAATGATGGAGACATGGTCCAGGTTTTTGAGGTGCAGCCTAAGTCTCTCATTGGTTTTCAGACCTTTTGTTCTCCGTGCAGACCATTTCCACTGAGAGTAGGTCCAGCTGCTGGTGGGATGTTGGTCGCTGTGGTTACCTTCCTCAGAAGATGAAGGCGGATGCAGGAGGACAAGGCTGGCAAGGACAAAATAGCAGCTGCGCCCTGTGGACAGAAGCTGCCAGTTCAGGGAGAAGTCACAGCCTCGTGGCCCCTCAGGATGTGTGCAGTCCACAAGCAGTACACAGTCTTTCAGCCCTGCTTCTATTATAAGGGGATGAGCAGGGCATATCCGTGTGACCAGGGACACTGTGAGGAAACTGAGCTGGAAGCTGGAGCAGGATCTGAGGGCTGCAGGATTAGGAGGCAGTCATCTCAAGTTGACTGTCCATAATACAAATGGCCCAGTTGTGTGCAATTGTCTGATAAGGCATGGTGGATAGCTGATGAGGATCAATGAAGGATCAATGCATTTAGGTCAGAAGAACATTGAAATACAATATGAATTAGGGAATACAATTCAGAAAGTGGTACAGAGGCAGAGTGTCACAAAGGGTGAGGGAGCAATTGATAAATCATGGAGTCGTAAACATTTTTTTTAAATCGAAGAAAAGAATACAAGAGCAAGGAGTTGATTTTGAACTCAGTGAGGTACCTTGTTAGATCTCAGCTGGAGTAACATGCACTATTCTTGGTATCACATTTTGGGAAGATGCGAATGGATTGGAGAGTGTGCAGAAGCAGGTTACAAGAATGGTTCCAGGGATAAGGACCTTCGGCTATGAGGATAGATTAAAGATGTTGGGGTTGTTCTCCTTGAGGATAAGGCAGCTGAGGAGCCATCTGATAGAAGCTGTCAAACCATGACAGAGCTGTGTAGAGTAGATAGGGAGAGCCTGCTCCTTCTTTGAAAAGGAATGAGAATGGAAGGCCATGGAATTAAAGGGATTTGCAAAAGAAACAAAATAAAGGTGAGAAGAAATAATTCCACTCAGCAAGTAGTTAAGATGTGGTAAGCATGGTCTGGAAATGTGGTGCAGACCAGTTCAACTGAAACATTCAAGTGAGCATTGGATAATTATTTGGATAGAAATGATTGCAAGGGTATGAACATAAGGTTATAAAATAAATTGGAAAAAGTATAGAGTTGCCCACTTTAATAACATTTTTGCCTTCTATCATTATTTCCTCCTCCACTTTGAGCTGGAGGCTGTTATTTAGATTCATAGGGATGTGCAGCATGGAAACAGACCTTTCAGTCCAATTCATCCATGCTGATCAGATATCCCAACCCAATCTAGTCCCATTTACCAGCACCCGTCCCACATCCCTCTAAACCCTTCCTAATCATAGATCCATTCAGATGCCTCTTAAAATGTTGTAATTAGACCAGCCTGCACCACTTCCTCTGGCAACTCTTTCCAGACATGCACCAACCTCTGTGTGAAACATTTGCCTCTTAAGTCCCTTTTTAAATTATTCCCCTCTCACCAAAAGTGATGTTCTCTAGTTCTCCCCTATCCCAGGGAAAAGACCTTGTCTATTTACCCCATCCATGCCCCTCATAATTTTATAAACCTCTATAAGGTCACCCCTCAGACTCTGACACTCCAGGGAAAACAGCCCCAGCCTATTCAGCCTCTCCCTATAGCTCAAATCCTCCAACCCTGGCAACATCCTTGTAAATCTTTTCTGAACACTTTCAAGTTTCACAACATCCTTCCAATAGGAAGGAGACCAGAATTGCACACAATATTCCAAAAATGGTCAATGTCCTGTACAGCCACAACATGACCTCTCTACTCCTATACTCAATGCACTGTCCAATAAAGGAAAGCATACCAAACACCACCTTCACTATGCTGTTTACCTACAACTCCACTTTCAAGGAACTATGAACCTGCACTCTAAGGTCTCTTTGTTCAGAAACACTCCCTTATAATTGAGTGTATAAGTCCTGCTCTGATTTGCCTTTCGAAAATGCGGCACCTCACATTTATCTAAATTAAATTCCATCTTCCACTCCTCAGTCCATTAGCCCATCTAATCAAGATCCCATTGTACTCTGAGGTGGCCTTCTTTACTGTCCACTACACATCCTATGCTCACATCCAAATCACTTATATAAATGACAAAAAGCAGTGGACCCAGCACTGATTCTTGTGGCCCTCAGGCCTCCAGTCTGAAAAACAATCTTCCATCACCACCCTGTATTCTACCTTCAAGCCAGAGCTGTATCCAAATGGTTAGTTCTCCCTGTATTCCTAATAGGAATATACTGTCTCTGGACTCTTGTTATCTCATTATCCCATTTTCTAACTGTTCCTTTACCTGCGAATGTCTGTCCTCAATCAACTATTTTGCCTAATACTGTCACAATTGGCCTTCCTTCAATTTAGAACTTTTGTCAGGTAGCATTAGATTTCTTTTGGTTGACAGGATTTTCATTTTGCTGATGAATCTTACAGTCTTGCAGCATGCTTACTGAAGATTCTTCTGCTGCCACTTAACGGGAGGTAAGAGCTATTGTGAAGGCAGATCTTGGAGAAATCATGTCGTTTGTTGGAACTGAAACAATTTTACGTAACAATCCACCATGACCTATTGATGTTAAATCACAGCAAATGACCATGAAAGTGTCCTGTAATGAGAACCCCAAGGAATTTTGCTTAGTACAGTGTCCACTTCAAAATAGCTATGCATCAATAGAATATGACAGACCTATTAGTTACCTGCTTGGTAAAATAAATAATAAGACTCCCCGTGACCCAACCATTATCATTCCCAGAGGCCACAGCATGACGCTGAGCTAATGCTCAAACCACTTAAACTTGGTTTCTACTAAGCACTTTCTCTCTGGCTAGAGCTGCCACATTTTTTTTCTTTGAAACTGTAATGATACCTTTTAGTCAGAATAAAAAGCACAACTAAATTCCATGAAATTACAGTGAAGATGTTCATTCTGATCATTACTCCCCCATCTGTAACTTCAAATCAAATGAAGCTAGAGATCATAGCTTCTGTATCTGTAGCTACATATCGTGGGTACAGGATGTAAATTAGATTGCAACCCAACAAGGGGGCGGGAGTGGTAATGCGTCTCTAACTTGCATTCTTTGGTTGCAGTAATCATCTGTATGTTCATTTCAGAGGTCTGCTTCTCATCTGTGCTAACCCAAGTTTTAACGTCTAACATTCATCACTTTATGTTAACCTCCTATGGAACTGCTGCAAGGCTATAACACAATACCAGCTATCCAGTCATTATCCAGTTGCCCCACTCTCATTGACACATTTCACTCTCTCCTGCAGGACAAGGCAAAGCAGAACCAAAAGCAGGAGAAGTCATATGGATTTCCAAAGCTGTGTGATCAAGTACCACAAAAGATTATTGGTATGATATAGTAACATGGACAGAGGGATTCTAGCAATCAGGAAAGAGAGTCCGAATGGTCAATAACTTACAGATTGATGAACTGCAACAAGTGTATCAGGATTACTTATCCACAGGGACTGGTGCTGGGGCCACAGATACTTGCAAAGACTAATGACATGGATGAAGAGACAATGGCATTATAGTAGATACAATGAGAGGTACTGAGGCAGGTTTTGAAGATGATATAGAGATGTAAAAGAAGACAGAGTTTAAGCGTGTGGGCAAAATACTGGTAGGTGGGAATATAATTAAGCAAAATGTGAGGTTGGCCACTTTGGTCTGAAGGATTGAAATGTAGAGTATGATTGAAATGGAGATTCTTCCCACATTTTACGTCAAGTTCAAAATTTCAAGGTTGTGGACTCTGGTTGCCTCTGCTTCATTCTAGACGTGCGTTCCCTTTATACACCCATCCTCCATCAGGATGGTCTCAGAGGTCTTTGCCTCTTCCTGGAAAAAAGTCCTGAACTGGCCCTATCCAGCTCTAACCTCCTATGCCTGGCCAAGCTCATCCTCACCGTGAACAACCTCTCCTTTAGCTCTGCTCACTTCCTGCATGTCAAAGGGTGGCCATGGATACTAACATGGGCCTTAGTTATGTCTGTCTCTTTGTGTTCCCTGTTCCAATTGCACTCAGGCCTCTCTCCATAACACTTTCTCCATATACTGATGACATCATCTGTGCTGCTCCCTTCTCTTGTCCAGAACTGGAAACATTTCTCAATGTTGTTTCTTATTTCCATCCTGCCCTTAGCTTCACTTGAACCATTTCTGATTCCTTCCTTCCCTTCTATTTCTGGGGAGAGGCTGGCAACTAAATTCCACTACAGACCCATTGACTCCCACAATTCACACCCTGCTTCCTGTAAAGACTCTATTCCATTCTCCCAGTTCTTCCACCTCCATGACATCTGTTCCAAAGATGCCAGTTCCCACAGGGAGCCTCAGAAATTTCCACATTTTTTCCTCAACTGACAATTCTCCACTATTCTATGCTGTATCCAACTATTTCCTGCACTTCTGTCTTCACCTCTTTTCTTGCCTCTCTCAAAACTGATTGGATATGGAGGGTGGTGGGATGGTAGTTAAGGAACAGGGACACCCTAAGGATCAGAAGTTGCCATTTCTGCCACCATTAACAGGTGCCACAACCAGACATCTACTTCCCTCCCCTCCCTTGCCTGTCTTCTTCAGGGACCATTCCTTCTGAGATACTCTGGACTACACCACTCTCACTCCCAGCAAAGCCCTACAGTCCCAAGGGCCCTTCCCATTCAATAACAGAAGGTATAATACCTGCCCATTTACCTCCTCCCTCCTCATTATCCAAGGCTCCAGTCACCTCTTCCAAGTCAAGCAGCACTTTCCCTGCACTTCACTTAATCTATCTTACTAAATTCGCTGCATACTATGACTTCCTCTACTCTGGGGAGATGAAGCGCAGACTGGACTGATTCACAGTACGTCTCCATTCTTTCTGTTATAATGACACAGCTTCCAGATGCCTGTTACGTCAGCGTGCCACCTGGTTCCCTGGCAAATATCTCAATCTTGGGCTTGTTGCAGGGCTCCAGTAAAGCTCAGCGAGAGCAGGAAGAACAGCACCTCATTTTCCAATGGGAACTGGAGCCCAACATTGAACTCAATAACTTCAGAGCCTGATTATGTCCTTCCATGTTTTTTAATCCAATCCCATACCCTGGTCCTGTCACGATGTGGGGTGTTTTCAGCAATATCGACATTCTATCCATTCTCTCCCACTCTCAGCTTTCATTATCACTTTATTTAACTTTTCTCTTCTGTCCTACTAGGCCTATAATCAATAATCCCATCATCAGCTTGCCCCTTTCATGTCTTTCTTTCCCCATGTCCACCTATGCACTCACTACCCCCTGCCCCCTGCTCCCTGCACTGTACAACCTTGTCTATAGCATGGAAGCCACCTTTTTGTTGCTGCTATCAGTTCTGATGAAGAGTCACCAGAAGCAAAATGTTAACTCACAGTCACCTTCCCAGGCAATGCGGTCCTCCCTCTGCCTTGAGGTCTCAGTTTTGCCTGCAGTGGATGGTGATTTGGGTGAAGCCATCCTTACTAGAATGCACCATCTCTCTCATACTGTTGCTCCCTGAGGTTCAGGCAAGAACACCACTCCCTGAACACCTCTTGACCTCCTGCTGAAATCTCCACTCTCCATCTTGCTCCTTCCTTTGCCAGTAGCTCGCCCTTCTCTGAGTGACCTCTGTTGATTTTCTGCTTTCTTTCCACAGATTCTGCCAGACCTGCTAAGTTTCTCTGGCAATTTCTGGTTTTTATTTCAATCTCCAGCATCAGCATTTTTTTTTACTACAGAGATTAAGACTGTTGTGCTACAGAGGAACCTATGCTCTCTCCCAAACATATCATAAAATATTAGCACAAATGTACAACAAGTAATTACAAAAATGAATGTTGGCTTTTATTGCAAGGGGTATAGCACTTAAACGTTATGAAGGTGGTGCTGGAAAAGTACAGCAGGTCAGGCAGCATCCGAGGAGCAGGAAAATCAATGTTTCAAGCAAAGGCCCTTCATCAGGAATGGCTTAGATACAGATGGATATAGACCAAATGCAGGCAAATGGAATTAGATTAATTGTGAAAACCAGATTACATGGACAGGTTGGGCCAAAGGGCCAGTTTCCACATTGTAAACCTTTATGACATTGCCCCATCAGGTAATACACACTGTTGAAAGCAAGCTGACACCACCTGTGAGACCACAGTCAGAGTCCTTGTGTGGTATGTTGGTCTCCTTGGATGTTTAGTATTAGAAGCATTTTAAAGAAGGTTTACTGCACTGATTTCTCAGATGAAGGTTAGCTGTCTCCAAACAGATTGATTCAGTGACTTCCCTTATGTGACAGTGGATGGCGAACTATGTAATTTTGCAAGTATCTCAAGCGCTGCTTAGTGGGAGCCCAAAGCCACGTAATCACATTCCCAAGCAATGCACTCCTCCCTCTGCCTTGAGGCTGCAGTTTTGAATGTAGTGGATGGCCTATTTTGGTGAGGCCATCCTTACTGGAATATACCCATCTCTCACACACGTTGTTTCTCACTGAGATTCAAGCAGGAAAATTATACCCTGAACACCCTTTGGCCTCCTGCTAAAATCTCTTCTGTCCACTATTCTCCTTCCTCTTCCAGTAGCTTGTCCTGCTCTGTGTGACCTCTTGATTTTATGAGTCATGTTGTACCCCAAAGTGAACGCCTAGTCCTGCAAACAGTGCCTGCCACATAACTCCTGTTTAGAACTTAGCAACTCAAAACAGCTATGGAAAATGCAAAGTTCTTGTCAAATCAGAGAAACAATAAGAGTATATCAACTGATAACTAAGCCATAATTAGCTGGTGATGGGGTTAAATAGTACAACGGAGACTCTGAATACTACTGAACATGTATTCATCTGCATGAGATTAAGAGAAAATTGTTGGCTTGATATTTTGAAAATAGAACTCACATTTGTATAGTACGTTGTAATTCCTCAATGTCCAATCTGCTTCAGAGCTATTTGATTATTTATTACCACATGTATCTTGTTACAAAATATAGTGAAAAGTGTTGTGCAGTGTCGCCACTCTCCAGCACCAGTTTAAAACACAGAAAAATAAAGCAAAACGTAGAATGCAAAGGCAGAAAAATAAAGCAAGTGTCCAACTTTGCAGTCCTTTTTGTGAAGTGCTCCATCATGGGCCTGGACCTGCTGATCAGGCATGAGTGCCTTTAACTGAGCCACTGGTTGGAATAAAAGTTTTCACTCTTCGACATCATCCTGCCTCTAACGATGCCTTTGCCACTATGAATCCTAATTGTATCTCACCAATGCAGATGCCAAAGATGTTGCCGGGTACTGAACACTGCCATGAGTCCACATTGGCTTGCCTCACCTCGCTGATGCAGCTGCTGCTGATAATGCTGGGCCCCAAGCCTGTCTCTGCTGCAGACAGGAATCCAGACTCACCTTCGCAGCAGCAGCCAGCCATCAGTCGCCGTTGTCACGCCCACTCGAGTTTGAGTTGCTGGAACCACTCTCCGCCAATTCCGTCACTCGTCCCACCATGACTGAGCTTTTCACCAAGAGGTAAGTAAAATAAAATAGAAGAGAAACAAAAGGAGAGAAGAGAGAGAAAAAGGAAAAGAAACTAAAGGAATAGTGGGATGAGCCCTGGGATCAGACCCCGGCTTCACTGCCATCTTCCATAATAATTTTTGAGTTGCAGCCATGCTATTGGTGGTCTGTCTACAGCAATGTCCCACAAACAATAAAAGAGATGGATGTGTTGGTCAACTATGTGCGCATCTGGACACCAGGGAAGCTGCCTGCTGCTCTGTATTCAGTGTTATTCAATTATTCATCATAATGTTGATCCATCGGAGCAGGCCAATGGGAAATCGGCTTAATGAGTCATCTTGAAGTGCCCTGTGAAACGGGCTTGGTCTCTCAGTACTTCAGTGAGGTGCCAGCCCAGAGCATGGCACCTCTCATATGCTTCTGACGAGACCTCAGCAGGAAATTCACGGCAACACTGGCAAAACTTTATGACTGATGGAATCATTTCACCATGTTCATCAAGAACAGAAATCTGTCAGTGATGAATTTCACAGTTCACAGTGCAGGATGGCTGGAAGACTTGTTTTTGAATTAAGCGACATATGTGTTTCAGTCTAGAAGTGTTCTGCAAGCCTTTAATCTAGTCTGGACATTATTTAACTTTCAAATGGACGGATTTTACAGAACTTTATTTTTCAGTGCATTGTTTAGGAGTAACCTTCTACAGACAGTGGAACCGCATTCCTGAACCAAAAACATGGGGGTCAAGAACTTGCATTGATGTAATACCTTTAAAATTACCTCACCATTTTCACAGGCCAATCAGACCAAACATCCCCGAAAATGGGAATCCAACCTGATTTTTGACGTGTAATTTTCAGGCTTGGCGCGCAGTCCTGGTTTAAAGTCAATATTAATTTCTGAAGAACACTGAGAAGGTTTGACTTTGTTGCAGATTGTCACTTAATGAATTATTCTCTACAAAGCCACAAAACATTGGAGTTGAAAGGGGCCATTCAGACCATCCAGTCTGCCCTGCCAATCAATGAAATCATGGCTGATCTGTTTGTCCTCAACCCCATTTTCCTGCCTTTTCCCTATAAGCCTCAATTCACTTACTGATTAAAAATCTGTCGATCACAGACTTGATGATACTTAATGAGCCAGTCTCTGTGGTAAAAGAGTTGCACAGATTGACAACCTTCTGAGCGAAGAAACTCATTCCCTTTTCTCTTCACAGGCCCTCGGAGGAAGCTTGAGCCCATACCCCAACCAAAGGGTTACTCTCCATATTGTCTATTGTTGACCGTAATCACCTCAGCTATCCCACACCAAACACTTATTTAACTGGCTAAATATCAACCCCATCAGGTTTGGATAAGCACTGTATACTCTTGCTCCGTCAGATACTCACAACCCAAATAAAAATCAGGTTTTCTTTTTTAATCCTTCACAGGATGAGGGCATCAATGGCTAAGCCTGTATTTAGTGCCCATCCCAGAGGGAAATTAAGAGTCAGCCATATGGGTTCTTCCAGAAATCACCATTCATTTCATGGTTATTCAGATTTTTTAAAAAATTGAATCCAAACTCCACTAATGGCAAAAGTAGGATTCGAACCCAGGTCGTCAAATTATTACTGGGGTCACTAATTTTAATAGCACCACCAGATCATTATCTCTCCATTGTGCAGAGAACAGCCTTGTTTTAACTAGTGATCTCACAATGTCAATTCATATTGATATATTTTAGCTTCATTGTTGCAGGGATTTAGAACGTAGAACAGTACAGCACTGTACAGGTCCCTGGGTTTGTGATGTTGTGCTGACCCCTTATCCTACTCAACCTACATACCCTTCATTTTACTATCATCCGTGTGCCTATCCAAGACTTGTTTAAATGTTCCTAATGTATCTGACTCTACTCCCATTGCTGATAGTGCATTCTACACACCCATCACTCTCTGTAAAGAACCTACCTCTGACATTTCCCCTAAACCTTCCTCCAATCACCTTATAATTATGTCCATTCGCAATAGCCATTTCCACCCTGGGAAAATGTCTCCGGCTATCTACTCTATCTATGCCTCTCATCATCTTGTACACCTCTACCAAGTCACCTCTCATCCTTCTTCACTCCAATGAGAAAAGCCTTAGCTCCCTCGACCTTTCTTCATAAGACATGCCCTCTAGTTGAGGCAACATCCTGGTCAATCTCCTCTATACCCTCTCTAAAGTTTCCACATCCTTCCTATAAGGAGGCAACCAGAACTCAACACGATATTCCAAGTGTGATCCTAGCAGGGCTTTATAGAGCTGCAGCATAACCTCACATTTCTTAAACTCAACCCCTCTGCTAATGAAAGCCAACCCACTATACACCTTCATAACAACCCTACTAACTTGAGTGGCAACTTTGAGGGATCTATGAACATGGACACCAAGATCCCTCTGTCCCTCCACACTGCCAAGAATCCTGTCTTTAACTCTGTAATCTGTATTCAAATTCATCCTTCCAAAATGAATCACTTTATACATTTCCAGGTTGAGCTACATTTACCACTTCTCAGTCCAGTTTTGCATCCTGCCAATGTCCCATTGCAACCTACAACAGCCTTTCACACTATCCATAACTCCACCAACCTTCGTGTCACTGGAAAACTAACTAACCCACCCTTCTACTTCAAGTCATTTATAAAAATCACAAAGGTCTCAGAACAGATACCTGTGGATTACCACTGGTCACTGAGCTCCAAGTGGAATACTTTCCATCTACTACCACCCTCTGTCTTCCATGGGCCAGGCAATTCTGTATCCAGACAGCTAAATTTCCCTGTATCCCATACCTTCTTACTTTCTGAATGAGCCTACGATGGGAAATTTATCACACACCTTGCTAAAATCCATATACACCACATTTACTGCTCTACCTTCATCAATGTACTTTGTCACATCCTCAACAAATTCAGTAAGGCTTGTGAGGCATGACCTGCCTCCCACAAAGCCATGCTGACTACCACGAAGCAAGCCATGCTTTTGCAAATAGTCATAAATCCTGTCTCTCAGAATCCTCTCCAATAATTTGCCCACCACCGACATAAGACTGACTGGTCTGTAATTCTCATGGTTATCCCTATTCCCTTTCTTGAACAAGGGAATAATATTTGCCACCCTCCAATCATCTGGCACTACTCCAGAGGATAGATCATTGCCAAAGGCGCAGGAATCTCTTCCCTCATTTGCTGTAGTTATATTGGGCATATCCACCCGCATGGGCCCCAGCTATGCCTGCCTCTTCGTAGGATATGTGGAACAGTCCATCTTCCGCAACTACACTGGCACCACCCCCCACCTTTTCCTCCGCTACATCGATGACTGTATCGGCGCTGCCTCGTGCTCCCACGAGGAGGTTGAACAGTTCATCAACTTTACTAACACCTTCCATCCCGACCTGAAATTCACCTGGACTGTCTCAGACTCCTCCCTCCCCTTCCTAGACCTTTCCATTTCTATCTCGGGCGACCGACTCAACACAGACATCGATAATAAACCGACTGACTCCCACAGCTACCTGGACTACACCTCCTCCCACCCTGCCCCTTGCAAAAACGCCATCCCATATTCCCAATTCCTTCGTCTCCGCCGCATCTGCTCCCAGGAGGACCAATTCCAACACCGCACAGCCCAGATGGCCTCCTTCTTCAAGGACCGCAGATTCCCCCCAGACGTGATCGACGATGCCCTCCACCGCATCTCCTCCACTTCCCGCTCCTCCGCCCTTGAGCCCCGCTCCTCCAACCGCCACCAAGACAGAACCCCACTGGTTCTCACCTACCACCCCACCAACCTCCGCATACAACGTATCATCCGCCGTCATTTCCGCCACCTCCAAACGGACCCCACCACCAAGGATATATTTCCCTCCCCTCCCCTATCAGCGTTCCGCAAGGACCACTCCCTTCGTGACTCCCTCGTCAGATCCACACCCCCCACCAACCCAACCTCCACCCCCGGCACCTTCCCCTGCAACCGCAGGAAATGTAAAACTTGCGCCCACACCTCCACACTCACTTCCCTCCAAGGCCCCAAGGGATCCTTCCATATCCGCCACAAGTTCACCTGTACCTCCACACACATCATCTATTGCATCCGCTGCACCCGATGTGGCCTCCTCTATATTGGGGAGATGGGCCGCTTACTTGCGGAACGCTTCAGAGAACACCTCTGGGCCGCCCGGACCAACCAACCCAACCACCCCGTGGCTCAACACTTTAACTCTCCCTCCCACTCCACCGAGGACATGCAGGTCCTTGGACTCCTCCACCGGCAGAACACAACAACACGACGGCTGGAGGAGGAGCGCCTCATCTTCCGCCTGGGAACCCTCCAACCACAAGGTATGAATTCAGATTTCTCCAGTTTCCTCATTTCCCCTCCCCCCACCTTGTCTCAGTCGGTTCCCTCAACTCAGCACCGCCCTCCTAACCTGCAATCCTCTTCCTGACCTCTCCGCCCCCACCCCACTCCGGCCTATCACCCTCACCTTGACCTCCTTCCACCTATCCCACCTCCATCGCCCCTCCCCCTAGTCCCTCCTCCCTACCTTTTATCTTAGCCTGCTTGGCTCTCTCTCTCTTATTCCTGATGAAGGGCTTCTGCTCGAAACGTCGAAATCTCTATTCCTGAGATGCTGCCTGGCCTGCTGTGCTTTGACCAGCAACACATTTGCAGCATATCCTGTCTGGCCCAGGGAACCGATCTATCCTCATGTTTTTTAAGAAATTTCCTTCTTAACATCAACCTGTTTGAACATATCGGGCTATTTCACACTATCCTCACAAATGACAAAGTCTCTCTCATTAGCGAATACTGAAGCAATGTATTCATTAAGGACCTCACCTACCTCCTCTGATTCCAAGCACAAGTTCCCTCCACTATCCCTGATTGGGTCTATCCTCACACTGGTCATCCTCTTGTTCCTCGCATAAGTGTAGAAATAGGGCTTTCCTGAATCTGACACACCAAGGCTTTTTCATATTCCTCCTAACACCCCTAAGTCCACTCTTCAGTTCCTTCCTGGCTACCTTGTAAATCTTCTAGAGCCCTGTTTGGTCCTTGCCTCCTCAAACTTGAGTAAGCTTCCTTCTTCCTCTTGACTAGATATTCCATATTCCTTGTCATCCAAGGTTCCTTCACCCTACCATCCCTTCCTTGCCTCAGTGAGATAAACCTAACCAAGCACTTGCAGCAAGTGCTCCCTAAATAACCTCCATTTCATCTGTTACCAATTTATGCTCCACAGTTCCTGCCTAATAGCATTGTAATTCCGCCTCCTGCAATTAAATTCTTTCCCGGACCATCTGCTCCTATCATTCTCTATGACTGTAGTATGAAGGTCAGGAATTTATGACATCCAACCTGCTCCTTTCCTCTTTCTGACTTCCACCCAGTCTGACTCAGTAGACAACCCCTCCTCACCGACCTCCCTTTCTGCAGCTGTAATACTATCCCTGATTAACAATGTCACTCCCACACCTCTTTTACCTCCCTCCCTATTCCTTTTGAAACATCTAAACTTCAGACAATCCAACAGCATTCTTGTGCCTATGACATCCTCCATAATGGTAATTTACTGTTGAAGGTTCCTTCAGTGAGTTAATGCCAATCGTCTCTGGCTGCAGGCAGCTGGAAACGTGGAAATGATCTGGTACCAAAGGCCTTATTTACTCAACGGCATCAAAATCATAAATTTTATTCTTTTGGTTTGCCAGATATCCTGTTCGAATGGAGACTTTTTAAATTCAGTTAGTGCACAGCACACATTGCAGTCACACAGGACATCAGGCACTGCTCTGAGGATTCTTATAGTTTAAAAACTCTCTTGTTGGCCTGAATGTGAATTCTGAAGAAGAATCACACAATGGACTAGAAATGTCAAAGCAAAGTACTTTTAGATTAGATTCCCTACAGCGTGGAATCAGGCTCTTCGGCCCAACAAGTCCACACCGACCCTCCAAAGAGCAACCCACCCAGACCCATTCCCCCACATTTACCCCTTCACCTAACACTGCGGGCAATTTAGCGTGGCCAATTCACCTAACCTGCACATCTTTGGACTGTGGGAGGAAACCGGAGCACCCGGAGGAAACCCACACAGACACGGGGAGAATGTGCAAACTCCACACAGACAGTTGCCTGAGGCGGGAATTGAACCTGGGTCTCTGGTGCTGTGAGGTAGCTGTGACCACTGGGTCACCATGCTACTTTCAAAATTTGAGACTTAAACTTCATTACATATTATTATTTTTCTTTGAGTAGAGGAGTTAGGATGCCATGTTGAAGTAGTGTAGGACGTTTGTGAGTTCATTTCTGCAGTATTGTGGGCAGTTCTGATCACCCTGTTAGAGGAAGGATATTATTAAACTGGAGAGGGTTAAGGAAAGATTTACCAGGATGTTACCTGGAATGAAAGGTTTCAGATATAAAAGCAAACGTATACGGCATGGTGGCTCAGTGGTTAGCACTGCTGTCTCACAAAGCCAGGGACCTGGGTTCGTTCCGAGGTTCAGGCAACTGTATGTGTGGAGCCTGCTCCCCGAGTCTGTGTGGGTTTCCTCTGAGTCCAAAGATGTGGAGGTTAGGTGAACTAGCCAGGCTAAATTGCTCATGGTGTTATGTGCATTAGTCAGGGGTAAATGGGTCTGGGAGTGGGGGTGGGGGGAGGGTGGTTACTCTTTGGAGGGTTTGTGTGGATTTGTTGGGCCTGTTCCCATTTTGTAGGCAATCTAATCAAATTGAACAACTGAGACTTTTTTCACTGAAGCACAGGAGGTTGAGGGGTGACCTGAAAGAGGCTTATAAAATCATGAGGGGCGCAGGTAAGGTGAATGACGAGGTCTTTTCCCTTGGATGGATAAGTTCCAAACCAGCGGGCATATTTTTAAGGTGAAAGAAGAAAGGTTTAAAATGGACAAGGGACAACTTTTTTTACACAGAGATTGGTTCATGTACGGAATAAATTTCCAGGTTTGTGGGGACAGGTACAATGTTTAAATAACATTTGGATACATTTGTAAATAGTAAAAGTTGGAAGGGACATAGGCCAAGAACAGGCAGATGGGATTAGTTTAGTTTGGGAATATGGTAGATATGGACTGGTTGGACTGAAGAGTCTGTTTCCGTGCTGTATGATTCTATGACTCTCTGTTAACTCTGCTTCTCTCTTCACAGATACTGGTAGACCTGCTGAGTTTCTCCAGAATTCTCTGTCTTTATTCATCATCAGGGATGTATAGCTGGTCATGAACAAACGGGAAGGCTGAGGTGGGGGGTCCAAACTCACTCATGCTGGGCTCTGTCTCACAATCCTTCAAGTAAAGGTTAGTATTATAGATGGAAGAAAGCAATACATCAAAACATGAATGAGGGATCAGGCAAAGTTAAAGGAGTGTTCGAAAAACGGTATTATTCTTTCCAGATTTCCCAAACAATCAAGATTTTAAAAATATGCTATCAATAGATTAAATGTTCATTCTAGATACCTGTAGGACCCAATTGACCCAGACAAATGCAAATGCTTTATGGTGATCTGCACGTCCATTACACCATGCAGGATTAGAAAGGCTATGAGATGCTGAGGTAGTTCCTATCACTGAATGGATCATACATCCTCCACCAAACCACAGTGATTAGATCAGCCTGTGTTTGCAGTGATGCGCTGCACAGTGGAGCACAGACTGAGACTGCTATTGTCAGATTGGTCTTAAAACCGGAAAGTACAAATGCTACTTTAAAGCATCTACCTTGTGTTATGACACCAGTTGATGGTAACACTGGACATGTCAGATCCAGTATGAAACCTAACTTGATAGATGATATGTTTAGCCTTTGGAATTTGTGGTTAGTCACTGAAACATGTTTCATGAGGATGCAGATTAACAAGTTCATTCCACAAGCTCCAAGCTTTATAAGTCCATATTTTGAAACAGTTGAGACAGCTTTATTGCTTCTTCTAAGTTCACCTACTTGGTGTAAACCTTTTCTCCGTCTGACAACTTGAAAACTTATGTGTAAACTCTCACAGCTTCAAGACTTTACAAACCAAAAACCTTTCTGCTTAGATGAAGACTTAACTGAACTGAATTCCTCTGAACTGAATCAAAAACTAAACCCTGGTCTATTTTTCTCTGTTATAAACTCAGTGATGTAAAAACATTCCATTCATTACCATAACAAACATCAGGGCACGTAGTTGACTGAATGGCATGTTTTCTTGGAGAAGATGTAGTTATGTTATTTTTCCAAGTTATTTTCACATCCTTATTTTAAAAGAACTAGCCTTCACAGAACTGAAACCCAAATCCATCTGCCTCCATTTTAAAATTCCAAATGTAAAACAAATTGTAATAACATATGATATGCATTCATCATACCTGTGACCATCTGAAAGGGTAGAAAGTGTTATTTTAATATTTCATTCAATCGTCAGCCACTCAATGGCTTCAGCACTGCAGCGGAGTGCAGGCTGTGTTTACATGTTCAAGTCCCTAGGACAGATCTTGAACCCATAACCTCCGACTTACAAATTCAACCTCAGCTGACGCCTTGCTTAAATGTGAGCCATCACCAGTACTCCACAACCAGTAATGCATGCAGAATGTATCAATATGTACAGAGACAATAAATCCCAAGTATCATTCTTCTGCAGGCAAGTACCTTCATTTGCCATCACTTTCTTTATCTTGTCACATAGTGTGAAGAAGTGCGGGCTTTTTTTGGATAGCTGGTTATTGACACACAGCATACAAAAGGGAATTCTTCCAAACAGCTGTTATATATCACCTCTAACAATGCTGAAGTCACAAGCTCAGGAGCACAGCAGTGGCGAGTGAACTGACTGAGTTCCTCAGCAACAATAGGATCTGTAGCAAACTTAGAGTAACAATCATCTGGCAGGGATTACAGAGCTACAATCAAATTAAAAGCACAGAGAGGTAGTTAGGTAATTCATGTGGTGAGTGTTGGAGAACTGTGGCTCTGAAGGCACTCCTGGAAAGGCTATGAGGTGCTGAGGTAGTATTCCTATTACTGAGTGGTCGTGCATACTCCACCAAACCACAGTGATTTAATATGTTTAAAAACATTATAATTACCAATCAAAAGGTTACACTTCTTTATGTGCTAACAACTGTGGTGTACAGAAAATGCTTTGTTGCACAAATGGCAGATTTTGAGTGCTGTATTCTGTTTATCATTCATGCCTTTGTTTAAATTGATCTTTGTCCAATGCTATGCAAATATTGCCTTATTCTTTAAAGCTTCGTGTTGCTTTGTTTAATTTAGTTCTACTTGTTAAAAATGAAAACTTGTCCTCCTTGCAAGAAGAAGAGAAAAGCAGCATGTTGTTTAACTGGTGAAAGGTCACAAAATCCTGAGGAAAAGAGGGATTGTGGGACACAAGTCACAAAGTTAGTACACAGGTACAGCAAGTGATCAGACAGGCAAACTGAAAGTTGTTTGTTGCAGGGGGGAATGAAACAGGGATGTTTTACTTCAGTAGTGTACAACATAGGTGAGACCACATTCCTAGTGTTGCATATAGGGATGGTCTTTATATTTAATAAATTATTAGAAAGCAGTTTCAGGAAATGTTCACTTGTTTGATTATGTGAGATAGCTGGGTTATCAAATGAGAAAAGGCTAGACCTATGTTCATTGAGGGTTAGATAATTGACATGTGATATCATTGAGAAATGTAAGATTTGGAAGGAATAAGGTGGATGTTGAAAAGATGAATGTCCTTGTGGGAGAGACTAGACATATGGACTAAGTTTTAAAGAAGGGGGCTTCCTACTTAAAACAGAGATGAGCAGCCATGCTTTTCTCTGGAGATTATGTCTTTGGAACTCTCTTACTGGGATCGCTGTGAATATTGGTATGGCAGACGTAGATAGATTCTGGACGAACAAAGAAGTCAAAAGTTGCTGAAGGTCGACAGAAATGTGGGCCCAGATTTTTCAGTTCCCACATAGCTAGAGATTGGACATAACCAGGAAGGTTGGGACCATGCGGAATCCAGATGCATTGTCAACATGGGAATTACCTGGGGAGTCGAAACTTCCATGAGTAATTAGTTAAAAACCACATAACACTAGGTTGTAGTCCTTTATATAACCTGGTGTTGTGTGATTTATAACTTTGTACAGACAGTCCAACACCAGCACCTCCAAATAATGAGTAATTACACAGAATCACAGAAGTGTTATAGTATAGAGGAGGCTGTTCGGCCCATTGTGCCTGCTCTGACTCGTTAAGTGAGCTTCATCGGGTAGTGCCAGTCTCCTGCCTTTTTCTCATAGCCTTGAACATTATTTTAATCTGAATAATCATCCAATGCCTTCCTGAATGCCTCAATTGAATCTACCTCCATCACACTTCCAAATAGTGCATTCCGTACCCTAATTATTTATGCATGTTTGTGTGCATTAGAATCTGTGTATTTGGATGTGTACCATATTTGTGTAGACATCTGTTTCTGAGTGTCTGTGAAAGTGTGTGTGCTTCTGCCCATTTGTACACCTCTGTTGCAGTGACATATTCCCACTTTTGCTCTATATCCCTTGTTGTCTTTAATGTCTAAGAAAAATCAAATAATTTCTTGACTATACTCAGTGATCCAGTATCCACAGTCTTCAATAGCAGAGAATTCCACAGGTAAACTTCTCTCTGTGTGAAGAAGTGTTTCCCCCGTCTCAGACTTGAATGGCCTACTCTGTATCCTAAGACTGCGAACCCTGCTTCTATATTCCCCAATTAAGGGAACACCCTAAATAAAAACTTAAAAGAACTGTGGATGCTGGAAATCCAAAACAAAAATAGATATTGCTGGGCAAGTTACTGGACTCGAAACGTTAACTCTGATGTGACACGGTGGCTCAGTGGTCAGCACTGCAGCCTCACAGCACCAGGGACCTGGGTTTGATTCCAGCCTTAGATGACTGTCTATGTGGAGTTTGCACCTTCTCCCCATGTCTGTGTGGGTTTCCTCCCACAATCCAACAATATGCAGGTCAGGTGAATTGGCCATACTAAATTGCTCGTAGTGTTAGGTGCATGAGTCAGGGATAAATGTAGGGGAATGGGTCTGGGCAGGTTACTCTTCAGAGGGTCGGTGTGGACTTGTTGGGCTGAATGGCCTGTTTCCGCACTATAGGTAATCTAATCAAAAAAAGGTTTCTCTCCATAGATGCTGCCAGACCTGCTGAGCTTTTATTGTAATTTCCATTTTTGTTAAGGGAACATCCTCCCTAGTCTGTCCAGCCCGGTTAGTGTTTTATACGTTTCAATCAGATCCACTCTTAATTAGATCCCTCTCGATCAAAAAAAAAATTCTCCTCAGAGGACAGAACCTCCCATCTCTAGTATCAGCCCTCGTGAATCTCTGCCACAATTCCTCCATGACACTTCTTCCATGACACGTCCTCCATGACACTTTCTCCCTGCCTTTCTTAGGCAGGAAGATCAAAACTGCACACAATTCTCCAGGTATAAACTCACCTAAGCTCTGTATAACTGCAGTAAGACAGCGCTACTTCTGAACTCAAACTCTCTATTAATGAAGGCTAACTTACCATTTACCATCCTAGTTGCTTGTTGCAACTGCCTGTTAACTTTCATCGGCTGGTGTCCATGGTGACCAGATTCCATTGTACATTCACACTTTCTTACACTTCACCATTGAAATAATACTCTTGCTTTCCATTTTTCACACCTAGGTGTATAACGTGATGTTAATCTATGCCATACCTTACCTTGGCTGGAGGAGGAGTTACCCGCCATAGATTCCAATGGAAGTACCATCCTCCATGTTCCGAAGCCAACAAGAATTATAGATATGTCTGGGACAGACAGCCCTCCTCAGACAGCTGTTCCCATTGCATCCTCCTCAGGAGACAGACACGAGCTGCAACCGAGAGGGTACCGTTCGTTGTTCAGTATTTCCCAGGAGCCAAAAAACTACGCCATGTTCTTCGCGACTTGCGACACATTAGCAATGAGGATGAGCACCTCGCCAAGACCTTCCCCACACCTCCACTGCTCACCTTTAAACAACCATCAAATAGATCATTGATCACAGCAAACTGCCTGGCCTTCAGGACAACACCATACAACCTTGTCATGGTAGACGCTGCAAGACGTGTCAGTGTGTCGACACGGATACCACCATTATGCGTGGGCACACCTCCCACCATGTACATAGCAGGTACCCATGAGACTCGGCCAACATTGTCTATCTCATACGCTGCAGGCAAGGACGCCCTGAGACATGATACATTGGTGAGATCAAGCAGAAGCTACTGCAACGGGTGAATGGATATGGCACAACGACCAACAGATAGGAGTGTTCCCTCCCAAACGGAGAACACTTCAGAGGTCCGAGACATTTGACCTTGGACCTTCGGGTGACACACACACACTCCTACAGACATATAAGCTCTCTCTCATGCGCTCACAAATACACTCCCACACTCATGCATACTCACCCTCTCACAGATTTAAAACCCTTTACACTCATACTCACACACGCATATACACACACTCTCTCACTGATACTCATACACCTCCCCCCGCCTCCCCCCTCCCCCCCCCCAACACACACACACACACACACACACACACACACACATTTGTGGCGTAAATTTGTACTTGCAAAATTGCATTTTATTTTGCTCAAAAACAACATGAATCCATGTAAGATTCTGTAAATGCTTTTCTTTTTATCTTACAATCAGTCTGAACATTGGGGCACAGACAGCCTCGCACAGGGCACCTCACAACTTCAATGCATTATCTGGGCTAACATGGCATATATTGTTAAAGTTCCCTTGAGAGTGTAAGTTTAAAAAACGTACTGGGATTTATATATGAAAGAACTGAAACCAACATGCCCATTCTAAAAGATGAGATATTAACAAACAATCCAGGTCTTTTTCAATATATAATTTCAGTTACATCACACTGTGAACTTTTGCTACAAATTCTGTGTCTTACAATCTTATATTCCGCAACCACATGATGAAGGAGCAGCGCTCTGAAAGCTAGTGCTGGTATATTATCTGGTGTTGTGTGATTTTTAACTTTTTACCCCAACACCTCCATGCCAATGCATCCTGAGGTTCACACTCAGTGCCATGTGCCGTTATAGGAACACTCTTGACCTCTCCCTCCATCAGCACTGCCTCAAACTATCTCAAAGCTTCCCCAGTCCCCCATTCCATTCTATTCTTCGTGTCATTCGATGTTGTTACAGGATATACTTTCTCTTCCTTTCCGATGTTAAGGAACGCAAACTCCAAAAACTCACGGATGCCCTTACAAATTCGTCCTTCCCTCTGACTCCATCCCTTGATCTAATTTCATTCCTTGCTGTGTATTCATTCTATTCTCTGACCTTCACCTTTTGATGCTGGATATATGTCTTCAACAAAAGACTTCGCTTTCTCCCTTTATACCTCCATCTAAAGGTATTTCGGACACGATGTGCATTGAATGTTTCTTCTTGACGTCTTTCCCTCTGTACCTATTTCTTTGGACAGGACTCCTCTCCCCTTCACCCATCTCCAGTACTCCCCCTCCCTCTGACCTTTTATCTGCACATGATCTCCTCAAATGTGAGCTGTCAATGTGACATCAATTTCTCTGCTGCCCAGACCACTCTGACCTTTGAACTTTCTGCATTCTATTCCCTTAGGCTAACCTCAGTCCCGAGGGCAGTACAGTGGTTGCCTGACAAGCTGCCCTCTACCTGACAGATGGTGAGCACCAACTCTTAGGTACTTACTCCGCTCTCTGCCCTGGATGATGACTCCACCATTGAACATCTCACTAGACTGTCGCTGACCTCACCTTCTTGGAGATCTCCCCTTCTCAGTTTCCCACAACATAGTTCCCCCAACCCCATACATCCCACTTCTAACTCCTTCCCAAATTAAACAACCAGGACTGCTTTGGCAGACCCATCACTTCAACCCATTCTTGCCCCAGTAAACTTCGCTCTTTTGGTTTTGATTCTATTTTGCTTTCTCCTTGCTGAGTTTCTGCCCACACGTGATTCTTCTGACATTTTAAGTCAGTGTATGGAAAATTAACAAAAATAACATTTACTCTGTAATCCATTTACTCTGAAATCTGAAAGACAATGCTTTACTAAATTTAAAACTTTCTGACACTTTGCAACTTTGCTGCAGCCTGCAGTGGAGGGACAGCTGGTCCCTGCGGAACTTTGTAAACATTCAACAAGAGGGAAAATATAAGAACAGTATGTCCACAACAAGGGAATGAAAGACAGTCTTTGTCCTTGATCCTTGGCCTGTGGGATAAGAAATGGTTTAAGAAGAATTTCTGAATTATGCTCAGGGCCCTGGCACAAGGCATTTTTGCCAAGTGCATGTGGTCCCTCTGCAGAGGTTAAAAAATTAATAAAGCTTTTTGCGTGCTCTTGCTAATAGTTGAGTCGAGTCCATTTAGTTTTCATGGCAGTCAGTTCCACAATTCTCAGTTTTCTGATCTTACCCACCTGCTCTTTCGCATGGACATGCAATCCCTCTATGGGTCCAATTCCCATGGGGTTGGTAAGATTTGATTAATTTGTTGTTGCGTGTATCTGGTGACAAAATTCAGTGAAAACTGGTATATAGTGTCATCAAGCTCCAGCTCCATCATAAACCAATACACAGAATATACACACAGATAAATGAAGAAATAAAGAGCTGAATGCTCTTCACATCTTCCTTAAACAATCTCCATCCTCGACCTAGCTGAGCCAACCTCACTTTGAACAGATGTTTCTTGAACTCATCTCAGTTTCTCCATATTGAAGTGCGTGATGGGTACTGAATGGGGTATTAGGAGGCACCAATGAGGGACCATGATGGACACAAGGAAGCAGACTGGGGTGTGGGGGCAGTGAGGGAACAGACAGGGGCTGGGGCAATATTGGGGGTGCAGTGAGGGGCTGGGGGAGATAGTGAGGGAGCAGTGAGATGCTGGAGGCATAGTCAGGGAGCAGTAAGGGGATGGGGATAGTGAGGGAGCAGCGAGTGGACAGGGGAATGTGATGAAGCAGCGAGGGGCTGGGGAATAGTGAGGGAGTAGTGAACAGATGAGGGGAATTTGAGGTTATTACGAGTGGCTTAGTGGAATAGTGAGGGAGCTGGGAGAGGGTTGGGGGGATAGTGAGGGTGCAGTGAGGATCTGGAGGATGTTGAGGGAGCAGCAACGGACTAGGGATATAATGAGGGAGTAGAGATGTGTTGGATAGTGAGGGAGCAGCCAGGAGCTGGAGGACTGTTCAGGGAGCAGTGAGGTTCTGGGGGGATAGTGAGGGAGCAGCAAGGGCCTCGGGGTAGAGTGAGGGAAATGTGAGGGCCTGGGGATAGTAAAGGAGCCACGAGGGGCCGGGGATTTAGTGAGGGAGCAGCGAGGGGATGGGGGTTAGTGAGGGAGCAGCGAGGGGATGGGGGAAAATGAGGGAGCAGCGAGGGGCAAGGGATATAATGAGGGAGTAGCAAAGTGTTCAGGATAGTAAGGGAGCAGTGAGGGGCTGGGGAGATGGTGAGGGAGCAGCGAGGGGATGGGGGGATAGTAAGGGAGCAGTGAGGGGCTGGGGGTTTAGTGAGGGAGTAGCGAAGTGTTCAGGATAGTAAGGGAGCAGTGAGGGGCTGGGGAGGTGGTGAGGGAGCAGAGAGAGAGGATGGGCTACTAGTTAGGGAACAATAAGGGGCCGGTGGTGGGGGGGGGGAATGTCAGGGAGGAGCGAGGGGCCAGTGGGGATGGCGAGGGAGCAGCGAGGGGCAGAAATTGGTCCCACCTGAGTAAAACACAGGCTGGTGTGAGCGTGGGAAATGAGGACCAACTGCTGTGACTGAGGGTATGGCGCTCCCTATGGAAAAGAAGTCTCTCATCTGTTCTTGTCTCTGTCAGCTCTGAGTAACAAATATCCAGTGATTCGAAGACATCATTGAGGCACAGTTGGCGACCAATGATATTCTAGCAACGATTCGTTGATTGGTCTGTGGCTGGTATCAACAATGAATTATGAGGAAAGGACAGCAGTGTGTTTGCAGCAATAATTACAGGGTTGGCCTCTAATCAATAACTGTAGAATCAAATGTACATGTGGATTATACCAGCAGCAGAACGCTGGACTTACACTGCACTGAAAGCTCTAGATCAAAGCAATGACTCACCGTTTGAATTTGTTTCTTGTTTGAATATTCATGCTCAACATCAAAGGAGGATCAAGATTTAATTTACTGTAATTCTGTGAAGGCGCAATGGAACGGGTGGATAAATCTATTCTCATGAATGTTAGAAGTTGAGCATTCAGTGTCGGTCCTGCATAATGTAACCCAAATGAGATTTAATTATGTTCTTAAAGGGAACAGAGTTTCAATTAGAAAAAAGGTGTTTACAAAACAGGTAAAGGTTGGGAGCGAAGGTTGGAGATCCCTGGCAAATTTTGTACACAAGTACGTTAGTGATTGGGTTCTGGTCGAAGAGTCACAGAGGTATACAACCTCTATGGAAACAGACACTTTGGTCTAACCCGTCCATGCCGACCAGATTACATAAATTAATGCAGCCCCACTAGCGATTCGACCTGCATTTAGTGAAGTGTCTCAAGGCAGACTGTGCTATTTGGAGAGAATTTTTATTTCGGAATGCCATGAAGCGAGACAAAAGGTCGATTTTGAGTGTGATTTGTAGGTTTGATGCCCCATTGAAGCTGACTGGAATTAGGTGGGTTGTATAATTACCAGCTGCAACCCACGATTAAGCCCAGGGAGCAGTTCTCCATGCTTTTCCCAGTCCAGCCCAGTCCTGATCAGCATATGAATCAATATGCCTCGATTGACTTGCAACCACCTCCAGGCAGGAATAGACTTAAAAGACTATCCCCTGGGCCCGATGACCTACATTCCAGACTCCTATTAGAGATAGCTGCAGAGAAAGCACATACACTGGCTATAATTTTTTAAAATTCCCATGCATCTGAAAAGGTCCCAGCATATTGGATATTAGCAAATTAACACCGTTATTCAAGAAGGTAAGGAGATTGGAATCAGAGCACTGCAGGCTCATTCGTCATGAGCAAACTGCTCAAATCCATCATTGATGAATTCTTAACAGTGAACTTCAAATATCACAGTCAAATTTGTGAAAAATCAACAGGCATTCATAAAAGATAGAGCACAGCTGACAATGTTTTTTGAGATTTTTGAGGGCGTGGGTAGAGGGCATAGGCTTAAGCTGACTGGCAAAATCTCAGACAGGAGTTGAGGGGAATTGTCTTTCATTCAAAAGATGTGGGGTCTAGAAATAACTGGTCCCCAAAAAACATGATAGATACAAAGACCCTCAAGGCATTTAAAAAAAATCCTTGGATATGTTCTTGAAGTACTTTAATCTACAAGGTAACAGGCCAGGAGCTTGGAAGTAGAATTAGAGAGGATTCTCTCTTTTGACTGCAACAGAGGAGTTGGCCTGAATGGTTTCTGGCTGCACCACAACTACTCTATCTATCTCCCGAAACCTGGCAACTGGGGGGAAAATCACAAATCCAAATGAACATTAACAATAAGAACAGTACTGGAAATCCAATGTGTGGCCAATTTGTTTTCAAATAAATGGGGTCAAATTTAGAATGGCTTGTGACTGCCTCCTGATTGTCCAAAGCCTGCCCACCATCTAGAAGGCACAAGTCAGGAGTGTGATGCAATGCTCCCAAATTATCTGTGTGGGTACAGCTCCAGCAATACTCAAGAATTTTGACATCATCCAAGACAAAACATCGAGTGGAGTGCAACATTTTTCAACATTCATTCCCCTCACCTCAATGCCAGCAATACAGACCAAACTGAAGATGCACCGCAATAACTTGCCAAGACAGTATCCCAAACACAGTCCGTCTTCCAAACAGGGTAACGAGGGCAGAAGGTGCATGGGAGCATCACTGTCGGCAAGTTCACCTCCAAGCCACACATCAACCTGATACACACCAACCTGACACGATCAAACTGACACACACTAAACTGACACACAAACCTGACACGTACCAGTCTGAGACACACCAACCTGACGCACGCCAATCTGACACACACCAAACTGACACACTCCAACCTGACACACTCCAGACTGACACACACCAACCTGACACACACCAACCTGACACACACCAAACTGACACACACCAACCTGACACACTCCAGACTGACACACACCACCCTGACACACACAGAACTAACAAATACCAAACTGACACACTCCAGACTGACACACACCAACCTGACACACACCAAACTGACACACACCAGCCTGACACACACTAAACTGACAAATACCAAACTGACACACTCCAGACTGACACACATCAACCTGACATACACCAACCTGACATGCTCCAACCTGACACGCACCAACCTGACACGCACCATACTGACACATGCCTATCTGACGCACACAAACCTGACACACACCAACCTGACATGCTACAACCTGACACACTAAACCTGACACACACCAACCTGACATGCTACAAACTGACAGGCTCCAACCTGACACACACTATCCTGACACACACCAACCTGACATGCTCCAAACTGACACACACCAACCTGACACACACAAACCTGACACACATCAACCTGACACACACCAACCTGATATGCTACAACCTGACACACACCAACCTGAAACAAACCAACCTGACATGCTCCAACCTGATACGCAACATCCTGACACACACCATCCTGACACACACCATCCTGACACACACGAACCTGACACACACCAACCTGACACGCACCAACCTGACACACACCAACCTGACATGCACCAACCTGACACACACCAACCTGACACACACCAACCTGACATGCACCAACATGACACGCACCAACCTGACATGCACCAATCTGACACACACCAACCTGACATGCTCCAACCTGACACACACCAACCTGACACACACCAACCTCACGCACACCATCCTGACACACACCAACGTGACATGCACCATCCGGACAGACAACAACCTGACACACACAAACCTGACATGCATCAACCTGACACGCACCATCCTGACACACACCATCCTGACACATACAAACCTGACACGCACCAACCTCACACACACCACCTCACATACACAAACCTGACACAATCCAGACTAACACACACCATCCTGACACACACCATCCTGACACACACCAACCTGACACACACCAACCTGATATGCTACAATCCGATATGCTACACCTGACACACCCCAACCTGACGCACACCACACTGACAAACACCAACCTCACGCACACCATCCTGACACACACCAACGTGACATGCACCATCCGGACAGACAACAACCTGACACACACAAACCTGACATGCATCAACCTGACACGCACCATCCTGACACACACCAACCTGACATACACCAACCTGACACACACCAACCTGACACACAAAAACCTGACATACACCAACCTGACACACACCAACCTGATATGCTACAACCTGACACGCTCCAACCTGACACACACCAACCTGACACACAACAAACTGAAACACACCAACCTGACACACAACAACCTGACACACACCAGACTGACACACACCAATCTGACACACACCACCTCACACACACAAACCTGACACACTCCAGAATGACACCCTCCAGACTGACACACACCACCCTGACACACACCACCCTGACACACACCAACCTGACACACACCCACCTGACACACACCACCTCACACACACAAACCTGACACACTCCAGACTGACACGCACCATCCTGACAGTCACCAACCTGACACACACCAACCTGATATGCTACACCCTGACACGCTCCAACCTGACACACACCAACCTGATACACACCAACCTGACACACACCAATCTCACACAAACAAACCTGACACACTCCAGACTGACACCCTCCAGACTGACACACACCACCCTGACACACACCAACCTGACGCACACCAACCTGATACACACCACCTCACACACACAAACCTGACACACTCCAGACTGACACGCACCATCCTGACACACACCAACCTGACACACACCAACCTGACACACACCAACCTGATATGCTACAATCTGATATGCTACACCTGACACGCCCCAACCTGACACACACCACACTGACACACACCAACCTGACACACACCAACCTGACATGCTCCAACGTGACATGCACCATCCTGACACACACCAATCTGACATACACCAACCTGACACACACCAACCTGACAGACACCATCCTGACACACACCAACCTGATATGCTCCAACCTGACAGCTCCAACCGGACTCACACTAGACTGACACACACCAACCTGACAGGCACCATCCTGACAGACAACAACCTGACACACCAACCTGACACGCATCAAGCAGACACGCACCATCCTGACACACACCATCCTGACACACACCATCCTGACACACACAAACCTGACATGCACCAACCTCACATACACCAACCTCACACACACAAACCTGACACACTCCAGATTGACACGCACCATCCTGACACACACCAACCTGACATACACCAACCTGACACACACCAACTTGACACACAAAAACCTGACATACACCAACCTGACACACACCAACCTGATATGCTACAACCTGACACGCTCCAACCTGACACACACCAACCTGACACACACCAGACTGACACACACCAACCTGACACACAACAACCTGACATGCTCCAATCTGACACACACCAACCTGACACACAAAAACCTGACACACACCAGACTGACACACACCAACCTGACACACACCAACCTGATACACACCAATCTGACACACACCAATCTCAAACACACAAACCGGACACACTCCAGACTGACACCCTCCAGACTGACACACACCACCCTGACACACACCACCCTGACACACACCAACCTGACACACACCACCTCACACACACAAACCTGACACACTCCAGACTGACAAACACCATCCTGACACACACCAACCTGACACACACCAACCTGATATGCTACAACCTGACACGCTCCAACATGACACACAACTACCTAATACACACCAATCTGACACACACCAATCTCACACACACAAACCTGACACACTCCAGACTGACACCCTCCAGACTGACACACACCACCCTGACACACACCAAGCTGACGCACACCAACCTGACACACACCACCTCACACACACAAACCTGACACACTCCAGACTGACACGCACCACCCTGACACACACCAACCTGACACACACCAACCTGACACACACCAACCTGATATGCTACAATCTGATATGCTACACCTGACACAGCCCAAAATGACACATACCACACTGACACACACCAACCTGACACACACCAACCTGACATGCTCCAACCTGACACGCACCATCCTGACATACACCAACCTGACATACACCAACCTGACAAACACCAACCTGACAGACACCAACCTGACACACACCAACCTGATATGCTCCAACCTGACAGCTCCAACCGGACTCACACTAGACTGACAAACACCAACTTGACAAGCACCAACCTGACAGGCACCATCCTGACAGACAACAACCTGACACACACCAACCTGACACGCATCAAGCTGACACACACCATCCTGACACACACCATCCTGACACACACCATCCTGACACACACAAACCTGACATGCACCAACCTCACACACACCAACCTCACACACACAAACCTGACACACTCCAGATTGACATGCACCATCCTGACACACACCAACCTGATATGCTACAACCTGACACACACCAACCTGACACACACCAACCTGATATGCTCCAAGCTGACACACTCCAACCTGACAAACACCAGACTGACACACACCAACCTGACAAGCTCCAACCTGACACGCACCAACCTGTCACACACCAACTTGACACACACCAACCTGATATGCTACAAACTGACATGCTCCATCCTGACACACACCATCCTGTCACACACCATCCTGACACACACCAACCTGACATGCTCCAACCTGACACACACCAGACTGACGCACACCAACCTGACACGCACCAACCTGACACACACCAACCTGACATGCACCAACCTGAGACACACCAACCTGACACACACCAACCTGACACACACCAACCTGACACACACCAACCTGACATGCACCAACCTGACACGCACCAACCTGACACACACCAACCTGACATGCTCCAACCTGACACACACCAACCTGACACACACCAACCTGATACACACCAACCTGACACACACCAAACTGATACACACCAACCTGATACACACCAACCTGACACACACCATCCTGACACACACAAATGTGACATGCTCCATCCTGACAGACATCAACCTGACACGCACAAACCTGACATGCATCAACCTGACACGCACCATTCTGACACACACCATCCTGACACACACCATCCTGATACACACCAACCTGACACGCACCAACCTGACACACACCAACCTGATATGCTACAATCCGATATGCTACACCTGACACGCCCCAACCTGACACACACCACGCTGACACACACCAACCTGACACACACCAACCTGACATGCTACAAACTGACACACACCAACCTGAAACAAACCAACCTGACATGCTCCAACCTGATACGCAACATCCTGACACACACCATCCTGACACACACTATCCTGACACACACCAACCTGACACGCACCAACCTGACACGCACCAACCTGACACACACCAACCAGACATGCTCCAACCTGACATGCTTCAACCTGACACACACCATCCTGACACACACCAACCTGTCACACACCAACTTGACACACAGCAACCTGATATGCTACAACCTGATATGCTACAACCTGACATGCTCCATCCTGACACACACCATCCTGACACACACCATCCTGACACACACCAACCTGACATATGCCAACCTGACACAACCAGACTGACACACACTAACCTGACACACACCAACCTGACACACACCAACCTGACACACTCCAATCTGACGCACACAAACCTGACACACACGAACATGACACACACCAACCTGACACGCACCAACCTGACACACACCAACCTGACATGCACCAACCTGACACACACCAACCTGACACACACCAACCTGACATGCACCAACATGACACGCACCAACCTGACATGCACCAACCTGACACACACCAACCTGACATGCTCCAACCTGACACACACCAACCTGACACACACCAACCTCACCCACACCATCCTGACACACACCAACGTGACATGCACCATCCGGACAGACAACAACCTGACACACACAAACCTGACATGCATCAACCTGACACACACCATCCTGACACACACCATCCTGACACACACCATCCTGACACATACAAACCTAACACGAACCAACCTCACACACACCACCTCACATACACAAACCTGACACACTCCAGACTGACACACACCATCCTGACACACACCAACCTGACACACACCAACCTGACACACACCAACCTGATATGCTACAATCCGATATGCTACACCTGACACACCCCAACCTCACGCACACCACACTGACACACACCAACCTGACACACACCAACCTGACATGCTCCAACCTGACACGCACCATCCTGACACGCACCAGCCTGACAGACACCAACCTGACATACACCAACCTGATATGCTCCAACTTGACAGCTCCAACCGGACTCACACTAGACTGACACACACCAAAATGACAAGCACCAACCTGACAGGCACCATCCTGACAGACAAGTACCTGACACACACCAACCTGACACGCACCATGCTGACACACACCAACCTGATATGCTACAACCTGACACACACCAACCTGATATGCTACAACCTGATATGCCACAACCTGACACGCTCCAACCTGACAAACAACAGACTGACAGACACCAAACTGACACACACCAACCTGACACACACCAACCTGACATACACCAACCTGACATACACCAACCTGACACACAAAAACCTGACATACACCAACCTGACACACACCAACCTGATATGCTACAACCTGACACGCTCCAACCTGACACACACCAACCTGACACACAACAAACTGAAACACACCAACCTGACACACAACAACCTAACACACACCAGACTGACACACACCAATCTGACACACACCACCTCACACACACAAACCTGACACACTCCAGACTGACACACTCCAGATTGACACACACCACCCTGACACACACCACCCTGACACACACCAACCTGACACACACCCACCTGACACACACCACCTCACACACACAAACCTGACACACTCCAGACTGACACGCACCATCCTGACACACACCAACCTGACACACACCAACCTGATATGCTACAACCTGACACGCTCCAACCTGACACACACCAACCTGATACACACCAATCTGACACACACCAATCTCACACACACAAACCTGACACACTCCAGACTGACACCCTCCAGACTGACACACACCACCCTGACACACACCAACCTGACGCACACCAACCTGATACACACCACCTCACACACACAAACCTGACACACTCCAGACTGACACGCACCATCCTGACACACACCAACCTGACACACACCAACCTGACACACACCAACCTGATATGCTACAATCTGATATGCTACACCTGACACGCCCCAACCTGACACACACCAACCTGACACACACCAACCTGACATGCTCCAACGTGACATGCACCATCCTGACACACACCAACCTGACATACACCAACCTGACACACACCAACCTGACAGACACCATCCTGACACACACCAACCTGATATGCTCCAACCTGACAGCTCCAACCGGACTCACACTAGAATGACACACACCAACCTGACAGGCACCATCCTGACAGACAACAACCTGACACACCAACCTGACACGCATCAAGCTGACACGCACCATCCTGACACACACCATCCTGACACACACCATCCTGACACACACAAACCTGACATGCACCAACCTCACACACACCAACCTCACACACACAAACCTGACACACTCCAGATTGACACGCACCATCCTGACACACACCAACCTGACATACACCAACCTGACACACACCAACTTGACACACAAAAACCTGACATACACCAACCTGACACACACCAACCTGATATGCTACAACCTGACACGCTCCAACCTGACACACACCAACGTGACACACACCATCCTGACACACACCATCCTGACACACACAAACCTGACATGCACCAACCTCACACACACCAACCTCACACACACAAACCTGACACACTCCAGATTGACACGCACCATCCTGACACACACCAACCTGACATACACCAACCTGACACACACCAACTTGACACACAAAAACCTGACATACACCAACCTGACACACACCAACCTGATATGCTACAGCCTGACACGCTCCAACCTGACACACACCAACCTGATACACACCAGGCTGACACACACCAACCTGACACACAACAACCTGACACGCTCCAACCTGACACACACCAACCTGACACACACCATCCTGACACACACCATCCTGACACACACAAACCTGACATGCACCAACCTCACACACACCAACCTCACACACACAAACCTGACACACTCCAGATTGACACGCACCATCCTGACACACACCAACCTGACATACACCAACCTGACACACACCAACTTGACACACAAAAACCTGACATACACCAACCTGACACACACCAACCTGATATGCTACAACCTGACACGCTCCAACCTGACACACACCAACGTGACACACACCATCCTGACACACACCATCCTGACACACACAAACCTGACATGCACCAACCTCACACACACCAACCTCACACACACAAACCTGACACACTCCAGATTGACACGCACCATCCTGACACACACCAACCTGACATACACCAACCTGACACACACCAACCTGACACACAAAAACCTGACATACACCAACCTGACACACACCAACCTGATATGCTACAACCTGACACGCTCCAACCTGACACACACCAACCTGACACACACCAGACTGACACACACCAACCTGACACACAACAACCTGACATGCTCCAACCTGACACACACCAACCTGACACACAACAACCTGACACACACCAGACTGACACACACCAACCTGACACACACCAACCTGATACACACCAATCTGACACACACCAATCTCAAACACACAAAGCGGACACACTCCAGACTGACACACTCCAGACTGACACGCACCATCCTGACACACACCAACCTGACACACACCAACCTGATATGCTACAACCTGACACGCTCCAACATGACACACAACTACCTAATACACACCAATCTGACACACACCAATCTCACACACACAAACCTGACACACTCCAGACTGACACCCTCCAGACTGACACACACCACCCTGACACACACCAAGCTGACGCACACCAACCTGACACACACCACCTCACACACACAAACCTGACACACTCCAGACTGACACGCACCATCCTGACACACACCAAACTGACACACACCAACCTGACACACACCAACCTGATATGCTACAATCTGATATGCTACACCTGACACGGCCCAAACTGACACACACCACACTGACACACACCAACCTGACACACACCAACCTGACATGCTCCAACCTGACACGCACCATCCTGACACACACCAACCTGACATACACCAACCTGACACACACCAACCTGACAGACACCAACCTGACACACACCAACCTGATATGCTCCAACCTGACAGCTCCAACCGGACTCACACTAGACTGACAGACACCAACCTGACAAGTACCAACCTGACAGGCACCATCCTGACAGACAACAACCTGACACACACCAACCTGACACACATCAAGCTGACACGCACCATCCTGACACACACCATCCTGACACACACCATCCTGACACACACAAACCTGACATGCACCAACCTCACACACACCAACCTCACACACACAAACCTGACACACTCCAGATTGACACGCACCATCCTGACACACACCAACCTGATATGCTACAACCTGACACACACCAACCTGACACACACCAACCTGATATGCTCCAAGCTGACACACTCCAACCTGACAAACACCAGACTGACACACACCAACCTGACAAGCTCCAACCTGACACGCACCAACCTGTCACACACCAACTTGACACACACCAACCTGATATGCTACAACCTGATATGCTACAACCTGACATGCTCCATCCTGACACACACCAACCTGACACACACCATCCTGACACACACCAACCTGACATGCTCCAACCTGACGCACACCAGACTGACGCACACCAACCTGACACGCACCAACCTGACACACACCAACCTGACATGCACCAACCTGAGACACACCAACCTGACACACACCAACCTGACACACACAAACCTGACACACACCAACCTGACATGCACCAACCTGACACGCACCAACCTGACACACACCAACCTGACATGCTCCAACCTGACACACACCAACCTGACACACACCAACCTGACACACACCAAACTGATACACACCAACCTGATACACACCAACCTGACACACACCAACCTGACACACACAAACGTGACATGCACCATCCTGACAGACATCAACCTGACACACACAAACCTGACATGCATCAACCAGACACGCACCATTCTGACACACACCACTGACACACACCATCCTGATACACACCAACCTGACACACAACAACCTGACATACACCAACCTGACACACACCAACCTGATATGTTACAACCTGACACGCTCCAACCTGACACACACCAACCTGACACACACCAGACTGACACACACCAACCTGACACACAACAATCTGACATGCTCCACCCTGACACACACCAACCTGACACACAACAACCTGACACACACCAGACTGACACACACCAACCTGACACACACCAACCTGATACACACCAATCTGACATACACCAATCTCACACGCACAAACCTGACACACTCCAGACTGACACCATACAGACTGACACACACCACCCTGACACACACCACCATGACACACACCAATCTGACGCACACCAACCTGTCACACAGCACCTCACACACACAAACCTGACACACTCCAGACTGACACGCACCATCCTGACACACGCCAACCTGACACAAACCAACCTGACACACACCAACCTGACACACACCAACCTGATATGCTACAACCTGATATGCTACAACCTGACACGCTCCAACCTGACAAACACCAGACTGACATGCTCCAACCTGACACACACCAACCTGACACACACCAACCTGACACACACCAATCTGACACACACCAAACTGATACACACCAACCTGATACACACCAACCTGACACACACCATCCTGACACACACAAACGTGACATGCACCATCCTGACAGACATCAACCTGACACACACAAACCTGACATGCATCAACCAGACACGCACCATTCTGACACACACCATCCTGACACACACCATCCTGATACACACCAACCTGACACACAACAACCTGACATACACCAACCTGACACACACCAACCTGATATGTTACAACCTGACACGCTCCAACCTGACACACACCAACCTGACTCACACCAGACTGACACACACCAACCTGACACACAACAATCTGACATGCTCCACCCTGACACACACCAACCTGACACACAACAACCTGACACACACCAGACTGACACACACCAACCTGACACACACCAACCTGATACACACCAATCTGACATACACCAATCTCACACGCACAAACCTGACACACTCCAGACTGACACCATACAGACTGACACACACCACCCTGACACACACCACCATAACACACACCAATCTGACGCACACCAACCTGTCACACAGCACCTCACACACACAAACCTGACACACTCCAGACTGACACGCACCATCCTGACACACGCCAACCTGACACAAACCAACCTGACACACACCAACCTGACACACACCAACCTGATATGCTACAACCTGATATGCTACAACCTGACACGCTCCAACCTGACAAACACCAGACTGACACACACCAACCTGACACACACCAACCTGACATACACCAACCTGACACACACCAACCTGATACACACCAACCCGACGCTAACCACCCTGACACACACCACCCTGACACACACCAACCCGACGCTAACCAACCTGACACACACCAACCTGACACACACCAACCTGATATGCTACAACCTGATATGCTACAACCTGACACGCTCCAACCTGACACACACCAGACTGACACACACCAACCTGACACACACCAACCTGACATACACCAACCTGACACACACCAACCTGACACACACCAATGTGACACACACCAATCTCACACACACAAACCTGATACACTCCAGACTGACTCCCTTCAGACTGACACACACCACCCTGACACACACCACCCTGACACACACCAACCCGACGCTAACCAACCTGACACACACCAACCTGACATGCTCCAACCTGACATGCTCCAACCTTAAATGCTCCAACCTGACAGGCACCATCCTGACACACACCAACCTGACACACACCAACCTGACACACACCAACCTGACATGCTCCAACCTGACACGCACCATCCTGACACGCACCAACCTGACAGACACCAACCTGACACTCACCAACCTGATATGCACCAACCTGACAGCTCCAACCGGACTCACACTAGACTGACAGACACCAACCTGACAAGTACCAACCTGACAGGCACCATCCTGACAGACAACAACCTGACACACACCAACCTGACACACATCAACCTGACACGCACCATCCTGACACACACCATTCAGACACGCACCATCCTGACACACACAAACCTGACATGCACCAACCTCACACACACCAACCTCACACACACAAACCTGACACACTCCAGATTGACACGCACCATCCTGACACACACCAACCTGATATGCTACAACCTGACACACACCAACCTGATATGCTACAACCTGATATGCTACAACCTGACACGCTCCAATCTGACAAACTCCAGACTGACACACACCAACCTGACACACACCAACCTGCCAAGCTCCAACCTGACACGCACCATCCTGACGCACACCAACCTGACATACACCAACCTGACACACACCAACCTGATACATAACAACCTGACATACACCAACCTGACACACACCAACCTGATATGCTACAACCTGACACGCTCCAACCTGTCACACACCAACCTGACACACACCAGACTGACACACACCATCCTGACACACACCAACCTGACATGCTCCAACCTGACGCACACCAGACTGACGCACACCAACCTGACACGCACCAACCTGACACACACCAACCTGACATGCACCAACCTGAGACACACCAACCTGACACACACCAACCTGACACACACAAACCTGACACACACCAACCTGACATGCACCAACCTGACACGCACCAACCTGACACACACCAACCTGACATGCTCCAACCTGACACACACCAACCTGACACACACCAACCTGACACACACCAAACTGATACACACCAACCTGATACACACCAACCTGACACACACCAACCTGACACACACAAACGTGACATGCACCATCCTGACAGACATCAACCTGACACACACAAACCTGACATGCATCAACCAGACACGCACCATTCTGACACACACCACTGACACACACCATCCTGATACACACCAACCTGACACACAACAACCTGACATACACCAACCTGACACACACCAACCTGATATGTTACAACCTGACACGCTCCAACCTGACACACACCAACCTGACACACACCAGACTGACACACACCAACCTGACACACAACAATCTGACATGCTCCACCCTGACACACACCAACCTGACACACAACAACCTGACACACACCAGACTGACACACACCAACCTGACACACACCAACCTGATACACACCAATCTGACATACACCAATCTCACACGCACAAACCTGACACACTCCAGACTGACACCATACAGACTGACACACACCACCCTGACACACACCACCATGACACACACCAATCTGACGCACACCAACCTGTCACACAGCACCTCACACACACAAACCTGACACACTCCAGACTGACACGCACCATCCTGACACACGCCAACCTGACACAAACCAACCTGACACACACCAACCTGACACACACCAACCTGATATGCTACAACCTGATATGCTACAACCTGACACGCTCCAACCTGACAAACACCAGACTGACATGCTCCAACCTGACACACACCAACCTGACACACACCAACCTGACACACACCAATCTGACACACACCAAACTGATACACACCAACCTGATACACACCAACCTGACACACACCATCCTGACACACACAAACGTGACATGCACCATCCTGACAGACATCAACCTGACACACACAAACCTGACATGCATCAACCAGACACGCACCATTCTGACACACACCATCCTGACACACACCATCCTGATACACGCCAACCTGACACACAACAACCTGACATACACCAACCTGACACACACCAACCTGATATGTTACAACCTGACACGCTCCAACCTGACACACACCAACCTGACTCACACCAGACTGACACACACCAACCTGACACACAACAATCTGACATGCTCCACCCTGACACACACCAACCTGACACACAACAACCTGACACACACCAGACTGACACACACCAACCTGACACACACCAACCTGATACACACCAATCTGACATACACCAATCTCACACGCACAAACCTGACACACTCCAGACTGACACCATACAGACTGACACACACCACCCTGACACACACCACCATAACACACACCAATCTGACGCACACCAACCTGTCACACAGCACCTCACACACACAAACCTGACACACTCCAGACTGACACGCACCATCCTGACACACGCCAACCTGACACAAACCAACCTGACACACACCAACCTGACACACACCAACCTGATATGCTACAACCTGATATGCTACAACCTGACACGCTCCAACCTGACAAACACCAGACTGACACACACCAACCTGACACACACCAACCTGACACACACCAACCTGACACACACCAACCTGATACACACCAACCCGACGCTAACCACCCTGACACACACCACCCTGACACACACCAACCCGACGCTAACCAACCTGACACACACCAACCTGACACACACCAACCTGATATGCTACAACCTGATATGCTACAACCTGACACGCTCCAACCTGACAAACACCAGACTGACACACACCAACCTGACACACACCAACCTGACATACACCAACCTGACACACACCAACCTGATACACACCAATGTGACACACACCAATCTCACACACACAAACCTGATACACTCCAGACTGACTCCCTTCAGACTGACACACACCACCCTGACACACACCACCCTGACACACACCAACCCGACGCTAACCAACCTGACACACACCAACCTGACATGCTCCAACCTGACATGCTCCAACCTTAAATGCTCCAACCTGACAGGCACCATCCTGACACACACCAACCTGACACACACCAACCTGACACACACCAACCTGACATGCTCCAACCTGACACGCACCATCCTGACACGCACCAACCTGACAGACACCAACCTGACACTCACCAACCTGATATGCACCAACCTGACAGCTCCAACCGGACTCACACTAGACTGACAGACACCAACCTGACAAGTACCAACCTGACAGGCACCATCCTGACAGACAACAACCTGACACACACCAACCTGACACACATCAACCTGACACGCACCATCCTGACACACACCATTCAGACACGCACCATCCTGACACACACAAACCTGACATGCACCAACCTCACACACACCAACCTCACACACACAAACCTGACACACTCCAGATTGACACGCACCATCCTGACACACACCAACCTGATATGCTACAACCTGACACACACCAACCTGATATGCTACAACCTGATATGCTACAACCTGACACGCTCCAATCTGACAAACTCCAGACTGACACACACCAACCTGACACACACCAACCTGCCAAGCTCCAACCTGACACGCACCATCCTGACGCACACCAACCTGACATACACCAACCTGACACACACCAACCTGATACATAACAACCTGACATACACCAACCTGACACACACCAACCTGATATGCTACAACCTGACACGCTCCAACCTGTCACACACCAACCTGACACACACCAGACTGACACACACCAACCTGACACACAACAATCTGACATGCTCCAACCTGACACAAACCAACCTGACACACGACAACCTGACACACACCAGACTGACTCACACCAACCTGACACACATGAACCTGATACACACCAATCTGACATACACCAATCTCACACGCACAAACCTGACACACTCCAGACTGACATCCTACAGACTGACACACACCACCCTGACACACACCACCCTGACACGCACCATCCTGACACACACCAACCTGACACACACCAACCTGACACACACCAACCTGATATGCTACAACCTGATATGCTACAACCTGACACGCTCCAACCAAACACCAGACTAACACGCACCATCCTGACACACACCAACTTGACATACACCAAACTGACACACACCAACCTGACACACAACAACCTGACATACACCAACCTGACACAAACCAACCTGATATGCTACAACCTGACACGCTCCAACCTGACACACACCAACCTGACACACACCAGACTGACACACACCAACCTGACACACACCAACCTGATATGCTACAACCTGACATACACCAACCTGACACACAACAACCTGACACACACCAGACTGACACACACCAACCTGACACACACCAACCTGACGCACACCAACCTGACACACACCACCTCACACACACAAACCTGACACACTCCAGACTGACACGCACCATCCTGACACACGCCAACCTGACACAAACCAACCTGACACACACCAACCTGACACACACCAACCTGATATGCTACAACCTGATATGCTACAACCTGACACGCTCCAACCTGACAAACACCAGACTGACACACACCAACCTGACACACACCAACCTGACAAGCTCCAACCTGACACGCACCATCCTGACGCACACCAACCTGACATACACCAACCTGACACACACCAACCTGACACACAACAACCTGACATACACCAACCTGACACACACCAACCTGATATGCTACAACCTGACACGCTCCAACCTGTCACACACCAACCTGACACACACCAGACTGACACACACCAACCTGACACACAACAATCTGACATGCTCCAACCTGACACAAACCAACCTGACACACAACAACCTGACACACACCAGACTGACTCACACCAACCTGACACACATGAACCTGATACACACCAATCTGACATACACCAATCTCACACGCACAAACCTGACACACTCCAGACTGACACCCTACAGACTGACACACACCACCCTGACACACACCACCCTGACACGCACCATCCTGACACACACCAACCTGACACACACCAACCTGACACACACCAACCTGATATGCTACAACCTGATATGCTACAACCTGACACGCTCCAACCAGACAAACACCAGACTAACACGCACCATCCTGACACACACCAACCTGACATACACCAAACTGACACACACCAACCTGACACACAACAACCTGACATACACCAACCTGACACAAACCAACCTGATATGCTACAACCTGACACGCTCCAACCTGACACACACCAACCTGACACACACCAGACTGACACACACCAACCTGACACACACCAACCTGATATGCTACAACCTGACATACACCAACCTGACACACAACAACCTGACACACACCAGACTGACACACACCAACCTGACACACACCAACCTGACGCACACCAACCTGACACACACCACCTCACACACACAAACCTGACACACTCCAGACTGACACGCACCATCCTGACACACACCAACCTGGCACACACCAACCTGACACAAACCAACCTGACACACGACAACCTGACACACACCAGACTGACTCACACGAACCTGACACACATGAACCTGATACACACCAATCTGACATACACCAATCGCACACGCACAAACCTGACACACTCCAGACTGACACCCTACAGACTGACACACACCACCCTGACACACACCACCCTGACACGCACCATCCTGACACACACCAACCTGACACACACCAACCTGACACACACCAACCTGATATGCTACAACCTGATATGCTACAACCTGACACGCTCCAACCAAACACCAGACTAACACGCACCATCCTGACACACACCAACTTGACATACACCAAACTGACACACACCAACCTGACACACAACAACCTGACATACACCAACCTGACACAAACCAACCTGATATGCTACAACCTGACACGCTCCAACCTGACACACACCAACCTGACACACACCAGACTGACACACACCAACCTGACACACACCAACCTGATATGCTACAACCTGACATACACCAACCTGACACACAACAACCTGACACACACCAGACTGACACACACCAACCTGACACACACCAACCTGACGCACACCAACCTGACACACACCACCTCACACACACAAACCTGACACACTCCAGACTGACACGCACCATCCTGACACACGCCAACCTGACACAAACCAACCTGACACACACCAACCTGACACACACCAACCTGATATGCTACAACCTGATATGCTACAACCTGACACGCTCCAACCTGACAAACACCAGACTGACACACACCAACCTGACACACACCAACCTGACATACACCAACCTGACACACACCAACCTGATACACACCAATGTGACACACACCAATCTCACACACACAAACCTGACACACTCCAGACTGACTCCCTTCAGACTGACACACACCACCCTGACACACACCACCCTGACACACACCAACCCGACGCTAACCAACCTGACACACACCAACCTGACATGCTCCAACCTGACATGCTCCAACCTTAAATGCTCCAACCTGACAGGCACCATCCTGACACACACCAACCTGACACACACCACCCTGACACACACCAACCTGACATGCTCCAACCTGACACGCACCATCCTGACACGCACCAACCTGACAGACACCAACCTGACACTCACCAACCTGATATGCTCCAACCTGACAGCTCCAACCGGACTCACACTAGACTGACAGACACCAACCTGACAAGTACCAACCTGACAGGCACCATCCTGACAGACAACAATCTGACACACACCAACCTGACACACATCAACCTGACACGCACCATCCTGACACACACCATTCAGACACGCACCATCCTGACACACACAAACCTGACATGCACCAACCTCACACACACCAACCTCACACACACAAACCTGACACACTCCAGATTGACACGCACCATCCTGACACACACCAACCTGATATGCTACAACCTGACACACACCAACCTGATATGCTACAACCTGATATGCTACAACCTGACACGCTCCAATCTGACAAACTCCAGACTGACACACACCAACCTGACACACACCAACCTGACAAGCTCCAACGTGACACGCACCATCCTGACGCACACCAACCTGACATACACCAACCTGACACACACCAACCTGATACACAACAACCTGACATACACCAACCTGACACACACCAACCTGATATGCTACAACCTGACACGCTCCAACCTGTCACACACCAACCTGACACACACCAGACTGACACACACCAACCTGACACACAACAATCTGACATGCTCCAACCTGACACAAACCAACCTGACACACAACAACCTGACACACACCAGACTGACTCACACCAACCTGACACACATGAACCTGATACACACCAATCTGACATACACCAATCGCACACGCACAAACCTGACACTCTCCAGACTGACACCCTACAGACTGACACACACCACCCTGACACACACCACCCTGACACGCACCATCCTGACACACACCAACCTGACACACACCAACCTGACACACACCAACCTGATATGCTACAACCTGATATGCTACAACCTGACACGCTCCAACCAGACAAACACCAGACTAACACGCACCATCCTGACACACACCAACCTGACATACACCAAACTGACACACACCAACCTGACACACAACAACCTGACATACACCAACCTGACACAAACCAACCTGATATGCTACAACCTGACACGCTCCAACCTGACACACACCAACCTGACACACACCAGACTGACACACACCAACCTGACACACACCAACCTGATATGCTACAACCTGACATACACCAACCTGACACACAACAACCTGACACACACCAGACTGACACACACCAACCTGACACACACCAACCTGACACACACCAACCTGACACACACCACCTCACACACACAAACCTGACACACTCCAGACTGACACGCACCATCCTGACACACACCAACCTGGCACACACCAACCTGACACATACCAACCTGATATGCTACAATCTGATATGCTACACCTGACACGCCCCAACCTGACACACACCACACTGACACACACCAACCTGACACACACCAAAGTGACATGCACCATCCTGACAGACAACAACCTGACACACACAAACCTGGCATGCATCAACCTGACACGCACCATCCTGACACACACCATCCTGACACACACAAACCTGACACGCACCAACCTCACACACACCACCTGACACTCACAAACCTGACACACTCCAGACTGACACGCACCTTCCTGACACACACCAACCTGACACACACCAACCTGACACACACCAACCTGATATGCTACAATCCGATAGTCTACACCTGACACGTCCCAACCTGACACACACCAACCTGACACACACCAACCTGACACACACCAACCTGACATGCTCCAACCTGTCACGAACCATCCTGACACGCACCAACCTGACATACACCAACCTGACAAACACCAACCTGACAGACACCAACCTGACACACACAAACCTGATATGCTCCAACCTGACACGCTCCAACCGGACTCACACTAGACTGACACACACCAACCTAACAAGCACCAACCTGACAGGCACCATCCTGACAGACAACAACCTGACACACACCAACCTGACACGCATCAACCTGACACGCACCATCCTGACACACACCATCCTGACACACACAAACCTGACACAAACCAACCTCACACACACCAACCTCAGACACACAAACCTGACACACTCCAGATTGACACGCACCATCCTGACACACACCAACCTGACACGCACCAAGCTGATATGCTACAACCTGATATGCTACAACCTTATATGCTACAACCTAACACGCTCCAACCTGACAAACACCAGGCTGACACACACCAACCTGACACACACCAACCTGACAAGCTCCAACCTGACACACACCATCCTGACACACACCAACCTGACACACACCAACCTGATATGCTACAACCTGACATGCTCCAACCTGACACACACCAACCTGACACACACCAGACTGACATACACCAACATGACACACAACAACCTGACACACACCAACCTGACACACACCAACCTGATATGCTACAACCTGACACGCTCCAACCTGACACACCCCAACCTGACACACACCAAACTGACACACACCAGACAGACATACACCAACCTGACACACAACAACCTGACATGCTCCAACCTGACCCTCACCAACCTGACACAATCCAACCTGATACACACCAATTTGACACATACCAATCTCACACACGCAAACCTGACACACTCCAGACTGACACCCTCCAGACTGACACACACCACCCTGACACACACCACCCTGACACACACCAACCTGACACACACCAACCTGACAAGCTCCAAACTGACACGCACCATCCTGACACACACCAACCTGACATACACCAACTTGAAACACACCAACCTGACACACAACAACCTGACACACACCAACCTGACACACACCAACCTGATAGGCTACAACCTGACACGCTCCAACCTGACACACACCACCCTGACACACACCACCCTGACACACACCAACCTGACGCTCACCAACCTGACACGCTCCAACCTGAAACGCTCCAACCTGACATGCTCCAACCTTACATGCTCCAACCTGACACGCACCATCCTGAAACACACCAACCTGACACACACCACCCTGACACACACCAACCTGACATGCTCCAACCTTACATGCTCCAACCTGACACGCACCATCCTGACACACACCAACCTGACACACACCAACCTGACACACACCACCTCACACACACAAACCTGACACACTCCAGACTGACACACACCAACCTGACACACACCAACCTGACATGCACCAACATGACACACACTAACCTGACACACACCAACCTGACCCACACCAATCTGACATGCACCAACCTGACACGCACCAACCTGACACACACCAACCTGACATGCTCCAACCTGACACACACCAACCTGACACACACCAACCTGATACACACCAACCTGACACACACCAAACTGATACACACCAACCTGATACACGCCAACCTGACACACACCAACGTGACACACAACAACCTGACGCACACCATCCTGACACACACCAACATGACATGCACCATCCTGACAGACAACAACCTGACACACACCAACCTGATATTCTCTAACCTGACAGCTCCAACCGGACTCACACTAGACTGACACACACCAACCTGATAAGCACCAACCTGACAGGCAGCATCATGACAGACAACAACATGACACACACCAACCTGACACGCATCAACCTGACACGCACCATCCTGACACACACCATCCTGACACACACCATCCTGACACACACAAACCTGACACACGCCAGATTGACATGCACCATCCTGACACACACCAACCTGATATGCTACAAGCTGACACACTTAACCTGACAAACACCAGACTGACACACACCAACCTGACAAGCTCCAACCTGACACGCACCATTCTGACACACACCATCCTGACACACACCAACCTGACACACAACAACCTGACACACACCAACCTGACACGCACCATTCTGACACACACCATCCTGACATACACCAACCTGACACACACCAACCTGACAAGCTCCAACATGACACACACCAACCTGACATACACCAACCTGACACACATCAACCTGACATGCACCAACCTGACACACACCAACCTTTCACGCACCAACCTGACACGCACCAACCTGACACACACCAACCTGACATGCTCCAACCTGACATGCTCCAACCAGACACACATCATCCTGACACACACCAACCTGTCACACACCAACTTGACACACACCAACCTGATATGCTACAACCTGATATGCTACAACCTGACATGCTCCATCCTGACACACACCATCCTGACACACACCAACCTGACATACGCCAACCTGACACACACCAGACTGACACACACTAACCTGATACACACCAACCTGACACACACCAACCTGACATACTCCAATCTGACGCTCACAAACCTGACACTCACGAACCTGACACACACCAACCTGACACGCAACAACCTGACACACACCAACCTGACACACACCAACCTGACACACACCAACCTGACATGCACCAACCTGACACGCACCAACCTGTCACATACCAACCTGACATGCTCCAACCTGACACACACCAACCTGACACACACCAACCTGATACACACCAACCTGTCACACACCAAACTGATATACACCAACCTGATACACACCAACCTGACAGGCACCAAACTGACACACACCAACCTGACGCACACCATCCTGACACACACCAACGTGACATGCACCATCCTGACAGACAACAACCTGACACACACAAACCTGACATGCATCAACCTGACACGCACCATCCTGACACACACCATCCTGACACACACCATCCTGACACACACAAACCTGACACGCACCAACCTCACACACACCACCTCACACACACAAACCTGACACACTCCAGACTGACACACACCATCCTGACACACACCATCCTGACACACACCAACCTGACACACACCAACCTGATATGCTACAATCTGATATGCTACACCTGACACGCCCCAACGTGACACACACCACACTGACACACACCAACCTGACACACACCAACCTGACATGCTCCAACCTGACACGCACCATCCTGACACGCACCAACCTGACATACACCAACCTGACACACACCAACCTGATATGCTCCAACCTGACAGCTCCAACCGGACTCACACTAGACTGACACACACCAAAATGACAAGCACCAACCTGACAGGCACCATCCTGACAGACAACAACCTGACACACACCAACCTGACACGCATCAACTTGACACGCACTATCCTGACACACACCATCCTGACACACATCATCCTGACACACACAAACCTGACACGCACCAACCTCACACACACCAACCTCACACACACAAACCTGACACACTCCAGATTGACACGAACCATCCTGACACACACCAACCTGACACGCACCATCCTGACACACACGAACCTGACACATACCAACCTGACACACACCACCTCACACACACAAACCTGACACACTCCAGACTGACACGCACCATCCTGACACACACCAACCTGACACACACCAACCTGATATGGTACAATCTGATATGCTACACCTGACACTCCCCAACCTGACACACACCAGACTGACACACACCAACCTGACATACACCAACCTGACACACACCAACCTGACACACACCAACCTGACATGCTCCAACCTGACACGCACCATCCTGACACACACCAACCTGACAAGCACCAACCTGACAGGCACCATTCTGACAGACAACAACCTGACACACACCAACCTGATATGCTCCAACCTGACAGCTCCAACCGGACTCACACTAGACTGACACACACCAACCTGACAAGCACCAACCTGACAGGCACCATTCTGACAGACAACAACCTGACACACACCAACCTGACACGCACCATCCTGACACACACCATCCTGAAACACTCCATCCTGACACACACAAACCTGACACGCACCAACCTCACACACACCAACCTCACACACACAAACCTGACACACTCCAGATTGACACGCACCATCCTGACACACACCATCCTGACACACACCATCCTGACACACACCAACCTGACATACGCCAACCTGATATTCTCCGACCTGACACACACTAACCTGATATGCTACAAGCTGACACACACCAACCTGACACGCACCAACCTGACATGCACCAACTTGACACACACCAACCTGATATGCTACAACCTGATATGCTACAACCTGACATGCTCCATCCTGACACACACCATCCTGACACACACCATCCTGACACACACCAACCTGACATACGCCAACCTGACACACACCAGACTGACACACACTAACCTGACAAACACCAACCTGAAACACACCAACCTGACACACTCCAATCTGACGCACACAAACCTGACACACACAAACCTGACACGCACCAACCTGACACACACCAACCTGACATGCACCAACCTGACACACACAAACCTGACACACACGAACCTGACACGCACCAACCTGACACACACCAACCTGACATGCACCAACCTGACAGGCACCAAACTGACACACACCAACCTGACGCACACCATCCTGACACACACCAACGTGACATGCACCATCCTGACAGACAACAACCTGACACACACAAACCTGACATGCATCAACCTGACACGCACCATCCTGACACACACCATCCTGACACACACCATCCTGACACACACAAACCTGACACGCACCAACCTCACACACACCACCTCACACACACAAACCTGACACACTCCAGACTGACACACACCATCCTGACACACACCATCCTGACACACACCAACCTGACACACACCAACCTGATATGCTACAATCTGATATGCTACACCTGACACGCCCCAACGTGACACACACCACACTGACACACACCAACCTGACACACACCAACCTGACATGCTCCAACCTGACACGCACCATCCTGACACGCACCAACCTGACATACACCAACCTGACACACACCAACCTGATATGCTCCAACCTGACAGCTCCAACCGGACTCACACTAGACTGACACACACCAAAATGACAAGCACCAACCTGACAGGCACCATCCTGACAGACAACAACCTGACACACACCAACCTGACACGCATCAACTTGACACGCACTATCCTGACACACACCATCCTGACACACATCATCCTGACACACACAAACCTGACACGCACCAACCTCACACACACCAACCTCACACACACAAACCTGACACACTCCAGATTGACACGAACCATCCTGACACACACCAACCTGACACGCACCATCCTGACACACACGAACCTGACACATACCAACCTGACACACACCACCTCACACACACAAACCTGACACACTCCAGACTGACACGCACCATCCTGACACACACCAACCTGACACACACCAACCTGATATGGTACAATCTGATATGCTACACCTGACACTCCCCAACCTGACACACACCAGACTGACACACACCAACCTGACATACACCAACCTGACACACACCAACCTGACACACACCAACCTGACATGCTCCAACCTGACACGCACCATCCTGACACACACCAACCTGACAAGCACCAACCTGACAGGCACCATTCTGACAGACAACAACCTGACACACACCAACCTGATATGCTCCAACCTGACAGCTCCAACCGGACTCACACTAGACTGACACACACCAACCTGACAAGCACCAACCTGACAGGCACCATTCTGACAGACAACAACCTGACACACACCAACCTGACACGCACCATCCTGACACACACCATCCTGAAACACTCCATCCTGACACACACAAACCTGACACGCACCAACCTCACACACACCAACCTCACACACACAAACCTGACACACTCCAGATTGACACGCACCATCCTGACACACACCATCCTGACACACACCATCCTGACACACACCAACCTGACATACGCCAACCTGATATTCTCCGACCTGACACACACTAACCTGATATGCTACAAGCTGACACACACCAACCTGACACGCACCAACCTGACATGCACCAACTTGACACACACCAACCTGATATGCTACAACCTGATATGCTACAACCTGACATGCTCCATCCTGACACACACCATCCTGACACACACCATCCTGACACACACCAACCTGACATACGCCAACCTGACACACACCAGACTGACACACACTAACCTGACAAACACCAACCTGAAACACACCAACCTGACACACTCCAATCTGACGCACACAAACCTGACACACACAAACCTGACACGCACCAACCTGACACACACCAACCTGACATGCACCAACCTGACACACACAAACCTGACACACACGAACCTGACACGCACCAACCTGACACACACCAACCTGACATGCACCAACCTGACACGCACCAACCTGACACACACCAACCTGACATGCTCCAACCTGACACACAACAACCTGACACACACCAACCTGATACACACCAACCTGACACACACCAAACTGATACACACCAACCTGATATACACCAACCTGACACACACCAACCTGACACACACCAACCTGATGCACACCATCCTGACACACACCAACGTGACATGCACCATCCTGACAGACAACAACCTGACACACACAAACCTGACACGCACCAACCTGACACACACCAACCTGACACACACCAACCTGACACACACTAACCTGATATGCTACAATCCGATATGCTACACCTGACACACCCCAACCTGACACACACCACAATGACACACACCAACCTGACACACACCAACCTGACATGCTCCAACCTGACACGCACCATCCTGACACGCACCAACCTGACATACACCAACCTGACACACACCAACCTGACAGACAACAACCTGACACACACCAACCTGATATGCTCCAACCTGACAGCTCCAACCGGACTCACACGAGACTGACACACACCAACCTGATAAGCACCAACCTGACAGGCAACATTCTGACAGACAACAACCTGACACACACCAACCTGACACGCACCATCCTGACACACACCAACCTGACATACACCAACCTGACACACACCAAACTGACACACGATAACCTGACACACATCAACCTGACACACACCAACCTGACATACACCAACCTGACACACACCAACCTGATATGCTACAACCTGACACGCTCCAACCTGACACACCCCAACCTGACACACACCAAACTGACACACACCAGACTGACATACACCAACCTGACACACAACAACCTGACACACACCAACCTGACACACAACAACCTGACCCACACCAACCTGACACAATCCAACCTGATACACACCAATCTGACACATACAAATCTCACACACACAAACCTGACACACTCCAGACTGACACCCTCCAGACTGACACACACCACCCTGACACACACCACCCTGACACACACCACCCTGACGCACACCAACCTGACACACACCAACCTGACATGCTACAACCTGATATGCTACAACCTGATATGCTACCACCTGACACGCTCCAACCTGATATGCTACAACCTAACATGCTCCAACCTGACAAACACCAGGCTGACACACACCAACCTGACACACACCAACCTGACAAGCTCCAACCTGACACGCACCATCCTGACACACACCAACCTGACATACACCAACATGACACACACCAACCTGACACACAACAACCTGACACACACCAACCTGACACACACCAACCTGATAGGCTGCAACCTGACACGCTCCAACCTGACATACGCCAACCTGACACACACCAGACTGAAACACACCAACCTGACACACAACAACCTGACATGCTCCAACGTGACACACACCAACCTGACACACAACAACCTGACACACACCAACCTGACACACACCAACCTGATACACACCAATCTGACACCCACCAATCTCACACACACAAACCTGACACACTCCAGACTGAAACCCTCCAGACTGACACACACCACCCTGACACACACCACCCTGACACACACCAACCTGACGCACACCAACCTGACACATACCAACCTGACATGCTCCAACCTGACATACTCCAACCTTACATGCTCCAACCTGACACGCAACATCCTGACACACACCAACCTGACACACACCAACCTGACACACACCACCCTGACACACACCGACCTGACATGCTCCAACCTGACATGCTCCAACCTGACACTCACCATCCTGACACACACCAACCTGAAATACATCAACCTGACATGCACCAACCTGACACGCACCAACCTGACACACACTAACATGACATGCTCCAACCTGACATGCTCCAACCTGACACACACCATCCTGACACACACCATCCTGACACACACCAAACTGACACACTCCACCCTGACACACACCAACCTGACACTCACCAACCTGACATGCACCAACATGACACACACTAACCTGACACACACCAACCTGACACACACCAACCTGACATGCACCAACCTGACACGCACCAACCTGACACACACCAACCTGACATGCTCCAACCTGACACACACCAACCTGACACACACCAACCTGATACACACCAACCTGACACACACCAAACTGATACACACCAACCTGATACACGCCAACCTGACACACACCAACGTGACACACTCCAACCTGACGCACACCATCCTGACACACACCAACATGACATGCACCATCCTGACAGACAACAACCTGACACACACCAACCTGATATTCTCCAACCTGACACGCTCCAACCGGACTCACACTAGACTGACACACACCAACCTGATAAGCACCAACCTGACAGGCAGCATCCTGACAGACAACAACCTGACACACACCATCCTGACACACACCATCCTGACACACACAAACCGGACACGCACCAACCTCACACACACCAACCTCACACACACAAACCTGACACACTCCAGATTGACACGCACCATCCTGACACACACCATCCTGACACACACCATCCTGACACACACCAACCTGACATACGCCAACCTGACACACACCAGACTGACACACAGTAACCTGACACACACCAACCTGACACGCACCAACCTGACACACTCCAATCTGACGCACACAAACCTGACACTCACGAACCTGACACACACCAACCTGACACGCAACAACCTGACATGCTCCAACCTGACATGCTCCAACCTGACACACATCATCCTGACACACACCAACCTGTCACACACCAACCTGACAAACACCAGACTGACACACACCAACCTGACAAGCTCCAACCTGACACGCACCATTCTGACACACACCATCCTGACATACACCAACTGGACACACACCAACCTGACACACAACAACCTGACACACACCAACCTGACACGCACCATTCTGACACACGCCATCCTGACATACACCAACCTGACACACACCAACCTGACAAGCTCCAACCTGACACACACCAACCTGACATACACCAACCTGACACACATCAACCTGACATGCACCAACCTGACACACACCAACCTTTCACGCACCAACCTGACACGCACCAACCTGACACACACCAACCTGACATGCTCCAACCTGACATGCTCCAACTTGACACACATCATCCTGACACATACCAACCTGTCACACACCAACTTGACACACACCAACCTGATATGCTACAACCTGATATGCTACAACCTGACATGCTCCATCCTGACACACACCATCCTGACACACACCATCCTGACACACACCAACCTGACATACGCCAACCAGACACACACCAGACTGACACACAGTAACCTGACATACACCAATCTGACACGCAACAACCTGACACACACCAACCTGACACACACCAACCTGACACACACCAACCTGACATGCACCAACCTGACACGCACCAACCTGACACACACCAACCTGACATGCTCCAACCTGACACACACCAACCTGACACACACCAACCTGATACACACCAACCTGTCACACACCAAACTGATACACACCAACCTGATACACACCAACCTGACAGTCACCAAACTGACACACACCAACCTGACGCACACCATCCTGACACACACCAACGTGACATGCACCATCCTGACAGACAACAACCTGACACACACAAACCTGACATGCATCAACCTGACACGCACCATCCTGACACACACCATCCTGACACACACCATCCTGATACACACAAACCTGACACGCACCAACCTCACACACACCACCTCACACACACAAACCTGACACACTCCAGACTGACACGCACCATCCTGACACACACCATCCTGACACACACCAACCTGACACACACCAACCTGACATGCTCCAACCTGACACGCACCATCCTGACACGCACCAACCTGACATACACCAACCTGACACACACCAACCTGACAGACACCAACCTGACACACACCAACCTGATATGCTCCAACCTGACAGCTCCAACCGGACTCACACTAGACTGACACACACCAAAATGACAAGCACCAACCTGACAGGCACCATCCTGACAGACAACAACCTGACACACACCAACCTGACACGCATCAACTTGACACGCACTATCCTGACACACACCATCCTGACACACATCATCCTGACACACACAAACCTGACACGCACCAACCTCACACACACCAACCTCACACACACAAACCTGACACACTCCAGATTGACACGCACCATCCTGACACACACCAACCTGACACACACCAACCTGACACACACCAACCTGACATATTCCAACTTTACATGCTCTAACCTGACACGCACCATCCTGACACACACCAACCTGACACACCAACCTGACACACACCACCTCACACACACAAACCTGACACACTCCAGATTGACACGCACCATCCTGACACACACCAACCTGACACACACCAACCTGACACACACCAACCTGACATACTCCAACTTTACATGCTCTAACCTGACACGCACCATCCTGACACACACAAACCTGACACACTCCAGACTGACACGCACCATCCTGACACACACCAACCTGACACACACCAACCTGATATGGTACAATCTGATATGCTACACCTGACACGCACCATTCTGACACACACCATCCTGACATACACCAACTTGACACACACCAACCTGACACACAACAACCTGACACACACCAACCTGACACGCACCATTCTGACACACGCCATCCTGACATACACCAACCTGACACACACCAACCTGACAAGCTCCAACCTGACACACACCAACCTGACATACACCAACCTGACACACATCAACCTGACATGCACCAACCTGACACACACCAACCTTTCACGCACCAACCTGACACACACCAACCTGACACACACCAACCTGACATGCTCCAACCTGACATGCTCCAACTTGACACACATCATCCTGACACATACCAACCTGTCACACACCAACTTGACACACACCAACCTGATATGCTACAACCTGATATGCTACAACCTGACATGCTCCATCCTGACACACACCATCCTGACACACACCATCCTGACACACACCAACCTGACATACGCCAACCAGACACACACCAGACTGACACACAGTAACCTGACATACACCAACCTGACACGCAACAACCTGACACACACCAACCTGACACACACCAACCTGACACACACCAACCTGACATGCACCAACCTGACACGCACCAACCTGACACACACCAACCTGACATGCTCCAACCTGACACACACCAACCTGACACACACCAACCTGATACACACCAACCTGTCACACACCAAACTGATACACACCAACCTGATACACACCAACCTGACAGTCACCAAACTGACACACACCAACCTGACGCACACCATCCTGACACACACCAACGTGACATGCACCATCCTGACAGACAACAACCTGACACACACAAACCTGACATGCATCAACCTGACACGCACCATCCTGACACACACCATCCTGACACACACCATCCTGATACACACAAACCTGACACGCACCAACCTCACACACACCACCTCACACACACAAACCTGACACACTCCAGACTGACACGCACCATCCTGACACACACCATCCTGACACACACCAACCTGACACACACCAACCTGATATGCTACAATCTGATATGCTACACCTGACACGCCCCAACCTGACACACACCACACTGACACACACCAACCTGACACACACCAACCTGACATGCTCCAACCTGACACGCACCATCCTGACACGCACCAACCTGACATACACCAACCTGACACACACAAACCTGACAGACACCAACCTGACACACACAAACCTGATATGCTCCAACCTGACAGCTCCAACCGGACTCACACTAGACTGACACACACCAAAATGACAAGCACCAACCTGACAGGCACCATCCTGACAGACAACAACCTGACACACACCAACCTGACACGCATCAACTTGACACGCACTATCCTGACACACACCATCCTGACACACATCATCCTGACACACACAAACCTGACACGCACCAACCTCACACACACCAACCTCACACACACAAACCTGACACACTCCAGATTGACACGCACCATCCTGACACACACCAACCTGACACACACCAACCTGACACACACCAACCTGACATGCTCCAACTTTAAATGCTCTAACCTGACACGCACCATCCTGACACACACCAACCTGACACACCAACCTGACACACACCACCTCACACACACAAACCTGACACACTCCAGACTGACACACACCAACCTGATATGGTACAATCTGATATGCTACACCTGACACGCCCCAACCTGACACACACCAGACTGACACACACCAACCTGACACACACCACACTGACACACACCAACCTGACACACACCGACCTGATATGGTACAATCTGATATGCTACACCTGACATGCTCCAACCTGACACGCACCATCCTGACACACACCAACCTGACAAGCACCAACCTGACAGGCACCATTCTGACAGACAACAACCTGACACACACCAACCTGATATGCTCCAACCTGACAGCTCCAACCGGACTCACACTAGACTGACACACACCAACCTGACAAGCACCAACCTGACAGGCACGATTCTGACAGACAACAACCTGACACACACCAACCTGACACGCACCATCCTGACACACACCATCCTGACACACACCATCCTGACACACACAAACCTGACACGCACCAACCTCACACACACCAACCTCACACACACAAACCTGACACACTCCAGATTGACACGCACCATCCTGACACACACCAACCTGATATGCTCCGACCTGACACACACCAACCTGACACACACTAACCTGATATGCTACAAGCGGACACACACCAACCTGACACACACCAACCTGACACGCACCAACTTGACACACACCAACCTGATATGCTACAACCTGACATGCTCCATCCTGACACACACCATCCTGACACACACCATCCTGACACACACCATCCTGACACACACCAACCTGACATACGCCAACCTGACACACACCAGACTGACACACACTAACCTGACAAACACCAACCTGAAATACACCAACCTGACACACTCCAATCTGACGCACACAAACCTGACACACACAAACCTGACACGCACCAACCTGACACACACCAACCTGACATGCACCAACCTGACACACACAAACCTGACACACACGAACCTGACACGCACCAACCTGACACACACCAACCTGACATGCACCAACCTGACACGCACCAACCTGACACACACCAACCTGACATGCTCCAACCTGACACACACCAACCTGACACACACCAACCTGATACACACCAACCTGACATACACCAAACTGATACACACCAACGTGATATACACCAACCTGACACACACCAACCTGACACACACCAACCTGATGCACATCATCCTGACACACACCAACGTGACATGCACCATCCTGACAGACAACAACCTGACACACACAAACCTGACATGCATCAACCTGACACGCACCATCCTGACACACACCATCCTGACACACACAAACCTGACACACACAAACCTGACACGCACCAACCTGACACACACCAACCTGACATGCACCAACCTGACACACACAAACCTGACACACACCAACCTGATATACACCAACCTGTCACACACCAAACTGATACACACCAACCTGATACACACCAACCTGACAGTCACCAAACTGACACACACCAACCTGACGCACACCATCCTGACACACACCAACGTGACATGCACCAACCTGACACACACAAACCTGACACACACGAACCTGACACGCACCAACCTGACACACACCAACCTGACATGCACCAACCAGACACGCACCAACCTGACACACACCAACCTGACATGCTCCAACCTGACACACACCAACCTGACACACACCAACCTGATACACACCAACCTGACATACACCAAACTGATACACACCAACGTGATATACACCAACCTGACACACACCAACCTGACACACACCAACCTGATGCACATCATCCTGACACACACCAACGTGACATGCACCATCCTGACAGACAACAACCTGACACACACAAACCTGACATGCATCAACCTGACACGCACCATCCTGACACACACCATCCTGACACACACAAACCTGACACACACAAACCTGACACACACCAACCTGACACACAACAACCTGACATGCTCCAACGTGACACACACCAACCTGACACACAACAACCTGACACACACCAACCTGACACACACCAACCTGATACACACCAATCTGACACCCACCAATCTCACACACACAAACCTGACACACTCCAGACTGAAACCCTCCAGACTGACACACACCACCCTGACACACACCACCCTGACACACACCAACCTGACGCACACCAACCTGACACATACCAACCTGACATGCTACAACCTGACATGCTCCAACCTTACATGCTCCAACCTGACACGCACCATCCTGACACACACCAACCTGACACACACCACCCTGACACACACCGACCTGACATGCTCCAACCTTACATGCTCCAACCTGACACGCACCATCCTGACACACACCAACCTGAAATACATCAACCTGACATGCACCAACCTGACACGCACCAACCTGACACACACTAACATGACATGCTCCAACCTGACATGCTCCAACCTGACACAAACCATCCTGACACACACCATCCTGACACACACCAAACTGACACGCTCCAACCTGACACGCACCATCCTGACACACACCGACCTGACATGCTCCAACCTGACACACACCAACCGGACACACACCAACCTGACATGCTCCAACCTGATACACACCAACCTGACACACACCAACCTGACACACACCACCTCACACACACAAACCTGACACACTCCAGACTGACACACACCAACCTGACACACACCAACCTGACACACACCAACCTGATATGCTACAATCCGATATGCTACACCTGACATGCACCAACCTGACACGCACCAACCTGACACACACCAACCTGACATGCTCCAACCTGACACACACCAACCTGACACACACCAACCTGATACACACCAACCTGAAACACACCAAACTGATACACACCAACCTGATACACGCCAACCTGACACACACTAACATGACATGCTCCAACCTGACATGCTCCAACCTGACACAAACCATCCTGACACACACCATCCTGACACACACCAAACTGACACGCTCCAACCTGACACGCACCATCCTGACACACACCGACCTGACATGCTCCAACCTGACACACACCAACCGGACACACACCAACCTGACATGCTCCAACCTGATACACACCAACCTGACACACACCAACCTGACACACACCACCTCACACACACAAACCTGACACACTCCAGACTGACACACACCAACCTGACACACACCAACCTGACACACACCAACCTGATATGCTACAATCCGATATGCTACACCTGACATGCACCAACCTGACACGCACCAACCTGACACACACCAACCTGACATGCTCCAACCTGACACACACCAACCTGACACACACCAACCTGATACACACCAACCTGACACACACCAAACTGATACACACCAACCTGATACACGCCAACCTGACACACACCAACGTGACACACACCAACCTGACGCACACCATCCTGACACACACCAACATGACATGCACCATCCTGACAGACAACAACCTGACACACACCAACCTGATATTCTCCAACCTGACAGCTCCAACCGGACTCACACTAGACTGACACACACCAACCTGATAAGCACCAACCTGACAGGCACCATCCTGACAGACAACAACATGACACACACCAACCTGACACGCATCAACCTGACACGCACCATCCTGACACACACCATCCTGACACACACAAACCGGACACGCACCAACCTCACACACACCAACCTCACACACACAAACCTGACACACTCCAGATTGACACGCACCATCCTGACACACACCATCCTGACACACACCATCCTGACACACACCAACCTGACATACGCCAACCTGACACACACCAGACTGACACACAGTAACCTGACACACACCAACCTGACACACACCAACCTGACACACTCCAATCTGACGCACACAGACCTGACACTCACGAACCTGACACACACCAACCTGACACGCAACAACCTGACATGCTCCAACCTGACATGCTCCAACCTGACACACATCATCCTGACACACACCAACCTGTCACACACCAACCTGACAAACACCAGACTGACACACACCAACCTGACAAGCTCCAACCTGACACGCACCATTCTGACACACACCATCCTGACATACACCAACCTGACACACACCAACCTGACACACAACAACCTGACACACACCAACCTGACACGCACCATTCTGACACACGCCATCCTGACATACACCAACCTGACACACACCAACCTGACAAGCTCCAACCAGACACACACCAACCTGACATACACCAACCTGACACACATCAACCTGACATGCACCAACCTGACACACACCAACCTTTCACGCACCAACCTGACACGCACCAACCTGACACACACCAACCTGACATGCTCCAACCTGACATGCTCCAACTTGACACACATCATCCTGACACACACCAACCTGTCACACACCAACTTGACACACACCAACCTGATATGCTACAACCTGATATGCTACAACCTGACATGCTCCATCCTGACACACACCATCCTGACACACACCATCCTGACACACACCAACCTGACATACGCCAACCTGACACACACCAGACTGACACACAGTAACCTGACACACACCAACCTGACACGCAACAACCTGACACACACCAACCTGACACACACCAACCTGACACACACCAACCTGACATGCACCAACCTGACACGCACCAACCTGACACACACCAACCTGACATGCTCCAACCTGACACACACCAACCTGACACACACCAACCTGATATACACCAACCTGTCACACACCAAACTGATACACACCAACCTGATACACACCAACCTGACAGTCACCAAACTGACACACACCAACCTGACGCACACCATCCTGACACACACCAACGTGACATGCACCATCCTGACAGACAACAACCTGACACACACAAACCTGACATGCATCAACCTGACACGCACCATCCTGACACACACCATCCTGACACACACCATCCTGATACACACAAACCTGACACACAACAACCTCACACACACCACCTCACACACACAAACCTGACACACTCCAGACTGACACGCACCATCCTGACACACACCATCCTGACACACACCAACCTGACACACACCAACCTGATATGCTACAATCTGATATGCTACACCTGACACGCCCCAACCTGACACACACCACACTGACACACACCAACCTGACACACACCAACCTGACATGCTCCAACATGACACGCACCATCCTGACACGCACCAACCTGACATACACCAACCTGACACACACCAACCTGACAGACACCAACCTGACACACACCAACCTGATATGCTCCAACCTGACAGCTCCAACCGGACTCACACTAGACTGACACACACCAAAATGACAAGCACCAACCTGACAGGCACCATCCTGACAGACAACAACCTGACACACACCAACCTGACACGCATCAACTTGACACGCACTATCCTGACACACACCATCCTGACACACACCATCCTGACACACACAAACCTGACACGCACCAACCTCACACACACCAACCTCACACACACAAACCTGACACACTCCAGATTGACACGCACCATCCTGACACACACCAACCTGACACACACCAACCTGACACACACCAACCTGACATGCTCCAACTTTAAATGCTCTAACCTGACACGCACCATCCTGACACACACCAACCTGACACACCAACCTGACACACACCACCTCACACACACAAACCTGACACACTCCAGACTGACACGAACCATCCTGACACACACCAACCTGACACACACCAACCTGATATGGTACAATCTGATATGCTACACCTGACACGCCCCAACCTGACACACACCAGACTGACACACACCAACCTGACACACACCACACTGACACACACCAACCTGACACACACCAACCTGATATGGCGCAATCTGATATACTACACCTGACATGCTCCAACCTGACACGCACCATCCTGACACACACCAACCTGACAAGCACCAACCTGACAGGCACCATTCTGACAGACAACAACCTGACACACACCAACCTGATATGCTCCAACCTGACAGCTCCAACCGGACTCACACTAGACTGACACACACCAACCTGACAAGCACCAACCTGACAGGCACCATTCTGACAGACAACAACCTGACACACACCAACCTAACACGCACCATCCTGACACACATCATCCTGACACACACCATCCTGACACACACAAACCTGACACGCACCAACCTCACACACACCAACCTCACACACACAAACCTGACACACTCCAGATTGACACGCACCATCCTGACACACACCATCCTGATATGCACCGACCTGACACACACCAACCTGACACACACTAACCTGATATGCTACAAGCTGACACACACCAACCTGACACGCACCAACCTGACACGCACCAACTTGACACACACCAACCTGATATGCTACAACCTGACATGCTCCATCCTGACACACACCATCCTGACACACACCATCCTGACACACACCATCCTGACACACACCAACCTGACATACGCCAACCTGACACACACCAGACTGACACACACTAACCTGACAAACACCAACCTGAAACACACCAACCTGACAAACTCCAATCTGACGCACACAAACCTGACACACACCAACCTGACACGCACCAACCTGACACACACCAACCTGACATGCACCAACCTGACACACACAAACCTGACAGACACGAACCTGACACGCACCAACCTGACACACACCAACCTGACATGCACCAACCTGACACGCACCAACCTGACACACACCAACCTGACATGCTCCAACCTGACACACACCAACCTGACACACACCAACCTGATACACACCAACCTGACACACACCAAACTGATACACACCAACCTGATATACACCAACCTGACACACACCAACCTGACACACACCAACCTGACACACACCAACCTGATGCACATCATCCTGACACACACCAACGTGACATGCACCATCCTGACAAACAACAACCTGACACACACAAACCTGACATGCATCAACCTGACACGCACCATCCTGACACACACCATCCTGACACACACAAACCTGACACACACAAACCTGACACGCACCAACCTGACACACAACAACCTGACATGCTCCAACGTGACACACACCAACCTGACACACAACAACCTGACACACACCAACCTGACACACACCAACCTGATACACACCAATCTGACACCCACCAATCTCACACACACAAACCTGACACACTCCAGACTGAAACCCTCCAGACTGACACACACCACCCTGACACACACCACCCTGACACACACCAACCTGACGCACACCAACCTGACACATACCAACCTGACATGCTCCAACCTGACATGCTCCAACCTTACATGCTCCAACCTGACACGCACCATCCTGACACACACCAACCTGACACACACCACCCTGACACACACCGACCTGACATGCTCCAACCTTACATGCTCCAACCTGACACTCACCATCCTGACACACACCAACCTGACACACACCAACCTGACATGCTCCAACCTGACACGCACCATCCTGACACACACCAAACTGACTCACTCCACCCTGACACACACCAACCTGACACTCACCAACCTGACACGCTCCAACCTGTCACACACCAACTTGACACACAGCAACCTGATATGCTACAACCTGATATGCTCCAACCTGACACACACCAACCTGACACACACTAACATGACATGCTCCAACCTGACATGCTCCAACCTGACACACACCATCCTGACACACACCATCCTGACACACACCAACCTGACACAATCCACCCTGACACACACCAACCTGACACACACCAACCTGACAGGCTCCAACCTGACACGCACCATCCTGACACACACCAACCTGACAAGCACCAACCTGACAGGCACCATTCTGACAGACAACAACCTGACACACACCAACCTGACACACACCACCCTGACACACACCACCCTGACACATACCAACCTGACGCACACCAACCTGACACACACCAACCTGACATGCTCCAACCTGACATGCTCTAACCTGACACGCACCATCCTGACACACACCAACCTGTCACACACCAACCTGACACACGCCACCTCACACACACAAACCTGACAAACTCCAGACTGACACGCACCATCCTGACACACACCAACCTGACACACAACAACCTGACACACACCAACCTGATACACACCAATCTGACACACACCAATCTCACACACATAAACCTGACACACTCCAGACTGAAACCCTCCAGACTGACACAAACCACCCTGACACACACCACCCTGACACACACCAACCTGACGCACAACAACCTGACACACACCAACCTGACATGCTCCAACCCTACATGCTCCAACCTGACACGCACCATCCTGACACACACCAACCTGACACACACCAACCTGACACACACCACCTCACACACACAAACCTGACACACTCCAGACTGACACACACCAACCTGACACACACCAACCTGACATGCACCAACATGACACACACTAACCTGACACACACCAACCTGACACACACCAACCTGACATGCACCAACCTGACACGCACCAACCTGACACACACCAACCTGACATGCTCCAACCTGACACACACCAACCTGACACACACCAACCTGATACACACCAACCTGACCCACACCAAACTGATACACACCAACCTGATACACGCCAACCTGACACACACCAACGTGACACACACCAACCTGACGCACACCATCCTGACACACACCAACATGACATGCACCATCCTGACAGACAACAACCTGACACACACAAACCTGACATGCATCAACCTGACACGCACCATCCTGACATGCTCCAACCTGTCACGAACCATCCTGACACGCACCAACCTGACATACACCAACCTGACACACACCAACCTGACAGACAACAACCTGACACACACCAACCTGATATTCTCCAACCTGACAGCTCCAACCGGACTCACACTAGACTGACACACACCAACCTGATAAGCACCAACCTGACAGGCAGCATCCTGACAGACAACAACCTGACACACACCAACCTGACACGCATCAACCTGACACGCACCATCCTGACACACACCATCCTGATGACACAAACCGGACACGCACCAACCTCACACACACCAACCTCACACACACAAACCTGACACACTCCAGATTGACACGCACCATCCTGACACACACCATCCTGACACACACCATCCTGACACACACCAACCTGACATACGCCAACCTGACACACACCAGACTGACAGACAGTAACCTGACACACACCAACCTGACACACACCAACCTGACACACTCCAATTTGACGCACACAAACCTGACACTCACGAACCTGACACACACCAACCTGACACGCAACAACCTGACATGCTCCAACCTGACATGCTCCAACCTGACACACATCATCCTGACATACACCAACCTGACACACACCAACCTGACACACAACAACCTGACACACACCAACCTGACACGCACCATTCTGACACACGCCATCCTGACATACACCAACCTGACACACACCAACCTGACAAGCTCCAACCTGACACACACCAACCTGACATATACCAACCTGACACACATCAACCTGACATGCACCAACCTGACACACACCAACCTTTCACGCACCAACCTGACACGCACCAACCTGACACACACCAACCTGACATGCTCCAACCTGACATGCTCCAACTTGACACACATCATCCTGACACACACCAACCTGTCACACACCAACTTGACACACACCAACCTGATATGCTACAACCTGATATGCTACAACCTGACATGCTCCATCCTGACACACACCATCCTGACACACACCAACCTGACATACGCCAACCTGACACACACCAGACTGACACACAATAACCTGACACACACCAACCTGAAACACACCAACCTGACACACTCCAATCTGACGCACACAAACCTGACACTCACGAACCTGACACACACCAACCTGACACGCAACAACCTGACACACACCAACCTGACACACACCAACCTGACACACACCAACCTGACATGCACCAACCTGACACGCACCAACCTGACACACACCAACCTGACATGCTCCAACCTGAAACACACCAACCTGACACACACCAACCTGATACACACCAACCTGTCACACACCAAACTGATACACACCAACCTGATACACACCAACCTGATATGCTACAATCTGATATGCTACACCTGACACGCCCCAACCTGACACACACCACACTGACACACACCAACCTGACACACACCAACCTGACATGCTCCAACCTGACACGCACCATCCTGACACGCACCAACCTGACATACACCAACCTGACACACACTAACCTGACAGACACCAACCTGACACACACCAACCTAATATGCTCCAACCTGACAGCTCCAACCGGACTCACACTAGACTGACACACACCAAAATGACAAGCACCAACCTGACAGGCACCATCCTGACAGACAACAACCTGACACACACCAACCTGACACGCATCAACTTGACACGCACTATGCTGACACACACCATCCTGATACACATCATCCTGACACACACAAACCTGACACGCACCAACCTCACACACACCAACCTCAAACACACAAACCTGACACACTCCAGATTGACACGCACCATCCTGACACACACCAACCTGACACACACCAACCTGACACACACCAACCTGACATGCTCCAACTTTACATGCTCTAACCTGACACGCATCATCCTGACACACACCAACCTGACACACACCAACCTGACACACACCACCTCACACACACAAACCTGACCCACTCCAGACTGACACGCACAATCCTGACACACACCAACCTGACACACACCAACCTGATATGGTACAATCTGATATGCTACACCTGACACGCCCCAACCTGACACACACCAGACTGACACACACCAACCTGACACACACCACACTGACACAGACCAACCTGACACACACCGACCTGATATGGTACAATCTAATATGCTACACCTGACATGCTCCAACCTGACGCGCACCATCCTGACACACACCAACCTGACAAGCACCAACCTGACAGGCACCATTCTGACAGACAACAACCTGACACACACCAACCTGATATGCTCCAACCTGACAGCTCCAACCGGACTCACACTAGACTGACACACACCAACCTGACAAGCACCAACCTGACAGGCACCATTCTGACAGACAACAACCTGACACACACCAACCTGACACGCACCATCCTGACACACACCATCCTGACACACACCATCCTGACACACACAAACCTGACACGCACCAACCTCACACACACCAACCTCACACACACAAACCTGACACACTCCAGATTGACACGCACCATCCTGACACACACCAACCTGATATGCTCCGACCTGACACACACCAACCTGACACACACTAACCTGATATGCTACAAGCTGACACACACCAACCTGACACGCACCAACCTGACACACACCAACTTGACACACACCAACCTGATATGCTACAACCTGACATGCTCCATCCTGACACATACCATTCTGACACACACCATCCTGACACACACCAACCTGACATACGCCAACCTGACACACACCAGACTGACACACACTAACCTGACAAACACCAACCTGAAACACACCAACCTGACAAACTCCAATCTGACGCACACAAACCTGACACACACAAACCTGACACGCACCAACCTGACACACACCAACCTGACATGCACCAACCTGACACACACAAACCTGACACACACGAACCTGACACGCACCAACCTGACACACACCAACCTGACATGCACCAACCTGACACGCACCAACCTGACACACACCAACCTGACATGCTCCAACCTGACACACACCAACCTGACACACACCAACCTGATACACACCAACCTGACACACACCAAACTGATACACACCAACCTGACACACACCAAACTGATACACACCAACCTGATATACAACAACCTGACACACACCAACCTGACACACACCAACCTGATGCACATCATCCTGACACACACCAACGTGACATGCACCATCCTGACAGACAACAACCTGACACACACAAACCTGACATGCATCAACCTGACACACACCATCCTGACACACACCATCCTGACACACACAAACCTGACACACACCAACCTGACACGCACCAACCTGACACACACCAACCTGACACACACCAACCTGACACACACTAACCTGATATGCTAATATCCGATATGCTACACCTGACACGCCCCAACCTGACACACACCACAATGACACACACCAACCTGACACACACCAACCTGACATGCTCCAACCTGACACGCACCATCCTGACACGCCCCAACCTGACATACACCAACCTGACACACACCAAACTGACAGACACCAACCTGACACACACCAACCTGATAAGCACCAACCTGACAGGCACCATTCTGACAGACAACAACCTGACACACACCAACCTGACATGCACCATCCTGACACACACCAACCTGACACACACCAAACTGACACACAACAACCTGACACACACCAACCTGACACACACCAACCTGACATACACCAACCTGACACACACCAACCTGACACACACCAACCTGATATGCTACAACCTGACACGCTCCAACCTGACACACAACAGCCTGACACACACCAAACTGACACACACCTGACTGACATACACCAACCTGACACACAACAACCTGACATGCTCCAACCTGACACACACCAACCTGACACACAACAACCTGACCCACACCAACCTGACACAATCCAACCTGATACACACCAATCTGACACACACCAATCTCACACACACAAACCTGACACACTCCAGACTGACACCCTCCAGACTGACACACACCACCCTGACACACACCACCCTGACGCACACCAACCTGACACACACCAACCTGACATGCTACAACCTGATATGCTACAACCTGATATGCTACCACCTGACACGCTCCAACCTGATATGCTACAACCTAACATGCTCCAACCTGACAAACACCAGGCTGACACACACCAACCTGACACACACCAATCTGACAAGCTCCAACCTGACACGCACCATCCTGACACACACCAACCTGACATACACCAACCTGACACACACCAACCTGACACACACCAACCTGACACACACCAACCTGATAGGCTACAACTTGACACGCTCCAACCTGACACACGCCAACCTGACACACACCAGACTGACACACACCAACCTGACACACAACAACCTGACATGCTCCAACGTGACACACACCAACCTGACACACAACAACCTGACACACACCAACCTGACACACACCAACCTGATACACACCAATCTGACACCCACCAATCTCACACACACAAACCTGACAAAACTCCAGACTGAAACCCTCCAGACTGACACACACCACCCTGACACACACCACCCTGACACACACCAACCTGACGCACACCAACCTGACACACACCACCCTGACACACACCAACCTGACGCACACCAACCTGACACATACCAACCTGACATGCTCCAACCTGACATGCTCCAACCTTACATGCTCCAACCTGACACGCACCATCCTGACACACACCAAACTGACACGCACCAACCTGACACACACTAACATGACATGCTCCAACATGACATGCTCCAACCTGACACATACCATCCTGACACACACCATCCTGACACACACCAACCTGATACACTCCACCCTGACACACACCAACCTGACACTCACCATCCTGACACACACCAACCTGACATACGCCAACCTGACACACACCAGACTGACACACACCAACCTGACACACACCAACCTGACCCACACCAACCTGATACACTCCAATCTGACGCACACAAACCTGACACACACCAACCTGACACACACCAACCTGACACACACCAACCTGACATGCACCAACCTGACACACACCAACCTGACACACACCAACCTGACATGCACCAACCTGACACACACCAACCTGACACACACCAACCTGACACACACCAACCTGATATGCTACAATCCGATATGCTACACCTGATACGCCCCAACCTGACACACACCACAATGACACACACCAACCTGACACACACCAACCTGACATGCTCCAACCTGACACGCACCATCCTGACACGCACCAACCTGACATACACCAACCTGACACACACCAACCTGACAGACACCAACCTGACACACACCAACCTGATATGCTCCAACCTGACAGCTCCAACCGGACTCACACTAGACTGACACACACCAAAATGACAAGCACCAACCTGACAGGCACCATCCTGACAGACAACAACCTGACACACACCAACCTGACATGCTCCAACGTGACACACACCAACCTGACACACAACAACCTGACACACACCAACCTGACACACACCAACCTGATACACACCAATCTGACACCCACCAATCTCACACACACAAACCTGACAAAACTCCAGACTGAAACCCTCCAGACTGACACACACCACCCTGACACACACCACCCTGACACACACCAACCTGACGCACACCAACCTGACACACACCACCCTGACACACACCAACCTGACGCACACCAACCTGACACATACCAACCTGACATGCTCCAACCTGACATGCTCCAACCTTACATGCTCCAACCTGACACGCACCATCCTGACACACACCAAACTGACACGCACCAACCTGACACACACTAACATGACATGCTCCAACATGACATGCTCCAACCTGACACACACCATCCTGACACACACCATCCTGACACACACCAACCTGATACACTCCACCCTGACACACACCAACCTGACACTCACCATCCTGACACACACCAACCTGACATACGCCAACCTGACACACACCAGACTGACACACACCAACCTGACACACACCAACCTGACCCACACCAACCTGATACACTCCAATCTGACGCACACAAACCTGACACACACCAACCTGACACACACCAACCTGACACACACCAACCTGACATGCACCAACCTGACACACACCAACCTGACACACACCAACCTGACATGCACCAACCTGACACACACCAACCTGACACACACCAACCTGACACACACCAACCTGATATGCTACAATCCGATATGCTACACCTGATACGCCCCAACCTGACACACACCACAATGACACACACCAACCTGACACACACCAACCTGACATGCTCCAACCTGACACGCACCAACCTGACACGCACCAACCTGACATACACCAACCTGACACACACCAACCTGACAGACACCAACCTGACACACACCAACCTGATATGCTCCAACCTGACAGCTCCAACCGGACTCACACGAGACTGACACACACCAACCTGATAAGCACCAACCTGACAGGCACCATTCTGACAGACAACAACCTGACACACACCAACCTGACACGCACCATCCTGACACACACCAACCTGACACACACCAAACTGACACACAACAACCTGACACACACCAACCTGACACACACCAACCTGACATACACCAACCTCACACACCAACTTGACACACACCAACCTGACACACACCAACCTGACACGCTCCAACCTGACACACAACAACTTGACACACACCAAACTGACACACACCAGACTGACATACACCAACCTGACACACAACAACCTGACATGCTCCAACCTGACACACACCAACCTGACACACAACATCCTGACCCACACCAACCTGACACAATCCAACCTGATACACACCAATCTGACACACACCAATCTCACACACACAAACCTGACACACTCCAGACTGACACCCTCCAGACTGACACACACCACCCTGACACACACCACCCTGACGCACACCAACCTGACACACACCAACCTGACATGCTACAACCTGATATGCTACAACCTGATATGCTACCACCTGACACGCTCCAACCTGATATGCTACAACCTAACATGCTCCAACCTGACAAACACCAGGCTGACACACACCAACCTGACACACACCAACCTGACAAGCTCCAACCTGACACACACCATCCTGACACACACCAACCTGACATACACCAACATGACACACACCAACCTGACACACAACAACCTGACACACACCAACCTGACACACACCAACCTGATAGGCTACAACTTGACACGCTCCAACCTGACACACGCCAACCTGACACACACCAGACTGACACACACCAACCTGACACACAACAACCTGACATGCTCCAACGTGACACACACCAACCTGACACACACCAACCTGACACACACCACCTCACACACACAAACCTGACACACTCCAGACTGACACGCACAATCCTGACACACACCAACCTGACACACACCAACCTGATATGGTACAATCTGATATGCTACACCTGACACGCCCCAACCTGACACACACCAGACTGACACACACCAACCTGACACACACCACACTGACACAGACCAACCTGACACACACCGACCTGATATGGTACAATCTAATATGCTACACCTGACATGCTCCAACCTGACGCGCACCATCCTGACACACACCAACCTGACAAGCACCAACCTGACAGGCACCATTCTGACAGACAACAACCTGACACACACCAACCTGATATGCTCCAACCTGACAGCTCCAACCGGACTCACACTAGACTGACACACACCAACCTGACAAGCACCAACCTGACAGGCACCATTCTGACAGACAACAACCTGACACACACCAACCTGACACGCACCATCCTGACACACACCATCCTGACACACACCATCCTGACACACACAAATCTGACACGCACCAACCTCACACACACCAACCTCACACACACAAACCTGACACACTCCAGATTGACACGCACCATCCTGACACACACCAACCTGATATGCTCCGACCTGACACACACCAACCTGACACACACTAACCTGATATGCTACAAGCTGACACACGCCAACCTGACACACACCAACCTGACACACACCAACTTGACACACACCAACCTGATATGCTACAACCTGACATGCTCCATCCTGACACATACCATTCTGACACACACCATCCTGACACACACCAACCTGACATACGCCAACCTGACACACACCAGACTGACACACACTAACCTGACAAACACCAACCTGAAACACACCAACCTGACAAACTCCAATCTGACGCACACAAACCTGACACACACAAACCTGACACGCACCAACCTGACACACACCAACCTGACATGCACCAACCTGACACACACAAACCTGACACACACCAACCTGACACGCACCAACCTGACACACACCAACCTGACATGCACCAACCTGACACGCACCAACCTGACACACACCAACCTGACATGCTCCAACCTGACACACACCAACCTGACACACACCAACCTGATACACACCAACCTGACACACACCAAACTGATACACACCAACCTGACACACACCAAACTGATACACACCAACCTGATATACACCAACCTGACACACACCAACCTGACACACACCAACCTGATGCACATCATCCTGACACACACCAACGTGACATGCACCATCCTGACAGACAACAACCTGACACACACAAACCTGACATGCATCAACCTGACACACACCAACCTGACACACACCATCCTGACACACACAAACCTGACACACACAAACCTGACACGCACCAACCTGACACACACCAACCTGACACACACCAACCTGACACACACTAACCTGATATGCTAATATCCGATATGCTACACCTGACACGCCCCAACCTGACACACACCACAATGACACACACCAACCTGACACACACCAACCTGACATGCTCCAACCTGACACGCACCATCCTGACACGCCCCAACCTGACATACACCAACCTGACACACACCAAACTGACAGACACCAACCTGACACACACCAACCTGATAAGCACCAACCTGACAGGCACCATTCTGACAGACAACAACCTGACACACACCAACCTGACATGCACCATCCTGACACACACCAACCTGACACACACCAAACTGACACACAACAACCTGACACACACCAACCTGACACACACCAACCTGACATACACCAACCTGACACACACCAACCAGACACACACCAACCTGATATGCTACAACCTGACACGCTCCAACCTGACACACAACAACCTGACACACACCAAACTGACACACACCTGACTGACATACACCAACCTGACACACAACAACCTGACATGCTCCAACCTGACACACACCAACCTGACACACAACAACCTGACCCACACCAACCTGACACAATCCAACCTGATACACACCAATCTGACACACACCAATCTCACACACACAAACCTGACACACTCCAGACTGACACCCTCCAGACTGACACACACCACCCTGACACACACCACCCTGACGCACACCAACCTGACACACACCAACCTGACATGCTACAACCTGATATGCTACAACCTGATATGCTACCACCTGACACGCTCCAACCTGATATGCTACAACCTAACATGCTCCAACCTGACAAACACCAGGCTGACACACACCAACCTGACACACACCAACCTAACAAGCTCCAACCTGACACGCACCATCCTGACACACACCAACCTGACATACACCAACCTGACACACACCAACCTGACACACACCAACCTGACACACACCAACCTGATAGGCTACAACTTGACACGCTCCAACCTGACACACGCCAACCTGACACACACCAGACTGACACACACCAACCTGACACACAACAACCTGACATGCTCCAACGTGACACACACCAACCTGACACACAACAACCTGACACACACCAACCTGACACACACCAACCTGATACACACCAATCTGACACCCACCAATCTCACACACACAAACCTGACAAAACTCCAGACTGAAACCCTCCAGACTGACACACACCACCCTGACACACACCACCCTGACACACACCAACCTGACGCACACCAACCTGACACATACCAACCTGACATGCTCCAACCTGACATGCTCCAACCTTACATGCTCCAACCTGACACGCACCATCCTGACACACACCAAACTGACGCGCACCAACCTGACACACACTAACATGACATGCTCCAACATGACATGCTCCAACCTGACACACACCATCCTGACACACACCATCCTGACACACACCAACCTGATACACTCCACCCTGACACACACCAACCTGACACTCACCATCCTGACACACACCAACCTGACATACGCCAACCTGACACACACCAGACTGACACACACCAACCTGACACACACCAACCTGACCCACACCAACCTGATACACTCCAATCTGACGCACACAAACCTGACACACACCAACCTGACACACACCAACCTGACACACACCAACCTGACATGCACCAACCTGACACACACCAACCTGACACACACCAACCTGACATGCACCAACCTGACACACACCAACCTGACACACACCAACCTGACACACACCAACCTGATATGCTACAATCCGATATGCTACACCTGATACGCCCCAACCTGACACACACCACAATGACACACACCAAACTGACACACACCAACCTGACATGCTCCAACCTGACACGCACCATCGTGACACGCACCAACCTGACATACACCAACCTGACACACACCAACCTGATATGCTCCAACCTGACAGCTCCAACCGGACTCACACGAGACTGACACACACCAACCTGATAAGCACCAACCTGACAGGCACCATTCTGACAGACAACAACCTGACACACACCAACCTGACACGCACCATCCTGACACACACCAACCTGACACACACCAAACTGACACACAACAACCTGACACACACCAACCTGACACACACCAACCTGACATACACCAACCTGACACACACCAACTTGACACACACCAACCTGACACACACCAACCTGACACGCTCCAACCTGACACACAACAACTTGACACACACCAAACTGACACACACCAGACTGACATACACCAACCTGACACACAACAACCTGACATGCTCCAACCTGACACACACCAAAATGACACACAACATCCTGACCCACACCAACCTGACACAATCCAACCTGATACACACCAATCTGACACACACCAATCTCACACACACAAACCTGACACACTCCAGACTGACACCCTCCAGACTGACACACACCACCCTGACACACACCACCCTGACGCACACCAACCTGACACACACCAACCTGACATGCTACAACCTGATATGCTACAACCTGATATGCTACCACCTGACACGCTCCAACCTGATATGCTACAACCTAACATGCTCCAACCTGACAAACACCAGGCTGACACACACCAACCTGACACACACCAACCTGACAAGCTCCAACCTGACACGCACCATCCTGACACACACCAACCTGACATACACCAACATGACACACACCAACCTGACACACACCAACCTGACACACACCAACCTGATAGGCTACAACTTGACACGCTCCAACCTGACACACGCCAACCTGACACACACCAGACTGACACACACCAACCTGACACACAACAACCTGACATGCTCCAACGTGACACACACCAACCTGACACACAACAACCTGACACACACCAACCTGACACACACCAACCTGATACACACCAATCTGACACCCACCAATCTCACACACACAAACCTGACACACTCCAGACTGAAACCCTCCAGACTGACACACACCACCCTGACACACACCACCCTGACACACACCAACCTGACGCACACCAACCTGACACATACCAACCTGACATGCTCCAACCTGACATGCTCCAACCTTACATGCTCCAACCTGACACGCACCATCCTGACACACACCAACCTGACACACACCACCCTGACACACACCGACCTGACATGCTCCGACCTGACACGCACCATCCTGACACACACCAACCTGACACACACCAAACTGACACACACCACCTCACACACACCAACTTGACATGCTCCAACCTGACATGCTCCAACCTGACACTCACCATCCTGACACACACCAACCTGAAATAAATCAACCTGACATGCACCAACCTGACACGCACCAACCTGACACACACTAACATGACATGCTCCAACGTGACATGCTCCAACCTGACACACACCATCCTGACACACACCATGCTGACACACACCAACCTGACACACTCCACCCTGACACACACCACCCTGACACTCACCAACCTGACAAGCTCCAACCTGACACGCACCAAACTGACACACACCAACCTGACATGTTCCAACCTGACATGCTCCAACCTGACACACATAATCCTGACACACACCAACCTGTCACACACCAACTTGACACACACCAACCTGATATGCTACAACCTGATATGCTACAACCTGACATGCTCCACCCTGACACACACCATCCTGACACACACCAACCTGACATACGCCAACCTGACACACACCAGACTGACACACACTAACCTGACACAAACCAACCTGACCCACACCAACCTGATACACTCCAATCTGACGCACACAAACCTGACACACACCAACCTGACACACACCAACCTGACACACACCAACCTGACATGCACCAACCTGACACACACCAACCTGACACACACCAACCTGACATGCACCAACCTGACACGCACCAACCTGACACACACCAACCTGACATGCTCCAACCTGACACACACCAACCTGACACACACCAACCTGATACACACCAACCTGACACACACCAAACAGATACATACCAACCTGATACACACCAACCTGACACACACCAACCTGACCCACACCAACCTGACGCACACCATCCTGACACACACCTACGTGACGTGCACCATCCTGACACACACAAACCTGACACACATCAACCTGACACGCACCTTCCTGACACACACCATCCTGACACACACCATCCTGACACACACAAACCTGACACGCACCAACCTCACACACACCACCTCACACACACAAACCTGACACACTCCAGACTGATACGCACCATCCTGACACACACCAACCTGACACACACCAACCTGACACACACCAACCTGATATGCTACAATCCGATATGCTATATCTGACACGCCCCAACGTGACACACACCACACTGACACACACCAACCTGACACACACCAACCTGACATGCTCCAACCTGACACACACCATCCTGACACGCACCAACCTGACATACACCAACCTGACACACACTAACCTGACAGACACCAACCTGACACACGCCAACCTGATATGCTCCAACCTGACAGCTCCAAACGGACTCACACTAGACTGACACACACCAACCTGACAAGCACCAACCTGACAGGCACCATCCTGACAGACAACAACCTGACACACACCATCCTGACACACACCATTCTGACACACACCAACCTCACACACACCAACCTCACACACACAAACCTGACACACTCCAGATTGACACGCATCATCCTGACACACACCAACCTGACACACACCAACCTGATATGCTACAACCTGATATGTTACAACCTGATATGCTACAACCTGACATGCTCCAACCTGATATGCTACAACCTAACATGCTCCAACCTGACAAACACCATCCTGACACACACCAACCTGATATGCTACAACCTGACACACACCAACCTGATATGCTACAAGCTGACACACTCCAACCTGACAAACACCAGACTGACACTCACCAACCGGACAAGCTCCAACCTGACACGCACCATCCTGACACACACCAACCTGTCACACACCTACCTGACACACACCAACCTGACATGCTCCAACCTGACATGCTCCAACCTGACACACACCCTCCTGACACACACCAACCAGTCACACACCAACGTGACACACACCAACCTGATATGCTACAACCTGATATGCTACAACCTGACATGCTCCATCCTGACACACACCATCCTGACACACACCAACCTGACATCCGCCAACCTGACACACACCAGACTGACACACACTAACCTGACACACACCAACCTGACACACACCAACCTGACACACACCAACCTGACATGCACCAACCTGACACACACCAACCGGACACACACCAACCTGACATGCTCCAACCTGATACACACCAACCTGACACACACCAAACTGATAAACACCAACCTGATACATTCCAACCTGACACACACCAACCTGATAGGCTACAACCTGACACGCTCCAACCTGACATACACCAACCTGACACACACCAACCTGACACGCACCATCCTGACACACACCATCCTGACACACACCATCCTGACACACACAAACCTGACACGCACCAACCTCACACACACCACCTCACACACACCAACCTGACACACTCCAGATTGACACGCACCAACCTGACACACACCAACCTGACACACACCAACCTGATATGCTACAATTCAATATGCTATACCTGACACGCCCCAACCTGACACACACCACACTGACACACACCAACCTGACACACACCAACCTGACATGCTCCAACCTGACACGCACCATCCTGACACGCACCAACCTGACATGCTCCAACCTGACACACATAATCCTGACACACACCAACCTGTCACACACCAACTTGACACACACCAACCTGATATGCTACAACCTGATATGCTACAACCTGACATGCTCCACCCTGACACACACCATCCTGACACACACCAACCTGACATACGCCAACCTGACACACACCAGACTGACACACACTAACCTGACACAAACCAACCTGACCCACACCAACCTGATACACTCCAATCTGACGCACACAAACCTGACACACACCAACCTGACACACACCAACCTGACACACACCAACCTGACATGCACCAACCTGACACACACCAACCTGACACACACCAACCTGACATGCACCAACCTGACACGCACCAACCTGACACACACCAACCTGACATGCTCCAACCTGACACACACCAACCTGACACACACCAACCTGATACACACCAACCTGACACACACCAAACAGATACATACCAACCTGATACACACCAACCTGACACACACCAACCTGACCCACACCAACCTGACGCACACCATCCTGACACACACCTACGTGACGTGCACCATCCTGACAGACAACAACCTGACACACACAAACCTGACACACATCAACCTGACACGCACCATCCTGACACACACCATCCTGACACACACCATCCTGACACACACAAACCTGACACGCACCAACCTCACACACACCACCTCACACACACAAACCTGACACACTCCAGACTGATACGCACCATCCTGACACACACCAACCTGACACACACCAACCTGACACACACCAACCTGATATGCTACAATCCGATATGCTATATCTGACACGCCCCAACATGACACACACCACACTGACACACACCAACCTGACACACACCAACCTGACATGCTCCAACCTGACACACACCATCCTGACACGCACCAACCTGACATACACCAACCTGACACACACTAACCTGACAGACACCAACCTGACACACGCCAACCTGATATGCTCCAACCTGACAGCTCCAAACGGACTCACACTAGACTGACACACACCAACCTGACAAGCACCAACCTGACAGGCACCATCCTGACAGACAACAACCTGACACACACCATCCTGACACACACCATTCTGACACACACCAACCTCACACACACCAACCTCACACACACAAACCTGACACACTCCAGATTGACACGCATCATCCTGACACACACCAACCTGACACACACCAACCTGATATGCTACAACCTGATATGTTACAACCTGATATGCTACAACCTGACATGCTCCAACCTGATATGCTACAACCTAACGTGCTCCAACCTGACAAACACCATCCTGACACACACCAACCTGATATGCTACAACCTGACACACACCAACCTGATATGCTACAAGCTGACACACTCCAACCTGACAAACACCAGACTGACACTCACCAACCGGACAAGCTCCAACCTGACACGCACCATCCTGACACACACCAACCTGTCACACACCTACCTGACACACACCAACCTGACATGCTCCAACCTGACATGCTCCAACCTGACACACACCCTCCTGACACACACCAACGTGACACACACCAACCTGATATGCTACAACCTGATATGCTACAACCCGACATGCTCCATCCTGACACACACCATCCTGACACACACCAACCTGACATCCGCCAACCTGACACACACCAGACTGACACACACTAACCTGACACACACCAACCTGACACACACCAACCTGACACACACCAACCTGACATGCACCAACCTGACACACACCAACCGGACACACACCAACCTGACATGCTCCAACCTGATACACACCAACCTGACACACACCAAACTGATAAACACCAACCTGATACACACCAAACTGACAAACACCAACTGGAGGCACACCATCCTGACACACACCAACGTGACATGCACCATCCTGACAGACAACAACCTGACACACACAAACCTGACATGCATCAACCTGACACGCACCATCCTGACACACACCATCCTGACACACACCATCCTGACACACACAAACCTGACACGCACCAACCTCACACACACCACCTCACACACACAAACCTGACACACTCCAGACTGACACGCACCATCCTGACACAAACCATCCTGACACACACCATCCTGACACACACCAACCTGATATGCTACAATCTGAAATGCTACACCTGACACGCTCCAACCTGACACACACCACACTGACACACACCAACCTGACACACACCAACCTGACATGCTCCAACCTGGCACGCACCATCCTGACACGCACCAACCTGACATACACCAACCTGACACACACAAACCTGACAGACACCAACCTGACACACACAAACCTGATATGCTCCAACCTGACAGCTCCAACCGGACTCACACTAGACTGACACACACCAACCTGACAAGCACCAACCTGACAGGCACCATCCTGACAGACAACAACCTGACACACACCAACCTGACACGCATCAACTTGACACGCACTATCCTGACACACACCATCCTGACACACATCATCCTGACACACACAAACCTGACACGCACCAACCTCACACACACCAACCTCAGACACACAAACCTGACACACTCCAGATTGACACGCACCATCCTGACACACACCAAACTGACACACACCAACCTGATATGCTACAACCTGATATGCTACAACCTGATATGCTACAACCTGACACGCTCCAACCTGATATGCTACAACCTGATATGCTACAACCTGATATGCAACAACCTAACACGCTCCAACCTGACAAACACCAGGCTGACACACACCAAACTGACAAGCTCCAACCTAACACGCACCATCCTGACACACACCAACCTGACATACACCAACCTGACACACACCAACCTGATAGGCTACAACCTGACACGCTCCAACCTGACATACACCAACCTGACACACACCAACCTGACACACACCAACCTGACACACACCAACCTGATATGCTACAACCTGACACGCTCCAACCTGACACACCCCAACCTGGCACACACCAAACTGACACACACCAGACTGACATACACCAACCTGACACACAACAACCTGACCCACACCAACCTGACACAATCCAACCTGATACACACCAATCTGACACACACCAATCTCACACACACAAACCTGACACACTCCAGACTGACACCCTCCAGACTGACACACACCACCCTGACACACACCACCCTGACGCACACCAACCTGACACACACCAACCTGACATGCTACAACCTGATATGCTACAACCTGATATGCTACCACCTGACACGCTCCAACCTGATATGCTACAACCTAACATGCTCCAACCTGACAAACACCAGGCTGACACACACCAACCTGGCACACGCCAACCTGACAAGCTCCAACCTGACACGCACCATCCTGACACACACCAACCTGACACACACCAACATGACACACACCAACCTGACACACAACAACCTGACACACACCAACCTGACACACACCAACCTGATAGGCTACAACCTGACACGCTCCAACCTGACACACGCCAACCTGACACACACCAGACTGACACACACCAACCTGACACACAACAACCTGACATGCTCCAACGTGACACACACCAACCTGACACACAACAACATGACACACACCAACCTGACACACACCAACCTGATACACATCAATCTGACACCCACCAATCTCACACACATAAACCTGACACACTCCAGACTGAACCCCTCCAGACGGACACACACCACCCTGACACACACCAACCTGACACACACCAACCTGACGCACACCAACCTGACACACACCAACCTGACATGCTCCAACCTGACATGCTCCAACCTTACATGCTCCAACCTGACACGCACCATCCTGACACACACCAACCTGACACACACCAACCTGACACACACCAACCTGACATGCTCCAACCTTACATGCTCCAACCTGACACACACCATCCTGACACACACCAACCTGACACACACCACCTCACACACACAAACCTGACACACTCCAGTCTGACACACACCAACCTGACACGCACCAACCTGACACACACCAACCTGACATGCTCCAACCTGACACACACCAACCTGACACACACCAACCTGATACACACCAAACTGATACACACCCAGCTGATACACGCCAACCTGACACACACCAACGTGACACAAACCAACCTGACGCACACCATCCTGACACACACCAACGTGACATGCACCATCCTGACAGACAACAACCTGACACACACCAACCTGATATGCTCCAACCTGACAGCTCCAACCGGACTCACACTAGACTGACACACACCAACCTGACAAGCACCAACCTGACAGGCACCATCCTGACAGACAACAACCTGACACACACCAACCTGACACACACCAACCTGACACGCACCATCCTGACACACACCATCCTGACACACACAAACCGGACACGCACCAACCTCACACACACCAACCTCACACACACAAACCTGACACACTCCAGATTGACACGCACAATCCTGACACACACCAACCTGATATGCTACAAGCTGACACACTCCAACCTGACAAACACCAGACTGACACACACCAACCTGACAAGCTCCAACCTGACACGCACCATTCTGACACACACCCTCCAGACATACGCCAACCTGACACACACCAACCTGACACACAATAACCTGACACACACCAACCTGACACGCACCATTCTGACACACACCATCCTGACATACACCAACCTGACACACATCAACCTGACAAGCTCCAACCTGACACACACCAACCTGACATACACCAACCTGACACACATCAACCTGACATGCACCAACCTGACACACACCAACCTTTCACGCACCAACCTGACACGCACCAACCAGACACACACCAACCTGACATGCTCCAACCTGACATGCTCCAACCTGACACACATCATCCTGACACACACCAACCTGTCACACACCAACTTGACACACACCAACCTGATATGCTACAACCTGACATGCTCCATCCTGACACACACCATCCTGACACACACCAACCTGACATACGCCAACCTGACACACACCAGACTGACACACACAAACCTGACACTCACGAACCTGACACACACCAACCTGACACGCACCAACCTGACACACACCAACCTGACAGACACCAACCTGACACACACCAACCTGACATGCACCAACCTGACACGCACCAACATGACACACACCAACCTGACATGCTCCAACCTGACACACACCAACCTGACACACACCAACCTGATACACACCAACCTGACACACACCAAACTGACACACACCAACCTGATACACACCAACCTGACACACACCAAACTGACACACACCAACCTGACGCACACCATCCTGACACACACCAACGTGACATGCACCATCCTGACAGACAACAACCTGACACACACAAACCTGACATGCATCAACCTGACACGCACCATCCTGACACACACCATCCTGACACACACCAACCTGACACGCACCAACCTCACACACACCACCTCACACACACAAACCTGACAAACTCCAGACTGACATGCACCACCCTGACACACACCATCCTGACACACACCATCCTGACACACACCAACCTGATATGCTACAATCTGAAATGCTACACCTGACACGCTCCAACCTGACACACACCACACTGACACACACCAACCTGGCACACACCAACCTGACATGCTCCAACCTGACACGCACCATCCTGACACGCACCATCCTGACATACACCAACCTGACACACACCAACCTGATATGCTCCAACCTGACAGCTCCAACCGGACTTACACTAGACTGACAGACACCAACCTGACAAGTACCAACCTGACAGGCACCATCCTGACAGACAAAAAGCTGACACACTCCAACATGACAAACACCAGACTGACACACACCAACCTGACAAGCTCCAACCTGACACGCACCATTCTGACACACACCATCCAGACATACGCCAACCTGACACACACCAACCTGATACACAACAACCTAACACACACCAACCTGACACGCACCATTCTGACACACACCATCCTGACATACACCAACCTGACACACATCAACCTGACATGCACCAACCTGACACACACCAACCTGACATACACCAACCTGACACACATCAACCTGACATGCACCAACCTGACACACACCAACCATTCACGCACCAACCTGACACGCACCAACATGACACACACCAACCTGACATGCTCCAACCTGACATGCTCCAACCTGACACACATCATCCTGACACACACCAACCTGTCACACACCAACTTGACACACACCAACCTGATATGCTACAACCTGACATGCTCCATCCTGACACACACCATCCTGACACACACCAACCTGACATACGCCAACCTGACACACACCAGACTGACACACACAAACCTGACACTCACGAACCTGACACACACCAACCTGACACGCACCACCCTGACACACACCAATCTGACAGACACCAACCTGACACACACCAACCTGACATGCACCAACCTGACACGCACCAACATGACACACACCAACCTGACATGCTCCAACCTGACACACACCAACCTGACACACACCAACCTGATACACACCTACCTGACACACACCAAACTGATACACACCAACCTGATACACACCAACCTGACACACACCAAACTGACAAACACCAACCGGAGGCACACCATCCTGACACACACCAACGTGACATGCACCATCCTGACAGACAACAATCTGACACACACAAACCTGACATGCATCAACCTGACACGCACCATCCTGACACACACCATCCTGACACACACCATCCTGACACACACAAACCTGACACGCACCAACCTCACACACACCACCTCACACACACAAACCTGACACACTCCAGACTGACACGCACCATCCTGACACACACCATCCTGACACACACCATCCTGACACACACCAACCTGATATGCTACAATCTGAAATGCTACACCTGACACGCTCCAACCTGACACACACCACACTGACACACACCAACCTGACACACACCAACCTGACATGCTCCAACCTGGCACGCACCATCCTGACACGCACCAACCTGACATACACCAACCTGACACACACAAACCTGACAGACACCAACCTGACACACACAAACCTGATATGCTCCAACCTGACAGCTCCAACCGGACTCACACTAGACTGACACACACCAACCTGACAAGCACCAACCTGACAGGCACCATCCTGACAGACAACAACCTGACACACACCAACCTGACACGCATCAACTTGACACGCACTATCCTGACACACACCATCCTGACACACATCATCCTGACACACACAAACCTGACACGCACCAACCTCACACACACCAACCTCAGACACACAAACCTGACACACTCCAGATTGACACGCACCATCCTGACACACACCAAACTGACACACACCAACCTGATATGCTACAACCTGATATGCTACAACCTGATATGCTACAACCTGACACGCTCCAACCTGATATGCAACAACCTAACACGCTCCAACCTGACAAACACCAGGCTGACACACACCAAACTGACAAGCTCCAACCTAACACGCACCATCCTGACACACACCAACCTGACATACACCAACCGGACACACACCAACCTGACACACAACAACCTGACACACACCAACCCTGACACACACCAGACTGACATACACCAACCTGACACACAACAACCTGACATGCTCCAACCTGACACACACCAACCTGACACACAACAACCTGACCCACACCAAACTGACACACACCAACCTGATACACACCAATCTGACACACACCAATCTCACACACACAAACCTGACACAATCCAGACTGACACCCTCCAGCCTGACACACACCACCCTGACACACACCACCCTGACACACACCAACCTGACGCACACCAACCTGACACACACCAACCTGACATGCTCCAACCTGACATGCTCCAACCTTAAATGCTCCAACCTGACACGTACATTCCTGACACACACCAACCTGACACACACCACCCTGACACACACCAACCCGACATGCTCCAACCTGACACACTCCAGACTGACACGCACCATCCTGACACACACCAACCTGACACACAACAACCTGACACACACCAACCTGATACACACCAATCTGACACACACCAATCTCACACACATAAACCTGACACACTCCAGACTGAAACCCTCCAGACTGACACAAACCACCCTGACACACACCACCCCGACACACACCAACCTGACATGCTCCAACCTGACATGCTCCAACCTTACATGCTCCAACCTGACAGACACCACCCTGACACACACCACCCTGACATGCGCCAACATGACACACACTAACCTGACACACACCAACCTGACACACACCAACCTGACATGCACCAACCTGACACGCACCAACCTGACACACACCAACCTGACATGCTCCAACCTGACACACACCAACCTGACACACACCAACCTGATACACACCAACCTGACCCACACCAAACTGATACACACCAACCTGATACACGCCAACCTGACACGCATCAACCTGACACGCACCATTCTGACACACACCATCCTGACACACACCAAACTGACACACACCAACTTGACAAGCTCCAACCTGACACGCACCATCCTGACATACACCAACCTGACACACACCAACCTGACACACAAAAACCTGACATACACCAACCTGACACACACCAACCTGATATGCTACAACCTGACACGCTCCAACCTGACACACACCAACCTGACACACAAGAAACTGAAACACACCAACCTGACACACAACAACCTAACACACACCAGACTGACACACACCAATCTGACACACACCACCTCACACACACAAACCTGACGCACTCCAGACTGACACCCTCCAGATTGACACAAACCACCCTGACACACAGCACCCTGACACACACCAACCTGACACACACCCACCTGACACACACCACCTCACACACACAAACCTGACACACTCCAGACTGACACGCACCATCCTGACACACACCAACCTGACACACACCAACCTGATATGCTACAACCTGACACGCTCCAACCTGACACACACCAACTTGATACACACCAATCTGACACACACCAATCTCACACAAACAAACCTGACACACTCCAGACTGACACCCTCCAGACTGACACACACCACCCTGACACACACCAACCTGACGCACACCAACCTGATACACACCACCTCACACACACAAACCTGACACACTCCAGACTGACACGCACCATCCTGACACACACCAACCTGACACACATCAACCTGACACACACCAACCTGATATGCTACAATCTGATATGCTACACCTGACACGCCCCAACCTGACACACACCACACTGACACACACCAACCTGACACACACCAACCTGACATGCTCCAACGTGACATGCACCATCCTGACACACACCAACCTGACATACACCAACCTGACACACACGAACCTGACAGACACCATCCTGACACACACCAACCTGATATGCTCCAACCTGACAGCTCCAACCGGACTCACACTAGACTGACACACACCAACCTGACAGGCACCATCCTGACAGACAACCTGACACACCAACCTGACACGCATCAAGCTGACACGCACCATCCTGACACACACCATCCTGACACACACAAACCTGACATGCACCAACCTCACACACACCAACCTCACACACACAAACCTGACACACTCCAGATTGACACGCACCATCCTGACACACACCAACCTGACATACACCAACCTGACACACACCAACTTGACACACAAAAACCTGACATACACCAACCTGACACACACCAACCTGATATGCTACAACCTGACACGCACCAACCTGACACACACCAACCTGACACACACCATCCTGACACACACCATCCTGACACACACAAACCTGACATGCACCAACCTCACACACACCAACCTGATACACACCAACCTGTCACACACCAAACTGATACACACCAACCTGATACACACCAACCTGACACACACCAAACTGACACACACCAACCTGACGCACACCATCCTGACACACACCAACGTGACATGCACCATTTTGACAGAAAACAACCTGACACACACAAACCTGACATGCATCAACCTGACACGCACCATCCTGACACACACCATCCTGACACGCACAAACCTGACACGAACCAACCTCACACACACCACCTCACACACACAAACCTGACACAGTCCAGACTGACACGCACCATCCTGACACACACCATCCTGACACACACCAACCTGACACACACCAACCTGATATGCTACAATCTGATATGCTACACCTGACACGCCCCAACCTGACACACACCACACTGACACCCACCAACCTGACACACACCAACCTGACATGCTCCAACCTGACACGCACCATCCTGACTCACACCAACCTGACATACACCAACCTGACACACGCCAACCTGAAAGACACCAACCTGACACACACCAACCTGACATGCTCCAACCTGACAGCTCCATCCAGACTCACACTAGACTGACACACACCAACCTGACAAGCAACAACCTGACAGGCACCATCCTGACAGACAACAACCTGACACACACCATCCTGACACGCATCAACTTGACACGCACTATCCTGACACACACCATCCTGACACACATCATCCTGACACACACAAACCTGACACGCACCAACCTCACACACACCAACCTCAGACACACAAACCTGACACACTCCAGATTGACACGCACCATCCTGACACACACCAACCTGACACACACCAACCTGACACACACCAACCTGACATGCTCCAACCTTACATGCTCTAACCTGACACGCACCATCCTGACACACACCAACCTGACACACACCAACCTGACACCAACCACCTCACACACACAAACCTGACACACTCCAGACTGACACGCACCATCCTGACACACACCAACCTGACACACACCAACCTGATATGGTACAATCTGATATGCTACACCTGACACGCCCCAACCTGACACACACCAGACTGACACACACCAACCTGACACACACCACACTGACACACACCAACCTGACACACACCAACCTGACATGCTCCAAACTGACACGCACCATCCTGACACACACCAACCTGACATACACCAACATGACACACACCAACCTGACAGACACCAATCTGACACACACCAACCTGATATGCTCCAACCTGACAGCTCCAACCGGACTCACACTAGACTGACACACACCAACCTTACAAGCACCAACCTGACAGGCACCATCCTGACAGACAACAACCTGACACACACCAACCTGACACGCATCAACTTGACGCGCACTATCCTGACACACACCATCCTGACACACATCATCCTGACACACACAAACCTGACACGCACCAACCTCACACACACCAACCTGACACACACCAATCTGACACACACCAACCTGACATGCTCCAACCTGACACACACCAACCTGACACACACCAACCTGATACACACCAACCTGACACACACCAAACTGATACACACCAACCTGATATACACCAACCTGACACACACCAACCTGACACACACCAACCTGATGCACACCATCCTGACACACACCAACGTGACATGCACCATCCTGACAGACAACAACCTGACACACACAAACCTGACATGCATCAACCTGACACGCACCATCCTGACACGCACCAACCAGACACACACCAACCTGACACACACCAACCTGATATGCTACAATCCGATATGCTACACCAGACACGCCCCAACCTGACACACACCACAATGACACACACCAACCTGACACACACCAACCTGACATGCTCCAATCTGACACGCACCATCCTGACACGCACCAACCTGACACACACCAACCTGACATACGCCAACCTGACACACACCAGACTGACACACACTAACCTGACAAACACCAACCTGAAACACACCAACCTGACACACTCCAATCTGACGCACACAAACCTGACACACACAAACCTGACAGACACCAACCTGACACACACCAACCTGATATGCTCCAACCTGACAGCTCCAACCGGACTCACACGAGACTGACACACACCAACCTGATAAGCACCAACCTGACAGGCACCATTCTGACAGACAACAACCTGACACACACCTACCTGACATGCACCATCCTGACATACACCAACCTGACATACACCAACCTGACACACACCAAACTGACACACAACAACCTGACACACACCAACCTGATATGCTACAACTTGACACGCTCCAACCTGACACACACCAATCTGACACACAACAACCTGACACACACCAACCTGACACACACCAACCAGATACACACCAATCTGACACACACCAATCTCACACACACAAACTTGACACACTCCAGACTGACACCCTCCAGACTGACACACACCACCCTGACACACACCACCCGGACACACACCAACCTGACACACACCAACCTGACAAACACCAACCTGACATGCTCCAACCTGACATGCTCCAACCTTACATGCTCCAACCTGACACGCACCATCCTGACACACACCAACCTGACACACACCAACCTGACATGCTCCAACCTGACATGCTCCAACCTGACACTCACCATCCTGACACACACCAACCTGAAATACATCAACCTGACATGCACCAACCTGACACGCACCAGCCTGACACACACCAACCTGACATGCTCCAACCTGACATGCTCCAACCTGACACACACCATCCTGACACACACCAACCTGAGACACACCACCCTGACACACACCAACCTGACACTCACCAACCTGACACGCACCATCCTGACACACACCAACCTGAAATACGTCAACCTGACATGCACCAACCTGACACACACCAACCTGTCACACACCAACTTGACACACACCAACCTGATATGCTACAACCTGACATGCTACAACCTGACATGCTCCATCCTGACACACACCATCCTGACACACACCATCCTGACACACACCAACCTGACATACGCCAACCTGACACACACCAGACTGACACACACTAACCTGACACACACCAACCTGACACACACAAACCTGATACACTCCAATCTGAGGCACACAAACCTGACACACACCAACCTGACACACACCAACCTGACACACACCAACCTGACATGCACCAACCTGACACACAGCAACCTGACACACACCAACCTGACATGCACCAACCTGACACGCACCAACCTGACACACACCAACCTGACATGCTCCAACCTGACACACACCAACCTGACACACACCAACCGGATACACACCAACCTGAAACACACCAAGCTGATACATACCAACCTGATACACACCAACCTGACACACACCAACCTGACACTCACCAACCTGACGCATACCATCCTGACACACACCAACGTGACACGCACCATCCTGACACACACCATCCTGACACACACAAACCTGACACGCACCAACCTCACACACACCACCTCACACACACAAACCTGACAAACTCCAGACTGACATGCACCACCCTGACACACACCATCCTGACACACACCATCCTGACACACACCAACCTGATATGCTACAATCTGAAATGCTACACCTGACACGCTCCAACCTGACACACACCACACTGACACACACCAACCTGGCACACACCAACCTGACATGCTCCAACCTGACACGCACCATCCTGACACGCACCAACCTGACATACACCAACCTGACACACACCAACCTGATATGCTCCAACCTGACAGCTCCAACCGGACTTACACTAGACTGACAGACACCAACCTGACAAGTACCAACCTGACAGGCACCATCCTGACAGACAACAACCTGACACACACCAACCTGACACACATCAACCTGACACGCACCATCCTGACACACACCATCCTGACACGCACCATCCTGACACACACAAACCTGACACGCACCAACCTCACACACACCAACCTCACACACACAAACCTGACACACTCCAGATTGACACGCACCATCCTGACACACACCAACCTGATATGCTACAAGCTGACACACTCCAACATGACAAACACCAGACTGACACACACCAACCTGACAAGCTCCAACCTGACACGCACCATTCTGACACACACCATCCAGACATACGCCAACCTGACACACACCAACCTGATACACAACAACCTGACACACACCAACCTGACACGCACCATTCTGACACACACCATCCTGACATACACCAACCTGACACACATCAACCTGACATGCACCAACCTGACACACACCAACCTGACATACACCAACCTGACACACATCAACCTGACATGCACCAACCTGACACACACCAACCTTTCACGCACCAACCTGACACGCACCAACATGACACACACCAACCTGACATGCTCCAACCTGACATGCTCCAACCTGACACACATCATCCTGACACACACCAACCTGTCACACACCAACTTGACACACACCAACCTGATATGCTACAACCTGACATGCTCCATCCTGACACACACCATCCTGACACACACCAACCTGACATACGCCAACCTGACACACACCAGACTGACACACACAAACCTGACACTCACGAACCTGACACACACCAACCTGACACGCACCAACCTGACACACACCAATCTGACAGACACCAACCTGACACACACCAACCTGACATGCACCAACCTGACACGCACCAACATGACACACACCAACCTGACATGCTCCAACCTGACACACACCAACCTGACACACACCAACCTGATACACACCTACCTGACACACACCAAACTGATACACACCAACCTGATACACACCAACCTGACACACACCAAACTGACAAACACCAACTGGAGGCACACCATCCTGACACACACCAACGTGACATGCACCATCCTGACAGACAACAACCTGACACACACAAACCTGACATGCATCAACCTGACACGCACCATCCTGACACACACCATCCTGACACACACCATCCTGACACACACAAACCTGACACGCACCAACCTCACACACACCACCTCACACACACAAACCTGACACACTCCAGACTGACACGCACCATCCTGACACAAACCATCCTGACACACACCATCCTGACACACACCAACCTGATATGCTACAATCTGAAATGCTACACCTGACACGCTCCAACCTGACACACACCACACTGACACACACCAACCTGACACACACCAACCTGACATGCTCCAACCTGGCACGCACCATCCTGACACGCACCAACCTGACATACACCAACCTGACACACACAAACCTGACAGACACCAACCTGACACACACAAACCTGATATGCTCCAACCTGACAGCTCCAACCGGACTCACACTAGACTGACACACACCAACCTGACAAGCACCAACCTGACAGGCACCATCCTGACAGACAACAACCTGACACACACCAACCTGACACGCATCAACTTGACACGCACTATCCTGACACACACCATCCTGACACACATCATCCTGACACACACAAACCTGACACGCACCAACCTCACACACACCAACCTCAGACACACAAACCTGACACACTCCAGATTGACACGCACCATCCTGACACACACCAAACTGACACACACCAACCTGATATGCTACAACCTGATATGCTACAACCTGATATGCTACAACCTGACACGCTCCAACCTGATATGCTACAACCTGATATGCTACAACCTGATATGCAACAACCTAACACGCTCCAACCTGACAAACACCAGGCTGACACACACCAAACTGACAAGCTCCAACCTAACACGCACCATCCTGACACACACCAACCTGACATACACCAACCTGACACACACCAACCTGATAGGCTACAACCTGACACGCTCCAACCTGACATACACCAACCTGACACACACCAACCTGACACACACCAACCTGACACACACCAACCTGATATGCTACAACCTGACACGCTCCAACCTGACACACCCCAACCTGACACACACCAAACTGACACACACCAGACTGACATACACCAACCTGACACACAACAACCTGACCCACACCAACCTGACACAATCCAACCTGATACACACCAATCTGACACACACCAATCTCACACACACAAACCTGACACACTCCAGACTGACACCCTCCAGACTGACACACACCACCCTGACACACACCACCCTGACGCACACCAACCTGACACACACCAACCTGACATGCTACAACCTGATATGCTACAACCTGATATGCTACCACCTGACACGCTCCAACCTGATATGCTACAACCTAACATGCTCCAACCTGACAAACACCAGGCTGACACACACCAACCTGGCACACGCCAACCTGACAAGCTCCAACCTGACACGCACCATCCTGACACACACCAACCTGACATACACCAACATGACACACACCAACCTGACACACACCAACCTGACACACACCAACCTGACACACACCAACCTGATAGGCTACAACCTGACACGCTCCAACCTGACACACACCAACCTGACACACACCAGACTGACACACACCAACCTGACACACAACAACCTGACATGCTCCAACGTGACACACACCAACCTGACACACAACAACATGACACACACCAACCTGACACACACCAACCTGATACACATCAATCTGACACCCACCAATCTCACACACATAAACCTGACACACTCCAGACTGAACCCCTCCAGACGGACACACACCACCCTGACACACACCAACCTGACACACACCAACCTGACGCACACCAACCTGACACATACCAACCTGACATGCTCCAACCTGACATGCTCCAACCTTACATGCTCCAACCTGACACGCACCATCCTGACACACACCAACCTGACACACACCAACCTGACACACACCAACCTGACATGCTCCAACCTTACATGCTCCAACCTGACACACACCATCCTGACACACACCAACCTGACACACACCACCTCACACACACAAACCTGACACACTCCAGTCTGACACACACCAACCTGACACGCACCAACCTGACACACACCAACCTGACATGCTCCAACCTGACACACACCAACCTGACACACACCAACCTGATACACACCAAACTGATACACACCCAGCTGATACACGCCAACCTGACACACACCAACGTGACACAAACCAACCTGACGCACACCATCCTGACACACACCAACGTGACATGCACCATCCTGACAGACAACAACCTGACACACACCAACCTGATATGCTCCAACCTGACAGCTCCAACCGGACTCACACTAGACTGACACACACCAACCTGACAAGCACCAACCTGACAGGCACCATCCTGACAGACAACAACCTGACACACACCAACCTGACACGCATCAACCTGACACGCACCAACCTGACACACACCATCCTGACACACACAAACCGGACACGCACCAACCTCACACACACCAACCTCACACACACAAACCTGACACACTCCAGATTGACACGCACAATCCTGACACACACCAACCTGATATGCTACAAGCTGACACACTCCAACCTGACAAACACCAGACTGACACACACCAACCTGACAAGCTCCAACCTGACACGCACCATTCTGACACACACCCTCCAGACATACGCCAACCTGACACACACCAACCTGACACACAATAACCTGACACACACCAACCTGACACGCACCATTCTGACACACACCATCCTGACATACACCAACCTGACACACATCAACCTGACAAGCTCCAACCTGACACACACCAACCTGACATACACCAACCTGACACACATCAACCTGACATGCACCAACCTGACACACACCAACCTTTCACGCACCAACCTGACACGCACCAACCAGACACACACCAACCTGACATGCTCCAACCTGACATGCTCCAACCTGACACACATCATCCTGACACACACCAACCTGTCACACACCAACTTGACACACACCAACCTGATATGCTACAACCTGACATGCTCCATCCTGACACACACCATCCTGACACACACCAACCTGACATACGCCAACCTGACACACACCAGACTGACACACACAAACCTGACACTCACGAACCTGACACACACCAACCTGACACGCACCAACCTGACACACACCAAGCTGACAGACACCAACCTGACACACACCAACCTGACATGCACCAACCTGACACGCACCAACATGACACACACCAACCTGACATGCTCCAACCTGACACACACCAACCTGACACACACCAACCTGATACACACCAACCTGACACACACCAAACTGATACACACCAACCTGATACACACCAACCTGACACACACCAACCTGACAAACACCAACCTGACGCACACCATCCTGACACACACCAACGTGACATGCACCATCCTGACAGACAACAACCTGACACACACAAACCTGACATGCATCAACCTGACACGCACCATCCTGACACACACCATCCTGACACACACAAACCTGACACGCACCAACCTCACACACACCACCTCACACACACAAACCTGACAAACTCCAGACTGACATGCACCACCCTGACACACACCATCCTGACACACACCATCCTGACACACACCAACCTGATATGCTACAATCTGAAATGCTACACCTGACACGCTCCAACCTGACACACACCACACTGACACACACCAACCTGACACACACCAACCTGACATGCTCCAACCTGACACGCACCATCCTGACACGCACCATCCTGACATACACCAACCTGACACACACCAACCTGATATGCTCCAACCTGACAGCTCCAACCGGACTTACACTAGACTGACAGACACCAACCTGACAAGTACCAACCTGACAGGCACCATCCTGACAGACAAAAAGCTGACACACTCCAACATGACAAACACCAGACTGACACACACCAACCTGACAAGCTCCAACCTGACACGCACCATTCTGACACACACCATCCAGACATACGCCAACCTGACACACACCAACCTGATACACAACAACCTGACACACACCAACCTGACACGCACCATTCTGACACACACCATCCTGACATACACCAACCTGACACACATCAACCTGACATGCACCAACCTGACACACACCAACCTGACATACACCAACCTGACACACATCAACCTGACATGCACCAACCTGACACACACCAACCTTTCACGCACCAACCTGACACGCACCAACATGACACACACCAACCTGACATGCTCCAACCTGACATGCTCCAACCTGACACACATCATCCTGACACACACCAACCTGTCACACACCAACTTGACACACACCAACCTGATATGCTACAACCTGACATGCTCCATCCTGACACACACCATCCTGACACACACCAACCTGACATACGCCAACCTGACACACACCAGACTGACACACACAAACCTGACACTCACGAACCTGACACACACCAACCTGACACGCACCACCCTGACACACACCAATCTGACAGACACCAACCTGACGCACACCATCCTGACACACACCAACGTGACATGCACCATCCTGACAGACAACAACCTGACACACACCAACCTGATATGCTCCAACCTGACAGCTCCAACCGGACTCACACTAGACTGACACACACCAACCTGACAAGCACCAACCTGACAGGCACCATCCTGACAGACAACAACCTGACACACACCAACCTGACACGCATCAACCTGACACGCACCATCCTGACACACACCATCCTGACACACACAAACCGGACACGCACCAACCTCACACACACCAACCTCACACACACAAACCTGACACACTCCAGATTGACACGCACAATCCTGACACACACCAACCTGATATGCTACAAGCTGACACACTCCAACCTGACAAACACCAGACTGACACACACCAACCTGACAGCTCCAACCTGACACGCACCATTCTGACACACACCCTCCAGACATACGCCAACCTGACACACACCAACCTGACACACAATAACCTGACACACACCATCCTGACACACACAAACCGGACACGCACCAACCTCACACACACCAACCTCACACACACAAACCTGACACACTCCAGATTGACACGCACAATCCTGACACACACCAACCTGATATGCTACAAGCTGACACACTCCAACCTGACAAACACCAGACTGACACACACCAACCTGACAAGCTCCAACCTGACACGCACCATTCTGACACACACCCTCCAGACATACGCCAACCTGACACACACCAACCTGACACACAATAACCTGACACACACCAACCTGACACGCACCATTCTGACACACACCATCCTGACATACACCAACCTGACACACACCAACCTGACAAGCTCCAACCTGACACACACCAACCTGACATACACCAACCTGACACACATCAACCTGACATGCACCAACCTGACACACACCAACCTTTCACGCACCAACCTGACACGCACCAACCAGACACACACCAACCTGACATGCTCCAACCTGACATGCTCCAACCTGACACACACAAACCTGACACACACCAACCTGTCACACACCAACTTGACACACACCAACCTGATATGCTACAACCTGACATGCTCCATCCTGACACACACCATCCTGACACACACCAACCTGACATACGCCAACCTGACACACACCAGACTGACACACACAAACCTGACACTCACGAACCTGACACACACCAACCTGACACGCACCAACCTGACACACACCAAGCTGACAGACACCAACCTGACACACACCAACCTGACATGCACCAACCTGACACGCACCAACATGACACACACCAACCTGACATGCTCCAACCTGACACACACCAACCTGACACACACCAACCTGATACACACCAACCTGACACACACCAAACTGATACACACCAACCTGATACACACCAACCTGACACACACCAAACTGACACACACCAACCTGACGCACACCATCCTGACACACACCAACGTGACATGCACCATCCTGACAGACAACAACCTGACACACACAAACCTGACATGCATCAACCTGACACGCACCATCCTGACACACACCATCCTGACACACACAAACCTGACACGCACCAACCTCACACACACCACCTCACACACACAAACCTGACAAACTCCAGACTGACATGCACCACCCTGACACACACCATCCTGACACACACCATCCTGACACACACCAACCTGATATGCTACAATCTGAAATGCTACACCTGACACGCTCCAACCTGACACACACCACACTGACACACACCAACCTGGCACACACCAACCTGACATGCTCCAACCTGACACGCACCATCCTGACACGCACCATCCTGACATACACCAACCTGACACACACCAACCTGATATGCTCCAACCTGACAGCTCCAACCGGACTTACACTAGACTGACAGACACCAACCTGACAAGTACCAACCTGACAGGCACCATCCTGACAGACAAAAAGCTGACACACTCCAACATGACAAACACCAGACTGACACACACCAACCTGACAAGCTCCAACCTGACACGCACCATTCTGACACACACCATCCAGACATACGCCAACCTGACACACACCAACCTGATACACAACCTGATACACACCAACCTGACACGCACCATTCTGACACACACCATCCTGACATACACCAACCTGACACACATCAACCTGACATGCACCAACCTGACACACACCAACCTGACATACACCAACCTGACACACATCAACCTGACATGCACCAACCTGACACACACCAACCTTTCACGCACCAACCTGACACGCACCAACCTGACACACACCAACCTGACATGCTCCAACCTGACATGCTCCAACCTGACACACATCATCCTGACACACACCAACCTGTCACACACCAACTTGACACACACCAACCTGATATGCTACAACCTGACATGCTCCATCCTGACACACACCATCCTGACACACACCAACCTGACATACGCCAACCTGACACACACCAGACTGACACACACAAACCTGACACTCACGAACCTGACACACACCAACCTGACACGCACCAACCTGACACACACCAATCTGACAGACACCAACCTGACACACACCAACCTGACATGCACCAACCTGACACGCACCAACATGACACACACCAACCTGACATGCTCCAACCTGACACACACCAACCTGACACACACCAACCTGATACACACCTACCTGACACACACCAAACTGATACACACCAACCTGATACACACCAACCTGACACACACCAAACTGACAAACACCAACCGGAGGCACACCATCCTGACACACACCAACGTGACATGCACCATCCTGACAGACAACAATCTGACACACACAAACCTGACATGCATCAACCTGACACGCACCATCCTGACACACACCATCCTGACACACACCATCCTGACACACACAAACCTGACACGCACCAACCTCACACACACCACCTCACACACACAAACCTGACACACTCCAGACTGACACGCACCATCCTGACACACACCATCCTGACACACACCATCCTGACACACACCAACCTAATATGCTCCAACCTGACAGCTCCAACCGGACTCACACTAGACTGACACACACCAACCTGACAAGCACCAACCTGACAGGCACCATCCTGACAGACAACAACCTGACACACACCAACCTGACACGCATCAACTTGACACGCACTATCCTGACACACACCATCCTGACACACATCATCCTGACACACACAAACCTGACACGCACCAACCTCACACACACCAACCTCAGACACACAAACCTGACACACTCCAGATTGACACGCACCATCCTGACACACACCAAACTGACACACACCAACCTGATATGCTACAACCTGATATGCTACAACCTGATATGCTACAACCTGACACGCTCCAACCTGATATGCTACAACCTGATATGCTACAACCTGATATGCAACAACCTAACACGCTCCAACCTGACAAACACCAGGCTGACACACACCAAACTGACAAGCTCCAACCTAACACGCACCATCCTGACACACACCAACCTGACATACACCAACCGGACACACACCAACCTGACACACAACAACCTGACACACACCAACCTGACACACACCAGACTGACATACACCAACCTGACACACAACAACCTGACATGCTCCACCTGACACACACCAACCTGACACACAACAACCTGACCCACACCAAACTGACACACACCAACCTGATACACACCAATCTGACACACACCAATCTCACACACACAAACCTGACACAATCCAGACTGACACCCTCCAGCCTGACACACACCACCCTGACACACACCACCCTGACACACACCAACCTGACGCACACCAACCTGACACACACCAACCTGACATGCTCCAACCTGACATGCTCCAACCTTAAATGCTCCAACCTGACACGTACATTCCTGACACACACCAACCTGACACACACCACCCTGACACACACCAACCCGACATGCTCCAACCTGACACACTCCAGACTGACACGCACCATCCTGACACACACAAACCTGACACACAACAACCTGACACACACCAACCTGATACACACCAATCTGACACACACCAATCTCACACACATAAACCTGACACACTCCAGACTGAAACCCTCCAGACTGACACAAACCACCCTGACACACACCACCCCGACACACACCAACCTGACATGCTCCAACCTGACATGCTCCAACCTTACATGCTCCAACCTGACAGACACCACCCTGACACACACCACCCTGACATGCGCCAACATGACACACACTAACCTGACACACACCAACCTGACACACACCAACCTGACATGCACCAACCTGACACGCACCAACCTGACACACACCAACCTGACATGCTCCAACCTGACACACACCAACCTGACACACACCAACCTGATACACACCAACCTGACCCACACCAAACTGATACACACCAACCTGATACACGCCAACCTGACACGCATCAACCTGACACGCACCATTCTGACACACACCATCCTGACACACACCAAACTGACACACACCAACTTGACAAGCTCCAACCTGACACGCACCATCCTGACACACACCAACCTGACACACACCAACCTGACACACAAAAACCTGACATACACCAACCTGACACACACCAACCTGATATGCTACAACCTGACACGCTCCAACCTGACACACACCAACCTGACACACAAGAAACTGAAACACACCAACCTGACACACAACAACCTAACACACACCAGACTGACACACACCAATCTGACACACACCACCTCACACACACCAACCTGACGCACTCCAGACTGACACCCTCCAGATTGACACAAACCACCCTGACACACAGCACCCTGACACACACCAACCTGACACACACCCACCTGACACACACCACCTCACACACACAAACCTGACACACTCCAGACTGACACGCACCATCCTGACACACACCAACCTGACACACACCAACCTGATATGCTACAACCTGACACGCTCCAACCTGACACACACCAACTTGATACACACCAATCTGACACACACCAATCTCACACAAACAAACCTGACACACTCCAGACTGACACCCTCCAGACTGACACACACCACCCTGACACACACCAACCTGACGCACACCAACCTGATACACACCACCTCACACACACAAACCTGACACACTCCAGACTGACACGCACCATCCTGACACACACCAACCTGACACACATCAACCTGACACACACCAACCTGATATGCTACAATCTGATATGCTACACCTGACACGCCCCAACCTGACACACACCACACTGACACACACCAACCTGACACACACCAACCTGACATGCTCCAACGTGACATGCACCATCCTGACACACACCAACCTGACATACACCAACCTGACACACACGAACCTGACAGACACCATCCTGACACACACCAACCTGATATGCTCCAACCTGACAGCTCCAACCGGACTCACACTAGACTGACACACACCAACCTGACAGGCACCATCCTGACAGACAACCTGACACACCAACCTGACACGCATCAAGCTGACACGCACCATCCTGACACACACCATCCTGACACACACAAACCTGACATGCACCAACCTCACACACACCAACCTCACACACACAAACCTGACACACTCCAGATTGACACGCACCATCCTGACACACACCAACCTGACATACACCAACCTGACACACACCAACCTGACACACAAAAACCTGACATACACCAACCTGACACACACCAACCTGATATGCTACAACCTGACACGCACCAACCTGACACACACCAACCTGACACACACCATCCTGACACACACCATCCTGACACAAACAAACCTGACATGCACCAACCTCACACACACCAACCTGATACACACCAACCTGTCACACACCAAACTGATACACACCAACCTGATACACACCAACCTGACACACACCAAACTGACACACACCAACCTGACGCACACCATCCTGACACACACCAACGTGACATGCACCATTTTGACAGAAAACAACCTGACACACACAAACCTGACATGCATCAACCTGACACGCACCATCCTGACACACACCATCCTGACACGCACAAACCTGACACGAACCAACCTCACACACACCACCTCACACACACAAACCTGACACAGTCCAGACTGACACGCACCATCCTGACACACACCATCCTGACACACACCAACCTGACACACACCAACCTGATATGCTACAATCTGATATGCTACACCTGACACGCCCCAACCTGACACACACCACACTGACACCCACCAACCTGACACACACCAACCTGACATGCTCCAACCTGACACGCACCATCCTGACTCACACCAACCTGACATACACCAACCTGACACACGCCAACCTGAAAGACACCAACCTGACACACACCAACCTGACATGCTCCAACCTGACAGCTCCATCCAGACTCACACTAGACTGACACACACCAACCTGACAAGCAACAACCTGACAGGCACCATCCTGACAGACAACAACCTGACACACACCAACCTGACACGCATCAACTTGACACGCACTATCCTGACACACACCATCCTGACACACATCATCCTGACACACACATACCTGACACGCACCAACCTCACACACACCAACCTCAGACACACAAACCTGACACACTCCAGATTGACACGCACCATCCTGACACACACCAACCTGACACACACCAACCTGACACACACCAACCTGACATGCTCCAACCTTACATGCTCTAACCTGACACGCACCATCCTGACACACACCAACCTGACACACACCAACCTGACACCAACCACCTCACACACACAAACCTGACACACTCCAGACTGACACGCACCATCCTGACACACACCAACCTGACACACACCAACCTGATATGGTACAATCTGATATGCTACACCTGACACGCCCCAACCTGACACACACCAGACTGACACACACCAACCTGACACACACCACACTGACACACACCAACCTGACACACACCAACCTGACATGCTCCAAACTGACACGCACCATCCTGACACACACCAACCTGACATACACCAACATGACACACACCAACCTGACAGACACCAATCTGACACACACCAACCTGATATGCTCCAACCTGACAGCTCCAACCGGACTCACACTAGACTGACACACACCAACCTTACAAGCACCAACCTGACAGGCACCATCCTGACAGACAACAACCTGACACACACCAACCTGACACGCATCAACTTGACGCGCACTATCCTGACACACACCATCCTGACACACATCATCCTGACACACACAAACCTGACACGCACCAACCTCACACACACCAACCTGACAGACACCAATCTGACACACACCAACCTGACATGCTCCAACCTGACACACACCAACCTGACACACACCAACCTGATACACACCAACCTGACACACACCAAACTGACACACACCAACCTGATATACACCAACCTGACACACACCAACCTGACACACACCAACCTGATGCACACCATCCTGACACACACCAACGTGACATGCACCATCCTGACAGACAACAACCTGACACACACAAACCTGACATGCATCAACCTGACACGCACCATCCTGACACGCACCAACCAGACACACACCAACCTGACACACACCAACCTGATATGCTACAATCCGATATGCTACACCAGACACGCCCCAACCTGACACACACCACAATGACACACACCAACCTGACACACACCAACCTGACATGCTCCAACCTGACACGCACCATCCTGACACGCACCAACCTGACACACACCAACCTGACATACGCCAACCTGACACACACCAGACTGACACACACTAACCTGACAAACACCAACCTGAAACACACCAACCTGACACACTCCAATCTGACGCACACAAACCTGACACACACAAACCTGACAGACACCAACCTGACACACACCAACCTGATATGCTCCAACCTGACAGCTCCAACCGGACTCACACGAGACTGACACACACCAACCTGATAAGCACCAACCTGACAGGCACCATTCTGACAGACAACAACCTGACACACACCTACCTGACATGCACCATCCTGACATACACCAACCTGACATACACCAACCTGACACACACCAAACTGACACACAACAACCTGACACACACCAACCTGATATGCTACAACTTGACACGCTCCAACCTGACACACACCAATCTGACACACAACAACCTGACACACACCAACCTGACACACACCAACCAGATACACACCAATCTGACACACACCAATCTCACACACACAAACTTGACACACTCCAGACTGACACCCTCCAGACTGACACACACCACCCTGACACACACCACCCGGACACACACCAACCTGACGCACACCAACCTGACAAACACCAACCTGACATGCTCCAACCTGACATGCTCCAACCTTACATGCTCCAACCTGACACGCACCATCCTGACACACACCAACCTGACACACACCAACCTGACATGCTCCAACCTGACATGCTCCAACCTGACACTCACCATCCTGACACACACCAACCTGAAATACATCAACCTGACATGCACCAACCTGACACGCACCAGCCTGACACACACCAACCTGACATGCTCCAACCTGACATGCTCCAACCTGACACACACCATCCTGACACACACCAACCTGAGACACACCACCCTGACACACACCAACCTGACACTCACCAACCTGACACGCACCATCCTGACACACACCAACCTGAAATACGTCAACCTGACATGCACCAACCTGACACACACCAACCTGTCACACACCAACTTGACACACACCAACCTGATATGCTACAACCTGACATGCTACAACCTGACATGCTCCATCCTGACACACACCATCCTGACACACACCATCCTGACACACACCAACCTGACATACGCCAACCTGACACACACCAGACTGACACACACTAACCTGACACACACCAACCTGACACACACAAACCTGATACACTCCAATCTGAGGCACACAAACCTGACACACACCAACCTGACACACACCAACCTGACACACACCAACCTGACATGCACCAACCTGACACACAGCAACCTGACACACACCAACCTGACATGCACCAACCTGACACGCACCAACCTGACACACACCAACCTGACATGCTCCAACCTGACACACACCAACCTGACACACACCAACCGGATACACACCAACCTGACACACACCAAGCTGATACATACCAACCTGATACACACCAACCTGACACACACCAACCTGACACTCACCAACCTGACGCATACCATCCTGACACACACCAACGTGACACGCACCATCCTGACAGACAACAACCTGACACACACAAACCTGACACACATCAACCTGACACGCACCATCCTGAAACACACCATCCTGACACACACCATCCTGACACACACAAACCTGAGACACACCACCCTGACACACACCAACCTGACACTCACCAACCTGACACGCACCATCCTGACACACACCATCCTGACACACACCAACCTGAGACACACCACCCTGACACACACCAACCTGACACTCACCAACCTGACACGCACCATCCTGACACCCACCAACCTGAAATTCATCAATCTGACATGCACCAACCTGACACACACCAACCTGTCACACACCAACTCGACACACACCAACCTGATATGCTACAACCTGACATGCTACAACCTGACATGCTCCATCCTGACACACACCATCCTGACACACACCATCCTGACACACACCAACCTGACATACGCCAACCTGACACACACCAGACTGACACACACTAACCTGACACACACCGACCTGACACACACAAACCTGATACACTCCAATCTGAGGCACACAAACCTGACACACACCAACCTGACACACACCAACCTGACATGCACCAACCTGACACACAGCAACCTGACACACACCAACCTGACACGCACCAACCTGACACGCACCAACCTGACACACACCAACCTGACATGCTCCAACCTGACACACACCAACCTGACACACACCAACCGGATACACACCAACCTGACACACATCAAACTGATACATACCAACCTGATACACACCAACCTGACACACACCAACCTGACACTCACCAACCTGACGCATACCATCCTGACACACACCAACGTGACATGAACCATCCTGACAGACAACAACCTGACACACACAAACCTGACACACATCAACCTGACACGCACCATCCTGAAACACACCATCCTGACGCACTCCATCCTGACACACACAAACCTGACACGCACCAACCTCACACACACCACCTCACACTCACAAACCTGACACACTCCAGACTGATACACACCATCCTGACACACACCAACCTGACACACACCAACCTGACACACACCAACCTGATATGCTACAATCCGATATGCTATACCTGACACGTCCCAACCTGACACACACCACACTGACACACACCAACCTGACACACACCAACCTGACATGCTCCAACCTGACACACACCATCCTGACATGCACCAACCTGACATACACCAACCTGACACACACCAACCTGACAGACACCAACCTGACACACGCCAACCTGATATGCTCCAACCTGACAGCTCCAACCGGACTCACACTAGACTGACACACACCAACCTGACAAGCACCAACCTGACAGGCACCATCCTGACAGACAACAACCTGACACACACCATCCTGACACACACCATTCTGACACACACCAACCTCACACACAACAACCTCACACACACAAACCTGACACACTCCAGATTGACACGCACCATCCTGACACATACCAACCTGACACACACCAACCTGACACACACCAACCTGACAAGCACCAACCTGACAGGCACCATCCTGACAGACAACAACCTGACACACACCATCCTGACACACACCACCTCACACACACACAAACCTGACACACTCCAGACTGACACGCACCATCCTGACACACACCAACCTGACACACACCATCCTGATATGCTACAATCTGATATGCTACACCTGACATGCCCCAACCTGACACACACCACACTGACACACACCAACCTGACACACACCACACTGACACACACCAACCTGACACACACCAACCTGACATGCCCCAACCTGACACGCACCATCCTGACACACACCAACCTGACATACACCAACCTGACACACACCAACCTGACATGCTCCAACCTGACACGCACCATCCTGACACACACCAACCTGAAATAAACCAACCTGACACACACCAACCTGATATGCTCCAACCTGACAGCTCCAACCGGACTCACACTAGACTGACACGCACCATCCTGACACACACCATCCTGACACACATCATCCTGACACACACAAACCTGACACGCACCAACCTGACACACACCAACCTCACACACACAAACCTGACACACTCCAGATTGACACGCACCATCCTGACACAGACCAACCTGACATGCCCCAACCTGACACGCACCATCCTGACACACACCAACCTGACATACACCAACCTGACACACACCAACCTGACATGCTCCAACCTGACACGCACCAACCTCACACACACCACCTCACACACACAAACCTGACACACTCCAGACTGATACGCACCATCCTGACACACACCAATCTGACACACACCAACCTGACACACACCAACCTGATATGCTACAATCCGATATGCTATACCTGACACGTCCCAACGTGACACACAACACACTGACACACACCAACCTGACACACACCAACCTGACATGCTCCAACCTGACACACACCATCCTGACACGCACCAACCTGACATACACCAACCTGACACACACTAACCTGACAGACACCAACCTGACACACGCCAACCTGATATGCTCCAACCTGACAGCTCCAACCGGACTCACACTAGACTGACACACACCAACCTGACAAGCACCAACCTGACAGGCACCATCCTGACAGACAACAACCTGACACACACCATCCTGACACACACCATTCTGACACACACCAACCTCACACACACCAACCTCACACACACAAACCTGACACACTCCAGATTGACACGCACCATCCTGACACACACCAACCTGACACACACCAACCTGATATGCTACAACCTGATATGTTACAACCTGATATGCTACAACCTGACACGCTCCAACCTGATATGCTACAACCTAACATGCTCCAACCTGACAAACACCATCCTGACACACACCAACCTGATATGCGACAACCTGACACACACCAACCTGACACACACCAACCTGATATGCTACAAGCTGACACACTCCAACCTGACAAACACCAGACTGACACTCACCAACCTGACAAGCTCCAACCTTACACGCACCATGCTGACACACACCAACCTGACACACACCAACCTGACATGCTCCAACCTGACATGCTCCAACCTGACACACACCATCCTGACACACACCAACCTGTCACACACCAACGTGACACACACCAACCTGATATGCTACAACCTGATATGCTACAACCTGACATGCTCCATCCTGACACACACCATCCTGACACACACCAACCTGACACACACCAACCTGACATACGCCAACCTGACACACACCAACCTGACACACACCAACCTGACATGCACCAACCTGACACACACCAACCTGACACACACCAACCTGACATGCTACAACCTGATACACACCAACCTGACACACACCAAACTGATACACACCAACCTGATACACACCAACCTGACACACACCAACCTGACACGCACCATCCTGACACACACCATCCTGACACACACCATCCTGACACACACAAACCTGACACGCACCAACCTCACACACACCAACCGGACACACACCAACCTGACACACACCAGACTGACACACACCAACCTGACACACACCAACCTGACATGCTCCAACCTGACACACACCAACCTGACACACACAACCTGACACACACCAGACTCACACACACCAACCTGACACACACCAACCTGATACACACCAATCTGACACACACCAATCTCACACACACAAACCTGACACACTCCAGACTGACACCCTCCAGACTGACACACACCAACCTGACACACACCAACTGACACACACCAACCTGACACACACCAACCTGACATGCTCCAACCTGACACACACCAACCTGACACACAACAACCTGACACACACCAGACTCACACACACCAACCTGACGCACACCAACCTGACACACACCAAACTGACATGCTCCAACCTGAGATGCTCCAACCTGTCACACACCAACCTGACACACACCAACTTGACATGCTCCAACCTTACATGCTCCAACCTGACACGCACCATCCTCACACACACCATCCTGACACACACCAACCTGACACACACCAACCTGACATGCTCCAACCTTACAAGCTCCAACCTGACACACAACAACCTGATACACACCAACCTGATACACACCAACCTGATACATGCCAACCTGACACACATCAACCTGACACGCACCATCCTGACACACACCATCCTGACATACACCATCCTGACACACACAAACCTGACACGCACCAACCTCACACACACCACCTCACACACACAAACCTGACACACTCCAGACTGATACGCACCATCCTGACACACACCAACCTGACACACACCAACCTGACACACACCAACCTGATATGCTACAATCCGATATGCTATACCTGACACGTCCCAACGTGACACACACCACACTGACACACACCAACCTGACACACACCAACCTGACATGCTCCAACCTGACACGCACCATCCTGACACACACCAACCTGATACACACCAACCTGACACACACCAACCTGATACACACCAACCTGATACATGCCAACCTGACACACACCAACCTGATACACACCAACCTGATACACACCAACCTGACACACACATACCTGACACACACCAACCTGACACATGCCAACCTGACACACACCACCCTGATACACACCAACCTGATACACACCAACCTGACACGCTCCAACCTGACATACACCAACCTGACACACACCAACCTGACACACACCAACCTGATACACACCAACCTGACACACACCAACCTGATACACACCAACCTGACACACCCCAACCTGACACGCTGCAACCTGACATACACCAACCTGACACACACCAACCTGACACGCTCCAACCTGACATACACCAACCTGACAGGCACCAACCTGACACGCAACAACCTGACATGCTCCAACCTGACATGCTCCAACCTGACATGCAACATCCGGACACACACCATCCTGACACACACCAACCTGACACACATCAAACTGATACACTCCAATCTGACACACACCAACCTGACACACACCAACCTGACACGCTCAAACTGACACACACTAACCTGACACGCAGTAACCCGACACACTCTAACCTGACACACACCAATCCGACACACACAAACCTGACACACACCAACCTGACACGTACCAGCCTGAGACATACCAACCTGACACACACCAACCTGATGCACACCTATCTGACACACACCAATCTGACACACAAACCTGACACACACCAAACTGACACACTCCAGTCTGACACACACCAACCTGACACACACCAACCTGACACACACCAACCTGACACGTACCGACCAGACACACACCAGACTGACACACACCAACCTGATACGCACCAACCTGACACACACCAACCTCACACACACTAGACTGACACACACCAACCTGACACAAACCAACCTGACACACTCCAGAATGACACACACCAACCTGACACAGTCCAGACTGACACATACCTACCTGACACACTCCAACCTGCGACACACCAACCTGACACACACGAACCTGCGACACACCAACCTGACACACACAAACCTGACACACACCAACCTGACACACACCAACCTGACACGCTCCAACCTGACACACATCAACCTGACACACACCAACACCTGAAACACTCCAGACTAACACACACCAGACTGACACACAACAACCTGATACACACCAACCTGATACACACCAACCTGACACACACCAATCTGACACACACCAACCTGACACACACCAACCTGACACACACCAATCTGACACACACCAACCTGATACACACCAACCTGATACACACCAACCCTGACACACACCAATCTGACACACACCAACCTGACACACAGCAACCCGACACGCTCCAACCTGACATGCTCCAACCTGTCACACACCAACCTGATACACACCAACCTGACAGGCACCAACCTGACACGCTCCAACCTGACGTACACCAACCTGACACACACCAACCTGATACACACCAACCTGACACACACCAACCTGAAACGCACCAACCTGACATGCTCCAACCTGACATGCTCCAACCTGTCACACACCAACCTGTCACACACCAACCTGACACACACCAACCTGACATGCTACAACCTGACACTCTCCAACCAGACACACACTATCCTGACACACACCAACCTGACATGCTCCAACCTGACACGCACCATCCTGACACACACCAACCTGACACACACCAACTTGACACACACCAACCTTACATGCTCCAACCTGTCACACACCAACCTGACACACTCCAACCTGCGACACACCAACCTGACACACACGAACCTGACACGCACCATCCTGACACACAGCAACCTGACACACACCAACCTGACACACAACAACCTGATACACACCAACCTGACACACACCAACCGGACACACACCAACCTGATACACACCAACCTGACATGCTCAAACTGACCCACACCAACCTGACACACAGTAACCTGACACACTCTAACCTGGCACACACCAATCTGACTCACACAAACCTGACACACACCAACCTGACATGCTACAACCTGACACTCTCCAACCTGACACACACTATCCTGACACACACCAACCTGACATGCTCCAACCTGACACGCACCATCCTGACACACACCAACCTGACACACACCAACCTGACATGCTCCAACCTGACACACACCATCCTGACACGCACCAACCTGACATACACCAACCTGACACACACTAACCTGACAGACACCAACCTGACACACGCCAACCTGATATGCTCCAACCTGACAGCTCCAACCGGACTCACACTAGATTGACACACACCAACCTGACAAGCACCAACCTGACAGGCACCATCCTGACAGACAACAACCTGACACACACCATCCTGACACACACCATTCTGACACACACCAACCTCACACACACCAACCTCACACACACAAACCTGACACACTCCAGATTGACACGCACCATCCTGACACACACCAACCTGACACACACCAACCTGATATGCTACAACCTGATAAGTTACAACCTGATATGCTACAACCTGACACACTCCAACCTGATATGCTACAACCTAACATGCTCCAACCTGACAAACACCATCCTGACACACACCAACCTGATATGCTACAACCTGACACACACCAACCTGACACACACCAACCTGATATGCTACAAGCTGACACACTCCAACCTGACAAACACCAGACTGACACTCACCAACCTGTCACACACCAACGTGACACACACCAACCTGATATGCTACAACCTGATATGCTACAACCTGACATGCTCCATCCTGACACACACCATCCTGACACACACCATCCTGACACACACCAACCTGACATGCTCCAACCTGACATGCTCCAACCTGACACACACCATCCTGACACACACCATCCGGACACACACTAACCTGAAATACGCCAACCTGACACACACCAGACTGACACACACTAACCTGGCACGCACCATCCTGACACCCACCAACCTGACATACACCAACCTGACACACACCAACCTGATATGCTCCAACCTGACAGCTCCAACCGGACTCACACTAGACTGACACGCACCATCCTGACACACACCATCCTGACACACATCACCCTGACACACACAAACCTGACACGCACCAACCTCACACACACCAACCTCACACACACAAACCTGACACACTCCAGATTGACACGAACCATCCTGACACACACCAACCTGATATGCTACAACCTGACACACACCAACCTGACACACACCAACCTGATATGCTACAAGCTGACACACTCCAACTTGACAAACACCAGACTGACACACACCAACCTGACAAGCTCCAACCTGAGATGCACCATCCTGACACACACCAACCTGACATACGCCAACCTGACACACACCAGACTGACACACACTAACCTGACACGCACCATCCTGACACACACCAACCTGACATACACCAACCTGACACACACCAACCTGACAGCTCCAACCGGACTCACACTAGACTGACATGCACCATCCTGACAGACATCATCCTGACACACATCATCCTGACACACACAAACCTGACACACACCAACCTGACATGCTCCAACCTTACAAGCTCCAACCTGACACACAACAACCTGATACACACCAACCTGATACACACCAACCTGATACATGCCAACCTGACACACATCAACCTGACACGCACCATCCTGACACACACCATCCTGACATACACCATCCTGACACACACAAACCTGACACGCACCAACCTCACACACACCACCTCACACACACAAACCTGACACACTCCAGACTGATACGCACCATCCTGACACACACCAACCTGACACACACCAACCTGACACACACCAACCTGATATGCTACAATCCAATATGCTATACCTGACACGTCCCAACGTGACACACACCACACTGACACACACCAACCTGACACACACCAACCTGACATGCTCCAACCTGACACGCACCATCCTGACACACACCAACCTGATACACACCAACCTGACACACACCAACCTGATACACACCAACCTGATACATGCCAACCTGACACACACCAACCTGATACACACCAACCTGATACACACCAACCTGACACACACATACCTGACACACACCAACCTGACACATGCCAACCTGACACACACCACCCTGATACACACCAACCTGATACACACCAACCTGACACACACATACCTGACACACACCAACCTGACACATGCCAACCTGACACACACCACCCTGATACACACCAAACTGATACACACCAACCTGACAGGCACCAACCTGACACACACCAACCTGACACGCTCCAACCTGACATACACCAACCTGACACACACCAACCTGACACGCTCCAACCTGACATACACCAACCTGACAGGCACCAACCTGACACGCAACAACCTGACATGCTCCAACCTGACATGCTCCAACCTGACATGCAACATCCGGACACACACCATCCTGACACACACCAACCTGACACGCTCAAACTGACACACACTAACCTGACACGCAGTAACCCGACACACTCTAACCTGACACACACCAATCCGACCCACACAAACCTGACACACACCAACCTGACACGTACCAGCCTGAGACACACCAACCTGACACACACCAACCTGATGCACACCTATCTGACACACACCAATCTGACACACAAACCTGACACACACCAAACTGACACACTCCAGTCTGACACACACCAACCTGACACACACCAACCTGACACACACCAACCTGACACGTACCGACCAGACACACACCAGACTGACACACACCAACCTGATACGCACCAACCTGACACACACCAACCTCACACACACTAGACTGACACACACCAACCTGACACAAACCAACCTGACACACTCCAGAATGACACACACCAACCTGACACAGTCCAGACTGACACATACCTACCTGACACACTCCAACCTGCGACACACCAACCTGACACACACGAAACTGCGACACACCAACCTGACACACACAAACCTGACACACACCAACCTGACACACACCAACCTGACACGCTCCAACCTGACACACATCAACCTGACACACACCAACACCTGAAACACTCCAGACTAACACACACCAGACTGACACACAACAACCTGATACACACCAACCTGACACACACCAACCTGACACACACCAATCTGACACACACCAACCTGACACACACCAACCTGACACACACCAATCTGACACACACCAACCTGATACACACCAACCTGATACACACCAACCCTGACACACACCAATCTGACACACACCAACCTGACACACAGCAACCCGACACGCTCCAACCTGACATACTCCAACCTGACACACACCAACCTGATACACACCAACCTGACAGGCACCAACCTGACACGCTCCAACCTGACGTACACCAACCTGACACACACCAACCTGATACACACCAACCTGACACACACCAACCTGAAACGCACCAACCTGACATGCTCCAACCTGACATGCTCCAACCTGTCACACACCAACCTGTCACACACCAACCTGACACACACCAACCTGACATGCTACAACCTGACACTCTCCAACCAGACACACACTATCCTGACACACACCAACCTGACATGCTCCAACCTGACACGCACCATCCTGACACACACCAACCTGACACACACCAACTTGACACACACCAACCTTACATGCTCCAACCTGTCACACACCAACCTGACACACTCCAACCTGCGACACACCAACCTGACACACACGAACCTGACACGCACCATCCTGACACACAGCAACCTGACACACACCAACCTGACACACAACAACCTGATACACGCCAACCTGACACACACCAACCTGACACACACCAACCTGATACACACCAACCTGACATGCTCAAACTGACCCACACCAACCTGACACACAGTAACCTGACACACTCTAACCTGGCACACACCAATCTGACTCACACAAACCTGACACACACCAACCTGACATGCTACAACCTGACACTCTCCTACCTGACACACACTATCCTGACACACACCAACCTGACATGCTCCAACCTGACACGCACCATCCTGACACACACCAACCTGACACACACCAACCTGACATGCTCCAACCTGACACACACCATCCTGACACGCACCAACCTGACATACACCAACCTGACACACACTAACCTGACAGACACCAACCTGACACACGCCAACCTGATATGCTCCAACCTGACAGCTCCAACCGGACTCACACTAGACTGACACACACCAACCTGACATGCTCCAACCTGACACGCACCATCCTGACACACACCAACCTGACACACACCAACTTGACACACACCAACCTTACATGCTCCAACCTGTCACACACCAACCTGACACACTCCAACCTGCGACACACCAACCTGACACACACGAACCTGACACGCACCATCCTGACACACAGCAACCTGACACACACCAACCTGACACACAACAACCTGATACACGCCAACCTGACACACACCAACCTGACACACACCAACCTGATACACACCAACCTGACATGCTCAAACTGACCCACACCAACCTGACACACAGTAACCTGACACACTCTAACCTGGCACACACCAATCTGACTCACACAAACCTGACACACACCAACCTGACATGCTACAACCTGACACTCTCCTACCTGACACACACTATCCTGACACACACCAACCTGACATGCTCCAACCTGACACGCACCATCCTGACACACACCAACCTGACACACACCAACCTGACATGCTCCAACCTGACACACACCATCCTGACACGCACCAACCTGACATACACCAACCTGACACACACTAACCTGACAGACACCAACCTGACACACGCCAACCTGATATGCTCCAACCTGACAGCTCCAACCGGACTCACACTAGACTGACACACACCAACCTGACAAGCACCAACCTGACAGGCACCATCCTGACAGACAACAACCTGACACACACCATCCTGACACACACCATTCTGACACACACCAACCTCACACACACCAACCTCACACACACAAACCTGACACACTCCAGATTGACACGCACCATCCTGACACACACCAACCTGACACACACCAACCTGATATGCTACAACCTGATAAGTTACAACCTGATATGCTACAACCTGACACACTCCAACCTGATATGCTACAACCCAACATGCTCCAACCTGACAAACACCATCCTGACACACACCAACCTGATATGCTACAACCTGACACACACCAACCTGACACACACCAACCTGATATGCTACAAGCTGACACACTCCAACCTGACAAACACCAGACTGACACTCACCAACCTGACAAGCTCCAACCTGACACGCACCATGCTGACACACACCAACCTGACACACACCTACCTGACACACACCAACCTGACATGCTCCAACCTGACATGCTCCAACCTGACACACACCATCCTGACACACACCAACCTGTCACACACCAACGTGACACACACCAACCTGATATGCTACAACCTGATATGCTACAACCTGACATGCTCCATCCTGACACACACCATCCTGACACACACCATCCTGACACACACCAACCTGAAATACGCCAACCTGACACACACCAGACTGACACACACTAACCTGACACGCACCATCCTGACACCCACCAACCTGACATACACCAACCTGACACACACCAACCTGATATGCTCCAACCTGACAGCTCCAACCGGACTCACACTAGACTGACACGCACCATCCTGACACACACCATCCTGACACACATCACCCTGACACACACAAACCTGACACGCACCAACCTCACACACACCAACCTCACACACACAAACCTGACACACTCCAGATTGACACGAACCATCCTGACACACACCAACCTGATATGCTACAACCTGACACACACCAACCTGACACACACCAACCTGATATGCTACAAGCTGACACACTCCAACTTGACAAACACCAGACTGACACACACCAACCTGACAAGCTCCAACCTGAGATGCACCATCCTGACACACACCAACCTGACATACGCCAACGTGACACACACCAGACTGACACACACTAACCTGACACGCACCATCCTGACACACACCAACCTGACATACACCAACCTGACACACACCAACCTGATATGCTCCAACCTGACAGCTCCAACCGGACTCACACTAGACTGACACGCACCATCCTGACAGACACCATCCTGACACACATCATCCTGACACACACAAACCTGACACGCACCAACCTCAGACACACCAACCTCACACACACAAACCTGACACACTCCAGTTTGACACGCACCATCCTGACACACACCAACCTGATATGCTACAACCTGACACACACCAACCTGACACACACCAACCTGATATGCTACAAGCTGACACACTCCAACTTGACAAACACCAGACTGACACACACCAACCTGACAAGCTCCAACCTGAGACGCACCATCCTGACACACACCAACCTGACATACACCAACCTGACACACACCAACCTGACATACACCAACCTGACACACAACAACCTGACACACACCAACCTGACACACACCAACCTGACACACTCCAACTTGACAAACACCAGACTGACACACACCAACCTGACAAGCTCCAACCTGAGACGCACCATCCTGACACACACCAACCTGACATACACCAACCTGACACACAACAACCTGACACACACCAGACTCACACACACCAACCTGACACACACCAACCTGATACACACCAATCTGACACACACCAATCTCACACACACAAACCTGACACACTCCAGACTGACACCCTCCAGACTGACACACACCAACCTGACACACACCAGACTGACACACACCAACCTGACACACACCAACCTGACATGCTCCAACCTGACACACACCAACCTGACACACAACAACCTGACACACACCAGACTCACACACACCAACCTGACGCACACCAACCTGACACACACCAAACTGACATGCTCCAACCTGAGATGCTCCAACCTGTCACACACCAACCTGACACACACCAACTTGACATGCTCCAACCTTACATGCTCCAACCTGACAAACACCAGGCTGACACACACCAACCTGACACACACCAACCTGATATGCTACAACCTGACACGCAACATCCTGACACACACCAACCTGACACACAACAACCTGACAAACACCAACCTGACACACACCAACCTGATATGCTACAACCTGACACGCTCCAACCTGACACACACCAACCTGACACACACCAGACTTACACACACCAACCTGACACACAACAACCTGACATGCTCCAACGTGACACACACCAACCTGACACACAACAACCTGACACACACCAACCTGACACAAACCAACCTGATACACACCAATCTGACACACTCCAACCTGACACACTCCAGAATGACACCCTCCAGACTGACACACACCACCCTGACACACACCACCCTGACACACACCAACCTGACACACACCAACCTGACATGCTCCAACCTGACATGCTCCAACCTGACACACACCATCCTGACACACACCGACCTGACATGCTCCAACCTTACATGCTCCAGCCTGACACGCACCATCCTGACATGCACCAACCTGACACACACCAACCTGACACACACCACCTCACACACACACAAACCTGACACACTCCAGACTGACACGCACCATCCTGACACACACCAACCTGACACACACCAACCTGACATGCTCCAACCTGACACGCACCATCCTGACACACACCAACCTGATACACACCAACCTGACACACACCAACCTGATACACACCAACCTGATACATGCCAACCTGACACACACCAACCTGATACACACCAACCTGACACACACATACCTGACACACACCAACCTGACACACGCCAACCTGACACACACCACCCTGATACACACCAAACTAGTACACACCAACCTGACAGGCACCAACCTGACACACACCAACCTGACACGCTCCAACCTGACATACACCAACCTGACACACACCAACCTGACACGCTCCAACCTGACATACACCAACCTGACAGGCACCAACCTGACACGCACCAACCTGACATGCTCCAACATGACATGCTCCAACCAGACATGCAACATCCTGACACACACCATCCTGACACACACCAACCTGATACACACCAATCTGACACACACCAACCTGACACACACCACCCTGACACACTCAAACTGACACACACTAACCTGACACGCAGTAACCCGACACACTCTAACCTGACACACACCAATCTGACCCACACAAACCTGACACACACCAACCTGACACGCACCAGCCTGAGACACACCAACCTGACACACACCAACCTGACGCACACCTATCTGACACACACCAATCTGACACACCAACCTGATACACACCAACCTGATACACACCAACCTGACACACACATACCTGACACACACCAACCTGACACACGCCAACCTGACACACACCACCCTGATACACACCAAACTGATACACACCAACCTGACAGGCACCAACCTGACACGCTCCAACCTGACATACACCAACCTGACACACACCAACCTGACACGCTCCAACCTGACATACACCAACCTGACAGTCACCAACCTGACACGCACCAACCTGACATGCTCCAACCTGACATGCTCCAACCTGACATGCAACATCCGGACACACACCATCCTGACACACACCAACCTGATACACACCATCCTGACATACATCAACCTGATACACTCCAATCTGACACTCACCAACCTGACACACACCAACCTGACACGCTCAAACTGACACACACTAAGCTGACACGGAGTAACCCGACACACTCTAACCTGACACACACCAATCTGACCCACACAAACCTGACACACACCAACCTGACACGTACCAGCCTGAGACACACCAACCTGACACACACCAACCTGACGCACACCTATCTGACACACACCAATCTGACACACCAACCTGACACACACCAAACTGACACACTCCAGTCTGACACACACCAACCTGACACACACCAACCTGACACACACCAACCTGACACGTACCGACCAGACACACACCAGACTGACACACACCAACCTGATACGCACCAACCTGACACACACCAACCTCACACACACTAGACTGACACACACCAACCTGACACAAACAAACCTGACACACTCCAGAATGACACACACCAACCTGACACAGTCCAGACTGACACACACCTACCTGACACACTCCAACCTGCGACACACCAACCTGACACACACAAACCTGCGACACACCAACCTGACACACACAAACCTGACACACACCAACCTGACACACACCAACCTGACACGCTCCAACCTGACACACATCAACCTGACACACACCAACACCTGAAACACTCCAGACTAACACACATCAGACTGACACACAACAACCTGATACACACCAACCTGACACACACCAACCTGACACACACCAATCTGACACACACCAACCTGACACACACCAACCTGACACACACCAATCTGACACACACCAACCTGATACACACCAACCTGATACACACCAACCCTGACACACACCAATCTGACACACACCAACCTGACACACACCAACCAGACACGCTCCAACCTGACATACACCAACCTGACACACACCAACCTGATACACACCAACCTGACACACACCAACCTGAAACGCACCAACCTGACATGCTCCAACCTGACATGCTCCAACCTGTCACACACCAAACTGTCACACACCAACCTGACACACACCAACCTGACATGCTACAAACCGACACTCTCCAACCTGACACACACTATCCTGACACACACCAACCTGACATGCTCCAACCTGACACGCACCATCCTGACACGCACCAACCTGACACACACCAACTTGACACACACCAACCTTACATGCTCCAACCTGTCACACACCAACCTGACACACTCCAACCTGCGACACACCAACCTGACACACACGAACCTGACACGCACCATCCTGACACACAGCAACCTGACACACACCAACCTGACACACAACAACCTGATACACACCAACCTGACACACACCAACCTGACACACACCAACCTGATACACACCAACCTGACATGCTCAACCTGACACGCTCCAACCTGACATACACCAACCTGACACACTCTAACCTGGCACAAACCAATCTGACTCACACAAACCTGACACACACCAACCTGACATGCTACAACCTGACACTCTCCAACCTGACACACACTATCCTGACACACACCAACCTGACATGCTCCAACCTGACACGCACCATCCTGACACACACCAACCTGACACACACCAACCTGACATGCTCCAACCTGACACACACCATCCTGACACGCACCAACCTGACATACACCAACCTGACACACACTAACCTGACAGACACCAACCTGACACACGCCAACCTGATATGCTCCAACCTGACAGCTCCAACCGGACTCACACTAGACTGACACACACCAACCTGACAAGCACCAACCTGACAGGCACCATCCTGACAGACAACAACCTGACACACACCATCCTGACACACACCATTCTGACACACACCAACCTCACACACACCAACCTCACACACACAAACCTGACACACTCCAGATTGACACGCACCATCCTGACACACACCAACCTGACACACACCAACCTGATATGCTACAACCTGATATGTTACAACCTGATATGCTACAACCTGACACGCTCCAACCTGATATGCTACAACCTAACATGCTCCAACCTGACAAACACCATCCTGACACACACCAACCTGATATGCTACAACCTGACACACACCAACCTGACACACACCAACCTGATATGCTACAAGCTGACACACTCCAACCTGACAAACACCAGACTGACACTCACCAACCTGACAAGCTCCAACCTGACACGCACCATGCTGACACACACCAACCTGACACACACCTACCTGACACACACCAACCTGACATGCTCCAACCTGACATGCTCCAACCTGACACACACCATCCTGACACACACCAACCTGTCACACACCAACGTGACACACACCAACCTGATATGCTACAACCTGATATGCTACAACCTGACATGCTCCATCCTGACACACACCATCCTGACACACACCATCCTGACACACACCAACCTGACATACGCCAACCTGACATGCTCCAACCTGACACGCACCATCCTGACACACACCAACCTGATACACACCAACCTGACACACACCAACCTGATACCCACCAACCTGATACATGCCAACCTGACACACACCAACCTGATACACACCAACCTGACACACACCAGACTGACACACACTAACCTGACACACACCATCCTGACACACACCAACCTGACATGCACCAACCTGACACACACCAACCTGACATGCTCCAACCTGATACACACCAACCTGACACACACCAAATTGATACACACCAACCTGATACACACCAACCTGACACACACCAACCTGACACGCACCATCCTGACACACACCATCCTGACACACACCATCCTGACACACACAAAACTGACACGCACCAACCTCACACACACCACCTCACACACACAAACCTGACACACTCCAGATTGACACGCACCAACCTGACACACACCAACCTGACACACACCAACCTGATATGCTACAATTCCATATGCTATACCTGACACGCCCCAACCTGACACACACCACACTGACACACACCAACCTGACACACACCAACCTGACATGCTCCAACCTGACACGCACCATCCTGACACGCACCAACCTGACATACACCAACCTGACACACACCAACCTGACAGACACCAACCTGACGCACGCCAACCTGATATGCTCCAACCTGACTGCTCCAACCGGACTCACACTAGACTGACACACACCAACCTGACAAGCACCAACCTGACAGGCACCATCCTGACAGACAACAACCTGACACACACCATCCTGACACACACCAACCTGACACACACCAACCTCACACACACCAACCTCACACAAACAAACCTGACACACTCCATATTGACACGCACCATCCTGACACACACCAACCTGACACACACCAACCTGATATGCTACAACCTGATATGTTACAACCTGATATGCTACAACCTAACATGCTCCAACCTGACAAACACCAGGCTGACACACACCAACCTGACACACATCAACCTCATATGCTACAACCTGACACGCAACATCCTGACACACAACAACCTGACACACAACAACCTGACAAACACCAACCTGACACACACCAACCTGATATGCTACAACCTGACACGCTCCAACCTGACACACACCAACCTGACACACACCAGACTGACACACACCAACCTGACACACAACAACCTGACATGCTCCAACGTGACACACACCAACCTGACACACAACAACCTGACACACACCAACCTGACACAAACCAACCTGATACACACCAATCTGACACACTCCAACCTGATACACACCAATCTGACACACACCAATCTCACATACATAAACCTGACACACTCCAGACTGACACCCTCCAGACTGACACACACCACCCTGACACACACCACCCTGACACAAACCAACCTGACACACACCAACCTGACACACACCAACCTGACATGCTCCAACCTGACATGCTCCAACCTTACATGCTCCAACCTGACACGCACCATCCTGACACACACCAGTCTGACACACACCACCCTGACATTCACCAACCTGACACACACCAACCTGATATGCTACAATTCCATATGCTATACCTGACACGCCCCAACCTGACACACACCACACTGACACACACCAACCTGACACACACCAACCTGACATGCTCCAACCTGACAGACACCAACGTGACACACGCCAACCTGATATGCTCCAACCTGACAGCTCCAACCGGACTCACACTAGACTGACACACACCAACCTGACAAGCACCAACCTGACAGGCACCATCCTGACAGACAACAACCTGACACACACCATCCTGACACACACCAACCTGACACACACCAACCTCACACACACAAACCTGACACACTCCATATTGACACGCACCATCCTGACACACACCAACCTGACACACACCAACCTGATATGCTACAACCTGATATGTTACAACCTGATATGCTACAACCTAACATGCTCCAACCTGACAAACACCAGGCTGACACACACCAACCTGACACACACCAACCTGATATGCTACAACCTGACACGCAACATCCTGACACACAACAACCTGACACACAACAACCTGACAAACACCAACCTGACACACACCAACCTGACACACTCAAACTGACACACACTAACCTGACACGCAGTAACCCGACACACTCTAACCTGACACACACCAATCTGACCCACACAAACCTGACACACACCAACCTGACACGTACCAGCCTGAGACACACCAACATGACACACACCAACCTGACGCACACCTATCTGACACACACCAATCTGACACACCAACCTGATACATGCCAACCTGACAAACACCAACCTGATACACACCAACTTGATACACACCAACCTGACACACACATACCTGACACACACCAACCTGACACACGCCAACCTGACACACACCACCCTGATACACACCAAACTGATACACACCAACCTGACAGGCACCAACCTGACACGCTCCAACCTGACATACACCAACCTGACACACACCAACCTGACACGCTCCAACCTGACATACACCAACCTGACAGGCACCAACCTGACACGCACCAACCTGACATGCTCCAACCTGACATGCTCCAACCTGACATGCAACATCCGGACACACACCATCCTGACACACACCAACCTGATACACACCAACCTGACATACATCAACCTGATACACTCCAATCTGACACTCACCAACCTGACACACACCAACCTGACACGCTCAAACTGACACACACTAAGCTGACACGGAGTAACCCGACACACTCTAACCTGACACACACCAATCTGACCCACACAAACCTGACACACACCAACCTGACACGTACCAGCCTGAGACACACCAACCTGACACACACCAACCTGACGCACACCTATCTGACACACACCAATCTGACACACAAACCTGACACACACCAAACTGACACACTCCAGTCTGACACACACCAACCTGACACACACCAACCTGACACACACCAACCTGACACGTACCGACCAGACACACACCAGACTGACACACACCAACCTGATACGCACCAACCTGACACACACCAACCTCACACACACTAGACTGACACACACCAACCTGACACAAACCAACCTGACACACTCCAGAATGACACACACCAACCTGACACAGTCCAGACTGACACACACCTACCTGACACACTCCAACCTGCGACACACCAACCTGACACACACAAACCTGCGACACACCAACCTGACACACACAAACCTGACACACACCAACCTGACACACACCAACCTGACACGCTCCAACCTGACACACATCAACCTGACACACACCAACACCTGAAACACTCCAGACTAACACACACCAGACTGACACACAACAACCTGATACACACCAACCTGACACACACCAACCTGACACACACCAATCTGACACACACCAACCTGACACACACCAACCTGACACACACCAATCTGACACACACCAACCTGATACACACCAACCTGATACACAACAACCCTGACACACACCAATCTGACACACACCAACCTGATACACACCAACCTGACACACACCAACCTGAAACGCACCAACCTGACATGCTCCAACCTGACATGCTCCAACCTGTCACACACCAACCTGTCACACACCAACCTGACACACACCAACCTGACATGCTACAAACCGACACTCTCCAACCTGACACACACTATCCTGACACACACCAACCTGACATGCTCCAACCTGACACGCACCATCCTGACACACACCAACCTGACACACACCAACTTGACACACACCAACCTTACATGCTCCAACCTGTCACACACCAACCTGACACACTCCAACCTGCGACACACCAACCTGACACACACGAACCTGACACGCACCATCCTGACACACAGCAACCTGACACACACCAACCTGACACACAACAACCTGATACACACCAACCTGACACACACCAACCTGACACACACCAACCTGATACACACCAACCTGACATGCTCAACCTGACACGCTCCAACCTGACATACACCAACCTGACACACTCTAACCTGGCACAAACCAATCTGACTCACACAAACCTGACACACACCAACCTGACATGCTACAACCTGACACTCTCCAACCTGACACACACTATCCTGACACACACCAACCTGACATGCTCCAACCTGACACGCACCATCCTGACATACACCAACCTGACACACACCAACCTGACATGCTCCAACCTGACACACACCATCCTGACACGCACCAACCTGACATACACCAACCTGACACACACTAACCTGACAGACACCAACCTGACACACGCCAACCTGATATGCTCCAACCTGACAGCTCCAACCGGACTCACACTAGACTGACACACACCAACCTGACAAGCACCAACCTGACAGGCACCATCCTGACAGACAACAACCTGACACACACCATCCTGACACACACCATTCTGACACACACCAACCTCACACACACCAACCTCACACACACAAACCTGACACACTCCAGATTGACACGCACCATCCTGACACACACCAACCTGACACACACCAACCTGATATGCTACAACCTGATATGTTACAACCTGATATGCTACAACCTGACACGCTCCAACCTGATATGCTACAACCTAACGTGCTCCAACCTGACACACACCAATCTGACACACACCAACCTGATATGCTACAACCTGACACACACCAACCTGACACACACCAACCTGATATGCTACAAGCTGACACACTCCAACCTGACAAACACCAGACTGACACTCACCAACCTGACAAGCTCCAACCTGACACGCACCATGCTGACACACACCAAACTGACACACACCTACCTGACACACACCAACCTGACATGCTCCAACCTGACATGGTCCAACCTGACACACACTATCCTGACACACACCAACCTGTCACACACCAACGTGACACACACCAACCTGATATGCTACAACCTGATATGCTACAACCTGACATGCTTCATCCTGACACACACCATCCTGGCACACACCATCCTGACACACACTATCCTGACACACACCAACCTGAAATGCTCCAACCTGACATGCTCCAACCTGACACAGACCATCCTGACACACACCAACCTGTCACACACCAACGTGACACACACCAACCTGATATGCTACAACCTGATATGCTACAACCTGACATGCTCCATCCTGACACACACCATCCTGACACTCTCCAACCTGACACACACTATCCTGACACACACCAACCTGACATGCTCCAACCTGACACGCACCATCCTGACACACACCAACCTGACACACACCAACTTGACACACACCAACCTTACATGCTCCAACCTGTCACACACCAACCTGACACACTCCAACCTGCGACACACCAACCTGACACACACGAACCTGACACGCACCATCCTGACACACAGCAACCTGACACACACCAACCTGACACACAACAACCTGATACACACCAACCTGACACACACCAACCTGACACACACCAACCTGATACACACCAACCTGACATGCTCAACCTGACACGCTCCAACCTGACATACACCAAACTGACACACTCTAACCTGGCACAAACCAATCTGACTCACACAAACCTGACACTCACCAACCTGACATGCTACAACCTGACACTCTCCAACCTGACACACACTATCCTGACACACACCAACCTGACATGCTCCAACCTGACACGCACCATCCTGACACACACCAACCTGACACACACAAACCTGACATGCTCCAACCTGACACACACCATCCTGACACGCACCAACCTGACATACACCAACCTGACACACACTAACCTGACAGACACCAACCTGACACACGCCAACCTGATATGCTCCAACCTGACAGCTCCAACCGGACTCACACTAGACTGACACACACCAACCTGACAAGCACCAACCTGACAGGCACCATCCTGACAGACAACAACCTGACACACACCATCCTGACACACACCATTCTGACACACACCAACCTCACACACACCAACCTCACACACACAAACCTGACACACTCCAGATTGACACGCACCATCCTGACACATACCAACCTGACACACACCAACCTGATATGCTACAACCTGATATGTTACAACCTGATATGCTACAACCTGACACGCTCCAACCTGATATGCTACAACCTAACATGCTCCAACCTGACAAACACCATCCTGACACACACCAACCTGATATGCTACAACCTGACACACACCAACCTGACACACACCAACCTGATATGCTACAAGCTGACACACTCCAACCTGACAAACACCAGGCTGACACACACCAACCTGACACTCACCAACCTGACAAGCTCCAACCTGACACGCACCATGCTGACACACACCAACCTGACACACACCTACCTGACACACACCAACCTGACATGCTCCAACCTGACATGCTCCAACCTGACACACACCATCCTGACACACACCAACCTGTCACACACCAACGTGACACACACCAACCTGATATGCTACAACCTGATATGCTACAACCTGACATGCTCCATCCTGACACACACCATCCTGACACACACCATCCTGACACACACCAACCTGACATACGCCAACCTGACATGCTCCAACCTGACACGCACCATCCTGACACACACCAACCTGATACACACCAACCTGACACACACCAACCTGATACACACCAACCTGATACATGCCAACCTGACACACACCAACCTGATACACACCAACCTGACACACACCAGACTGACACACACTAACCTGACACACACCATCCTGACACACACCAACCTGACATGCACCAACCTCACACACACCAACCTGACACACACCAACCTGACATGCTCCAACCTGATACACACCAACCTGACACACACCAAATTGATACACACCAACCTGATACACACCAACCTGACACACACCAACCTGACACGCACCATCCTGACACACACCATCCTGACACACACCATCCTGACACACACAAAACTGACACGCACCAACCTCACACACACCACCTCACACACACAAACCTGACACACTCCAGATTGACACGCACCAACCTGACACACACCAACCTGACACACACCAACCTGATATGCTACAATTCCATATGCTATACCTGACACGCCCCAACCTGACACACACCACACTGACACACACCAACCTGACACACACCAACCTGACATGCTCCAACCTGACACGCACCATCCTGACACGCACCAACCTGACATACACCAACCTGACACACACCAACCTGACAGACACCAACCTGACGCACGCCAACCTGATATGCTCCAACCTGACTGCTCCAACCGGACTCACACTAGACTGACACACACCAACCTGACACACACCAACCTGACAGGCACCATCCTGACAGACAACAACCTGACACACACCATCCTGACACACACCAACCTGACACACACCAACCTCACACACACCAACCTCACACAAACAAACCTGACACACTCCATATTGACACGCACCATCCTGACACACACCAACCTGACACACACCAACCTGATATGCTACAACCTGATATGTTACAACCTGATATGCTACAACCTAACATGCTCCAACCTGACAAACACCAGGCTGACACACACCAACCTGACACACATCAACCTCATATGCTACAACCTGACACGCAACATCCTGACACACAACAACCTGACACACAACAACCTGACAAACACCAACCTGACACACACCAACCTGATATGCTACAACCTGACACGCTCCAACCTGACACACACCAACCTGACACACACCAGACTGACACACACCAACCTGACACACAACAACCTGACATGCTCCAACGTGACACACACCAACCTGACACACAACAACCTGACACACACCAACCTGACACAAACCAACCTGATACACACCAATCTGACACACTCCAACCTGATACACACCAATCTGACACACACCAATCTCACATACATAAACCTGACACACTCCAGACTGACACCCTCCAGACTGACACACACCACCCTGACACACACCACCCTGACACAAACCAACCTGACACACACCAACCTGACACACACCAACCTGACATGCTCCAACCTGACATGCTCCAACCTTACATGCTCCAACCTGACACGCACCATCCTGACACACACCAGTCTGACACACACCACCCTGACATTCACCAACCTGACACACACCAACCTGATATGCTACAATTCCATATGCTATACCTGACACGCCCCAACCTGACACACACCACACTGACACACACCAACCTGACACACACCAACCTGACATGCTCCAACCTGACACGCACCATCCTGACACGCACCAACCTGACATACACCAACCTGACACACACCAACCTGACAGACACCAACGTGACACACGCCAACCTGATATGCTCCAACCTGACAGCTCCAACCGGACTCACACTAGACTGACACACACCAACCTGACAAGCACCAACCTGACAGGCACCATCCTGACAGACAACAACCTGACACACACCATCCTGACACACACCAACCTGACACACACCAACCTCACACACACAAACCTGACACACTCCATATTGACACGCACCATCCTGACACACACCAACCTGACACACACCAACCTGATATGCTACAACCTGATATGTTACAACCTGATATGCTACAACCTAACATGCTCCAACCTGACAAACACCAGGCTGACACACACCAACCTGACACACACCAACCTGATATGCTACAACCTGACACGCAACATCCTGACACACAACAACCTGACACACAACAACCTGACAAACACCAACCTGACACACACCAACCTGATATGCTACAACCTGAGACGCTCCAACCTGACACACACCAACCTGACACACACCAGACTGACACACACCAACCTGACACACAACAACCTGACATGGTCCAACGTGACACACACCAACCTGACACACAACAACCTGACACACACCAACCTGACACAAACCAACCTGATACACACCAATCTGACACACTCCAACCTGATACACACCAATCTGACACACACCAATCTCACATACATAAACCTGACACACTCCAGACTGACACCCTCCAGACTGACACACACCACCCTGACACACACCACCCTGACACAAACCAACCTGACACACACCAACCTGACACACACCAACCTGACATGCTCCAACCTGACACGCACCATCCTGACACACACCAATCTGACACACACCACCCTGACACACACCGACCTGACATGCTCCAACCTTACATGCTCCAACCTGACACGCACCATCCTGACACGCACCAACCTGACACACACCAACCTGACACACACCACCTCACACACACACAAACCTGACACACTCCAGACTGACACGCACCATCCTGACACACACCAACCTGACACACACCAACCTGATATGCTACAATCTGATATGCTACACCTGACACGCCCCAACCTGACACACACCACACTGACATACACCAACCCGACACACACCAACCTGACATGCTCCAACCTGACACGCACCATCCTGACACACACCAACCTGACATACACCAACCTGACACACACCAACCTGATATGCTCCAACCTGACAGCTCCAACCGGACTCACACTAGACTGACACGCACCATCCTGACACACACCATCCTGACACACATCATCCTGACACACACAAACCTGACACGCACCAACCTCACACACACCAACCTCACACACACAAACCTGACACACTCCAGATTGACACGCACCATCCTGACACACACCATCCTGATATGCTACAACCTGACACACACCAACCTGACACACACCAACCTGATATGCTACAAGCTGACACACTCCAACTTGACAAACACCAGACTGACACACACCAACCTGACAAGCTCCAACCTGAGACGCACCATCCTGACACACACCAACCTGACATACACCAACCTGACACACACCAACCTGACACACACCAGACTGACACACACCAACCCGACACACTCCAACCTGACACACACCCGACTGACACACACCAACCTGACACACACCAACCTGACATGCTCCAACCTGACACACACCAACCTGACACACAACAACCTGACACACATCAGACTCACACACACCAACCTGACACACACCAACCTGATACACACCAATCTGACACACACCAATCTCACACACACCAACCTGACACACTCCAGACTGACACCCTCCAGACTGACACACACCAACCTGACACACACCAGACTGACACACACCAACCTGACACACACCAACCTGACATGCTCCAACCTGACACACACCAACCTGACACACAACAACCTGACACACACCAGACTCACACACACCAACCTGACGCACACCAACCTGACACACACCAAACAGACATGCTCCAACCTGAGATGCTCCAACCTGTCACACACCAACCTGACACACACCAACTTGACATGCTCCAACCTTACATGCTCCAACCTGACACGCACCATCCTCACACACACCAACCTGACACACACCAACCTGACACACACCAACCTGACATGCTCCAACATTACATGCTCCAACCTGACACACACCAACCTGATACACACCAACCTGATACATGCCAACCTGACACACACCAACCTGATACACACCAACCTGATACACACCAACCTGGCTCACACATTCCTGACACACACCAACCTGACACACGCCAACCTGACACACACCACCCTGATACACACCAAACTGATACACACCAACCTGACAGGCACCAACCTGACACACACCAACCTGACACGCTCCAACCTGACATACACCAACCTGACACACACCAACCTGACACACACCAACCTGATACACACCAACCTGACACACACCAACCTGATACACACCAACCTGACACACACCAACCTGACACGCTGCAACCTGACATACACCAACCTGACACACACCAACCTGACACGTTCCAACCTGACATACTCCAACCTGACAGGCACCAACCTGAAAAGCACCAACCTGACATGCTCCAACCTGACATGCTCCAACCTGACATGCAACATCCGGACACACACCATCCTGACACACACCAACCTGACACACACCAACCTGACACACAACAACCTGATACACACCAACCTGACACACATCAACCTGATACACTCCAATCTGACACACACCAACCTGACACACACCAACCTGACACGCTCAAACTGACACACACTAACCTGACACGCAGTAACCCGACACACTCTAACCTGACACACACCAATCTGACCCACACAAACCTGACACACACCAACCTGACACGTACCAGCCTGAGACACACCAACCTGACACACACCAACCTGACGCACACCTATCTGACACACACCAATCTGACACACAAACCTGACACACACCAACCTGACACACTCCAGTCTGACACACACCAACCTGACACACACCAACCTGACACACACCAACCTGACACGTACCGACCAGACACACACCAGACTGACACACACCAACCTGATACGCACCAACCTGACACACACCAACCTCACACACACTAGACTGACACACACCAACCTGACACAAACCAACCTGACACACTCCAGAATGACACACACCAACCTGACACAGTCCAGACTGACACACACCAACCTGACACACTCCAACCTGCGACACACCAACCTGACACACACGAACCTGCGACACACCAACCTGACACACACAAACCTGACACACACCAACCTGACACACACCAACCTGACACGCTCCAACCTGACACACATCAACCTGACACACACCAACACCTGAAACACTCCAGACTAACACACACCAGACTGACACACAACAACCTGATACACACCAACCTGATACACACCAACCTGACACACACCAATCTGACACACACCAACCTGACACACACCAACCTGACACACACCAATCTGACACACACCAACCTGATACACACCAACCTGATACACACCAACCCTGACACACACCAATCTGACACACACCAACCTGACACACACCAACCAGACACGCTCCAACCTGACATACACCAACCTGACACACACCAACCTGATACACACCAACCTGACAGGCACCAACCTGACACGCTCCAACCTGACGTACACCAACCTGACACACACCAACCTGATACACACCAACCTGACACACACCAACCTGAAACGCACCAACCTGACATGCTCCAACCTGACATGCTCCAACCTGTCACACACCAACCTGTCACACACCAACCTGACACACACCAACCTGACATGCTACAACCTGACACTCTCCAACCAGACACACACTATCCTGACACACACCAACCTGACATGCTCCAACCTGACACGCACCATCCTGACACACACCAACCTGACACACACCAACTTGACACACACCAACCTTACATGCTCCAACCTGTCACACACCAACCTGACACACTCCAACCTGCGACACACCAACCTGACGCACACCAACCTGACGCACATCTAACTGACACACACCAATCTGACACACCAACCTGACACACACCAAACTGACACACTCCAGTCTGACACACACCAACCTGACACACACCAACCTGACACACACCAACCTGACACGTACCGACCAGACACACACCAGACTGACACACAACAACCTGATACGCACCAACCTGACACACACCAACCTCACACACACCAACACCTGACACACTCCAGAATGACACACACCAACCTGACACAGTCCAGACTGACACACACTCACCTGACACACTCCAACTTGACTCACACCAACCTGGCACACTCCAACCTGTCACACACCAACCTGACACGTACCGACCAGACACACACCAGACTGACACACAACAACCTGATACGCACCAATCTGACACACACCAACCTCACACACACCAACACCTGACACACTCCAGAATGACACACACCAACCTGACACAGTCCAGACTGACACACACTCACCTGACACACTCCAACTTGACACACACCAACCTGGCACACTCCAACCTGTCACACACCAACCTGACACACTCCAACATGCGACACACCAACCTGACACACACGAACCTGACACACACCAACCTGATACACACCAACCTGACACACTCCAACCTGACACACGCCAACTTGACACACACCAACCTGACACACACGAACCTGACACACACCAACCTGACACACACCAACTTGACACACACCAACCTGACATGCTCCAACCTGTCACACACCAACCTGACACACTCCAACCTGTGACATACCAACCTGACACACACCAGACTGACACACACAAGCCTGACACACACCAACCTGATACACACCAACCTGACACACACGAACCTGACACACACCAACCTGATACACACCAACCTGACACGCTCCAACCTGACACACACCAACCTGACACACACCAATCTGACACACATCAACCTGACACACACCAAACTGATACACACCAACCTGATACACACCAACCTGACACACACGAACCTGACACACACCAACCTGATACACACCAACCTGACACACACCAACCTGACACACACCAACCTGACACACACCAACCTGACACACATCAACCTGACACACACCAACAAATGACACACTCCAGACTAACACACACCAGACTGACACACACCAACCTGACACACACCAACCTGATATGCTACAACCTGACACGCAACATCCTGACACACAACAACCTGACACACAACAACCTGACAAACACCAACCTGACACACACCAACCTGATATGCTACAACCTGACACGCTCCAACCTGACACACACCAACCTGACACACACCAGACTGACACACACCAACCTGACACACAACAACCTGACATGGTCCAACGTGACACACACCAACCTGACACACAACAACCTGACACACACCAACCTGACACAAACCAACCTGATACACACCAATCTGACACACTCCAACCTGATACACACCAATCTGACACACACCAATCTCACATACATAAACCTGACACACTCCAGACTGACACCCTCCAGACTGACACACACCACCCTGACACACACCACCCTGACACAAACCAACCTGACACACACCAACCTGACACACACCAACCTGACATGCTCCAACCTGACACGCACCATCCTGACACACACCAATCTGACACACACCACCCTGACACACACCGACCTGACATGCTCCAACCTTACATGCTCCAACCTGACACGCACCATCCTGACACGCACCAACCTGACACACACCAACCTGACACACACCACCTCACACACACACAAACCTGACACACTCCAGACTGACACGCACCATCCTGACACACACCAACCTGACACACACCAACCTGATATGCTACAATCTGATATGCTACACCTGACACGCCCCAACCTGACACACACCACACTGACATACACCAACCCGACACACACCAACCTGACATGCTCCAACCTGACACGCACCATCCTGACACACACCAACCTGACATACACCAACCTGACACACACCAACCTGATATGCTCCAACCTGACAGCTCCAACCGGACTCACACTAGACTGACACGCACCATCCTGACACACACCATCCTGACACACATCATCCTGACACACACAAACCTGACACGCACCAACCTCACACACACCAACCTCACAACACAAACCTGACACACTCCAGATTGACACGCACCATCCTGACACACACCAACCTGATATGCTACAACCTGACACACACCAACCTGACACACACCAACCTGATATGCTACAAGCTGACACACTCCAACTTGACAAACACCAGACTGACACACACCAACCTGACAAGCTCCAACCTGAGACGCACCATCCTGACACACACCAACCTGACATACACCAACCTGACACACACCAACCTGACATACACCAACCTGACACACAACAACCTGACACACACCAACCCGACACACACCAACCTGACACACACCCGACTGACACACACCAACCTGACACACACCAACCTGACATGCTCCAACCTGACACACACCAACCTGACACACAACAACCTGACACACATCAGACTCACACACACCAACCTGACACACACCAACCTGATACACACCAATCTGACACACACCAATCTCACACACACAAACCTGACACACTCCAGACTGACACCCTCCAGACTGACACACACCAACCTGACACACACCAACCTGACACGCTCCAACCTGACACACACCAACCTGACATGCTCCAACCTGACACACACCAACCTGACACACAACAACCTGACACACACCAGACTCACACACACCAACCTGACGCACACCAACCTGACACACACCAAACAGACATGCTCCAACCTGAGATGCTCCAACCTGTCACACACCAACCTGACACACACCAACTTGACATGCTCCAACCTTACATGCTCCAACCTGACACGCACCATCCTCACACACACCAACCTGACACACACCAACCTGACACACACCAACCTGACATGCTCCAACCTTACATGCTCCAACCTGACACACACCAACCTGATACACACCAACCTGATACATGCCAACCTGACACACACCAACCTGATACACACCAACCTGATACACACCAACCTGACTCACACATACCTGACACACACCAACCTGACACACGCCAACCTGACACACACCACCCTGATACACACCAAACTGATACACACCAACCTGACAGGCACCAACCTGACACACACCAACCTGACACGCTCCAACCTGACATACACCAACCTGACACACACCAACCTGACACACACCAACCTGACACACCAACCTGATACACACCAACCTGACACACACCAACCTGACACGCTGCAACCTGACATACACCAACCTGACACACACCAACCTGACACGTTCCAACCTGACATACTCCAACCTGACAGGCACCAACCTGAAAAGCACCAACCTGACATGCTCCAACCTGACATGCTCCAACCTGACATGCAACATCCGGACACACACCATCCTGACACACACCAACCTGACACACACCAACCTGACACACAACAACCTGATACACACCAACCTGACACACATCAACCTGATACACTCCAATCTGACACACACCAACCTGACACACACCAACCTGACACGCTCAAACTGACACACACTAACCTGACACGCAGTAACCCGACACACTCTAACCTGACACACACCAATCTGACCCACACAAACCTGACACACACCAACCTGACACGTACCAGCCTGAGACACACCAACCTGACACACACCAACCTGACGCACACCTATCTGACACACACCAATCTGACACACAAACCTGACACACACCAAACTGACACACTCCAGTCTGACACACACCAACCTGACACACACCAACCTGACACACACCAACCTGACACGTACCGACCAGACACACACCAGACTGACACACACCAACCTGATACGCACCAACCTGACACACACCAACCTCACACACACTAGACTGACACACACCAACCTGACACAAACCAACCTGACACACTCCAGAATGACACACACCAACCTGACACAGTCCAGACTGACACACACCAACCTGACACACTCCAACCTGCGACACACCAACCTGACACACACGAACCTGCGACACACCAACCTGACACACACAAACCTGACACACACCAACCTGACACACACCAACCTGACACGCTCCAACCTGACACACACCAACCTGACACACACCAACACCTGAAACACTCCAGACTAACACACACCAGACTGACACACAACAACCTGATACACACCAACCTGATACACACCAACCTGACACACACCAATCTGACACACACCAACCTGACACACACCAACCTGACACACACCAATCTGACACACACCAACCTGATACACACCAACCTGATACACACCAACCCTGACACACACCAATCTGACACACACCAACCTGACACACACCAACCAGACACGCTCCAACCTGACATACACCAACCTGACACACACCAACCTGATACACACCAACCTGACAGGCACCAACCTGACACGCTCCAACCTGACGTACACCAACCTGACACACACCAACCTGATACACACCAACCTGACACACACCAACCTGAAACGCACCAACCTGACATGCTCCAACCTGACATGCTCCAACCTGTCACACACCAACCTGTCACACACCAACCTGACACACACCAACCTGACATGCTACAACCTGACACTCTCCAACCTGACACACACTATCCTGACACACACCAACCTGACATGCTCCAACCTGACACGCACCATCCTGACACACACCAACCTGACACACACCAACTTGACACACACCAACCTTACATGCTCCAACCTGTCACACACCAACCTGACACACTCCAACCTGCGACACACCAACCTGACGCACACCAACCTGACGCACATCTAACTGACACACACCAATCTGACACACCAACCTGACACACACCAAACTGACACACTCCAGTCTGACACACACCAACCTGACACACACCAACCTGACACACACCAACCTGACACGTACCGACCAGACACACACCAGACTGACACACAACAACCTGATACGCACCAACCTGACACACACCAACCTCACACACACCAACACCTGACACACTCCAGAATGACACACACCAACCTGACACAGTCCAGACTGACACACACTCACCTGACACACTCCAACTTGACTCACACCAACCTGGCACACTCCAACCTGTCACACACCAACCTGACACGTACCGACCAGACACACACCAGACTGACACACAACAACCTGATACGCACCAACCTGACACACACCAACCTCACACACACCAACACCTGACACACTCCAGAATGACACACACCAACCTGACACAGTCCAGACTGACACACACTCACCTGACACACTCCAACTTGACACACACCAACCTGGCACACTCCAACCTGTCACACACCAACCTGACACACTCCAACATGCGACACACCAACCTGACACACACGAACCTGACACACACCAACCTGATACACACCAACCTGACACACTCCAACCTGACACACGCCAACCTGACACACACCAACCTGACACACACGAACCTGACACACACCAACCTGACACACACCAACTTGACACACACCAACCTGACATGCTCCAACCTGTCACACACCAACCTGACACACTCCAACCTGTGACATACCAACCTGACACACACCAGACTGACACACACAAGCCTGACACACACCAACCTGATACACACCAACCTGACACACACGAACCTGACACACACCAACCTGATACACACCAACCTGACACGCTCCAACCTGACACACACCAACCTGACACACACCAATCTGACACACATCAACCTGACACACACCAAACTGATACACACCAACCTGATACACACCAACCTGACACACACGAACCTGACACACACCAACCTGATACACACCAACCTGACACACACCAACCTGACACACACCAACCTGACACACATCAACCTGACACACACCAACAAATGACACACTCCAGACTAACACACACCAGACTGACACACACCAACCTGACACACACCAGACTGACTCACACAAGCCTGACACACACCAACCTGACACACACCAACCTGACACACCACCTGTGGGCAGCACGGTGGCACAGTGGTTAGCACTGCTGCCTCACAGCGCCAGAGACCTGGGTTCAATTCCCAACTCAGACAATTGTCTGTGTGGAGTGTGCACGTTCTCCCCGTGTCTGCGTGGGTTTCCTTCAGGTGCTCCGGTTTCCTCCCACAGTCCAAAGATGTGCGGGTCAGGTGAATTAGTCCATGCTAAATTGCCTGTAGTGTTACGAAAGGGGTAAATGTAGGGGTATGGGTCGGTTGTGCTTCGGCGGGTCAATGTGGACTTGCTGGGCCGTAGGGCCTGTTTCAACACTGTAAGTAATCTAATATTAAACCTGACACACGCCAACCTCGCACACCAACCTGTCACGCACCAACCTGACACGCACCAGTGTGAAACACACCAACCTGGCACACTCCAATCTGACACACACCAGACTGACACACACCACCCTCCTCCTCTAACTTAAATTAAAAGTCCACAGACTTGCACCAAAAAGAGGGTCCAAGGAAGTTCCTGTGGATTGAAGAGTGAGGTTTTATCTCAGGAGTCTTTGACAAGGAGGTTGAGTGAAGTGATTACGCCACAGTTAAAGAGGGTGAAGACATGACTGCCAAGCTGGTTCACGTGCTTGATGTGGGAGGTCAATGACTCTGGTGTGTCTGGCTCGTATAAGTGTGTAAAGTGTGTGCACGTTCAGCTACTGACAGAGCATATTGCAGCACTGATAAAAGCACTCGAGGACCTTAGGCTCATCTGAGAGAACGAGATCTTTCTGGATAAGACCTTCAGCGAGGTTATTACACCGACCATACCAGAAGAGAGCAGAAGATAGCAGACGATGAGGAAGGCAGAGAGGAGACAGGTGCAAGAGACCCCGGGGGAAGTACCTGTCAGGAACAAGTTGAATCTTTTGGAAACAGTAGAGACAGATGACACTGCCAGTCTGCAAGGCGGCCAGGTCTGTCAATCAAAAGCTGGCGTGGAGGCAGAGCGGAGACGTCGGACATCACACAGAGCTGTGGTAATAGGGGACTCCATAGTGAGAGGAACTGACCGGGGTTTTTGTGGCAACAGGCGGGACTGAAGGATGGTGTGTTGCCTTCCTGGTGCCAGGGTTAAGGACATCACAGACAGAGTACAGGAAATCCTCAAGGATGAAGGTGAAGAGCCAGAGGTGGTGGTACATGTCAGTACAAATGATGTTGGGAAGATGAGGAGGAACATACTACAGCAGGACTTCGGAGAACTAGGAAGAAGGCTGAAAAGCAAGACGTCCAAGGTGGTTATCTCCGGTTTGCTTCCAGTTCCTCGGGCTGGTGAGGCCAGAAACAGGGAGGTAATGGACTTGAATGTGCGGCTGGGGAACTGGTGCAGGAAGCAACAATTTAAATTCTTGGATCACTGAGGTATGTTTTGTGGTAAGCATAAATTCTACAAGAGAGACGGTTTGCATCTTGATAGGTTAGGGACCAGCATTCTGGCAGGCAGGTTTGCTACTACAACACAGCTACACTTAAACTAAGTGCGGGGTTGGGGGCGGGGTGGGGGGGGGAGGGGACAAACTAGATGTTTAAGAAGGAAATTGGAGGGAAAGTTAGAACAAGGGAAGTCAAGAAAGACAACTGTATCAATGAGGCAGAAAACTCACAAAGGGATCATGCTGTAAGGTTGAGTGAAATAGGAGTTGATGGGAAGGGTGAGGGCAGTAACAAGTTAAAAATGCTATATATGAATGCACGAAGTATTAGAAATAAGATGGATGAGCTTGAGGCTCTTTTGGAAATTGGCAGATACGATATTGTGGGGATAACTGAGACATGGCTTCAAGTGGATAGGGCCTGGGAAATTAATATTCAAGGCTACACGTGCTACCGTAAGGACAGACTGACAGGCAGAGGGGGTGGGGTGGCCATGTTGGTAAGGGAGGATCTTCAGTCCATGTGCAGGGGGACCTAGAATCAGGGGATGTAGAGTCAGTATGGATAGGGCTGAGAAATTCTAAGGGTAAAAAGACACTCTTGGGAGTTATCTACAGGCCCTCAAACAGTAGTCTGGATGTCGGATGTAAGTTGAATCAGGAGCTGAAATTGACCTGTCACAAAGATGTTACTACAGTGTTATGGGGGACTTCAACATGCGGGTAGACTGGGAGAATCAGGATGGTATTGGACCTCAACAAAGAGACTTTGTGGAGTGCCTCCGAGATGGATTCTTAGAACAGCTGGTGCTGAAGCCTACCAGGGAGAAGGCAATTCTGGATCTGGTATTGTGCAACGAACCAGAATTGATCAGGGACCTCGAAGTGAAGGAGCCATTGGGAAGTAGTGACCATAATACAATCAGCTTCAATCTGCAATTTGAGAGGGAGAGGGTACAATCGGTAGTGACAATAATTTCTGTTGAATAAAGGGAACTATGGAGCTATGAGGGAGGAGCTGGCCAAAGTTCAATGGTGCAATACCTTAGCAGGGATGACCGTGGAGGAACAATGGCAGATATTTCTGTGTATAATGCAGAATTTGCAGGATCAGTTCATTCCAAAAAGGAAGAAAGATCCCAGGAAGAGACATGGGCGGCCTTGGCTGACGACGGAAGTTAAGAAACATATAAAGCTAAAAGAGAAAAAGTATAACATAGCAAAGATAAGTGGGGAAATGGAGAACTGGGAAGCTTTTAAAGAACAACAGAGAATTACTAAGAAGGAAATACGCAGAGAAAAAATGAGGTACAAAGGTATACTGGCCAAAATATAAAGGAAGATAGTAAAAGCTTTATTAGGTATGTGAAAGGCAAAAAAATGGTTAAGACTAAAATTGCGCCCTTGAAGACAGAAACAGGGGAAGATATTACAGGGAACAAAGAAATGGCAGAAGAATTGAATTGGTACTTCAGCTCTGTGTTCACTGGGGAAGACACAAGCAATCTCCCTGAGGTAACAGTGACTGAAGGACCTGAACTGAAGAGAATTTATATTTGCCAGGATTTGGTGTTGGAGAGACTGTTAGGTCTGAAGGTTGATAAGTCCCTGGGGCCTGATGGTCTACATCCCAGGGTACTGAAGGAGGTGGCTCGAGAAATCGTGGATGCATTGGTGATTATTTTCCAGAGTTCAATAGATTTGGGATCAGTTCCTGCGGATTGGAGGGTGGCTAATTTTTGTACCACTTTTTAAGAAAGGTGGGACAGAGAAAGTAGGAAATTATAGACCAGTTAGTCTGACCTCAGTGGTGGGAAAGATGCTGGAGTCTATTAAAAAGGATGAAATAATGACACATCTGGATAATAGCAACAGGATAGGTCAGAGACAGCATGGATTTATGAAGGGGAAATCATGCTTGACTAATCTTCTGGAATTTTTTGAGGATGTAACTCTGAAGATGGACGAGGGAGATCCAGTAGATGTAGTGTATCTGGACTTTCAGAAAACTTTTGATAAATTCCCACATAGGAGGTTAGTCAGAAAAATTAGGGTGCATGGTATTGGGGGCAAAGTACTAACTTGGATTGAAAGATAGTTGGCTGACAGGAAACAAAGAGTAGTGATAAACGGCTCCATTTTGGATTGGCAGCCAGTGACCAGTGGAGTACCGCAGGGATCAGTGCTGGGACCGCAGCTTTTTACAATATATGTAAATAATATAGAAGATAGTATTAGTGATAACATTAGCAAATTTGCTGATGATACTAAGCTGTTTGGCAGGGTGAAATGTGATGAGGATGTTAGGAAATTACAGGGTGACCTGGGCAGGTTAGGTGAGTGACCAGATGCATGGCAGATGCAGCTAATGTGGATAAATATATGGTTATCCACTTTGGTGGCAAGAACAGGAAGGCAGATTACTACCTCAATGGAATCAATTTAGGTAAAGGGGCAGCACAGAGAGATCTGGGTGTTTTTGTACACCAGTCAATGAAGGCAAGCGTGCAGGTACAGCAGGTCGTGAAGAAGGCTAATAGCATGCTGGCCTTCATAACAAGAGGGATTGAGAATAGAAGCAAAGAGGTTCTTCTGCAGCTGTACAGGGCCCTGGTGAGACCGCACCTGGAGTACTGTGGGCAGTTCTGGTCTCCAAATTTGAGGAAAGACATTCTGGCTATTGAGGGAGTGCAGCGTAGGTTCACGAGGTCAATTCCTGGAATGGCGGGACTACCTTACGCTGAAAGACTGCAGCGACTGGGCTTGTATACCCTTGAGTTTAGAAGACTGAGAGGGGATCTGATTGAGACATATAAGATTATTAAAGGATTGGACACTCTGGAGGCAGGAAACATGTTTCCGCTGATGGGTGAGTGCCGAACCAGGGGTCACAGCTTAAAAATACGGGGTAGACCATTTAAGACAGAGATGAGGAGAAACGTCTTCACCCAGAGAGTGGTGGCTGTGTGGAATGCTCTGCCCCAGAGGGCAGTGGAGGCCCAGTCTCTGGATTCATTTAAGGAAGAGTTGGATAGAGCTCTCAAGGATAGTGGAATCAAGGGTTATGGAGATAAGGCAGGAACAGGATACTGATTAAGGATGATCAGCCATGATCATATTGAATGATGGTGCAGGCTTGAAGGGCAGAATGGCCTACTCCTGCACCTATTGGCTATTGTCTATTGACGCACACCAATCTGACACACACCAACCTGACACACACATGACTAACATGCACCAGGCTGCCTTCACTGTCATTGGTCAAATTCCTTTCAGAACCCCAACAAATACATTTGGAGCATGGACACAGTGTTTTAAAATGAAGGGGTTTACCTCCTGCTCTGGGGCAATTACAGATGGTTAATAAATGCTGGCCTTTGCAATAACGACCATAGCCTGAGGATGAAAGAGTCCTCCTCACAGCAATCAGAGGATGCTGTCTTTGAATATGATTGAGAATGGCTGCTTCATGAAAAGGAGAAAGTGAGGACTGCAGATGCTGGGGATCAGAGCTTTAAAATGTGTTGCTGGAAAAGTGCAGCAGGTTAGGCAGCATCAAAGAGAAGGAGAATCGACGTTTCGGGCATAAGCCCTTCCTCAGCCCTGAAGAAGGGATAATGCCTGAACTGTCGATTCTCCTGCTCCTTTGATGCTGCCTGACCTGCTGCGCTTTTCCAGCAACTCATTTTAAAGCTCTGCTTCATGAAAAGGTCAACTTGTTGCTGATTGATTTCTCAACTTCAACGTCCCCCCCGCTACTCTCACCACCCTATCATATTAGAAAGCAAATTAATTTCCAAAGCAGAGCCAGCTCTCACTGGGTAGAATGCTGCAAATTCCACTGAGACATAATTGCAAGCAAACCAAACATATTCCATAGCCTGGTGTGAATAATTTGAAACCTTAATCTTTAATTGGCTATGCAGAATCCAGAAGCAGAATTTCCCTTCTCAATGTTGAAACACCTATTCGATGTCCAGCACCCACTTCTTTATCAATTCTATGTTTCTGGCAGCTGCTTTAGGCATTCAAAGCTAAAAGCACAAGAGAGGTGATTGAGTCATTAAACTGCACAGAACAAAAAAATGCCAAAAATACTCAGGGGCAGCATCTGTAGAGAGGGAAACAAAGTCAAGATCTCTAAACAACAATTTCTCATCAGAAATACAATGCTTCTCACCCCAGTTTGTGAGAAAACAGATATTATTTATTCTGCTGTGAGATTAGATTCCCTACAGTGTAGAAACAGGCCATTTGGCCCACCAAGTCCACTCCAAAGAGTATCCCACCCACACCCACACCCACTTCCCTCTGCCTAATGCACTTTTAGGGGAATTTAGCATGATCAATCTACCTGAGCTGCACATCTTTGATTGTGGGAAGAAATAGGAGCACCAACAGGAAACCCACGCAGACACGGGGAGAATGTGCAAACTCCACACAGTCGGCCAAGGCTAGAATCGAACCTGGGTCCCTGGCACTGGAGGCTGCATTGCTAACCATAGAGCCACCATGTCACCCTGCACAGAGTAGGATGTCCCTGTCTGGGTCAACATTTTGTGCCCATCCTGAGTTGCCTATGAGAAGGTGGTGCTGAGCTGTGAAGGGTTATCATTTTAATCTGTGGTTTTCACTGGGAAATGTCCCAGGTTTAGGGAAAGGGACCTTGCTTAACATACATGCTGTTGGTCCCAAGGCCGGAAAGGACAAAGCTTTTAAACATTGGCTGGGGAGACAATGATGTCCAACTGTTTGTTCTGATCAAAGAGATGTCAGAGCCCTTTGGAAGGCAATTCACATATTGTATCGTAATCGAGCTCAGGTGTTCCCTCTATCAGGTGTTCCCAGAATTCAATCCCTCTATGAATGAAACCTAACACACTGTATGCCTTCTTAACAGCACTATCCACCTGGGTGGCAACTTTCAAGGATCCATGTACATGCACTCCAAGATCCCTCTGCACATCCATACTACCAAGAATTTTTCCATTGACCCAGTACTCTGCCTTCCTGTTATTCTTCCCAAAGTGCATCACCTCACATTTAGCTGCATTGAACTCCATTTGCCTTCTCTCAGCCCAATTCTGCAGTTTATCCAAGTCCCCCTGAACCTGTAACATTCTTCCAAACTGTCCACTACTCTACCAACTTTAGTGAATTTACTAATCCATCCACCTATGCCTGTGTCTAAGTCATTCATAAAAATGACAAACAGCAGTGGTCCCAAAACAGATCCTTGTGGCACACCACTAGTAACCAGGCTGAACATGTTCCATCAACCACCAATCACTGCCTTCTTTCAGAAAGCCAGTTTCTAATCCAAACTGGTAAATCACCCTCAATTCCATGCCTCTGCATTTTCTCCAACAGCCTACCATGTGGAACCTTATCAAAGGCTTTAACTGAAGTCCATGTGCACCATGTCAACTGCCCTAACCTCATCTACATGCTTGGTCACCTTCTCAAAAAACTCGTGAGGCTTGTGAGAAACGACCTGTCCTTGATGAAATCATGTTGACTATCTGAAATCAAATTGTTGCTTGCTAGATCATTATAAATCTTATCTCTTACAATCCTTTCTAAAACCTTTCCCACAATAGAAGCAAGGCTCACTGCTCTATAATTACCTGGGTCATCTCTGCTGCCCTTCTTGAACAAGGGCACAACAATTGCAATCCTCCAGTCCTCTGGTACTAAACCTGTAGACAATGACATCTCAAATATCAAAGCCAAAGGCTCTGCCATCTCCTCCCTAGCTTCCCAGAGAATCCTCAGATAAATCCCATCCGGCCCAGGGGATTTGTCTACTTTTTCTCCTTCTAGAGTTTATGGGCAGCACGGTGGCACAGTGGTTAGCACTGCTGCCTCACAGCACCTGAGACCCAGGTTCGGTTCCCGACTCAGGCGACTGACTGTGTGGAGTTTGCATGTTCTCCCCGTGTCTGCGTGGGTTTCCTCTGGGTGCTCTGGTTTCCTCCTACAGTCCAAAGATGTGCGGGGCAGGTGAATTGGCCATGCTAAATTGCCCGTAGTGTTAGGTAAGGGGTAAATGTATGGGTGGGTTGTGGGTCGGTGTGGACTTGTTGGGCCGAAGGGCCTGTTTCTACTACTGTAAGTAATCTAATCACCTGCTCATAACTAACCTCGATCTTTTCTAGTCTAACATCTCGTACCTCATTCTTCTCCTCTACAATATTCTCCTTCTCCTGAGTGAAAACCAATGAGAAATGTTCATTTAGCACCTCTCCGATCTCCACAGGGTCCACATTCAACTTCCCACTTCTGTCTTTGACTGGCCCTATTCCTACCCTAATCATCCTTTTATTCCTCACATACCTATAGAAAGCTTTAGGGATCTCCTTTATTCTATTTGCTAAAGACTTCTTGTGTCCTCTCTTTGCTCTTCTTAACTCTCTCTTTAAATCCTTCCTAGCTGATCTGTAACTCTCCATCACCTCATTTGAACAATCTTGCTTCATCAATACACAAGTCTCCTTCTTCTGTTTAACAAGAGATGCAATTTCTGTAATAAACCATGGTTCCCTTACCTTATCACTTCCTCCCTGCCTGACAGGGACATACCTATCAAGTTGTCGCTTCGGCGGGTCGGTGTGGACTTGTTGGGCCGAAGGGCCTGTTTCCACACTGTAAGTAATCTAATCTAAATTACTTACAGTGTGGAAACAGGCCCTTCGGCCCAACAAGTCCACACCTACCCATCGAAGCGCAACCCACCCATACCCCTACATTTACCCCTTACCTAACACTACGGGCAATTTAGCATGGCCAATTCACCTGACCCGCACATCTTTGGACTGTGGGAGGAAACCGGAGCACCCGGAGGAAACCCACGCAGACACGGGGAGAACGTGCAAACTCCACACAGTCAGTCGCCTGAGTCGGGAATTGAACCCGGGTGTCAGGTGCTGTGAGACAGCAGTGCTTACCAGTGTGCCACCGTGCCGCCCACAAAGGACATGCAATATCTGTTCCTTAAACCAGCTCCACATTTCCATTGTCTGCATCCCCTGCATTTTGCTACCCCATTCTATGCATCCTAATTCTTGCCTAATCACATTATAGTTGCCCTTGCTCCATCGATAACTCTTGACCTGTGACATGTACCTATCCCTTTCCATCGCTAAACTAAACGTAACTGAATTATGGTTACTCTCCCCAAAGGGCTCACCTACAACTAAATCAAACACCTAGTCTGGTTCATTACCAAGCACCATATCCAGTGTGGCCTCCCTTCTTGTCGGCCCTTTGACATACTGTGTCGAGAACCCTCCTGTACACATTGGACAAAAACTGCTCCATCCGACGTACTGGAGTTATAGCATTTCCAGTCAATGTTGGGGAAGTTAAAGTTCCCCATAATGACCACCTTGGTCTTTTCACTCCTACCCAGAATAATTTTTCTAATCCTCTCTTCCACCTCCCTGGAATTCTGTGGAGGCCTATAAAAATCTCCAAGCAGTGTGACCTCTCCTCTCCTGTTTCAAACCTCAGCCCACACTACCCCAGTCGACGAGTCCTTGTCAAAAGCTCTCTCAGCCACTGTTATACTATCCTTGACTAACAAGGCCACGCCTCCCCCTCTTTTACTGCCTTGCCTGTTCATAATGAAAAATCTAAACCCTGGAACCTGCAACATCCATTCCTCACCCTGCTCTATCCATGTCTCCGAAATGGCCACAACATTGGAGTCCCAGGTACCCCTCCATGCTGCAAGCTCACTTACCTTATTCTGGATACTTCTGGTGTTGAAGTAGACACACTTCAAACCACTTCGCTGTCTGCCAGCACATTCCTGTGACCCTGACATCCTGTCTGTGTCCTCCCTACTCTCATCCTCCTGTGCACTGCAACTACACCTCCGATTCTCATCCCTCGGCTGAGCTAGTTTAAACCTACCTGAATAGCACCAGCAAATTTCCCACCCAGGATATTAGTACCCCTCTGGTTCAAGTACGATCCTGTTTGTACAAGTCCCGCCTTCCCCAGAATGAGGTCCAATTATCCAAAAACCTGAAACCCTCCCTCCTGCACCATCCTTGCAGCCACGTGTTCAGCTAATATCTCCCCCTATTCCTTGCCTCACTATCACATGGCACTCTGTTTGTTCTGGCTCTCAGCTTCCACCCCAGCTCCCTGAAATCCTGCTTTACATCCTTATCCCTCTTTCTACCTACGTTGTTGGTACCTACATGGACAACGGCTTGAGGCTGGTCCCCCTCCCCCTTCATGACCCCAAAGATATGATCTGAGACATCATGGACCCTGGCACCTGGAAGGCAACACACCAACAGTGAGTCTCATTTGTTCCCAACAAAAGGGAACAATCAACGCAATTTTTTTTCTTTACACTATCTGAGTGATTTAACAGTGACCGTCTCAGCAAGGAAATGTGGGGAAAAGGCGAAAGAAACTAGAAGTATATAGCTCTACCAGATTGGTACAGCAGAGCAGTATCTGTTGTTTTGCTCTCTCTCTCTCTCTCCCTCCCCCTCTTTTTCTCTCTCTCTCTAACAAGGATAAAAGGAAGTTATGCAATTGAAGGAATGACTCCAATCCCAAAGACATCACAGGGTGAATGTCTCATCTGTAGCCTGCAGAGTATTCAACCCAATGCCACATGGGGAGTTGTTCCACATCCTCAGACCAAACCTCAGGTAAGTTTATAAGTTTAGCAACTGTGACTAAGGGAGTCCAAAGGGGATAAGTGAAATGAAGTCTTAGAGAAAGTAATCTGCTTTGTTATTAGTCAGTTAAAATGTTTAGTAACAGTTGTGCTATATTGACATTGGCTGTGTGTATTAAACGTACTCCTATTATTTCAAAATCTGAAACCTGTCTAGATTGCATTGCTCATCACCCCTCACTGTGGTTCATACAGATACGGCCAGACCTTCGACCATAAATAAGTGAGTTTGATTGTGACCAAAAGGCTGAAAGATGATTAGATTAGATTACTTTGTGGGCGGCACGGTGGCACAGTGGTTAGCACTGCTACTTCACAGCGCCTGAGACCCAGGTTCAATTCCCCACTCAGGTGACTGACTGTGTGGAGTTTGCACGTTCTCCCCGTGTCTGCGTGGGTTTCCTCCGGGTGCTCCGGTTTCCTCCCACAATCCAAAGATGTGCGGGGCAGGTGAATTGGCCATGCTAAATTGCCCGTAGTGTTAGGTAAGGGGTAAATGTAGGGGTATGGGTGGGTTGCGCTTCGGCGGGTCGGTGTGGACTTGTTGGGCCGAAGGGCCTGTTTCCACACTGTAAGTAATCTAATCTAATGATCAGAAACACTCTCCAGCTGCCTGACTGAACTGTGCTGTTAAGGACGAAGTTCAGGTTTAGACCCACTGCCACTGAAGGAATGGCAGTGCATCTTGTAGATGTTACATTCTGCTGTTACTGGTGGAGGGAGTGAATGTTAAAGGTGGTGGCTGTGATACCAACATGGGTGCTGCCTTTGTCCTGAATGGTGTCAAGCTTCTTGAGTGTTGTTGGAGCTGCACTCATTCAGGAAAGTCAAGAATGTGGTGCTGGAAAAGCACAACAGGTCAGGCAGCATCCGAGGAGCAGGAGAATCGATGTTTTGGACATAAGCCCTCTGTCAAACCCAGTTGGTGTTCCTCTGCTTGTCTGCTCCTCAGTAAAGTCAGAGAGTCATAGAGTCATAGAGATGTACAGTATGGAAACAGACCCTTCGGTCCAACCCATCCATGCCGACCAGATGTCCCAACCCAATTTAGTCCCACCTGCCAGCACCCAGCCCATATCCCTCCAAATCCTTCCTATTCATGCACCCATCCAAATGCCTTTTAAATGCTGCAATTTTACCAGCCTCCACCACTTCCTCTGGCAGCTCATTCCATAGACGTACCACCCTCTGTGTGAAAAAGTTGCCCCTTATGTCCCTTTTATATCTTTCCCCTCTCACCCTAAACCTATGCTCTCTCGTTCTGGACTCCCCAACCCGAGGTGGCCAAGCTCATGGGATCACCTTCTGAATGGGCCTGAGCAGGTGCTTGGTGGTTCAGCAGTCTCTGACTGCCAGGTGCCTGGGCAATTCGTCCTCAGTCAGCTGGGAAAAGATAGCAGCGTTATACTCGCAAGACTACGCTCCCAAACGTAATCTTCAAAGAGAATCTACTGCGGTGAATATCTTTGACCTGATGAAGGATGCAGATGAAAGGATTGCCAGTATAACCCTGAGGGTTCATTGGTTTCCTCCTTGCAGGTGAAGGTGGAGATGAGAGTCTCCAGTGTTGGCTTCTTTGCAGAGGTGAGCTGAATGTCCTCAAAGATTGTGGAAGAGAACAGAGGGAATTAGTTATCTGAGACCAGTGAGAGATTGTGCTGGTTAAGGATGAGTTAGCACTGGTGGTAAGACGAGAGCAGTTCAGTATAGTGCAACAAACATTCTGGGTTGGTTGCCTGCAGAGCACTTTCTATCTCGACACTAGTGGTCTTCTCCAGCTAAATTTCCTTATAATTTTCCTTACAGTGAATGTAGAGCCTAAGCTTCACCATCCCCTGCCTGTCTTAGATCTCTTGGTATGTTTGTGGGCCAGTATTCTTTTCCACATAATTCTTTGAAGTTGGCGTCACATTAGACAGGCTTGTCTTCACCACTCAGACCTTTGAGTTGGGGCATTATGTTGAGGTTGTACCAAGACATTGGTGAGGTTTCATCTGGACTACTGTGCCCAGTTCTGGTCTCCCTGTCATGGGAAGGATATTATTAAGCTGGAGAGGAGTCTGAAAAAAATTTACAAGGATATTGTCAGGAATGGAGGGTTTGAGTTATAAGGAGAAGCTGGATAGGCTGGAACTTATTTTCATAGAACATTCATGGAATCCCAACAGTGTGAAAACAGGCCGTTTGGCCCAACAAGTTTGTATCGATTTTCCAAAAAGTATCTCATTCAGACCCAATTCCCCACCGTATTATTCACCTATCCTGACTACTGCATCTTACCTACACATCCCAGAACACTATAGACAATTTAGCATGACCAATTAACCTAACCTGCACATCTTTGGACTGTGGGAAGAAACTAGAGTAGCTGGTGGAAAACCACGCAGACACGGGGAGAATGTGCAAACTCCACACAGACAGTAGCCCGAAGCTGGAATCAAACTTGTGTCCCTGGCACTGTGAGGCAGCAGTGCTAACCACTGGGCCACTGTCCTGCCCTTATCTGAAGCATAGGAGGTTGAGGAGTGACCTTATAGAGTTTTATAAAATCATGAGGGGCATAGATAAGGTGAATGGCAGGTGACTTTCTCCTAGGGTGGGTAATTCCAAGACTAGGGGGCATAAATTTAAGACGAGAGGCAAAAGTTTTAAAAAAGATATGAGGGGCAATTTTTGCACACAGAGAGTAGTTTGTGTGTGGAATGAACTTCCAGAGGAAGTGGTGGATGCAGGTCCAGTTAGAATATTTAAAATATTTGGTTTAGTTCATGAACAAGGGATGTTTGGAATGCAAATGTAGAACATAGAACATAAAACTGTTACAGAGCAGCACAGGCCCTTCGGCCCTCAATGTTACGCCGGCCTGTGAAATTAATCTGATGCCCATCTAACCTACACCGTTCCATTATTATCCATATGTCTGTCCAATGCCCATTTTAATGCCCTTAACATCGGCGAGTCTACTACTGTTTCAGACAGGTTGTTCCACGTCCCTCCTACTCTCTGAGGGAAGAAATTACAGGTGGGACTAGCTTAGGGAACATGGTCACCATGGATTGGTTGGACCAAAGGGTCTGTTTCCATGCTTTATGACTCTGTGAGACTATAACTATGAGACAAAGAACCAGGATTGAGTTTTATGAAAATGGATGGAAGGGCAGTTAAGGAGAGGAGAGGTAGAGAGATACCTGCAGTGAGTGAGTAGGAAAGACTGAGGACAGGAAGGCTCTGTGGTTTGGTAATGTGAGGTGGTTTAGAGTTGTGGATGGAGTGCATACGATAATGAGAGTTGTAGTCCATGTGCACTGCTGAGATGTATGTACAGTGGCAGGGATGCTGGTAACCTTGTGAGTGTGAAGCATTAAAAAGAAGATGGTGGAACTTACTCTTGTGGAGTCCAGAAGACCATTGACCTTCGACCTGCGTAGTTTGATGTTCCACTTCATCCGGGATACAACCCTTGACCTGGAATGTATTTCGGGTCCAGACTGGTTTGAGCTGGTGACATGGTCTCCTGTTGCAGTCAGCTGGAGAATGGCATTATCTCCAATTTCCTATCCATTTAATGAGGTTGAGATCAGAAAATTTTGTGAGAAAAGTTGTTCTGATCCATGGCAGATGATTCATCATGAGTCACATTTGACAAAAAGACTTTCACTGAAAATATATGAAAATTCTGCTCATTGGAATTATGACCTTGGACGTGTTGGCCCTGTATTAAGGTAGCAGGAAGTGGTATATGATAACACCAACCCATTAGCTATGTATTTGCTATTTGCACCGAGTAACTTCCAGTAAACTTAACATTCTCTGAAGACATATGCAGATTTTTTGCAAGCACAGCTTTCACTTATGATGAAAAGGAAAATTGGAATGATACTGGGCCTCTGACATGAAGCTGGAATGCAACACTCTCAGATCTTTGAATTCTTTCCATTCTGATATCTTAGAATCCTAGAGTCACGGAATGATACAGCACATTCTGCCCCAGCATGACTGCATCAGCCTTCTGTCAGAGTTATACAAATGGTCTCACGTTTTTGCCCATTCCCAACATCCCTGCAAAACTCCCGTGACATTTTGAAAAAAATTTGCTTTCGTTGTAGACAGACATTTAATCACATATTATCCTGCCCATTACTTCCACCACCAGCACCAACCAACCATGATCCTCCACCCCCACACCAACCAGCTCCAGGATTTGAGCTTCTGTGCAAAATTGACATCTGCTACCTTCACAAATCTGGGTACATAAATTTTCAGTTCTCCCAGTTCTTGCAATATCCTTATATTCCACCCATCCGCTTACATTCCCTCATTCTTCCTATTGAAAAATCTCATTAAAAAGAGCAAGACAAACAGACAATAGTAAGAACAAATTGAAGAAATGCAGAACTTAAAGTTCAACAGCAGCTTTCATGTTCTCTGTGCACCTTACAGCCAATAGAGAGCTGTGGAACTGTCGTCACCATTGTAAAATAGGAATTGCGTCGGTCAATTTACAAGCAATGAGCAAAAGAGGTGTGATATATCAAAGGATAGAGATGAGGTAAAAGAGGAAAATTAAAATATGGGAAATGAGGGTCAAGAAATGACAGAAAAAGATAGAGAGAAAAAACAAAGAATGCACCAACCATCAACACTTGATTTTACAGAAATAGCAAAAAGAAAACAACTAGACTTTATCTCAGCCACTCAGCTACAGTAGCCACTTCCCACTCTCACAATTAACCTCAACATAAAATCATAAAGACTTACCATTCAGAAGGAGGCCATTTGACCCATATGTCCACAACAGCTTCAGAAAGAGGTACCCAGCTAGTCCCATTCTCCAGCTCTATCTCTGTAGCCTTCTAAATTCATCATTTAAATATATCTTCAGCTCTCTTTTGAAACCTTCTATAGAATCCACCTCTACCTCTCTCCCAGGCACCACATTCCAAATCCTAACAATTTTTTGTGTAAAGAGGTTTCTTCTCATTTCATTTCTAGCTCTCTTGCTGACAATCTTGAGTTTATGACTCCCTAGTTATTGACATATTAACTGATGGAAATAGAATATCTTTATCCTGTCAAAATTGTTCATAGTTTTGATCACCTCAATAAGGTCACCTCTCAATCTTCCCTGCTCGAAGGAGAACAAGACCAATCTCTCTAATCTTTCCTTGTGTCTAAAATACTTCAATCCTGGTATCTTTCTAGTAAACTTATTTTGAACTCTCTGCAAGGCTTTAATATCCTTCCCTAAATAAGGTGCCCAGAATCGAACACCATACTGCAAATGTGGTCTGACCAATGAACTGAAGAGGTATTGCATTACTTTCCCATTACTCCATGCCTCTATTTATAAACCAAAGGACAGGCTGTCTTGACAACTGTACCAACTTGCCTGACCAGCTTCAGAGAATCATGAACCTTGAGATCCCTCTGCTCCTGCACTCCCCTCTCACAGTTGTACAAGTGAGCCTGCATTGTCTCTGCACATTTTTTCTACCAAAATGCATCACTTCACATCTCCCTGTACTGAATTTCATCTGCCAGGTGTCTGCCCACTTGGCCAATTTGTCAATGTCCCTCTGAAGTTGCTCAGCATCATCCTCATAATCCACCATTCTCCCTAGCTTAGTATCATCCGCATACTTAGAGATGTTCGCACTCAACACCCATTTCCAAATTATTTATATAAATCAGAAAATGCAAGAGTCCCAACACTGATCCCTGGGGAACTCATCTCCAATCTGAGAAATGCCCATCTGGGCTCCTCACTCATTGGAGCATCCAGGTAAGCTTAGCAATGGAGCTCTCTGACAGTGAGTGAGGAGTCCAGAGATACAGCCTATTCCAGTCCATGAGCTGGGTGAGTGTCTCTGAACAGGCCAAAGAGCCTGTTTCCACACTGTAAGGAACCTAATCTAATCTAAACACACAGTCTACTTGCAGCATTACAATGTTAGTTATTGATATAGCCCAAGATGCAGCATTGAACAAAGGAACAAAGAACAGTAGGGCACAAGACTACACCAACACATGAATCCTTTCTCAACTAAAAACCCTTTACCCCTACATGCTCTGTTAAGTTGCCTCTTTTATTCACCTCCACCACTTCCTCTTGCAGCACATTCCAGGGACTTCCCACCCTCTGTATAAAACGCTTACCTCTCATATCTCCTTTAAACTCACCCCTTTTTCTAACCTAAATCTATGTCCACTAGTAATTGTCATTCTTACCCCGGGAAGGGAGTCAAAGGTTATTGGGGGCTAGAATGGAAATGTGGAAGTTGAAACACAGACAGATATTCCCGAATGGCAGAGTAGGCTCAAAGAGTCAAATCGACCACTCCTGCTCCTATTTCTTATCGTGGTATAGTTGAATGGGCTGATAATCAGACTAGAGACAACAATCAAATAATCTAATTCAGGTTAAGGGATAACTTTTGACCATGTGACTGGCGAGCAGTTCCTGCTGTTCTTGAATCACAGAGCCCTGACAGTACAGGAGCAGGCCAATTGGTCCATTGAATCCACACCCATCCTCTGAAGAGCATCCCACCCAGACCCACCCTGTCTCTGTAACCCTTCATTTTCCATGGCTAATCCACCTAGCCTGCATATCCGTGGACACTGTGGGCAATTTCTCATGGCCAGTCCACCTAACCTGCACATCCCTGAATACTATGGACAATTTCTCATGGCCAGTCCACCTTACCTGCACACCCCTGAATACTATGAGCAATTTCCCAAGATCATTCCACCTAACCTGCACATTCCTGGACACTATGGGCAATGTAGCATGGCCAACACACCAACCTGCATGTCTTTGACTCTGGGAGGAAACTGGAGGAACTGGAGGGAACCCATGCAGACAACATGCAAACCCCACACAGACAATACCCAAGAGTGGAATTGAATCCAGATGCCTGGCGCTTGAGGTAGCAGTGCAACCAATGAGCCACCATGCTGTCCTTAGTTAACATATCCTTAGTTTACATGCAGTCATCCCAATTTTTGCCATTCAAGCTCTGATTCATTAGCCTTGTGCATGCTGACCCACATTGACTCTGAACAATGCCTTGGATGATCATTCAAATTCTCTCCATTGATTCATCTTCCCCTACTCCAAATCTATGTAAAGGTTCAACTCTTGTCTAATTCTGCATTATTTCCCCACTATTGGTGGGCAGCCATTCAGTTACGTGGGCTTCAAGCTTCTGAATTCCCTCCATCAATCTCTCAACTCTCTCTTTTTCTTCTTTTTAATATGCTTCTTAAAACTTATCTCTTTGACCAATCTTTTGGACACTGGGCTTTATGCCATCTGAAGTGACATTGTGTCGATTTTATCTGATGGTGTTCCCGAGAAGCACTTATACATTTTACTGCACTAAAGATGCTATTTGAGTACAAGATGGTACTGCTGCTAATTGGGCATGTATGTGATGGGTCAGTTCCTGTTTTATCATCAGGGAGTGCCAGTGAAACTGAAGCAACTCACACAGAATCTCACAGAGATTCAGAATCTATTGGTCTGACCTTGTGCTGACAAACTCAAAATTCCTGGCACGTGTACGTACTTATTGCCTGAATAAAGACATGCACGCCCACCAAAGTACTCAGAGCTAAAGGGAATAATGCAACCTAATACTCAGGAAGGCTCGCTTTCAAATCAGAGTGAATTCCATTGCTGAGAAAGAATCTAATGCTGTTTCACGAAAAATGCTTAGCAACGTATTGAGCTCTATCACAATATATGCAGGAATCTGAACTTTTGATTGAATTTGTCACTTGTAATTTTCATAATGCCACTTTACGAGATTGGCTTAGCTTCAAACACTCATCAACATTCCTTTAACAGTACACATTGCACACTGAAGGAACTATCAACATTTAGCAACAACAACTCGAAAAATGTTTTGATAAAACACTGCTGGGAAGAAATAACACTCACTTCACAAACGGTGCTGAGAAAATATAAGACTTCAGAAATCTTCTGTGATTACATTGTAAGAATAGCACGAGGTGCCTTTTTCATCTAGTCCCTTCCATATGTAATCAGTACGTAATGCTGTAAGTACTAGGATAACAATTGTTCACAGAATCTGTTTAAAAATTCTCTCATCTCAGTGATAATAGGAGCAGGATGTTTCAACAAAGGCCAGCTCCTGCCCCCACAATCCTACAGTTGTTCCAAGTTCACCAGCTCCTGCCATCCTTCAGACGAGATGTTAACGCAAAGCAATGTTCGCTGAACCCAGGGCGACACGGTGGCTCAGTGGTCAGCATTGCTGTTTCGATCCCAGTCTTGGGTGACTCACTGTGTGGGGTTTGCATATTCTCCCCGTGTCTGTCATGGCTTTCCTGCAGGCGCTCTGGCTTCCTTCCGCAGTCCAACGATGTGCAGTTTAGGTGGATTGGCCATGGGAATTACAGGGATTTGGCTCAATGGGACGAATGACCTGCTTCTATACTGCATGGATTCTATGTTGTGTGAGGCTAGTCAGAAATGCTTTCAAACAATCAAATTGAAAGGGTTGAGCTGAGGAAAAAGCAGTCCAGCGATATTATGCCCGTAGGAAGGGATGGTATTGTTGGTGGTGTGGATGTATGGTCTGAAACTCATCTCAAGGTCAAATATGGTACCAAGCTTGCATTCAGTCTGGTCCAACCTCAGACAGTTATGAGGGAGAGGCTCAAAACTAGTGATTAATTGTAGCAGGTGCCTAAAAAATGTGCTGTTTTACAATTTAAGCAAAGAAAGTTTCTGCTCATACAGTACTGGATGGGGTCAAGCTTAATAATATGAAGGGGAAAGATATTATTACTATAAGGTTTTTGTATTATATTATTCTTCTTATAACTCTCTGTTTGAGTTATAAGGAGAGGCTAGTTAGGCTGGGACATTTTTCACTGGGGCGTAGGAGGTTGAAGGGTGACCTTACAGAGGTTTCCAAAATCATGAGGGGTATAGATAAGATGAATGGCAGATGTCTTCTCCCTAGGATGGGGATTTTCAAGACCGGGAGGCATATTTTTAAGGTGGGAGCTGAAAGATTTAAACACAACATGAAAGGCGAAATTTTTACACAGAGAGTGATTCGTATGTGGAATGTTAAAAATCACACAACGCCTGGTTATAGTCCAACGGGTTTAATTGGAAGCACACTAATTTTCGGAGCAGTGCTCCTTCATCAGGTGGTTGTGACCTGTTGGACTATAACCTGGTGTAGCGTGATTTTTAACTTTGAGACACCCCAGTCCAACACTGGCGTCTCCAAATCGTGTGTGGAATGTACTTCCAGAGGAAGTAATAGATATAGGTACAGTGACAATGTTTAAAAGACATTTGGTAAGTACAAGAATAAGAGATATTTGGAGAGATATGGACAAAGTGCAGGCAAGTGGGACTAGTTTAGTTTGGGTTTATGGTCAGCATGGACAGGTTAGACTGAAGGATCTGTTTCTGAGCTGTATGACTCAATGACTCTATGAGTCGGGAGTTGTTGGCATGTAAGCAAGAAACTGATGCACTGTTTTTGAATGACATCGATAAGGAGCAGCTTGTACATAAGATGGAGGAGATGGGCCAAGAGAAGAGATGTTAGCTGCTCCTTTGGCTTTGGATCACTAAGAACAGAATTAGTTGTGGGAAGTTGCAGCCATCTGAAAGGCAGTGGAGAGGAGATTCGTGAGGATGACATGTTTACCATTTCATTGACTACAGAGGGATCTAGAACGATGAGGAGAGAACATTTTCCTTTGGCCAGGTCACAGTCATTGGTGACTTTTGTAAGAGCTGTTTTAGATCAATAAGCATAGCCAAAATCTGATCAGAAAGATTCAAAGGTGGGTTCAAATTTGGCAATGCGGTTTGGAAACCTCGGCAATAGTTTATTTGGGAATGAATGTCATATCCCCCTTCCCGAAACAAAGTCAGTGGCCAGCCAACAAACTCAGAAGAAGTCTTCACCCTGCAGCCCTAACTCCTGGTGGGATGAGGCTGGGGTATAATTTCATACAGAGATGGATTCCTGGCCCTCAGTTGGAGTAGGTCTCATGCTCTGGAGTGCTAGACAACCAAATTATCAGGGGTGTGGGGTGGAGGTGGGTGGAGGGGGGCAGCTGGCAGGTATGTAGGTGAACAGGTAAGTAAGTGTGCTGCTGTGTCAGGTGATTGGTGGGTAAGGGAAGAGGGTAGCAAGTGATTGAAGGGTAGTATATCAGATGGGAAGTGTGAGAGTGGGGTTAAGGTGTCAATGTGAGTGATGGGGAGTTTGAATGTCAGTAATGTGGAGTGGGAAGGGTAATCATTTATGTATTTTCCTAGGTTTTAGAGCAGGTTTGATCCCCTTTGTCTTCTCCTCCATAAACGTTCCTGGCTGACTGTCCAGGAAAATAAGTCAGAAGAATGCAAAGTACTCAGAGGGTCCCAGTAGTATGGACATTTCCCAACCAGAAGTTAAACTTCCTGTGCGATTTTTATGTAGTCCATCTGTTGGAGTATCTGAGGGGAACTGGCACACATATGTCAATTCTCTGACCATCTGGAATGTCAGAATTTCTGGGCGATAGAATTGTGGAAAAGATGGACTTTCCTTTAGGAAAGGGAGGGGGTGCATGTTGAAAATTGGGTTCTCTTAAAAACTGAATTCTACTAGTATTCACTAGCATGTAGCATGAGATATCATTCAACAGCTATTACAACAATAAATCATTTTCTAAAATTCTAGCACATGAAAACACAGGGAAAAATTGCATGCAACACGAAGGTCTTGATGCCCATTGAACTAGTGTCAACCGTTTATCTGGCACTAAATGTGCCCAATTATCAAGATGTTACTTTTGAAAATAAGACATATTTGTTCTGGAAAGATCGGCAAATAAAACCCTCAAAATAGGGATTGGACAGAAGGCAATGTCTCATTTCATGAGTAGCTGTCCCATGGCCATTGCCCAAAAGAGTCCAGACAATTGACTGATACAAAAGAAGTATATTCTTGGGGCACACTGAGTGAACAAGAAGTGCCTGGGGCAGAGGAGAGTTCGGTCAGAGGGCAGTTTTTATTACAGGCAGCAGTTCTCATGGGGCAGTCCCCGGACTGCTGTCTTCATTGACAGTCCTCACCAGGATTGATAGATTGGACCAGGAGAAGAGGAGGAAAGCCCAGGGAAAAGTTCCCGGTCACCTCAGCTAGAGAACAGGATGCTACCCCTGCCAGATTAAGGAGACCAATACACTGATTGTCTTTTGGCATCAGTGAACCATCCCTATTGCCATGACAGAGACTTTCTTTATCTTACAACTAATGTATTATATCTCAACTGCTGCTTCTTAACAAACTCATTAAACTGTCAGAAAATTGCTAAAAGTTGTCAACTGCTTATATTAGGATGCGATTGCAAAACCCTCCCCCAAAAAAATCAACAGGCAGGGAGTTAGGATTGGCTGTTGATGATCCCATATAATTTTCACCAATGATTCCAACTGAGATTAGAAGCTTTCTGAAGCATCAACAGGTTCAAGCTTTTGGAAGGATAAAGTAACAGTTAGAAACATAAAATATGGCATAACCAGAACTGCTGGTCATCCATTATCCTATATTTGGATGGTTTGGGGAACATTCTTTTCTCATGTCACTCAACATGGGCTGTGGATGCCAATGATGTAATAGTGTGAAATATTGTGTGATATTTTGTACAATAAAATATCGTCAAACACCAGGCAGTGAAATTATTTCAATTACTACCTGTGAACATATGGTATTCATATGCCTGTGAAGCCTTATGTAACTTAGTTGCTATTCTGTGCTCAAATCTCACATCCTGCTCTAACTGAGCTTTGGAGAGGGCTGAGCTCAGTTCTGTTACTTCATTAAAAGCAAAACATTGTCGATGCTAATGGTCTGAAATAAGAAGTGGTGGAGCATCAATCGAGAGAAAACCCAAGTTAATGTTTCAAGCCCGATTACAATTCTGCTTTGGAATTGGGAGTTTCTCCAGAGTGCTCTGTTTACATTGTGGCTTCATTGTTGGGTGTATTTCCTTTCAAACAATCAAACAAAGCATATAAAATAAGCAACTGTCGAAGATAAAAAGCTGAAATAAAATCAGAAAATGGCCTGCTTCCAGTATCTCTGTATGGAGGAACATTGTAAAGCGCAAGAGAAGAAACAGATGTAGGAGTTCATAGCTGAGGTAATGAAGAGATTAAAGAGCAGAAGCAATGATGGTGCCAGGTGAAATGAAGTGATAAAGATGGAGATTAATGAGGAGAAAAAGACATGCCCAGAGGAGATGTAAATGGGGGGGTTAGAGTACAACAGGCAAAAGAGGTGTGTGCGTTGTGTGAAAACTCTGACAGAATGAAGACTGCACATAGGAATCTGGCAAAAGATGACTGACTCATGTTTCTGAACTTTACTTCTCATTATCTCTCAGTCCCTCTCCTGGACCACTGCCTGTTCTGGAAAACAGCAGAACACCAGCACTCCTGTCTGTGCACCTAGTTTCCTCACTGACCAAGTTCCCCAAGTTAAGGTAATGAAGGACTGGAACAAGCTTTCATAAAATTTGATGTCTATAACCTCTGAGTAATCATATGGAAAATCTGTTGATCTTTTTTTCAGGAATCCTACCATCAACTATACTTATTATGTATGTCCTGTGAAAATGTCCTCCTAAAAGGCTATAAGAAGGAAAGCTGACAAAGCATCAAGTAAGTTTTGAACCGTAGCAAATAGGAACAGAAGTAGGCCATTCAGCCCTTTAAGGCTACTCCACCTTTCAATATGATTATGGCTGATCATCCAACCCAAGACCTTGTTCCTGCTTTCACCCACATACTCCTTAATCTCTTAAACCCTAAAAGCTTCATCTATTCTTGAAAACATTCAATGCGTTGACCTTAACCAATCCCTGGGTGGTGAAATTTCTCCTTATGTCAATTTTAAATGGCCTAATCCGTATCCTTAGAATGTAACTCCTAGTCGTAGACTCCCTGATTACCGGGAACATTCTTCCTGCATTTACTCTTTCTAATCCAACTAGAATTTTATAGATTTCTATGAGATTCCATTCATTCTTCTAAAATACAGAGAATATAGTGTTAACTGATTTAGTCTCCCTTCATAGATCAGTCTTAACCTCCCAGCAATCACTCCCTAAACATCTGTTTTCAACTTTTCTATACCTTAATTGGAAACAACAGATTAAGAACTAAGTAATTAAAATGAAGGTGCAGGGCTGGGTGATATGTTGTAACTGCATGATGTGAGAGTTGGAAGACTCCAATGTGGTTCATAGTGACCATATCTGTCGCGGAGGTTAGATGCTTGGGGACCTCCAGCTCAGAACAAGTCACATTATATATTAATTTTCTGGGTGAAGAAACTCAGGACATTGTTATTTAGTTTACAGATGACGCAAATTAGGTGGAGAGCCAGGTAGTATTGAAGAAGCAGTGAGGCTGCAGAAGGATTTGAACAGGCTAGAAAAGTGGGAAAAAAAAGTATCAGATGGAGTACAATGCGGGGAAATGTGAATCGATACCCTTTGGTAAGAATAATTGAGGCATAGGCTATTTTTCTAGGCGAGGAAATGCTTTGGAAATCTGAAGCTCAAAAGGACTTGGGAGTCCGAGTTCAGGATTTTCTTAACATTAACATGCAGGTTCAGTTGGACTTTAAGAAGGCAAATGTAATGTTTGGGCTCATTTTAGGCGAGTTAGAATACAAGAGCAGAAATGTACTGCTTAGCCTGTATGAGGCGCTCATCAGACTGCATTTAGAATATTGTGAGCAATTTAAGCCCCATATCTAAGGAAGGATGTAATAGCCATGGAGGAAGTCCAGTGGAGATTTACAAGAATGATCCCAGGGTTGAAGGACTTGAGGAATAGTTAACGACTGTGGGATAGTACTTGATGGAGTTTAGCAGGATGACAGGGAACTTATTGAACAAAGCCGAAGTAAAATGCAAAAAATATTAATTACAAACAGCAATAGGTGCAGACCTCAGTCTAACTGTGAGGTGCTCAATATGTTCTAGAGTTTCACCATGAACATTTACAGAAGGTAGAGTACATATACTGAACAGGTCAAATATATGAGAGTTGATATAATCTGATGATGGTGCACAAATTAGATACATTAATATCATTTTTGAAATGTGGAATCTATTTGGAAATATTTTCAAAATAGATGCAGGTGAGTGTTTCTTATATTTGTGAAGGATTTACTTTCAAATAAAAAAAACAATATTTCGTCTTTTAAATTCAACATTTTATCAGTGAGTAGGTGACTGTAGACCACTGTGGTGTTACTGGAAAGATATTTATACTGTCAACTTTATGATATGTAAGACCAATACCTTTTTTTTCAGTTTAGAAGAATCTAGAAGAATCGTTTTTAAAATTCATTTCAGAAGTATATTTTTCACTTAAGTTCAGAAAGACCCAAAGTTGACTTCTGAAGCAAATTTATGTTCTCTTTGAAAAGCTTTACAGGGAACAGATCACCTCAGCAGAAGGGTTTCGTTTGAGAAACTAATAAAGCCTACAGAGATTGCCTCAAAATCTGTAGGCTATAAGCATTGAGAAACAGTAGGCCATCAGATTTGTGAAAGGTTCGTGTTGGCAGATTTGGAAAGGATTTATTGAAATCCATTCTGTAGTTCACAACAAAGAACCTGTAAGGATTCTGTTAAGAAGAACCCACAAGAGTTGAAATGAGGTTTGCAATTTTTTTGGACTTGAGGCTCTGTAACAGTTAATATAAGAAAACCGGTCAAAAATGTGATTTTGCTGGGTGCTTTAGATCTTCCTATCTGTCTTTGATATTTAGATAGCTTTGTTCATTGCTTTCTTTTCTGATGTGTAATAATCTTCTGCTCTGTTATTAAGGAAAGGCTGCAGCTTTATGTGAATATACCTCAACGATTAAGTAACACAGGACCTAATTAAACAAATAGAAATTTGATGATATGTAATCCATGTTTAACTCTGGGATCTTACTTGCTCAGTAGTAGCTGGCATAGTCTTGCTCTCTCAGTAGAGAGAGAAATATTTGGTGGTGAATTTAACTTGTGGGTCAGATGAGCGAAGTCAAGAAGGTAGGACCTTCATGGTGACCTCAACCAGTGTGAGAACTGAACTTATGCTGTTGGCATCACAAGCTAACTAACCTCCAAACTGAGCTAAGTAGCCCACTCGCTATTACTCACATCTGCTGAGTTTGTAAGAGCTGTTTTGGTGCTAACTTGTATCCAGGAAGAGCAAGAATGTCTCATGGCTTACAATGTGTGTGACATAATTTATCAAAAGTTACATAACAATTGGAAGGAGCATTAGGTGGTGGAAGATTCACTGCGTGACCAGTAACAGCGTTTGACAGTGAGATTGTGAGCAACAAGCAGGTGGAGTGTAAAGCCTTCTGCTGTCCTGGAAATAAGGAATGGGAGGATTGATTGTTCTGAAAGAAAGGTGGTGCTGAAAATATAAAGAGATCTGAAGAAGAGTCTGTGCTTGCTAGTCCTGGGAAGATTATCATATTTCCTGGAGCAATGAATGGATCTAATGCTGATGCAGTAATATTGTACAGAATCACTACTCTACCAGACACCCTCCTGACCATCTACAAGACAATTATCTTCTTCAAACACCGTTATTCCACCTTGAAGGGTTTTCTTTCTGAAAAACTCTGATAGTTCCAAAACGTTTTTAACTTGAAAATTACAGAAACTGCAATGAAGTTTAACTTGCAGCATGTTCTATTTTAGGTGTCGCAATACAAATGTGTTGATCTTAATGATTATAGTTATACATTCAATACCAGGCATACTGAGGGCAAATGTGACTTTCCTCTCTATAGCATGAGCCACTCTGATATGCCTCAACATAATTTCATTGTACTTGATATTCAGAAAGTTCCTTCCATGTTGAGCATATTATGCAAGGAGTTCAACAGAGTTTCCAGCCCTGAGGTGTACTCTGGCTGTTCTGAGTTGAGGGGCCTGCTGGATCACTTTATATTGTAAGTCATCTTTCAATAGCTCCATCGTGTTACTTCTCTACCTTAATATCGAGATATGTACTGCCCCTTTAGGGAGCAGCTAGACTTGACTGATCTAATTTCCATCCTCTTAATTGCCAAAACAGAACACCTTTTGCAAAATTAGTTGGCCCTGACTGTGGATACAAGGGGTAATTCTCGGCTCTATGCCACCAACCTGGAGTCAGTGTCGCCTGAGAGCAATTAATGACCCCTTTCATCTCTTTGTTGATGATTGGTAGTAGACTTATGGGGCTGCAATTAACTGAGTTGGATTCATCCTGCTTTTTGTGAATAACACATACCTAGAGATTATCTGTGCTTCATTCGATGGTGACATCACTCTATTCTTCACCTAAATTCCATTCCATGGCTCCTGAGAAATATCTGTGTTGTAGCTATACCTTCTGTACCACTTGGAGTATAAATACATTCCAGGTGGTGTGGGATGGGCAAGTCTGTCTCATGGCACATCATTTTCTTTCTTTCTCAAACAAGATTAGGTAGTAGAACCACTCCAAGCACATAGTGCAGCTACAGTCTATTCCCCTTTAAGAGAGCTAGACCAGCTTTAAGAAGTCAAGAGTGTGGTGCTGGAAAAGCATTGCAGGTCAGGCAGCATCTGAGGAGCAAGGGAATTGATATTTTGAACAAAAGCTCTTCATCATTCTTGATGAGGGCCTTTTACCCGAAACGTCAATTCTCCTGCTCCCTAGATGCGGCCTGACCTGCTGTGCTTTTCCAACACCACACTCTTGACTCTGATCTCCATCATCTGCAGTCCTCACTTTCTCCTAGCTTTAGGAAGTGCCTAGTGCTATTGAGGCTCCTGCTGATGCCTATAGACAATGAACAAAATGGGAATTAGTGGAGAAATCATAAGAATGAGCAGACAGCAGGAACTGGAGTGCTACTTGCATGCCATTCGGGTAGAATCAGCTAATGTGATATTGATCCTTTAGAGGGGACTTGCAGATGGGACAATTTAAATTTCCATCCCTATATTGCACTGTTCATTTATTATCCCAATAATCGCTGACTGGATTTCAGTCTCGTCTCATGCTGTGATCAGATTTCTCCTTCAAAAGTCAATGAGGTGTTCAAGTCAGTGAGAATCAGAATAACAACAACTGATCTTGGGGCAGGTGCCAAAAATTAAACGGCCAAGAGTCATGTTCCTTGTATCTGACAGGGGGAAGTTAAGCTGCATGTCTTATATAACAGAATACTCCAGCTATGTGTGTTCCTGAGCCCTGGAAATGAGGGTTGACATATCTAGAGGACCTGCTGTTGTTAGCTCAATTGTGCTTAGCTCCTGTCATCCTTGTCACCTTCAGCATGACCAAAGAGCAATGGAAAGTAACTGTTCAGAAAGGACAAATGTATTTTGTAACTTCCATTTTGTGACTAGGGTATAGTTGCTGAGGATTGCGGTACAAAGATGTGAAATGGGTACAGGAGCCATGGAACAGTTGAAGAATGGAGTGATGTCACCATAGAATGAAGCACAAGAACTCTGAAACCGAATACAGGGATTGGAATTTATGGCAGAGGGGGAGAGACATGGATTACAGGAGGTGATACTAAGGATCTGGAAATGGAACACTTGGCATTAACATCCTTGTCCTCTCTTTTCTGAATTGGCTATTTCTATCAATGAGTAGAGATAATTTCTATTTACCAATAACTTTCTCTTGATTTGGTTTGAATCTTTATATCCATCCGACTATCTGGTGCACAGCTGATCAAGCTATAAGCTCTAGCTAATGATATTGAGACCCTTTGTCCAGTTCAGTTCGACTGTCTGACCTTTGTGCAGCTGTTACATACAGGAACATATCTAAAGCAAAATCTCAATTGGATTCTCTTCCCACCTCATGGTTGCCAACATTGGAATGTCCCAAATATCTTGGTCTTCTCATCATGCACAAATTGTATACTTTACCCTTGAATCATCCTTTGAAGTTATTGGCTCAGTTTCCTCATATACACAGGCATTGCATTAGCCCTTTATCACTTCTTTAGAATCTCCCTTGCCTCTTTACCATCAGGCTGCCTTTCTAGTATCCATTCTTGAATGGTTCATAGGATCTCCCAAGTAGACCATGGAAAAACTGAATCCGTTCACACACGTCCTACTTTTCCAGCAATTTCATCATTTTCCCCAGTCACTGCTTGCACTCCTAGCATCCAATTACATGCTAAACGGAGCTTCTAACTGCATTGACTCTCTAACACAAAAACTACGTACTTCTGTCTCTGTAGCATTGACCATTTGCATACTTGCCTCATACCATCCGCTGCTGATATCCTCTTCCATACTTTCACTGTCGACCGGTTTGACATTAACAGTGTTTTTCGAGATGAAATGATGCCCTTCAACCTCCATACATCTCAGTTCAACACAAAACTACTACATTATTTCATCGTGAAATCTACCCTCATGGCCCCTCCTGCCTCCAAATTAAAATATGTTTTCTTATGTTTGAATGCCTATGTCAATCCTTCTGGAGCCAGACAGACACCTACATTCTGGAATTCTCTGCCTAAATACTAAAATACTCTGCCTCACCACCTCTCTGTCAATTTTAAGACCCCCTTTGAAAGCCAGCTGTTTTGCAAATTTACCCCTCCTACATTACTACCTTTGGCTGAGTGTTTATGTTTGCCTGATTATGTTTCTATGAAGATAACTGGCACTGATTCCCTTGAGTATAGATGATTAAGGGCTGATCTAATTGAACTGTTCAAAGGAAAAAGATTAAAGGATTTGATACAGCAGATAGAGAGAAATGATTTCCTTTGGTGGAGGAGTCATGAATAGCATTAAAATCAGAGCTAGACCATTCTTCACACAAAGGGCAGAGTAAATCTGAAACTCTCTTCCTGAAATAAAAACTGCTGAGACTAGAAGTCAAATAAAAGTGTCATAGTTAATTGGAATGATTTTTCATTCGTGGAAGGCTGATTAGGGATGCGGATAGATGGAGCTGAGATAGAGATCAACTTTGATCAAATCAAATGGGATCAGAGAGTTTATTGGATTCCTCCTGTTCACATATTCAGTTTTTTTCTGTGTTAAAGGTGTTATATAAATTTGAACTGTGGATAGCAATTTTACATGTGATTGTTACTCCATTCTGTAAGAGCAGAAGAACAAAGGACATTACAAATTAACATTATTATAATTCGACAGCAATGTGTTTTATTTTTGTTTCAGCTTGTATTTGAAAAACTTTTAGTTCTTTGCTATCTATTCACTCACAAGTAATCGACACTTCACTATGGTACACTAGCACATTACTTTTAATATTGACGGAATTCCATTGCCTTATTTCACCAATTTTGAATTTAAGCACAAAAGCTCTATTTATTTTAATTCCAATTGAATATTTTACACCCTGCACAAAATGACTCATGCTCTCTGGAAGAAGTTGGGCTCTACACAAATCTAAAACATTTGTGTGGAATTAACAGAAATTCACTTTTCATTTCTAAGTAGCTCATGTCTCAATTCCCAAGGCCTTATTTGTACTCCAAGATGTAGTTAATATCATAGACTGCCCAATGTCAATGTGATCATCTGAAATCACTGTGCAAACAGACTGTTTCATCTGTCACTATTTTGACATTGCTTCAGTTTTCCCTTTAACAATTAGTCATGAACTAAGTGATTGCAAATTTGAGATGTTTTTCAGTAAAATCAATTAAAAGTCATAACTCCTCTCCATTAACTTCCTATGTCCCATACTTCACATTAATCTAACATCTTTAGAAGTCTTCTGACAATGCTAAGAATAATTTATTGTAGCCACTCTGTAGACTGTAGAAACAGGTCACTGAATCTTCACTTCGAGCTGGTTCTGTTCGTTAAGCTCATGAATCAACAGCAATAGGAATTTATTAACCAAGTGATTCAGAATTGATCAGAATTAACTGAAGGAGTTTAAATAAATCTAATTCTCTTTGAGAAGTTGGTGATGAGCTACCTCCTTGAAAACTGTGGGTTAGATACATCCACCGTACTGATGGGTTGGGGTCTGTTAGAAGTGAAGGAATGGTAACATTGATCCCAGTCGTGGTGGGAGCAGCTTGGAGGTGGGAATGTTCTCATGTATCTACCTAAACTTTCAGCTTTCGAACAGAACTATCTTTAAACTAATGAGGGATTGATTTTGTCTGCTTCATTAGATAGAAGCCTAGACTTTTATGTACACTAAGAGGGATTCATGCCAAACAAATTAATGGTTTTCAATATGTGGACATTGTTGCCAAGATCAGCATTTATTGTTCATCCTGAATTGCCTTGAATCACGGCAGCCTATGGGGTAAGGCACTCTCCCAACATGGTACTAAAGAGCGAGTTTTGAGGATTTTACCACAGCAATACTGAAGGACTTATGATACAGGGAGGAGAAAGTGAGGACTGTAGATGCTGGAGATCAGAGCTTAAAAATATGTTGCTGGAAAAGCACAGCAGGTCAGGCAGCATCAAAGGAGCAGGAGAATCAACGTTTCGGGCATAAGCCCTTCTTCAGGAATGAGGAGGGTGTGCCAAGCAGGCTAAGATAAAAGGTAGGGAGGAGGGACTTGGGGGAGGGGTGCTGGCAATGCGATAGGTGAAAGGAGGTTAAGGTGAGGGTGATAGGCCAGACAGGGGGTGGGGATGGAGAGGTCTGGAAGAAGATTGCAGGTCAAGAAGGCGGTGCTGAGCCTGAGGGTTGGGACTGAGAAAAGGTGGGGGGAGGGGAAATGAGGAAGCTGGAGAAATCTGCATTCAGATTCTTGAATACAGAGTCAGGATAGTGTGTGGTTTGGAGGAGACCTGCTGGCTTTTTAGGTGGTAGGAAGAATGGGTTTACAAGGTGTTGATGAAGGAGTGTTGTTGAGTTGTTGCATTATAGAAATGAGAAGAAGCTTGTAAATGGTATATACTTGTGTTACAGTCGTGGAATGGAAAATGTTTCAGCTAATTGATGGACTGCCAACTGAACATATGCGTTAACCTGAAGAGAATCCTGAACTTGGAGTCGTTTGTTCCTTTGTACTTCAGATTTCCAAAGCCATTTAGAAAATACAATCTCCACCCCTATTCTTCCTACCAAAAAGCATAACCTCACACCTCACAATACAGTACAGAAGAGGCCCCTTGGCCCATTGAGTCTGTATTAACAAACAACAATCTATGTTTACACTAATTCCCCTTTCAAGTACTTGGCCCCCAAAGAACTTTACACACAAATTAATACTGCAACCTTTGTCATAATGTAACATCAAACATGCCTATCTCATGTACAGCATGGGTTTGATGCAGAATAAAACAGATCAGCCATGAATTTGAGTGGCAGAACTTTGAGTACAGGAGTTGGGACGTCATGTTGAGGTTGTGCTGGATATTGGTGAACCCAATCTGGAGTATTGTGTTCAGTTCTGGTTGCCCTCTGATAGGAAGGATATTGTTAAGTGGAGAGGGTTCAGAAAAGACTTACCAGGATGTCGCCAGGAATGGAGGGTTTGAGTTATAAGGAGAAGCTGGATAGGCTTGGACTTTTTTCACTGGTGTAGGAGGTTGAGATGTAACCTTATTGAGTTTTATAAAATCATGAGGGGTATAGATGAGGTGATTGGCAGAAGTCTTTTCCTGAGGGTAGGGGATTTCAAGACCAGGAGACATGTTTTTAAGGTGAGAGGAGAAACATTTTAAAGAGAAACTTTTTTTATACAGAGACTGGTTCATATGTGGAATGAACTCTCCAGAGGAAGCGGTGGATGCAGGTTCAGTCACAACATTCAAAAGACTGTTGGATAAGTACATGAATAAGACATCTTTGGAGCCATATGGACCAAGCACAGGCAGGTGAGACTAGTTTAGTTTGGGATTATGGTCGGCATCGACTGGTTAAACCAAAGGGTCTGTTTCCATCCTGTATGACTATGACTCTCATACACAAGGTTCTGATATAAAGCGATTGTTCTGTTTTCCTGCAATCTCTCATTATAAGAAAATTGCACAATAGCCACACCATTTAAACTAATGGGACCAGAATTGTGTTATAGCCTATACAGGTAAGGAAAGTTCACATTCTACAAATAAAGATCTAAGTTCTTCAATCCCATTAAAGCCAATTTGCATTGAAGAAACACGCATTATAGCAGAACTAACTGTATTCTATAACAGCCTCAATTGCTTACTCGTGTTCTTCTGTTCCTATGTTTCTCAATCTATCATATTCAAAAGAATGCCTTACATTCACAGGATCACAAAGGCTGAAATGTAATATTCTCCACCAAGACTAGTTTTGTGTTGGAAGGGTATTTCATTGAGTGGGAAGGTGGTGAGTGGGAATCTTGCCGTTTCACAACTTCTGCCCCCATTAGGTCCAGGATGCGCAATGTTCTGCTTTGTCTCAATTAAAGGCTTCATCCTGCCAAACCTAGTATTCACCCCAGAGTGAATGAAGTTCTCACTACGTGGGAGAGCCAGGAAGCAAATCTTGTTGGGGCAGCTTGCAGACTTCCAGATTTGAGGGGGGGGGGGGGGGGGGGGGGGCGGTGGAGTTTTCGGGTTTTCAATGCCTGATAGAAGGACCTGGCATCAGAGAAGGAAGAGAGGCTAAGATCCATGGGTTACCCAAACTTGGCGAAGGCCTGCCACTGCTCAGGCAGGTGGATGCCTGGTTGGTAACTCAGCTGACTTTCCAGAAAACTCTCACATTTTATCTCTTCACCCTGGAGGCTCCCTGCCTCTATTCCTGATGAAGGGCTTTTGCCCAAAATGTTGATTTTCCTGTTCCTCGGATACAGCCTGACCTGCTGTGCTTTTCCAACACCACTCTGATCTAAACTCTGGTTTCCAGCATCTGTCCTCACTTTTACCTTTCCTGAAAACCGGCAACACAATGCTCTTCCCAGCCAGTGGGCAACACACTGTCACTTACATCACACCCAAGGTATGACATGGAATATACAACACTGTAAAAGACCATTCTACCCAACTGGTTCATGTTGCTGCAACATCAGGAACTACTGGAGAAACTCAGCAGGTCTGACAGTATCTGTGTAAAGAACTTACATTTCAGGTCTGGTGGCCCTTCTTCAGAACTCAGTTCATGTTTCTGATCCTGTTCACCTAGCTCTGTCACTATAACCCTTAATTTTCTTGTCGCTCTTACATTTGTATAGCTACCTCTTACATGCATCCATATTATTCACTTGATTTTATTTTCTTATACCCAGAAGCACTATTACGCACAACTGAGCAAAGTCCCACGAAAAAGCACCATGACTTTTTTTTGCCTTTCTTATCTAGCTTCCACTACCAGTAAATCACCCGTGTAGTCAATTGTATATTTACAAGCAAAGCCCATTTTATTCACTTTAATCGCCCCTTGTAGTAATGAGAGTCACATTCTCGCTAGTTCAATCTTTGATTAGAAATCTTAATGCACCAATGAACAACATTAAATTTTCACTGCAGGCAGAGATGTGAGGTTAGTGAGTTGAGTGTGAATTAGTGGTTCGAGGCAGTTTCATCTCCGAACAATAGATTGTGCCTAACCTGCTGAATTCATGGGCTTGTTATGTGAAGGATGGGGACGATTACTTCCTGCTAATTTTCAAGAGATGATTTCAAAAGAACGTAGTATGAGGTAAACATTGTCAAAATAAATTTGGTAAAGTTTCACGTTGGTCACATTTTCAGCTCAATGTACACTTTGTGTTGGAGATGGCAAGAGCTTTCAGAATATGTGATCTCAACAATTGCTGTGATTCTATTTGGAACCATTGTCCTTGTACCACAGTAGTGGTGTAGCTACCTCTCACATTGGAGTATGAGTCCCACCAGCTCCAGAGCTCTGCAATAACACCACAAACAATGTGGATTAGGTAAAAAAAATTAAAATACTCCAAGTTCTTTAGGGTCCTTGTGGTGGAATGGTACTACTCTGCCTTTTGAGCTACCAAGGCCTGGGTTTAAATCCCAAACTGCTCCAGAGGTGTATAATAATATCTCTGAACAGTTTGATGAAAAAATGTCCATTTTAAACCAGTGTAGATAGCTTAGTGTGATTCAGAATGCTCTGAATGATAACCGCTGAAAATCATTGCAATAACATACAATCCCATATTCTAACTGAGTTTGTCCCCATGTCATAACAATCTGTTAAATAATATTAAACATATTCAAAGTGACACTTCTCCATGTTCTTTTGTCACAAAGGACATGTTATTTTCACAGCTCTGAAGTTGAGTTCTATAACACCATCCAGAGTAAGATTGGATCTAATTCTTATAGGTCCCCGTACGGTAATGTGCAATTCGTTTAATCTTCAATTAGTATTGCCTATAGCTGGAGAATTGCTGGACTAGGATAAGATATTTAAAACAATGTAATTCTGAACTCAAAGAAAGAAGTGAAGTGAAAATGCGGACAAATGATGCAATTTGTTTGTATTGGCTTCAGTGGAACTCTTCATTTTTGGAGAAATCATTGGGATCAGGGAGAGTGTCAGAGGACTGGAAAATGGCTTGTGTGACATCCTTGTTTAAGAAGAGAGGGAGGAAGAAGACAGGAAACTATAGACCGGTTAGCCTGACCTTGGTCATTGGGAAGATTTTCAAGTGCATTATTAAAGGTGAGATTCTGGAGGACTAGGAAGTGCATGGCAAAATAGGGTTAGGCCAGCACAATTTGGCCAAGGGGAGGACATGCCTGATAAATCTGTTAGAATTCTTTGAGGAGGTAACAAGCAAATTAGACAAAGGAGAGCCAGCGAGCGTTATCTATTTGGATTTCCAAAAGGCCTTTGACAAGGTGTCGCACGTGAGGCTGCTAAACAAAATAAGAGCTCATAGTGTTAGGGACAAGATACTGGTATGGATAGAGGATTGGCTGACCAGCAGAAGGCAGAGAGTGGGGATAAAGGGGTCTTTTTCAGGATGGTAGCCGGTAGCTAGTGGAGTTCCATGGGAATCTGTGTTAGGACCACAACTATTCATGTTATAGATTAACAATCTGTATGAAGGAAATGAGAACATTGTTGCTATGTTTACAAATTATACAAAAATAGATGGAGGTACAGGTAGTGTTGACAAAACAAGGAGGCTGCAGAAGGATTTGGACTGGCTACGGGAATGGGCAAAGAATTGGCAGATGAAATACAATGTAAGATGCTAAATTTGTGGAAAACGATATATATAATTTTGTGTCTTTTCCTATGGGTGGATAACAATTTGAGGAAATTAAAGTTGCAGTCCCTAACAGAAGCATATTTAAACTACATTAGGAACTAATTTGAGGTTGTCTTCTGCCAGTGACTACAATAACGTCCAGCTTGTATCATTCCTAGTTGCTCCTGAGAAGGTGGTGGTGAACTGCCTTCTTGAACTGCTGGAGTCCATGTGCAGCATGACTAACCCACAATGACCTTCGGAAGGGAATTTCAGTGTTTTGACCTACCAACACTGAAGCAATGGTGTCCAGGTCACGACGGTGAGGGGAACTTGCAGGTGGAGGTGTTTCCATAAATCTGATGTCTTTGTTCTGGAAGTGTTCATGTTTTTGGAAATTGCTGTCAAAGAAATCTTGGTGAGTTGTAGAACATTTTGTGAATGATACACACTGCTGCTACTGTGGTGGAGGGCGTGAATATTTGTGGATGTGGTGTCAGTCAAGTGAGCAGCTTTGTCCTGGATAGTGTTAAGCCTCTTGAGTGTTGTTGGAGCTTCTGGCAGGTGGAGGGTATTCCATCACACTTTTGCCTGGTGCTTTATAGATGATGGACAGGCTTTGGGGAATCAGGAGATGAGTTACTTGCTGCAGTATTCCAAACTCCGATGTGCTCCTGTAGCCACTGTACTTACATGGTGAGTCAGGTTGAGTTTCTGGTAAACGGAAACCCCTAGGATGTATACAAGAGAAACGCATGTTAGTTAAATTATTCTTTTTTCAAAAGAACTTTTGTTCCTTTTGGAATTAATATGTTTATGGATTTTTTGAAAGTAGCTCAAGGATTAAAAAGAAAAAAAAAGGATTAAAAAAGAAGAAAATGTAGCTTTGTTTCACATTCCTCCAGGCTACAATAATCTTCCCTGTGCCATTTCACCTGAACAGGCCTGGCACCTTTTGGGTGTTGTCTCAACCTTCAGAACTTCATGAAGGCTAGACAATCAACATCAATGGATAACCCCTCTCTCGTTGTGTATTGCAGCTGCTGGTGTCTTGTGCCAGTTCACTTCTCCATCCTCTTTTTAAATTAGTTCTAATGAACCTGTTCTGACATGGGGTGGCATGGTGGCTCAGTGGTTAGCACTGCTGCCTCACAGCACCAGGGTCCAGGTTTGATTCCAGCCTCAGGTGAATGACTGTGTCAAGTTTGCACATTCTCTCCGTGTCTGCGTGGGTTTCTGCCGGTGCTCTGGTTTCCTCCCACAGTCCAAAGATGTGCAGGTCAGGTGTATTGCCCATGCTAAATTGCCCATAGTGTTAGGAGCATTAGTCAGAGAGAGATAGGACTGGGTGGGTTACTCTTCGGAGGGTGGGTGTGGACTTGTTGGCCCAAAGGGCCTGTTTCCACACTGTAGGGAATCTAATCTAATCATGTAACAATACAAGAATTGAACCTGAACCTTCTGGTCCAGGTAGAGGCACAGCCACTTGTGTCACAAAACCCTTTAATGCTCCTCTCTCTATGTTGAGAATGAGCGCCCATCCCAATGCATTAGGAATTGAGGATAAACTATGATAGAATCTTAACAAGAATAGCCATTTGTCTTTGTTAACAAGGTATAGTTTATTGCATGATAAAAAATAGGTACAATTAACATTGAGTAGTTAGGCACACTTGTCAGTAGCCATAGATGACATGACTATCTCCATCAGGATCCCATGCAAGACTGCCCGATTCTCCATTGTGTAACATCATCAGATCAGGTGAAGCTAATAAAACTTCAACATTAACTCTTTCAGAACCAAGACCTTACACAACACTGCACATTCCCAGTTTCTCAATTAAGTTTTGTTGTCTGCTGCACCAAGCTTACTCTGGCAGTTAAACAATAGTCTCTCAACTGCTCTGTGGGAGTGAGATAACAAGCTATTAACAAACTTGTTCTTTTTAACCTGTAGGAATAATCATCCTTGATGGGCAAATTGATATAATCATAGAGTGTAAATTACGCCAGCATAGATTATTTTAAACCATCATTCTAATTTTGGTTTTAGACATTGTGTTTTACATTTGATTGAAATCTTATCTAGGAATTCCAAGAAACAACAGCCCCTTATTTTGTATGTGTGGGTTTGTTGTCTTTGTGAGTGTGTAAGTGTATGAGAGAGTGTCTGTGTGTGAGTATGTTTTTGTGTGTCTCTGTATGTATGAGTGAATGCATGTATGTGTGTGTGAGAGAGTGTGCTTTCTTCTGAGTATATGTACTTGTATGACAGAGTATTTGCGTGCAAGTGTCAGTTGTTGTGAGTACATGTCTGTTATTGTGAACACATTTGTGTGCACCTGAGTGTATTTATGTGTGTGAAAGTATGTGCACGAGTGCATGTTGGGTGAAGAAATTGTGTTTGTGTGCAATGTATGTGTCTCTGTGTTGCCTATGATCATTTGGGCATTGTATTTGCTTCTTGAGTCTGTGTGTATGTGTGTGTGCGTGTGTGTGTGTGTGTATGTGTGTGTGTTTCTGTGTGTGTCTGTGCATGCATGTGTGCATATGCTCACAAAGTATATCTCAAATTGATTAGAATTCAAATCTTGCTCTGGCCCAGCCAAGCATTGCAGTACCCAGCAGCTCAGCGTGACAGGGTGGGTGCTGCTTTCCTTATTAATTAATTGTATATCTGCAAAAATACACACTGAGGGTGATGCTATCAATTTTTAACATGAAGGTGGCTGCCTGAAAGATTCTTATTAAAATTTGCACAAAATAAAGGTATGTTTAAGCATGAATGTGAATTTTTAAAAAGTGCTTGCTTTCTTATGGGGAGAGTTAATGAACTAACAGGATGATGTCTGATCTCTTGTCCCTGAAGGTTTTACTAACAGTGTGTTTCCTACAAGATTTAGGGGAAGATTTCTAGCTTTCTATAAAACTGATTATATTGCAGATCATCGATCAGAATAATTTATATCGCTTATGCATCTTTCACAATTCAGGACATCCCAAAGTGCTTTACTATCTCTTGATTATGTTTTGGATAGGAGTCACCTTTATAATGTATGAATGTAACAAACACACTTTACACATCAAGACCCCACAGGCGGCAATGGGTTAAATGACCAGATAATCTGGCTGACCGATGTCAAATGAGAGTTAAACATTCTCCAGTATTCTTCTTTGTATCTTTCTGGCCATCTGAAAAGTCATCCAGGCCTCATCTCACACAAGAAACCATTCCTATGACAGTGCAGTATCTCTTTAGGACTGCATTGGAGCAACATCCAGAGAGATGTGTTTGTGTTTTTTGAGTGAGGCTGGAGTTCATGGCCTTCCAGATTATGGATGTTTTCAAATCAACCTGTTCAGAAACGTCATTACACACCTCTGGAGCAGCCGAGATTTGAACCCTGGCCTCCTGGCTCAGAGATAGGAACACTACCACTATACCACCAGAACCATTTCTTCTGCATTTTAGGAGAGGGCTCACTGTGAGTCACAGCTGGAATTGTGTTAAATTACCCCAAAATGCAGTGAAAATCCTTGGATCTTCCAAATCTATGACCACGACAGTTTAGAACAAGTGCAGGGGAACACAGTCGGATCCTCTCCACGTTGCCCACCATCTTGAAACATGGCAAAAACCTCACTTGCATGTGTCAGTGTGCTTTCCATTGTACTTCCAATAGGGCTACTGTGGTGCATCTGCAAAACATCTTGAGGAAATCCAGAGCAATAACTTTAACAATGGCACCCAGGTACCACTCTGATAACATTACATTATATCTCTCCAAGGGCTATATCTCCCTCCTAAGCTCTGGCATTGAGAAGTGCTGACAGACACCCGGACTGTGGTCTAACTAGGGTTTTGCAGAGCTGACAAATGACTTTCTACTTTCATGCAGTCCTATTCTTTTACTTTCCACACAAATGGGAATTTGGAATTCTTTCCATCAAGAAGAAAAACTTTGAGACTTGGTCAACGAGGCTGAAATTGTTCGAGTTTGCAAGTTGATTGTTTCAAGTGAAAAGATTAAAAGTGTGGTGAATGAATTAAAATACAAATGAGCCACAAATGATGAAACAGCATGGAGAGATGATTGGCCATCTCCTGTTCTCATGCTATTCAATGTAGACATGTACAGAACCTTACATACCTCTGATCCCTTTAATCCAGAGAATCTTTGAATCACTATTTGCAGTTTTTAAACAGGGAAATTGTATATTTATAAGAGCTATTTGGAGACCAAGGTTACCCTTTGACTTGCTTCCTGGTTAGAATACAGTAAGTCAACAAAGCTTGCCTATTCAAGCCCCTTTGCTGTTGTTTGGTCAAGACTTGTCAATAGGAAATTGAATCTAGTCATTTTGGAGAATTCCAGAGCACTTCATCCTGAACCAATTTTAAGCTGGTCACATTTCCTTCAGCATTAAAGGCTGAAAGGCCAATGATTTATTGAAGTTCAATGATCAGATTGTGTCGCTGTGGTTACAGGTCATTGAGCCCACAGTGACGTGCCTCAAGGCCAAATTGGAGCAAAGGCATCTCTATCATTGTTAAAAGGCCCCAGTCTTGTTGATACCCCTGAGATAAATGCCAATGAGTGCCATCAGGACCAAAGGAATCTCACAAGGAGGCTTGTTTGATCGAGGCTGGAAAGTAAGGCTAGTGCTGCTATCAGGAAATAAAACTGAAGGAAGAACTTGGGTTAGAAGTGGGCTCGGTACTGCCCATTCTTTGGATGCTATGACAAATATTCAGAATGGTGCGCATAGAGCACATGCATTTTTTGGACAGAAGGCAAGGCTGATTTGACACCAGTGTTGTTATTTTGGAGGCTCATGTTCCAGTGACACCCTCTCTTTATCTCACACAATTGAATACACATCAATGATTATGAACAACCTTTCACTATGCATTTTTTAATGGGATCATCACACAATTAGAGATTGGCCGTTGCTTAATTTCATCTGACTATTGCCAGTATTCAACATTTTTGCTTTCCATAGCTGTCTCAAACTAGAAATGTCTGGGGAAGGTTTAGGTGACACAGTTGCAGAAGGTCATTGTCTTGGCTTCAGGGCTCCTGCGCAAAGCAGTTATTCAAAGGAACTAGATATTTTCTTTGACATTGAACAGGATTGGGAGACTGAGTGGAGGTCATACACAATATCAATAACTGCTGCAAGATAAGGGGTGAAGGAAAAGGTTCTGTAGCAGGAGAGAATATCTTTCATAGGCTGTTTAGGAAGCAATTCTCTTGTAACAACTAATGATGAAGATGTTTTTGGTTCACTTTGGGTTGTTATTGGAGTTCACAGGAAAGTCCCACAGCTTGAATCCATTATGGAACCTATTGAGGCTCTTCATTCAAAGATAGATGATTTCATTCCCTGTAGTGGACTCAGCAAACCCTATGGTGGCCAGGATTGGCTGATTTCCCCCTGGGCTGGCCATCACTGCTTGCACTTTGGACTTGCCATCTCTGCCGATGTGCTGGAACTGAAACGGATTCCACTTGTTACCATTCAGCTAGTGGGTGACCACAGGAAATGAAGTACAGCCCAACCTCTGGAATGCTGGCAGTAGTCAAGTCGTCTTCAATCTGTGGCTGCCCAGAGTCCATCTTTATTTCATCCACTATGTCCAACCAACAGGTGGCTAATGTGTGACAAGGGTAAGGTGATGTTGATGTGGTTCATGACTCTGATTCATAAGTGGCACTCATATCTGCAGCATGCATTCAAGGAAAGCCATATTTTTATGGATTTCACTCTCCATTAAATGCCTTGGAAGGTTTTGCCACATTAACAGGCTCTCTATAAATGCATATTATTTTTTTGTTTCAACAACATCAATATGAGATAAAACATATTAATGGTAGGTATAGATATTAATTGTCTGAGTTTGTCGGTCTCAGAATAAATTAGATAAGGCAATATGTGAGGCTATTGACACATTTAGTAAGGTGTGAAATTTGGCATTGACCATTTGAGGCCTTCAATAGGCCGAAGCCATCTGATATCACACCCTACTCCCATAATAGGGGAGATCATTGGAGCTGGGTGTGAAGATGACCCTGGACACCCACTTCATTTTATGTCCTTCACTCAACTTTCTAACACTTCAGGAGGACACAAGTGCAGGAGGAAATGGTGTAAAATTTATCTCGGATCACTGTTTTGTAAAATAAGACAGCTGATATTCACACAGCAGGAGACCACAAACAGAAATCCTGTTTTAGCAATAAATATTGATTGGGGCATCAGGGGTAACTCCCTGTTTTTTTCTGAAGTAGTGCTATGAAATCGTGATTTGACATTCAGCTGAGAAGAGGCAGATGGGCTAATATCTCACTTGCAAGACAACTAGTGTGGTTGTCCCCTCAGTACTCTACTGCAAGGGCTTCAACTTTGATTTTTATACATGAGACTGGTACCAAAACAAATCTCAGGAAAATAACATATTAGTTAAATGGAGAAATGACAACACTCAAAGGGACAGAGGAGATGTCCTTTTCTTTTCTTAAATGCTGGTGACTTTTTGACGCTATCTTACACAAAGGCGGGGCCATAAATATTCTTGAAGACAGAGGGAGATAAGTTTTTAATTAACAAGAGGGTCACAAATTGTTAATGGTGGGCAGGAAGACGGAATTGTGGCCACAATCAGATCAGTTATGCTAGCAGACTGGATGGGCTGAATGGCCTGGACCTGTTCCTAATGTGGATTCTTTGTAAATTCACGTCCATAATCTGCTGACTCAGTCTGAACGACAGCCGACACTTCAGCTGCATTGGCAATGTGTTGTTATATAAACTAAAGTGCAGAGTAGAGAAGGTACATGATGGGTTTCCATTTTATGTACCTATAATGAGTATTTCTGGAATTTATGCTTCAGTCATTTATCTCTATCGACTATGTCTGAATGCTAGTCATGGCACTTTGTAATGAGTAATCTGTCAGCGGTGATATAATTCTAAAAGCTCATTAGCCCAGGTGTCAATACCTGTTCCTGTGCGTTTTATAGTGTCTGCTTAATAGGAGTGATCAGATGCAGACAGCACCTTACTTGCTCATTAGGAGTCATCTGGTGTATTCTAATTAGCAGTGAATGTTAAGGTTGAGAGGGAGGTGTATGCTGCATGATATGCAAATGAGAGGAAGCATTTGGAGATTTGGAGAAGGGTTGTCACAGCACAATATGCTAATTGTATGATTAATTCATAGCTTGGTGAAAATTGTTCATTAGGCAACTAGTATATAGTCCAGTTCATCTGGTGGATATCTGCATAGACACATAGAACCGCTCATCTATTGCCTCCAAACAATCTTGTAATTCACAATAAATTGAAGCCTGATTAGGGCAATTTATTCAGTTGTCTTGGATTCCTTTTGTAGGGTCATTGATACAATTGCCGTTTTGCCAAGGATCAGTCAATTGAATCTTTCCTTGTCTAACAATCACATTGAAATCAACTATTCAGGTCGTCATTTTGTTATCATGTTTTTTTTTGTTTCCCAAATTATTCATTGCTATCATGCAAGACAAGAAAATGCCCATTGAGTTAGACAAATACATTACCTTGTACTAGATGCTTTTATGTCACTCACCATCCACAGCAGATCCCAGTGCTACTCTAAACTAAGATAATGAACTGCGGACACTGGAAATATGAAACAGGAACAGCAACTGCTGGAAAAATGAACCAGGTCTGGCAGCATCTGTAGAGAGAAGGCAACGTTAATGCTTTGAGTCCAGTGACCCTTTTCCAACTGAGGGAGCATCATTCAACCCGAAACGTTAATTCTGCTTTCTCCCCAGTGCTGCTCTCTCTGCGATTTTAGATACTTTTCCTGCAGAGATTAATAGGACTAATGTTACAACTCCATTATGCCCAGATTCAGACGTGAATCAGTTGTACCTGATTATCATCTGCTTCCTGCTCACTGATATCTGAGCCATAAGCTGGCTGAGGATGATAGTCACATCAGAAACAGTTAAGACCTTCAGTCGTTTTGTTCTGGCTGCAGAGATTTGCTTGCTCTCCACTTTCATGCTTGATGCAAAAGTTAATATTGTGATGTAAGGAGCTGTAGTCCAGTGTCTCTAGCAGAGAGAAAACTGGCTATGGATAGCTTGAGGATAACCACTCCATAAGTGTAGGGTAAGATCAGGAGGCTGGGTCTCTGTAAAGTGCACACCAAGTTTAGGGATTAAACCTGTTGGCTTTATTTTACACTGAACTCTGGTTAAGTAAACTAACCGATCCCCAAAGCTTCTGCTAATATTATATTCAATAAAGTTTCTTGCTTTAGGAAAAGCAACAATTTGCATCCCCACTGTGTCTTCACAAATTCCAGACTTCAGAGAATCCCCAGAGTGTGGAAGCAGGCCATTTAGTCCATCATGCCCACACTGACCCTCCAAAGGGGATCCCACCCAGACCCCTAACCAATTCCTGTAACAGTGCATTTCCCAAGGCTAGGTGAAAGTGAGGACTGCAGATGCTGGAGATCAGAGTCAAGTTTAGAGTGGTGCTGGAAAAGCACAGCAGGTCAGGCAGCACCCGAGGAGCAGGAAAATTTACGTTTTGGGCAAAAGCCCTTCAACAGGAACCAAGACTATTTCCCAAGGCCAACCCACCTCGTCTGCACATCCCTGGATACAACTTAGCATAGCCAATATATCTAACCTGAATATCTCTAGACTGTGGGAGGAAACCCATGCAGACATGGGGACAACATATAAACTCCACACATACAGTTACCTGAGGGTGGAATCAAACCTGCATCCCTAACCATTCCTGAAGAAGAGCTTATGCCCGAAACGTTGATTCTCCTGCTCCTCAGATGCTGCCTGGCCTGCTGTGTTTTTCCAGCACCACATTTTTCAACTCTGGTCTCCAGCATCTGCAGTCCTACTTTTCCCTAACCACTGAGCCACCCTAGCCACTTCTCAAAGTGCTTCATGACAAATTAAATATTTTGGAAGTGTAGTCACTGTGGTAATACAGTAGTCCCCCCATACTCGCGGGGGACATGTTTCTAAACCTACTGTGAAAGGCCAAAGCCACGGATCGTGAACACATTCATTTCAATGGGAAATTTAACTTCCAGGCAGCTCCCTGGTCCCTGGTTCTGGAAGCTTCCCTATAATATGGTCGGGCCACTGTAAACTGGGTAACTGAAACAATGGAAAACGATTCCGCGTATATCGGGGTCACCCTGTATATGAAATACAGCTGTCAATTTGGAGAGAGCAAGATACTCCCAACAATAATGTGGTAATGATCTGAAACCCTTTTCTCATGTTTCTGGTTGAAGAATAAATATTGACAGAGATAATACGTAACTCCCCTGCTTTCCCTTGAATAAAGCCATCCAGCTCAGAGCACAGGCAAGGTTTTAGTGTAAGGTCTCACCTAAAAACTACATCTCTGACAGGGCAGCATTCCATTTGCACTGTACATGGGTCAGGGTTCTGTTTGGTTAGATGGCTGGTTTGCAATGTTGAGTAACCCCAACAGTATGAGTTCAATTCCCATGCCAGCTAAGGTTACCATGGACGACTCTCCCTCTGAAACTCTCCCCTCACCTGAGGTGTGGTGAGCCTCAGGTTAAACCACCACCAGTCATCTCTCTCTAATGAATGAGCAGCCCTATTATCTAGTTAGACTATGGTGCATTTTACCTTTACATAGTATTTTGCACTCACACCTCTGCAGTTGGACTGTTTTATAGCTCAGAGTCAAGCATGTTACCATTGGGAAATGGCCAAGCACATGGCATTCTCCCATTTACTGAATGTTTTGTTGTAACTACAGTGTAACAGCAGAATTGTGACTTTTGTGTTTTCTGACATAATTTGCATGTCATTTACTTACACCATTCTCATGCTGAATCATCAGATTTTTTTAAAATTCCTGCCTCTTTGGAATATATTCAATAACTCATTGAGTCTATTCTGCCATTCGATTGCTGATGATCGCGTTGTGATTTCTTCTCCATCTTCCTGTGTGCATCCCCTTTTCCATTGTGGAGTTAAAAAGTTAATGTTAAATAATTAAGCATGTAATGGATTAGACATGGGACAATCAAAACAGTCTGAGACAGAAGCTACACACAACACTTAGAGTGATACAGTTTTAGTTATAATTGTGGTAATGTATATCTGAATAACGAGTTGGAATTACTTTACCATGCCTGTGTCCAGGTTACTAATAGAGTAGCGCAGAAAACATTTCCCAACTGATCCAGCACAATGGGCACTGGGTCAAACCAAGCCAGACATAGTGGACAGACCAGACTATTAGACAGAGCATTGAGTATAGGGGTTGTAAGGTCATGTTACAGTTGTACAGGAAATTATTCAGGTCACTTTTGGAATATTGTGTGCAATTCTGGTCTCCCTCCTATAGGAAGGATGTTGTGAAACTTGAAAGGGTTCAGAAAAGATTTACAAGGATGTTGCCAAGGTTGGAGAGTTTGAGCTATAGGGAGATGCTGAATAGGCTGGGGCTATTTTCCCTGGAGTGTGAGAGGTTGAAGGGTGACCTTATAGAGGATTATAAATTCATAGATCATAGAACATAGAAAAGCACAGCACAGTACAGACCCTTCAGCCCTTAATGTTGTGCCAAACTTTAGTCCTACTCTAAGATCAAACTAACCTACATACCATTCATTATACCATATTCCATGCACCTATCTAAGAAATCACTTAAATGTCCCTAATGTATCTGACTCTACTACCACTGCTGGCAGTGCATTCCATGCACCCACCACGCTCTGTGTAAAAACCCTACCTCTGACATCTCCCCTAAACCTTACTCCAATCACCTTAAAATTATGCACCCCTGTGATAGCCACTTCTGCCCTTGGGAAAAAGTCTCTAACTATTCACTCCATCTATGTCTCTCAACATCTTGTGCATGTCTATCAAGTCACTGCTCATCCTTCTTCACTCCAATGAGAAAAGCCTTAGCTCCCTCAACCTTTCTTCATAAGACATGCCTCCACTCCAGGCAGCATCTTGGTTTATCTCCTCTGCACCTTTTGTAAAGCCTTCACATCCTTCCTGTAATGAAGTGACCAGAACTGAACACAATATTCCAAGTGTGGTCTAACCAGGGTTTTATAAAACTGCAGCATAATCTCATGGATCTTAAACTCAATCCCTTGGCTAATGAAAGCCAGCACACCATAAGCCTTCTTAACAACCCTATCATGAATAGACAAAATCTTTTCCCTGGGACAGGAAGTCAAAAACTAGAGGGCATAGGTTTAGGGTGAGATGGGAAATATTTAAAAGAGACCTAAGCAGTAACCTTTTCACACAGAAGGTGGTGCGTGTGTGGAATGAGCTGCCAGAGGAAGTGGTGGAGCCTGGTACAGTTGCAGCATTTAAAACGCATCTGGATGTGTACATGAATAGGACGTCTTTAGAGGGATATGGGACAAGTTGGACTGAAGGGTCTGTTTCCGTGTTGCACATCTCCATGACTCTATTGTAGCATGGTCACTCTAACCCAGACTTTATGACTCCGAAGAAGAATCATTCCACACCTAAAATATTAACTCTGTGTCTGTCTCCACAAACACTGTCAGATCTGCTGAGTTGCTCCGGAGTTCACTGTGTTAGTTTCAAAATTCCAGCCTTCAAAGCATTTTGCCTTTATTAGAATATCTTGCTCCCTTTTTTTGCTCCTGAATGTACTCAACATAAATCAGTCATTTGAATGCACTCCTTTGCCAATTTGAGATACTCAATCCACATTTATATTAAATTCACCCATAATTATTACCAAACCTTTCTTATATGCCTCATGTATTTGTTCCTACAGTTAGTTGGCTTATAAACTACTTTCGCAAATAGCTTCTTACATTTCACATTTCTTAATTCTTCCCAAACTGATTCTACTTATATCTTGCCCTTTCGAGCTAAAGTCATCTCCAATTACAATATTAATGACATCCTTAATTGATAGAGTTTAAAAAAATTACACAACATCAGGTTATAGTCCAACAAGTCTGTTTGGAAGCACTAGCTTTCGGAGCGCTGCTCCTTCATCAGGTGGTTCAGTTAACCCCCGTTCAATACCGCATCTCCAAATCTTAATTGATAGACCCATGCTATCATCTTCTCATAGACCTTCAGTTGGTGGAATTCTGCTGGACTTGAATGATATTGGCTATGGGAATAAAATTGAGAGAATTGGATGAGAATTTTGGCAAGATGCTTTTCAACATCGAGAGCAATTTGTTGCATTTCAAACAAAGTTCCAGATTACAGATAGGATTGTTGCTAAAGAACGGCAAGATGCCTATTAACAGGGATTATTGCTTGGTTTCAGCATCATTAAAGGAAAATCTAGCCTCCGGTACATGCTGCTTCCTGGGCCCTCTTGTGGTGCAGTGGTAGTGTCCTTATTCCTGAACCAGGAGACCTAGGGTCATGTTTCTCCTGCTCCAGAGGTATGTAATAAAATCTCGAGATAGGTTGATTAGAAAAAAATAGGTTAAATTAATTTTAAAAATTCACCTTCCTATCCTACTACCTGCTGTGGGGGAACGAGACATTGATAGTTTCTGATATAGAAGTTGAAGTGGCCAACTGGGGCCTTCAATTTGCTGCTTCATCAGCTGCCGTCTTGGACAACAACCACAAAGTCTCAGGACATGTGTGAGGGCATTTGCCACACTTACCCCTTCATGATCCACCTAGACTTGTGTCTAATACTTGCCATCCTGTCATGACTTTCACGACACATCTTCAATTCACCTGTAGGACACTGACATTTTTACTGTTGGACTTGGAGATGCATCAAGTTCTAGAGTTGATATGCTGCTGCAGTGAGACTTTCATGCAGCGACAGGCACCCAGCTCAAGGATTGGACCAGGCTGCACCTCAAGGCTGCTCACTTGCTTGTTTAGCATTCACTTACCTTCACTTTACCTGGATACACAGAGCATCCCTTCCTTGCCATTTTGCATGTTGTCCACAGCTACCAGCTCATATTACCTCGGCCTAGCCTTGATGTTTAGAGCAGATACAAAACCTGGAAGCAGACCCTTCAGTCCAACTTATCCATGTCGACCAGATATCCTAACCTAATCTTGTCCCATTTGCCAACTGAACATGGTGAGTAACCTTCAGACAGAGCATACAACCCAATAAGTAAAAGGCAATGTCAGTACAATACCTAATACTAAAGCAGGGCGTGGGCACCAACGGCAGCCACAGTGGGTGGTCAGGTTCTGGATTGTTTCCAGAAGTTGAAGAGCCTACTTTCAGACAGCACATTGTCCATCTTGGCTCTTTCTGCCCTATTGTGGACTGTTCCTTTCTTGTAAAGAGAAAAAGGAATGGTACAGCTGTTCGTGCTTCAGGAAAAGGTGCTAAAGTGGCCTCATCAAGTGAGTAGGCAGTGTAGGTGCCGTGTAGGATTAGGAAGGGGATTGTTGGTAAGAATAAGAGAGGGAAGATGTTGCAGTCAATAGGAAAGAGGGGAGAGCATAAGACTTGATGGAAGGTGGGTGAGGTATCAGATAATGATGGTGCTTATTCTGACAGAATAGAGAAGGACATTGAACGAAAGTGAGCGATCCACATTCCTCCAGTAATTTTCTGCCCCTTCTCTCCTACACAAAAAATAGTGACTGCATGTAATTGATGATGATGAGCTATGAAACATCTTGTGGCCTTGAATATGCATGCCTTTCTTTAGTGAATAGTGCTGCAATTCAGCAATGCAATCAAAGATATAATTGGAGAAAACCATATGTTCCAACTGTTTCAGGCCTTCAAATGTGCTATTCAATAAATTTACAATTGGATTCCTGACTTAATTGAACTTATAAACTTGCATTGTGAGGAACAACATCCACTTATTAGTGAATTGGATAACTGAATGTACTTGAAATGTCTTGAAACTGTTACCTAAAGAGTGTAGTTTTGATCAAAATGATTCAGACATGACTCAAATAATCATTAATGTAAACTTCTATTCAGCCATTTAAAGTATTGAGGCACAGTCGCTGGGTGGCTCAGTGGTTAGCACTGTGCCTCATAGCATCAGGGTCCCAGGGTTGATTCCAGCCTTAGGTGCCTGTCTGTGTGGAGTTTGCGTGTTCTCCCTGTGTCTGTGTGGGTTTCCTCTGGGTGCTCTGGTTTCCTCCCATAGTTCAAAGAAGTGCAGGTCAGGTGAATTGGCTATGCTAAATTGTCCATAGTGTTAGGTGGATTAGTCAGAGGGAAATGGGTCTGGGTGGGTTACTCTTCAGAAGGTCGGCGTGGACTTTTTGGGCCGAAGGGCCTTTTTCCACACTGTAGGGATTCTGATCTAAAGTCAATGATGTGTTTTTTTTTGCTTCCAGCAGGGTATTTTACTTAATGTAGCAATACAAATTTTATCCCTTGTAACATAAGAAACTAGACGTGGACATTGTGACATAAGCAAATTCAACAGACAGTTATTAAACTAACTATTATACGCATATATTGGATTTTTTAAAATTAAAAACAGCCTGCTTCTAGTAGCATGTCATGCTTCAAGTAAACCCAGGCAAGATGGAGTCTGTGACCTTTGCATTCTAAGGTCATATATTATGTTAGGGCAATGATGTAATGAGTAAGCCTTTAAACAATATATAGACAGTGAGACAGTTGACAAAGAATTTGTCAACAATTTAAGTGGGTTCTATCACAAAGAGAACTCTAGGAGGTTGACAAGCTCAGAATAACACATTTTAGAACAAATACAGTCTAGGTCAATGGGAATGTAAAACTAGTCTTAGTAATCAGTGGGGACAATTTTAAACTTTGTAAGAACATCAAGTCTGAATGATTATGGCTTGGCTCAATTCCCATATCAAGTCCATAATTATTCATATCACCACACAAAGACCCAGGCTGGGAATGAAAACTGCACATGAGTCACATTTAAAAGGACTTGACCAATTAAGGAAATTTAACTGAAAGGCCACAACAATTCTGAAACCTTTCGGGGAATCTTCAAATGTCACCTCATTGTATTGGGCCTGTTTTCCAAGACTAATGGGACAGGAGGAAATGAATTAAGAAGTAGAAACTGGATTCTGTGGACAAGTGGAAGAACAGCCCAGTGCTGGCTTCTGTTTTATCACTACTGAAAGCCCATTCTTGATGCAATGCTTGGAGAAATATTTATGTTCTATGGCATGGTACCACATCATGGGTCACTGTTGCAGAATCACAAAAAGAAAATTCAGCCAAGTTTCAAATTTATTCCAAAGTCAATTATGGAAAACTTGATCCAACACAGTATCAAAGTCCTTATATTTCCTTATTACCTTGTCACTTACCAAAAATCCAAAAACGTTGGAGAAACATAATTTGCCCTTAACAGGCCTATACTGCCTTTTATTAATTAGTCTATACTTTTCTAAGCAACTTTAAACTTTCCACATGTTTTCCACATTTGCTGACCAGTAGTTGCTGATTTTACTTTTGCACTCATTTTTGAAAAAGAAATGTAATGTTTGCAATTTTTCTTGAGTGTCCCCTGTGCCTTGGGTGGATTGGAAGATTATGGCCAAGACTCCCGTGATTTTCACATTTACCTTCTTCAGTGTCCACATATGTATTTCAACTGGTCCTGGAGACCTACTGAGTTTAAGTCCATCCAGCTTTGCTAATACCTCCTCTTTATCAATTTATAGCCCTTCCAATGTCAATCAACTGCCTTCTTTTTCACCATGCCCTGAGTAACTTTGCCTGTCTTGGTGAAGATAGATGAAAAACATTCATTCAATATGTCAGTCTTGTACTCTGGCTTCATATGGTCATTCTCATTTTTTTGTCCATAATCAGCCTCATGCCTTTTTTTTTAACCACTCCTTTACTCTTTATCTACCTGTTGAAGACTATTGGATTCCCTCCAGGTTAGCTGCCAGTCTCTCTTCACACTCTGTAATCTTATTTACTTTTTCAATCTCTTTACACTCTCTAATCTTATTTTTTTTCTCATCTTGTTTGAATTTTTTGATATTCAACACAGATTTCATTTTTATTATCAATCAGACCAAACTCAAAAGCACACTTTTTTAGACCTAACTCCAATGTCCAGAGATACTTGAAGCTAACAGCAGAGGTAGTTCACTGCCTGGTCAGACAGCTGTGTAAATTCACTGCTTAGTTTTTTTCACTTCCCATGTGTTACCTGATCTGCCCTTCGTTTTAAAGTACCCTGTTTTTATTTTCTTTTTCCAAAGTTCTAAAACAATGCAATAGGTTTTAAAACAGTAATTACTGCCACACAACAATATCAAATAAATCAGTTTCAACACTGAAAAAAAACCTCAAAAAAGGGAGTAGCTCTTAGAGCCACGACTTTCTCCCATCATCCATCTTGGATTACCCAACGAGGGGTAGGTTAGCCAACTGAGATGCTATTTTTAAGTAAGGAAAAGCAGGGCAAGGTCTTATGCACTTAATGGTAAGATTCTGGGGAGTTTTACCGAACAAAGTGGAATCACAGGTAGGCAGGGTAGTGATGAAGATGTTTGGATGCTTACCTTTATTAGTCAGTGCATTGAGTATAAGAGTTGGGAGGTCATGTTGCGGCTGTGCAGGACATTGGTATAGACCATTTTTGGAATAATGCGTTCAATTCTGATCTCCCTTCTATAGGAAAGATGTTGTGAAACTTGAAAGGTGTAGCAGCTTCCTGGCTGCTGAGACACAGGTAGATTGTGCTTGGCCGATTAAAATTCCGAAATCCCAAAACCCCACAAACTAGACATAGTGCAAACACAGCAGCGAGATCCTAATGATATTAGCGTAAATGGCAACAGTTATCCTGGACAGAAATACCCCAGCAACTTGTCCCTTAAATAAAGCAGAGCTCATACGGAAAGGTACTGGGTCCTGCTGCACAAACAAAGTAACCATTAAGTGTGTCTCCCTGGTTGGCCAGAACTATAAAACGTTCCAGAAAACCATCTAAAAGGTATAAAGCAGAGTTCACCTGCAAATCTCTCTCTTAGCACTGCTGTTGGAATTTTCTGAGGCCTTCTTTGGGGATCAGCATGGTAAGAGGCAGAGACCAGCTGGCCAATCAGAGTCAGAGGAAGAAAGCAGCTTCACAGAGCCAGAGAGAAAGCGACCATGTAAATCGACAAGAGACTTGGGAAGTATTGTAAACTCAAGGGCCAAATAATGAAGAATTAGTTTAGTATCAAAGGTTATTGTAACTTTTTCCCTCATAAAGCTGGGACTGTTGAATTGGCTTGTGTTCATATTGAGCTGAAAATGTGTTGCTGGAAAAGCGCAGCAGGTCAGGCAGCATCCAAGGAGCAGGAGAATCGACGTTTCGAGCATGAATGAGGGGAGTGTGCCAAGCAGGCTAAGATAAAAGGTAGGGAGGAGGGACTTGGGGGAGGGGCGTTGGAAATGTGATAGGTGGAAGGAGGTTAAATTGAGGGTGATAGGCCAGAGTGGGGGTGGGGGCGGAGAGGTCAGGAAGAAGATTGCAGGTTAGGAAGGTGGTGCTGAGTTCAAGGGATAGGACTGAGACAAGGTGGGGGGAGGGGAAATGAGGAAACTGGAGAAATCTAAGTTCATCCCTTGTGGTTGGAGGATTCCCAGGCGGAAGATGAGGCACTCTTCCTCCAACCGTCGTGTTGCTATGGTCTGGCGATGTAGGAGTCTCTCGGCAGAGCAGGTAAGGGCTGTTTGGCAGTGTCTGTTTGTAGATGCGGTTACGTTTGTTTAACAGTTTAAATTTAAAAGTTTTTTTTTAAAAAGCACGGAGCAGACCCAGACGCTGGTGTAGCGCAAGCTTACCTGGGTAGTTTTTTTTCCAATAAAGGCGCACAGGAGAGGAACCCGAGGCACTACAGAGGTAGTGCCTCCCATCCACCCTCCTCCTCTAACCTAATAATAAGACCCGTTGTGGTAAGAAGTTAAGTGCTGCATTTTGCTTGTTCTATTCTTTAGACTTAGTTTTTTTTTAAAGGTTACTTTTAGAGGGATGGCAGTGAAGGCAGTGCAATGTTCCTCTTGCAACATGTTTGAGGTGAGGGATGCCATGGTCGTCCCTGCTGATTACACTTGCAGGAAGTGCACCCATCTCCAACTCCTCCAAGACCGTGTTAGGGATAATTCGGGAGGCAGAGGGTGTCATAGCTCGGTGCTTTAGGGAAGTAGTAACTCCAAAGATTGCAGACAGATGGGTGACAGTGAGGGGGGCTGGGAGGAAGCAGCCAGTGCAGGGACCCCCTGCGGCCGTTCCTCTCAAGAACAAGTATACCATTTTGGATACTTGTTGGTGGGACGACTTATCAGAGGTAAGCAATGGGGTTCAGGCCTCTGGCACGGAGCCTGTCCCCGTTGCTCAGAAGGAAAGGGTGGAGAAGAGCAGAGCAATAGTTAGTGGGGACTCGATAGTTCGGGGCACAGATAGGCGGTTTTGTGGGGGCGAGAGAGACTCATGATTGGTATGTTGCCTCCCAGGTGCAAGGGTACGTGACGTCTCTGATCGTGTTTTCTGGGTCCTTAAGGGGGAAGGGGAGCAGCCCGAAGTCGTGGTCCACATTGGCACCAATGACATAGCTAGGAAGAGGGATGAGGATGTTAGGCAGGCTTTCAGGGAGCTAGGTTGGAAGCTCAGAGTTAGAACAAACAGAGTTGTTGTCTCTGGTTTGTTACCCATGCCACGTGATAGAGGGTCGAGGAATAGGGAGAGAGAACAGTTAAATGCGTGGCTACAGGGATGGTGCAGGAGGGAGGGATTCCGGTATCTAGATAAATGGGGTTCTTTCTGGGGAAGGTGGGACCTCTATAAACAGGATGGTCTACACCTGAATCTGAGGGGCACTAGTATCCTTGGGGGGAGGTTTGCTAGTGCTCTTTGGGGGGGTTTAAACTAACTCTGCAGGGGCATGGGAACCTAGACTGTAGCTTTAGTGTGCAGGACCTTGAGTGTAGGGAGGTTAGGAACCAGGCTGCAAATGTGTTGCTGGTCAAAGCACAGCAGGCCAGGCAGCATCTCAGGAATAGAGAATTCGACGTTTCGAGCATAAGCCCTTCATCAGGAATAAGAGAGAGAGAGCCAAGCCGGCTAAGATAAAAGGTAGGGAGGAGGGACTAGGGGGAGGGGCGATGGAGGTGGGATAGGTGGAAGGAGGTCAAGGTGAGGGTGATAGGCCGGAGTGGGGTGGGGGCGGAGAGGTCAGGAAGAGGATTGCAGGTTAGGAGGGCGGTGCTGAGTTGAGGGAACCGACTGAGACAAGGTGGGGGGAGGGGAAATGAGGAAGCTGGAGAAATCTGAATTCATACCTTGTGGTTGGAGGGTTCCCAGGCGGAAGATGAGGCGCTCCTCCTCCAGCCGTCGTGTAGTTGTGTTCTGCCGGTGGAGGAGTCCAAGGACCTGCATGTCCTCGGTGGAGTGGGAGGGGGAGTTAAAGTGTTGAGCCACGGGGTGATTGGGTTGGTTGGTTCGGGCGGCCCAGAGGTGTTCTCTGAAGCGTTCCGCAAGTAAGCGGCCTGTCTCACCAATATAGAGGAGGCCACATCGGGTGCAGCGGATGCAATAGATGATGTGTGTGGAGGTACAGGTGAACTTGTGGCGGATATGGAAGGATCCCTTGGGGCCTTGGAGGGAAGTGAGTGTGGAGGTGTGGGCGCAAGTTTTACATTTCCTGCGGTTGCAGGGGAAGGTGCCGGGGGTGGAGGTTGGGTTGGTGGGGGGTGTGGATCTGACAAGGGAGTCACGAAGGGAGTGGTCCTTGCGGAACGCTGATAGGGGAGGGGAGGGAAATATATCCTTGGTGGTGGGGCATCAATCTCGAAGGAGGGTGCCTGTAAACAGGAAAGTGGCTTGAAGTGTGTATACTTCAGTGCGAGAAGTATACGAAATAAGGTAGGTGAACTTGCAGCGTGGGTTGGTACCTGGGATTTCGATGTTGTGGCTATTACGGAGACATGGGTAGAACAGGGATAGGATTGGCTGTTGCAGGTTCCAGGGTTTAAATGTTTTAGTAGGGTCAGAGGTGGAGGTAAAAGAGAGGGAGGTGTGGCATTGCTTGTCAAGGATAGTATTACAGCGGTGGAAAGAACAATTGATGAAGACTCGCCATCTGAGGTAGTTTGGGCTGAGGTTAGAAATAGGAAAGGTGAGGTCACCCTGTTAGGAGTTTTCTACAGGCCTCCTAATAGTCCTAGAGACGTAGAAGAAAGGATTGCGAGGATGATTCAGGAGAAGATTGAAAGTAATAGGGTGGTTGTTATGGGGGACTTGAACTTTCCAGATATTGACTGGGAAAGCTATAGCTCGAGTACGTGAGATGGGTCGGTGTTTGTCCAATGTGTGCAGGAGGGTTTCCTGACACAATATGCAGACAGGCTAACAAGAGGTGAGGCCATACTGGATTTGGTTCTGGGTAACGAACCAGGCCAGGTGTTAGACTTGGAGGTAGGTGAACAATTTGGGGACAGTGACCACAATTCGGTGACTTTTACTCTAGTGATGGAGAGGGATAAGTGTGCACTGCAGGGCAAGAGTTATAGCTGGGGGCAGGGAAATTATGATGTGGTGAGGCATGACTTAGGATGCGTGGATTGGAAAAGTAGATTTCAAGGGAAGGGCACAATTGATATGTGGAGCTTGACCAAGGAGCAAGTGTCCTTGATAAGTATGTACCTGTCAGGCAGGGAGGAAAGGGTCGTGTGAGGGAGCCATGGTTTAATAAGGAATTGGAATCCCTTGTTAAAGTGAAGAGGGCGGCCTACGTAAAGATGAGGCGTGAAGGTTCAGTTGGGGCGATTGAGAGTTATAAGGTAGCCAGGAAGGATCTAAAGAGAGAGCTAAGAACAGCATGGAGGGGGCATGAAAAGTCCTTGGTTGGTAGGATTAGGGAAAATCTAAAGGCTTTCTATAAGTATGTCAGGAATAAAAGAATGACTAGGGTAGGAATAGGTCCAGTCAAGGATAGTAGTGGGAAGTTGCGCGTGGAGGCTGAAGAGATTGGGGAGACACTGAATGAATACTTTTCGTCAGTATTCACTCAGGAACAGGACATTGTTGCCGATGTGAATATTGAGTCACAATCAATTAGAATGAATGGCTTTGAGGTATGTAGGGAAGAGGTGTTGGAAATTCTGGAAAGGGTGAAAATAGATAAATCCCCTGGGCCTGATGGCATTTATCCTAGAATTCTCTGGGAAGCAAGGGAGGAGATTGCAGAGCCATTGGCCGTGATTTTTATGTCCTCGTTGTCTACAGGAATAGTGCCAGAAGACTTCCCACTACTGGACGATAGCAAATGTGGTTCCCTTGTTCAAGAAGGGGAGTAGGGATAACCCTAGTAACTAATAGGCTGGTGAGTCTCACTTCTGTTGTGGGCAAAGTCTTAGAGAGAATTGGAAGGGATAGGCTTTATGAACATCTGGATAGGAATAATGTGATCAAAGATAGTCAGCATGGTTTTGTGAAGGGCAGGTCGTGCCTCACAAACCTTATTGAATTCTTTGAGAAGGTGACTAAGGAGGTGGACGAGGGTAAAACGGTAGATGTGGTGTATATGGATTTTAGTAAGGCATTTGATAAGGTTCCCCATGGTAGGCTGCTGCAAAAAATACGGAGGTATGGCATTGAGGGTGCGTTGAGGTTTGGATTAGGAATTGGCTGGCTGGAAGAAGACAGAGGGTAGTAGTTGATGGTAAAGGTTAATGTTGGAGTGCAGTTACCAGTGGTGTTCCTCAAGGATCTGTTTTGGGACCATTGCTGTTTGTCATTTTTATAAATGACCTGGAGGAAGGGCTAGAAGGTTAGGTGAGCAAGTTTGTGGATGATACAAAAGTCGGTGGAGTTATTGACAGTGAGGAAGGATGTGGCAGGTCACAGCTGGATATAGATAAGCTGCAGAGCTGGGCAGAAAGGTGGCAAATGGAGTTCAATGTAGCTAAGTGTGAAGTCATTCACTTTGGTAAGAGTAACAAGAAGATAGATTACTGGGCTAATGGTCGGATACTTGGTAGTATGGATGAGCAGAGGGATCTTGGTGTCCATGTACACAGATCTCTGAAAGTTGCCACCCAGGTAAATAGTTCTGTGAAGAGGGCATTTGGTGTACTGGCTTTTATTGGTAGAGGAACTGAGTTCTGGAGTCCTGAGGTCATGTTGCAGTTGTATAAGACTCTGGTGCGACCGCATCTGGAGTATTGTGTGCAGTTTTGGTCGCCATACTATAGGAAGGATGTGGAGGCACTGGAACAGGTGCAGAGGAGGTTTACCAGGATGTTGCCTGGTATGGTAGAAAGATCGTATGAGGAAAGGCTGAGGCACTTGGGGCTGTTCTCATTGGAGAAAAGAAGGTTTAGGGGTGACTTGATAGAGGTTTACAAGATGATTACGGGTTTAGATAGGGTTGACCATGAGAACCTTTTTCCACGTATGGAGTCAGCTATTACGAGGGGGCATAGCTTTAAATTAAGGGGTGGTAGGTATAGGACAGATGTTAGGGGTAGATTCTTTACTCAGCGAGTTGTGAGTTCATGGAATGCCCTGCCAGTAGCAGTGGTGGACTCTCCCTCTTTATGGGCATTTAAATGGGCATTGGATAGGCATATGGAGGATAATGGGCTAGTGTAGATTAAGTGGGCTTGGATCGGTGCAACATCGAGGGCCAAAGGGCCTGTACTATGCTGTATTTTTCTATGTTCTATGTTCTATGAGTCCAAGGACCTGCATGTCCTTGGTGGAGGGGGAGGGGGAGTTGAAGCGGTGGTTGAGTTGGTTGGTCCGGGTGTCCTAGAGTTGTTCTCTTAAACGTTCCGCAAGTAGGCGGCCTGTCTCCCCAATATAGAGGAGGCCACATTGGGTGCAGTGGATGCAGTAAATGATGTGTGTGGAGGTGCAGGTGAATTTGTGGCAGATATGGAAGGATCCCGTGGGGCCTTGGAGAGAGGTAAGGGAGGAGGTGTGGGTGCAAGTTTTGCATTTCCTGCGGTTGCAGGGGAAGGTGCCGGGAGTGGAGGTTGGGTTGGTGGGGTGTGTGAACCTGACAAGGGAATTAGGGAGGGAGTGGTCTTTTCAGAACACTGATAGGGGAGGGGAGGGAAATATATCTCTGGTGGTGGGGTCCGTTTGGAGGTGGCGGAAATGACAACAAATGATATGATGTTTATGGAGATTGGTGGGGTGATGGGTGAGGACCAGTGGGGTTCTGTCCTGGTGGCGAATGGAGGGGTGGGGTTCAAAGGTGGAGGGGCGGAAAGTGGAGGAGATGCGGTGGAGAGCATCCGCTGCTCCCGACGTGGCCTCCTCTATATTGGGGAGACGGGCCGCCTACTTGCGGAACGTTTCAGAGAACACCTCTGGGACACCCGGACAACCAACCCAACCACCCGTGGCTCAACACTTCAACTCGTCCTCCCCCTCCACCAAGGACATGCAGGTCCTTGGACTCCTCCATCGCCAGACTATAGCAACACGATGGCTGGAGGAAGAGCGCCTCATCTTCTGCCTGGGAACCCTCCAACCACAAGGGATGAACTCAGATTTCTCCAGTTTCCTCATTTCCCCTCCCCCCACCTTGTCTCAGTCCCAACCCTTGAACTCAGCACCACCCTCCTAACCTGCAATCCTCTTCCTGACCTCTCCGCCCCCACCCCCACTCCGGCCTATCACCCTCACCTTAACCTCCTTCCACCTATCGCATTCCCAACGCCCCTCCCCCAAGTCCCTCCTCCCTACCTTTTATCTTAGTCTGCTTGGCACATGCTCCTCATTCCTGAAGAAGGGCTTATGCCCGAAACGTCGAATCTCCTGTTCCTTGGATGCTGCCTGACCTGCTACGCTTTTCCAGCAACACATTTTCAGCTCTGATCTCCAGCATCTGCAGTCCTCACTTTCTCCTTACGTTCATATTGATTTGACTACTATGATATTGTGGGATACCTGGGCAACTGCATTAATGACATTCTGGTCGGAGTTAACTACATTGATTTTTGGAGAGACAAAGACAGCATTTGGTGTCCCTGTGAAGAGCCTTCGGTTTGAAGGGCCCTTGAGGTTCCCCAAACCCAAGCTGCCAACTTTGCCTGGTACTTTGAGAGCTCAGCCTGAGCTGGTTGCTAAGTGAGCAGCTACCTCATGCGAAGGCCAAGGTATCAACTGAACTTGCGAAATGCTGGCATTGACCACAATTGAGCCGTAAACTAGGTATCTTGAACTGTGACAGGCATAATACGAGTCAGATGTTCTACAGCCAGAGTGAGCAAAGCATGATTTGGAAAATGGTGGCAGTGTATGGAGAGACTCTGAGGGAGCCAGCCTAGTGAGGGGGCCAGCATTTACTTCTTGTGTAGAAAGTTTAGACATATTATGGACTCCTTAAAAGAACCAGGGGAGCTTTATTTTGTTAATTTTCAGTTCTAATGAGTAAAATAAATTTTCCTCTGAATTTTAAACCCTTGTTTCTTTGTTGGGAATGTTTGATGGGAATGGAGCTGAGGGAATTAAATTTTTAGCTTACTTTGAGCTTGAATGAGTAGAGTATACTCTATATTTTGACCCTTTGTTGCCCCTAATTCAAGAGTGTTTGGTAGGGATAGACTGAAGGCAAAGTCATGGTTTATTTAGATTCGAAGGAACTTTATTTGAGTTCAAGAGAGTTGAGGGATCGTTGAATTCAAAAACGTTGAGAAAATGTTACTTTTCTGTTTCAAGCTTACACACCCTTACACACTCTATTACCACAATCAAAATAACTGTTAGGTGTTTTAAAGAGTACCTGGCAGCTATTGGATATGGGAAGCAGGGATAGGCAGTAATACACAAGTGTAGGATACAGTCCAGCCATGAGAAAGGATTAAAGATCCATCTCTGGGTAATGTTAGAAGGTGTGGAGTATATTGAAAATTGTATGATTATGCTATAGTTATACAAGGGTTATATTTGCAAATGCTAGTGCAAGACTTGCAAATGTGGTTGAAGTCAATTTGAAGCAGATAGGAGCATACATGACCAAACAGCTATTGAGTAAAAAGTGAGGTCTGCAGATGCTGGAGATCAGAGCTGAAAATGTGTTGCTGGTTAAAGCACAGCAGGTTAGGCAGCATCCAAGGAACAGGAAATTTGACGTTTCGGGCCCGAAACGTCAAATTTCCTGTTCCTTGGATGCTGCCTAACCTGCTGTGCTTTAACCAGCAACACATTTTCAGCAAACACTATTGCCTAGACATTATGGTTAGGATGTGGTGAACAGCTAACTAGTAAATAGACTAAAACCAAAATGTATAAAAAACATAGAAAGCACTAATATTGTGGAGATCTCAACGTATAACTGTCTGGTCAACATCTAAAAAGAAATAAAATTAGATATTTGAAAAAGATTGTGGCCTCTTTCACCATTCTCTAATTCTACATGTCTAAGACTTTGAGAGACTGCAACAGACATTTAACTGAAGGCTTACCCCACGACAGCCACTTTCCATAACTTAATAAAATGGAAAACACCTCCGGTAAAAGACTTAGCGATAATATGCTTGCTAGCAAACTTGGACAAGTCTCCCCTTGTCTAATGTGGGTGGACACTCTCAGTCAATAACTTTTAAAAAGGGGCCCAAAATAGACAAAATTTCACAGCAGCCTAAGCTGGCCCTGGACCACAAGTTCCATGGCTAAAGATATATGGCAAGAGACATTTAACCTCACTGTTAGCTTTGTGCTTTTAGTATTACAGCGGTGGAAAGGACGATGGAGGAAGACTTGCCATCTGAGGTAGTTTGGGCTGAGGTTAGAAATAGGAAAGGTGAGGTCACCCTGTTAGGAGTTTTCTACAGGCCTCCTAATAGTCTGAGAGAGGTAGAGGGAAGTATTGCGAGGATGATTCAGGAGAAGAGTGAAAGTAGCAGGGTGGTTGTTATGGGGGACTTTAACTTCCCAGATATTGACTGGGAAAGCTATAGCTCGAGTTCGTTAGATGGGTCGGTGTTTGTCCAATGTGTGCAGGGGGGTTTCCTGACACAATATGTAGACAGGCCAACAAGAGGTGAGGCCATACTGGATTTGGTTCTAGGTAATGAACCAGACCAGGTGTTAGACTTGGAGGTAGGTGAGCACTTCGGTGACAGTGACCACAACTCGGTGACTTTTACTCTAGTGATGGAGAGGGATAAGTGTGCACTGCAGGGCAAGAGTTATAGCTGGGGGCAGGGAAATTATGATGCGGTGAGGCATGACTTAGGATGCGTGGATTGGAAAAATAGGCTTCAAGGGAAGAACACAAATGGTATGTGGACATTGTTCAAGGAACAGCTAATGGGTGTCCTTGATAAGTATGTACCAGACAGGCAGGGAGGAAACGGTCTTGTGAGGGAGCCGTGGTTTAATAAGGAATTGGAATCCCTTGTGAAAGGGAAGAGGGTGGCCTATGTAAAGATGAGGCATGAAGGTTCAGTTGGGGCGATTGAGAGTTATAAGGTAGCCAGGAAAGATCTAAAGAGAGAGCTAAGAGCAGCGAGAAGGGGACATGAAAAGTCCTTAGTTGGTAGGATTAGGGAAAACCCAAAAGCTTTCTATAGGTATGTCAGGAATAAAAGGATGACTAGGGTAGGTATCGGTCCCGTCAAGAATAGTAGTGGGAAGTTGTGCGTGGAGGCGGAGGAGATTGGAGAGGCACTAAATCAATACTTTTCATCAGTATTCACTCAGGAACAGGACACTGTTGCTGATGTGAATATTGAGTCACAAGTGATTAGAATGGATGACCTTGAGGTATGTAGGGAAGAGGTCTGGGGAATATTGGAAAGGATGAAAATAGATAAGTCCCCTGGGCCTGATGGCATTTATCCTAGGATCCTCTGGGAAGCTAGGGAGGAGATAGCGGAGCCATTGGCCTTGATTTTTATGTCATCATTGTCTACGGGAATAGTGCCAGAAGACTGGAGGATAGCGAATGTGGTCCCCTTGTTCAAGAAGGGGAGTAGGGATAGCCCGAGTAACTATAGGCCAGTGAGTCTCACTTCTGTTGTGGGCAAAGTCTTAGAGAGAATTGTAAGGGATAGGATTTATGAACATCTGGATAGGAATAATGTGATCAAGGATAGTCAGCATGGTTTTGTGAAGGGCAGGTCGTGCCTCACAAACCTTATTGAGTTCTTTGAGAAGGTGACCAAGGAAGTGGACGAGGGTAAAGCAATAGATGTGGTGTATATGGATTTTAGCAAGGCGTACGATAAGGTACCCCATGGTAGGCTAATGCAAAAGCTACGGAGGTATGGCATTGAGGGTGCATTAGAGGTTTGGATTAGGAATTGGCTGGCTGGAAGGAGACAGAGGGTAGTAGTTGATGGTATAGGTTCATCTTGGAGTGCAGTTACCAGCGGTGTTCCACAAGGATCTGTTTTGGGACAATTGCTTTTTGTCACTTTTATAAATGACCTAGAGGCGGGGCTTGAAAGCTGGGTGAGCAAGTTTGCGGATGACATGAAAGTCGGTGGAGTTGTGGACAGCGAAGAAGGATGTGGCAGGTTACAGCGGGATATAGATAAGTTGCAGAGCTGGGCAGAAAGGTGGCAAATGGAGTTCAATGTAGCTAAGTGTGAAGTCATTCACTTTGGTAGGAGTAACAAGATGATAGATTACTGGGCTAATGGTAGGCTACTTGGTAGTGTGGATGAGCAGAGGGATCTTGGTGTCCATGTACACAGATCTCTGAAAGTTGCTACCCAGATAAATAGTGCTGTGAAGAAGGCGTATGGTGTACTGGGCTTTATTGGTAGAGGAACTGAGTTCTGGAGTCCTGAGGTCATGTTGCAGTTGTATAAGACTCTGGTGTGGCCTCATCTGAGTATTGTGTGCAGTTTTGGTCGCCATACTATAGGAAGGACTTGGAGGCATTGGAACGAGTGCAGAGGAGGTTTACCAGGATGTTGTCTGGCATGATAGGAAGATCTTATGAGGAAAGGCTGAGGCACTTGGGGCTGTTCTCATTGGAGAAAAGAAGGTTTAGGGGAGATTTGATAGAGGTGTATAAGATGATTAGGGGTTTAGATAGGGTTGACAGTGAGAACCTTTTTCCGCTAATGGAGTCAGCTGTTACTAGGGGACACAGCTTTAAAATAAGGGGTGGTAGGTATAGGACAGATGTTAGGGGTAGATTCTTTACTCAGCGGGTTGTGAGTTCATGGAATGCCCTGCCAGTAGCAGTGGTGGACTCTCCCTCTTTATGGTCATTTAAGCGGGCACTGGATAGGCATATGGAGGTTATTGGGCTAGTGTAGGTTAGGTAGGATTTGGTCGGCGCAACATCGAGGGCCGAAGGGCCTGTACTGCGCTGTATTTTTCTATGTTCTATGTTCTATTAACAAATTAGGAAAGAATATCATGAAGATAACCACAACAATAGCCGTAGCATGCAGCCTAGAAGACTCCTGTAGACAAATAGTTGAGTTTTGAATGATGTGGGAATGATTAGAAATCACTACTGAAGAACTGGAAAAATTAAAACTTGTAGTTAAAGAACAGGACACCAGAATACAGGAAAATCTGATTCATATAGGAGAGTTGCAGTCACAATTGGAAAGAGCCCATTTGAGTGAGAGGAGGGCCATTGAGAACAGGGAGGCAGGCTCAGCATATATTGACAAGCTTGAACAACAGTGCAAGGAGCTCCAAGTAGCTGTGCAGGTTGTCCAAGTCTGCAATACAGAGCAATACACATCAGGCCCTCATGTGGAGCATTCAAAGTACCAGGAAGAAATACAATCTTGAGTGAAATTGATTAGGAAATTGATGGTGTGTACTGTACCTTTAAGAAAGAGTGAAAGCTGGCAAAAACCTGTCATGTCATATGGTGTGTTGGAAAATTTTAAAAATGTAACATTGGCTGTGAACCAGATAGTTGAGCTTGGTTGCTATGCTTTCACAACAATTCAAATTCACCCAATCAGTTTAAATTATGCCCCAAGATACTAAAACCCAATTGAATTTGATTTTTACTGTTTTGACAACACTGAACCAATGAGACAATCTGATGTTTTGGGGTATAAAAATCAGGCATTTTGGACAGTTAGCCAGAGATATGAAGGGTGCCTACTGCCATACAGACTGCCCACAACCCTTCTCTCTGAGGGATATCTTTTCATAAGAAACGGTTTTGTAGCAAAAGACTGAAGATGACCCAGGGCTATCTACAGAGGTGAATCGACACCGCTGGCTGGTTTTGAAAATTGATTTTCTGTAAAGTTAATAAGGGCTTTATTGGATCAGTCTATTGTTATAGAGTTGGAGGTAGATAAACTTCAGAAAAAGGAGGCTTACAGTTGTAAATAGTTGTTGTATGAGGTTCTCTTTTGGAGTTAAAGAATAAAATTGTGCTTGTTTCTTTAAATAGTGGAATTTGGGTAGTTCTCTGTCACTCATACTTTAACAGATTATGAGGCAAGATTGCTGTGTTTGGTTTAAGTAGCAGAAGGGTTTAACCAGTGTTGTAACACAGGTCTCTACCCAGAATGGAATAACATGTGCTTTTGGGGTCCAACCTTCTCAGGGAGATAACAAGAGGTCCCACACTGACACATCCACATCCAATCCACCTTTACCCCTCAGATGGGGACCCCTGCTACTTTTCTCCCAGCTGACTGTACTTTCAATCCCCACCCGGACTCACAGCTGAAATCAGAGCTCATGCACGTAAACAAAGACCTCACTTCTTAAACCCCCTCTCCAACCAGGAGGAAAGAAAGAAAGGGCAGGAATATACCAAGGAGTCCCAGACTGACACCTCCTCTATACAAGTCACCTGCCCCCAGAAGAAGGGAGCTCCCACAAATGAATCCCAAACCTGTGGCCGAACTAGCCATTTCATTCAGGACTAGTAGTGCATCTAAAATTCCAAATTCCTGGCACTGGGAAGTTTGGAGAAAGGAGCTAACATCCAGGGCACCATCCAGGGCAGCAACAGCTGAAGTGAAAATGGACCGTGGCTTAGACAATGTGGATGACAGGGCCAACCCAGCGACAGAAATGGCTTTTAAAATCCCCAGCCATGAGTGCACAAGCTGCTGTCTGTATACTGGGCACATTATTCTATATTGTTTTTATTTAAAATGTGGGTTGGGGCAGGAAAGGGTGACCGTTGGAACAATTTGACAATTTTAAAATGTTAAGTAGAACACTGTTAAAGGCAAAAAAAACTACAGATGCTGGAATCCAAGGTAGCCAGGCAGGAGGCTGGAGTTACACAGCAAACCAGGCAGCATCAGGACGGGGAGAAGTCGACGTTTCAGGTGAAACACGTGTCAGATATCAGACCCAGAAATTTACAGAAATTGCTCGCTTTCTTAGAAAGCGCACAGGAGCGGCTACTCCAACACAAAGATGCAACCCTTACAGAGGGTTTATTGAGTATTATATACTACTGTAATGAAAGTACCCAAAAACATCATGTGGGCACAAGGGAAAATAATGTACAGTGGAACCTCAACTATCTGAACAGCACTTACGGGAAGCATTTTGTTTGGATAATCGAATGTTGAGATAATTGGATGCTGGATAACACACTTTAGCCCAGCATTAGGACCTTGTGATCTTGTCCACATAATCTGAAATTCGGATAATCAAATACTGGATAATCGAGGTTCGTCTATACCCAGGATACCTGTGGTACCACCCTGGATTAGTGGTGCTGGAAGGTCACAGCAGTTCAGGCAGCATCCAAAGTGCAGCAAAATCGACGTTTCAGGCAAATGCCCTTCATCAGGAATAAAGGCGGCGTAATGGTAGGTGTAGATGGGACCCTCAGCAGGAAATAGATGATACAAAAGGGAACTTATTTTAAAATATACTTTTATTAAATATAGATTTTTTTAATATTGCAACAAATACAAAACAATACAATTGAAAAAAACACAAGAAAGATGTTAAAGAAAAACCAACCCACCCTCATGTTGTGAAACTTGAAAGGGTTCAGAAAAGATTTACAAGGATGTTGCCAGGGTTGAAGGATCTGAGCTATAGGGAGAGGCTGTACAGGCTGGGGCTGTTTTCCCTGGAGCGTCGGAGGCAGAGGGGTGACCTTATACAGGTTTATAAAATCATGAGGGACTTGGATAGGATAAATAGCTTTCCCATGGGGTTGGGGAGTCCAGAAATAGAGGGCTAGGTTTAGGGTGAAAGGGGAAAGATATAAAAGAGACCTCTAAGGGGTAACTTTTTCACACAGATGGTGGTACGTGTCTGAAATGAGCTGCCAGAGAAAGTGGTGGAGGTTGGTATAATTGCAACATTTAAGAGGCATCTGGATGGGTGTAGGAATATGAAGGGTTTTGAGGGCTATCGGCCGGGTACTGGCAGGTGGGACTAAATTGAGTTGGAATAGCTGGTCGGCATGGACAAATTGGACTGAAGAGTTTGTTTCCATGCTGCACATCTCTAAGGCTCTATGACTCTAAGCACAAATGTACAAATATATATAGAAAAATATGGAATAAAAAAACCCAACTAACTATTAGACAAAATAAATAATTACCACCAACAAACTAATAAATAGTAATAATTCAACTCAGCCAAACAAGACACTCATACGTTCACAGTTCCTCTTCCCTGGATGTTGAACTCATAAAACACAATTGTTCTGGCTATATAAAAGCCCTTGTTAGTGTGGCAGATAAATCTGTACCCAGGTATTCCAAAAAGGGCTGCCATGTCTCATAAAAATTCTCAGTTTTGAGATGTACCATACTTGGGAATATGCTCCATAACAATCTCCCGCCAACCCGACAGACCCGGGGGTATTTTGAGATACCCAACCTAGCAAGATATTCTTTCTTAAGCAAAAAGTGAAGATATTGAAAAGTCTTTTCTTATGCGCATCTCCAGGGAACATACTGGGCAGGCCCAGAAGAAGAGGAATCAGGTCCTTCTCCACCTTTACACCCAAAATCCTCTCCATTGCACCCACCACAGTGCTCCAGTATGTTTGACGCCTACCACAGGACCAGAGACAATGGGCAAGAGTAAAAGGGAACTTTTTAATGATCTAGCCACAGTATTCGGGTCAGGGGTGCCAATGGTCTTTACCCTTGATTTGGCTAATTTGGAAAGTAAACTCAGATCTTGATGCAATGCATCAAACAAGCCCTAGAAGGACTAAATACAGACAATCGATAAGAGACCATGAGACTACGGAGAATTAGGCAAGCCACTACTTAGTGATCATATTAACCAAATCATCCAGGGCAAAATCAGGCATAATGGTGAGCAGCAAAACTGATACCCTGTGCAGCAAACCGGATGTTTGAACAGTTGAAGGAGGATATCTCAGGCAGGTTAGCCAAGGGGAACTCCCATCCTAGATCAGTGATGCCTGCTGTATGACTCTATGAACAGTTTGAATATTTGTTCCAGGAGAGAACCCACACCAACATCTCTAGCTATTAGTTGTGGCAGCTCACCAAGGTACAGTATAATGACAACCATGAGGGCACTCTTGGTGAGATTAGATTAGATTACTTACAGTGTGGAAACATGCCCTTCGGCCCAAAAAGTCCACACCAACCCGCCGAAGAGCAACCCACCCAGACCCATTCCCCTACATTTACCCCTTCACCTAACACTACTGGCAATTTAGCATGGCCAATTCACCTGACCCGCACATCTTTGGACTGTGGGAGGAAAGCAAAGCACCCGGAGGAAACCCACGCAGACACAGGGAGAATGGGCAAACTCCACACGGGTCTCCGGCGCTGTTAGGCAGCAGTGCTAACCACTATGCCACCATGCTGCCCTGGGCTTAAGCTAGGGATTCCAATTATCCCGAGTGGTAAGTTGGGTTGAGGATCTTTGAAGACAAAAATATTAGAATTATATAAGAAAAAGAGGTATTTGGATGGGATACCATGATACCCTCCCATGTGCTTTATAGAGAGAGAAGACAATTGATAGGGATGATTCGAACAGACAGACCGTACCATCATGGCGAAGGTGAGGACTGTAGATTCTGGAGATCAGAGTTAAGATTAGAGTGGTGCTGGAAAAGCATAGCAGGTCAGGCAGTATCCGAGGAGCAGGAAAATCGACATTTCGGGCAGGAGCCCTTCATGCCCATACACTGTGAACCATGAATTTGGCTCTCCTCGTATCTAGCTGCAGACCTAATTGCACTCACCTTGATTTACTTCAGGATACAGACAGCTAAGACTGCAGGCTGACAAAGACAGATATCCCAAGAGATCAGCACGGTCACTATGCATAATACTGTACGTGCACACAAGGGCTTTAAGGTGGATGGAGCTCCTAGGTTTAATATTATTTTCATTTCTATTTGTTCTAATAATGTTGTCTATGCACCAAGATATGGCTTATCAAGATAGGAATTTCTATTCTTTTCGTACATAGAATTATATGGTAGGTTTGACCAATGTAATCAATGGCTGTTACATATAGGCTTCCCGGGTAACAAACATAACCAAGTCTTACAATTAGGTTCGAACTTCATTTGCATATGATCTTATCCATTCAAAAGGGAAGAAATATAGCAGCCTCCTGGCTTGTAAAACACAGGAGGATTGCTAACTTGGCCAAGCAGCAAGGAATGCTGGGTACATCGACAAAGTAAAACTCTGAAATCGCAAAACCCACACACCAGACACAGCGCAAACACAGCAGCCAGGTACTAATGATATTAGCATAATGTAAATAGACAATAGATAATAGGCAATGGACAATAGGTGCAGGAGTAGGCCATTCTGCCCTTCGAGCCTGCACCACTATTCAATATGATCATGGCTGATCATCCTTAATCAGTATCCTGTTCCTGCCTTATCTCCATAACCCATGATTTCACTATCCTTGAGCGCTCTATCCAACTCTTTCTTAAATGAATCCAGAGACTGGGCCTCCACTGCCTTCTGGGGCAGAGCATTCCACACAGCCACTACTCTCTGGGTGAAGAAGTTTCTCCTCATCTCTGTCTTAAATGGTCTTCCCTATATTTTTAAGCTGTGTCCTCTGGTTCGGCACTGACCCATCGGCGGAAATATGTTTCCTGCCTCCAGAGTGTCCAATCCTTTAATAATCTTATACGTGTCAATCAGATCCCCTCTCAGTCTTCTAAACTCAAGGGTATACAAGCCCAGTCGCTCCAGTCTTTCAGTGTAAGGTAGTCCCGCCATTCCAGGAATTGACCTCGTGAACCTACGCTGCACTCCCTCAATAGCCAGAATGTCTTTCCTCAAATTTGGAGACCAGAACTGCACACAGTACTCCAAGTGTGGTCTCACCAGGGCCCTGTACAGCTACAGAAGATTCTCTTTGCTTCTATACTCAATCCCTCTTGTTATGAAGGCCAGTATGCCATTAGCCTTCTTCACTACCTGCTGTACCTGCATGTTTACCTTCATTGACTGGTGTACAAGAACACCCAGATCTCTCTGTACTGCCCCTTTACCTAAATTGATTCCATTTAGGTAGTAATCTGCCTTCCTGTTCTTGCCACCAAAGTGGATAACCATACATTAAACTGCATCTGCCATGCATCTGACCACTCACCTAACCTGTCCAGGTCACCCTGTAATCTCCTAACATCCTCCTCACATTTCACCCTGCCACCCAGCTAAGTATCACCAGCAAATTTGCTAATGTAATTACTAATGCCATCTTCTATATCATTAATACATATTGTAAAAAGCTGCGGTCCCAGCACTGATCCCTGCGGTACCCCACTGGTCACTGTCTGCCATTCCAAAATGAAGCCGTTTATCATATTCTTTGCTTCCTGTCAGCCAACCAATTTTCAATCCAAGTTAGTACTTTGCCCCCAATACCATTAACCCTAATTTTGCTCACTAACATCCTATGTGGGATTTTATCAAAAGTTTTCTGAAAGTCCAGGTACACTACATCCACTGGATCTCCCTTGTCCATCTTCAGAATTACATCCTCAAAATATTCTTGAATCTTAGTCAAGCATGATTTCCCCTTCATAAATCCATGCTGACTCTGTTACTACTATCCAGATGTATTGTAATTTCATCCTTTATAATAGATTCCAGCATCTTTCCCACCACTGAGGTCAGACTAACTGGTCTATAATTTCCTGCTTTCTCTCTCCCACCTTTCTTAAAAAGTGGTACAACATTAGCCACCCTCCAAGCCGCAGGAACTGATCCCGAATCTATTGAACTCTGGAAAATATTCACCAATGCATCCACGATTTCTCGAGCCACCTCCTTCAGTACCCTGGAATGTAGACCATCAGGCCCTGGGGACTTATCAACCTTCAGACTTAACAGTCTCTCCAACACCAATTCCTGGCAAATATAAATTCCCTTCAGTTCAGGACCTTCAGCCATTGTTACCTCGGGGAGATTGCTTGTGTCTTCCCCAGTGAACACAGATCTGAAGTACCAATTCAATTCTTCTGCCATTTCTTTGTTCCCTATAATATATTCCCCTGTTTCTGTCTTTAAGGGCCCAATTTTAGTCTTAACAATTTTTTTGCCTTTCACATACCTAAAAAAGCTTTTACTATCTTCTTTTATTTTTGGCCAGTTTACTTTCGTACCTCATTTTTTCTCTGTGTATTTCCTTCTTAGAATCCTCTGTTGTTCTTTAAAAGCTTTCCAATCCTCTGTTTTCCAACTTATCTTTGCTATGTTGTACTTTTTCTCTTTTAACTTTATATGTTTCTTAACTTCCCCCATCAGCCACGCTGTCCATGCCTCCTCCTAGCATCTTTCTTCCTTTTTGGAATGAACTGATCCTGCAACTTCTGCATTATACACAGAAATATTTGCCATTATTCCTCCTGTCATCCCTACTAAGGTATTGCACCATTGAACTTTGGCCAGCTCCTCCCTCATAGCTCCATAGTTCCCTTTATTCAACAGAAATATTGTCACTTCCGATTGTACCCTCTCCCTCTCAAATTGCAGATTGAAGCTTATTGTATTATGGTCACTACTTCCCAATGGCTCCTTCACTTCGAGGTCCCTGATCAATTCTGGTTCGTTGCACAATACCAGATCCAGAATTGCCTTCTCCCTGGTAGGCTCCAGCACCAGCTGTTTGGAGGCACTGCACAAAGTCTCTTTCTTGAAGTCCAATACCATCCTGATTCTCCCAGTCTACCTGCATATTGAAATCCCCCATAACAACTGTAGTAACATCTTTGCGACAGGCCAATTTCAGCTCCTGATTCAACTTACATCCGACATCCAGACTACTGTTTGGGGGCCTGTAGATAACTCCCAAGAGGGAGTTACCCTTAGAATTTCTCAGCTCTATCCATACTGACTCTACATCCCCTGATTCTAGGTCCCCCTGCGCATGGACTGAATATCCTCCCTTACCAACATGGCCATCCCACCCCCTCTGCCCATCAGTCTGTCCTTACGATAGCACATGTAGCCTTGAATATTAATTTCCCAGGCCCTATCCACTAGAAGCCACGTCTCAGTTATCCCCACAATATCGTATCTGCCAATTTCCAAAAGAGCCTCAAGCTCATCCATCTTATTTCTAATACTTCGTGCATTCATATATAGCATTTTTAATTTGTTACTGCCCTCACCCTTCCCATCAACCCCTATTTCACTCAACCTTACAGCATGATCCCTTTCTGAGTTTTCTGCCTCATTGATACAGTTGTCTTTCTTGACTTCCCTTGTTCTAACTTTCCCTTCAATTTCCTTCTTAAACATCTAGTTTGTCCCCTCCCCCCCGAGCCCCCGCACTTAGTTTAAGTGTAGCTGTGTTGCAGTAGCAAATCTGCCTGCCAGAATGCTGGTCCCTAACCTATTAAGATGCAAACCGTCTCTCTTGTAGAATTTATGCTTACCACAAAACATACCCCAGTGATCCAAGAATTTAAATCCTTGCTTCCTGTACCAGTTCCCCAGCCGCAAATTCAAGTCTATTATCTCCCTGTTTCTGGCCTCACCAGCCCGAGGAACTGGAAGCAAACCGGAGATAACCACCTGGGACGTCCTGCTTTTCAGCCTTCTTCCTAGTTCTCCGAAGTCCTGCTGTAGTATGTTTCTCCTCATCTTCCCAACATCATTTGTACTGACATGTACCACCACCTCTGGCTCTTCACCTTCATCCTTGAGGATGTCCTGCACTCTGCGTGTGATGTCTTTAACCCTGGCACCAGGAAGGCAACACACCATCCTTCAGTCCCACCTGTTGCCACAAAAACCCCGGTCAGTTCCTCTCACTATGGAGTCCCCTATTACCACGGCTCTGTGTGATGTCCGACGTCTCCGCTCTGCCTCCATGTCAACTATTGATTGACAGACCTGGCCGCCTTGCAGACTGGCAGTGTCATCTGTCTCTATTGTTTCCAAAAGATTCAACTTATTCCTGACAGGTACTTCCCCCGGGGTCTCTTGCACCTGTCTCCTCTCTGCCTTCCTCATCGTCTGCTCTCTTCTGCTCTCTTCTGGTATGGTCGGTGTAATAACCTCGCTGAAGGTCTTATCCAGAAAGATCTCGTTCTCTCAGATGAGCCCAAGGTCCTCGAGTGCTTTTATCAGTGCTGCAATATGCTCTGTCAGTAGCTGAGCATGCATACACACATATTCGAGCCAGACACACCAGTGTCCCTGACCTCCCACATCAAGTACGTAGCACACTGAACCAGCTTGACAGTCATGTCTTCACCCTCTTCAACTGTGGCGTAATCACTTCACTCAACCTCCTTGTCAAAGACTCCTGAGCTAAAACCTCACTCTTCAATCCACAGGAACTTCCTTGGACCCTCTTTTTGGGGCAATCTGTGGACTTTTAATTTTGGCTAGAGGAGGGTGGGAGGGAGGCCATACTTTGTAGGACCTGGGGTTTAGAATACACCCACTCAAATAACAATCACTTATCTTCCCGACCGGCTTTGCGCTCCGACTTCACTTCCGCCCAGCACCTGCCGTTCTCTGCTGCCATATGGCGACAGTTATCCTGGACAGACATACTGCAACAACTTGGAGAAAGTGTGGACTGCAGATGATGGAGAATCAAAATTGAAAAGTGTGGCGCTGGAAAATCACCTATCCATTAAACAGTCGCATGCCATCTAACTGATCGATTTTTGTTTCAAACTATTAAGTTTGTCTCTCTGATTGGCCAGAACTATAGAAAGTATCAGAAAACCACCTAAAAGGTATAAAAACAGGGTTCTCCTGCAAATCTCTCTTGGAACTACACTTGGAACGGCTCTTGGAATCTTCTGAGGCCTTTTGAGGCGACCAGCATGACAAGAGGCAGAGGCCAGTGACCATCCAGAGAGAGAGGATGAAAGCAAAACCATAGACCAATGACAGAGCCAGAGAGAGAGCAACTGCATAAATCTACAAGAGACTTGGCTAGTATTGTGACCATCAGGGGCCAAATAGTATGAAAGATTAGTTTAGTATAGAAGATTATTGTAACTTTGTTCCCAATAAAGTTGGGACTGTATTGCATTGTTTTGCCTTATGCTCATATTGATTTATCCGCTTCGGTATTGTGGGACACCTGTGCAAATTCATTCATAACATACTGCTTTGAGTTGTCTATGACAACGCTGTCACTTTAACAAGGTTATTTTGTCCTTGGGTTTTTTTTTAAGAGAAGTCATAAAGGCAGAGGTGCAGAAATGTCTCAGAAAGAGCCTAGTTTAACCACGGTAGGAGAGTGGCCCGTTCTCCCAGTTCAATTTTTTTTTCTGATTTGGTTTAGTTATAGCAGAGAAGATGCTGGTAGCAGGCACAGAAGCTGCTGTAGAAAAAGGTTCCATGCTTCTGAAGATGATTTTTGACTGGCTTCTCTCTCCTGCCCGTAAGAAACCTATGTTTCAATTTGCCTTTTGCTAAGGGGTGTGTTTATGAGATGTTGCTGAAATTGGAACAGCTCCTTAACTAAGTTGCAATATTGAGTCTGTTGAGTTTTCAAATAATTAAATTATTCCAAATTCTGATTTCTTTCGTTTGTGTTTCAACTGTAGTGTTTAAATAAATTCTGTTTTGTTTAGAGTTGCATGGTTTGATGAGTTGCATTGCACCTGGAATATCCACTTCACGTCTGCTGTTAAAATAACAAAAAGTTAGGGTCCAAGCTACCATCTTGAAATATTTTCAGAGGGCTTGGCCTGGTCCATACCATGTCTAAACTGTTTTAAGAGAGACAAAGACAACTAAGGATTCAGAAAGGACGTTTACAAGGACGTTGCTAGGATTGGAGGCTTTAAGCTATAGGGAGAGGCTAAATAGATTGGGGTTATTTTCCCTAGAGCATTGGAGGCGGAGGGGTGACCTCATAGAAGTTTGTAAAATCATGAGGGTTAAGGATATAGTGAATAGTCAAGCTCCTTTCCCCAGATTAAGCTCAAAGGAACAGAGGGATCTTAGAGAGTTGTCCACAAATGCCTGAATGGGGCGGAGCAGGTTAAAAAGGTAGTTAAAAATGACAATTATCATTCTCAGTCGAGGCATTGGTTATAAAAGCAGGGAGGTCATGGTGGAGCCATACAGAACTTTGGGTCGAGTTGGAGTACTGTATGCAGTTCTGGTCACCGCACTATAGGAAGGATGCGACCGCAGCAGGATGTTGTCTAGGATGGAACAGTTTAGGGAGGATAAGCTCAGGCTGTTTTCCTGTGAGCAGAGAAGGCTGAGAGGGGACCTAATCAAGGTCAAAAAAATATGAGGTACATGGACAGGGTCAATAGGAAGCAGTAATTCCCATTAGTTGAAGGGTCGATAACAAGGGGGCACAACTTTTTCACCAAGTGGGTTGCGGGAATTTGGGAAATCTAAGTCCTGCCACGTCCAGCCATGAATGGGGGTGGACAATTAAAGGACCTATCAGAGGAGGAGGCTTCACAAATATCCCCATCCTCACTGATGGGACAGCTCAGCACACCAATGCAAGAAACAAGCAGGACTATTTGCATGTATCTTCATCAGAAGCACTGAATTGTTGCTCGATCTCAGCCTCCTGCAGAGATCCTCAACATCACAGATCCTCAACATCAACCAATTCAATCCACTGATGTGCTGGGCTCTCTCTTCATTGATGATCGGGATATTTGTGGAAGCTTCTCCTCCAATGAGTTTCCGACTCCCGATCATGACTAGATGGTGCATGACTGCACAGCTTAGAACTGGTTCATCAGTTGTGGAATCTGGAACATGCCACTACATAGCTCAAGCAAAATTGGTATCAATGGGAATTAGGGGACAACTTCCTGCTGGGTGGAGTCACACCTGGCACATATAGAGATGGTTGCTGTTGTTGGAGGTCAGTCATCTCAGCTCCAGGCCACCTCTGCAGGAGTTCCTCACAGTAGTGTCCTGGGCCCAACCATCTTCAGCTGCTTCACCAATGACCTTTCCTCAATGTAAGATGAAAAAGTCCCTACAACAGTATTAAAGAGTCTCACCAATAGGTCCATAGGCTTCTTCTGGGTAAAAACAATGACTGCAGATGCTGGAAACCAGATTCTGGATTAGTGGTGCTGGAAAAGCACAGCAGTTCAGGCAGCATCGAGGAGCAGTAAAATCAATGTTTCAGGCAAAAGCCCTTCATCAGGAATACAGGCAGAGTGCCTGAAGGGTGGAGAGATAAATGAGGGGGGGGGGGGGGGGTGGTGTGGGGAGAAAGTAGCATAGAGTACAATAGGTGAGTGAGGGAGGGGATGAAGGTGATAGGTCAGGGAGGGGGGTGGGGTAAGGTAGCAAAGAGTACAATGGATGGATGGGGTGGGAGGAAGGTGATAGGTCAGAGAGGAGGGTGGAGTGAATAGGTGGAAAAGAAGATAGGCAGGTAGGACAAGTCATGGGGACAGTGCCGAGCTGGAAGTTTGGAACTGGGGTGAGGTGGGGGAAGGGGAAATGAGGAAACTATTGAAGTCCACTTCCACGGGGTTGAAGTGTTCCAAGGCAGAAGATGAAGCCTTCTTCCTCCAGGGGTCTGGTGGTGAGGGAGCAGTGGTGAAGGAGGCCAAGGACCTCCATGTCCTCAGCATAGTGGGAGGGGGAGTTGAAATGTTGGGCCACAGGGCGGTGTGGTTGATTAGTGCGGGTGTCCCAGAGATGTTCCCTAAAGCGCTCTGCTCAGAGGCGTCGAGTCTCCGCAATGTAGAGGAGACCGCATCGGGAGCAATGGATACAATAAATGATATTGGTGGATGTGCAGGTAAAACTTTGATGGATGTGGAAGGCTCCTTTAGGGTCTTGGATGGAGGCGAGGGAGGAGGTGTGGGCGCAGGTTTAAAAACAACATTAACTGCTCATCTTTTTTCGAACATTGTACTGTTTTCAAACTTATTTTATGAATATGTAATAACGCCACTTTTTCATTTCCTGACCTGTTTTCAATATGTGAGGGTGGGATTTATCCAGATCAAGAGTTCTACTCAAAGGATATCTAATTTATCTTTCCCTTTTCAATCTTAAATAATAGAATTTTTCCTTGATTTCTTTCTCTGGTGTCATGCACTGGGACATGCTTATTGTTCAATATTTCTATAATTTTACGATATATCTACTTGGGAAAGACACATCTTGTCATGGCTGTCTCCCTATCGTGATATCATTTTTGTCATTGAAGTCTTTGTTGTGATTTGGGGCAGCACGGTGGCTTGGTGGTTAGCACTGCTTCCACACAGAGCCAGAACCTGGGTTTGATTCCTGCCTTGTGCGACTGTCTGTGTGGACTTTACACATTTTAAGATTCCCTATGGTATGGAAACAGGTCCTTCGGCCCAACAAGTCCACACTGATCCTCCGAACAGTAACCCACCCAGGCCCATTCTCCAACCCTATATTTACCCCTGACTAATGCACCTGACACTACGGGCAATTTAGCTTGGCCAATTCACGTGATCTGCACATCTTTGGATTGTGGGAAGAAACCGGAGCACCCGGAGGAAACCCACGTACACACAGGGCGAATGTTCAAACTCCACCCAGACAGTCGCCCGGGGCTGGAATCAAACCCAGGAACCTGTCACGAAGAAGGAGCAGTGCTCACTACTGAGCCACCTTGCCACCCCATTCTCCCCTTGTCTGCATGGGTATCCTCCAGCTGCTCCAGCTTCTGGTTTCCTCCCACATTCCAAAGGTGTGCAAATTAGGTGGATTGGTCATGCTAAATTGCCATGGGGGGGGCCAGGGATGTGTAGGTTAGGTGCGTTAGGGAAGTAGGGGGATGGGCTTGGACAGAATGCTGTTCACAGGGTTGGTGTGGACCGCTTTGGCCAAATGGCTTGTTTCAACACTGTTGGGATTCAATGGTGCATTTATACACAGCATTCTGTATTTTGAATCAAACAGAAAAATGAGATTCCTCTGATGAAACCCTTCATGAATGGATGCCCTCAAGTGTGGTTGTGGCATTGAAGAGTTGAGTCATGGCGACAGGTTACTGCAGAAGCAGAAGTCTTTCTCCCTGTGATTGATAATGCTGTGAAGAGTTCCAATACAGCATCTGCAAAAAAACAGCTTATTTGAAGGGCTGGAGTTAAGGGGTTCACTGTCACTGATAGTTGTGACCAGAATTGCTCACGGTTTGCAATTCTTGGAATTATCACTGGCTATTTATCCACAATGTGACGCAAGGGTACTGACAACTGAAACAGCCACGATCCAAAGCCAGCAAACTGAGATTCTTATCAAGTGCAAAGCAGGAGAGAACATTAATCTTTATGGTAAATGAGAGTGCTGCTGTAGAAGCAGTCAATTAACTTTCGACAGGTTGATAGATGAAGCTTTGGGCTAAACAGTCATTTGTGTTTAATGAGTGGTGGGGGAGGGAGAGGCACTGACATTGTGAAGTGGCCCTCGCCTGCACCGCCTGCTGGTTAGCCTCTGAACTACACGGTCCATTTTGCATGGTGTCTTCAGTTGAATATGACCTTTGCTGTCCAATGAACTGTAGTGATGAAAAGATGAAACAATGCAAGAGTCAATGCAGTGGTAGCATTCCCAAGGTCGTGACTCTTTCACTTGTGGAAACATGGACGTTTATGGCTTGCCAGCATTTATTGACTGCCCCTAGCTGCGTTTGAATGGACTGGCTTGCTAGGCTATTTCAGTGTCAACCACTTACAATGGAGGTGTTCTGCCAACTCCTCAACATGGAACAGCCATAGTACACCTCAGGGCTGGAAACTGTGTAGAACCCCTTGTGTTGGAAACTTTCTGAATACCAAGTGAGATGAAATTATATCGAGGCATATCAGAGTGGATGACACTGTAGAGAGTTAAAAATCACAGAATACCAGATTATAATCCAACAGGTTTAATTGGAAACACTAGCTTTCAGAGCGCTGTTCCTTCATCAGGTGGTTGTGGAGTGTAACCACAATCACCTGATGAAGGAGCAGCACTCCGATAGCTCGTGCTTCAAATAAACCTGTCGGACTATGACCTGGTGTTGTGAGATTTTTAACTTTGTACACCCCATCCAACACCGGCATCTCCAAATCATGACGGTAGAGGAAAGTCATATTTGCCCTCAGGCTGCATGACTGGTATTGAATATATAATTTCTGTGCGTCTGGAGTCAGATGTGGGTCAGACCAGGTGAGAATTGCAGATTTCCTTCCCTGAGGACATTAGTGAGCTGGATGTGTTTTTCCCTGGTAATCAGCAATGTTTTAATGGTCATCAGTAGATGTTTAATTCCAGTTTTTTTAAAATTAAAGTCAAAGTTCACAATCTGCCGTGGCAGGATTTGAACCTGTGTCCCCAGAACATTTGCTGAGTTTCTGGATTAAAGGTCAAGCAATAATCCATCACCTCATCTAGCTTGCAACCCCACCCTGATGGTTGGTGATTCTATCCCTTAAGTAAGAACCCACAACCTATCTTAGGCTAAGTCCACACCTCAGAGAGAAAACACAATCATCTGCATAATTGTGGGGATAAAATACAACACTCTGCAAGGCATCAAGTTGAATATCATTGCAATTTCTGTAATTTCAAGTTAAAAAGTTTTGCAACAAACTTTTATAAGATTTATTTTTTTCAGAAAGATAAAGGCTCCTCAAGATGGATTAATGTTGTATGAAGATGGTGATCCTATTTCTTATAGATGGTCAGCATGTTCTCCTGTAGAGTCGTGATTATGTACAATATTACTGCATCAGCATTAGCTCCATTCGTTGCTCCAGGAAATATAATAATCTGCCCAGAATTAGCAAACACAGCTAATTCCTTCAGAACAATCAATCCTCCCATTCCTTATTTCCAGGACAGCAGTAGGTTCTTCATTCCTCCTGCTGTTTGCTCGCACTCACATACTCTCAAATGCTGTTGCTGATCTCACAGTGAATCTTACAATACCTAATGCTTTGTCCAATGATCATATAGTTTTTGATAAATTATATCACACACACATCCTGAGGCATTCTTGCTCTTCCTGGATATAAGTTCGCACAAAAATAGTTCTTATGAGCTCAGCTGTTGTCAGTAAAAGAGAGAGAGCTAGTTTGTGATACCAACAGCATAAGTTCAGTTGTCACACTGGCTGAGGTCACCATGTGTGTGCTACCTTCTTCACTTCACTCCTCACGTGAAACACAGTGACTCTCAGGTTAAATTTACCAAACCTTCTCCCTCACTCGATTGAGAGAGCAAGACTGTGTCGACTGCTGCTACTGAACAAGTCAGATCCCAGATTGTAACCTGCATTAACAGACCACATTTTTATTTGTTTAGTTAGTGTTGGTTAATCACTGAGGTATACTCACACAAGGCTGCAGCCATTTTTCACAGCAGAACAGATAATTACTACACAACGTCAGAAAAGGAAATCAAGTTATATAAATGTCAAAGACAGTTAGGAAGACCTAAAGCACACAGCAAACACACATTTTTGACTGCTCTCTGACACTGTTAGAGTCTCAAGTCCAAGGAAATTACAATCCTCATTTCAACTCTTGTGGGTTCGATCGACTGACTTCTTACAGATTATTTCCTATGAACTATGGAATGAGTCTTTTCCAAGTTTGCCAACATGAATTTTTCTAGCAGCCTACTGTTTTTTTTATCCTTACAACCTATAGATCTCTAGGCAATCTCTCCAGACTTTATAAGTTTCTCAAACTAAACACTTCTGCTGAGGGGACCGGCTACCCGTAAAGCTATTTGGAGAGAACATAAATTTCCTTCAGAAGTCAACTTTGGGGTTTTCTGCACTTTCATGAAAAATATACTGCCAAATTAAATTTTAAAAATGATCATCATATATTGTTCTGAACTGAAAAATAAAGGTAATGGTCTTTATTACAACAAGATCTTGATCACATGGGGCCAACGGCCTGAGGAGTGGCAGGTGGAATTTAATTTAAATAAATGTGAGATGCTGTATTTTGGAAAGGCAAACCAGGGCAGGACTTACACACTCAATAGGAATATCCTGGGGAGTGTTACTGAACAAAGAAACCTCGTAGTACAGGCTCATAGTTCCTTGAAAGTGTAGTCTCAGTAGATAGGATAGTGAAGAAGGCATTTAGTATGCTTGACATTAATGGTCAGAGCATTGAGTATAGCAATTGGGAGGTCATGTCGTTGGCTGTACAGAACATTGGTTAGGCCACTGTTGGAATATTGCATGCAATACTGGTCTCCTTCCTATCGGAAGGGTGTTGTGAAACTTGAAAGAGTTCAGCAAAAATTTATAAGGATGTTGGCAGGGTTGGAGGATTTAAGCTATAGGGAGAGGCTGAATACGCTGGGGCTATTTTCCCTGGAGCATCAGAGGTTGAGGGGTGACCTTATTGAGATTTATAAAATCATGAGGGGCATGGACAGGGTGAATAGACAAGGCCTTTTCCCTGGGGTGGGAGTGTCCAGAACTAGAGGGCATAGATTTACATTGAGAGGGGAAAGACTTAAAAGAGACTTAAGGGGCAACCCTTTCATGCAGAGGGTGGTGTGTACATGGAATGAGCTGATAGAGGAATTGGTGGAGACAGGTTCAATTACAACTGGATGAGTGCATAAATAGAAAGGTTTCAGAGGGATTTTAAGAGGGCCAAATGTTGGCAAGTGGGACGAGATTTATTTTGGATATCTGGTTGGCACGGATAAGTTGGACTGAAGGGTCTGATTCCATGCAGCACAGCTTTATGACTCTATCACTCTATATCAAGTTACTTGGCAATCATTATAAGTGGTGGTTACACTGTTACTTGATTAAGTTTAGAACAAAGAACAAAGAAAATTACAGTGTTGGAACAGGCCCTTCAGCCCTCCAAGCCTGCACCAATCCAGATTCTCAATCAAAACCTGCAGCGTATTTTGTAAGGATCTGTATCCCTCTGCTCCCTGTCCATTCATGTATCTGTCCAGATACATCTTAAATGATGCTATTGTTCCCACCACTACCCACTTCCGCTGGCAATGTGTTCCAGGCACCCAGCACACTCCGTGTAAAGACCGTTCCATGCATATCTCCCTTAAAAGATTCCCTCTCACTTTGAACTTACGACCCCTAGTAATTGAATCCCCCAATCTGGGAAAAAGCTTCTTGCTATCCACCCTGTCTATACCTCTCATGATTTTGTAGACCTCAATCAGGTATTCCTTCAACCTCCATCTTTCTAGTGAAAATAATCCTAATCTACTCAACCTCCCTTCATAGCAAGTGCCCTCCATACCAGGCAACATCCTGGTGAACCTCCTCTGCACCCTCTCTAAAGCACCCCCATCCTTTTGGTAATGTGGCGACCAGAGCTGTACTCAGTATTCCAAATGTGGCTGAACCAAAGTCCGATACAACAGTAACATGACCTGCCAACTTCTGCGATAGGCGTTCTTGACCACTCTACTGATCTGCGTTGCCACCTTCAGGGCACAATGGATCTGAACACCCAGATCTCTAAGTACATCGATTTTCCCCAGGACCTTTCCATTTACTGTATCACTTTTGACTTGGATATTCCAAAATGCATCACCTCACATTTGCCCGGATTGAACTCCATCTGCCATTTCTCCCCCAACTCTCCAATCTACCTATATTCTGGTGTATTCTCCGACAGTCCCCTACACTATCCACTACTCCAACAATCTGCAAACTTGCTAATCAGACCAAGTATACCTTCTTCCGTATCATTCATATATATCACAAACAACAGTGGTCCCAGCACGGGTCCCTGTGGAACACCACTGGTCACAGGTCTCCATTTTGAGAAACTCCTTTCCACTACTATTCTCTGTCTCCTGCTGCCCAGCTAGTTCTCTATCCATCTAGCTAATATACCCTGGACCCCTGCGACTTCACTTTCTCCATTAGCCTACCAGGGTGAACCTTATCAAACGCCTTGCTGAAGTCCATGTATATGACATCTACAGCCCTTCCTTCATCAATCAACATTGTCACGTCCTCAAAAAATTCTATTAAATTGGTAAGACATGACCTTCCCTGCACAAAACCATGCTGCCTGTCACTGATAAGCCCATTTTCTTCCAAATGGGAATAGATCCTATCCCTCAGTATCTTCTCCAGCAGCTTCCCAACCACTGATGTCAAGCTCAGGGATCTACAATTATGTGGATTATCCCTCCTTATGCTGACTTGACCTAAAGTAATCAAACATCTATCCCTAACCTCAACATCAGTCATGTCCCTCTCTGCGGTGAATTTCGATGCAAAGTACTCTTTAAGAATCTCACCCATTTTCTCTGACTCCATGCACATCTTTCCTCTTTTGGCCTTGAGTAGGCCAATCCTTTCTCTAGTTACTTTCTTCCACCGCATATACGAACAAAAGGCTTTGGGATTTTCCTTAATCCAATTGCTAAAGATAATTCATGATCCCTTTTAGCCCTCTTAATTCCTCATTTCAGATTGGTCCTACATACCAGATGTTCTTCCAAAGCTTCATCTGTCTTCAGTCACCGAGACCTTATATATGCTTCCTTTTCCCTTTTAGCCAAACTCACAATTTCACCTCTCATCTACAGTCCTCTTATCTTGCAATTTCAAAGGAACATCTCTCTCCTGAACTCTAATCAATCAACTCTAAACTTTAAAAGCCTCCCATAATCGAATGTGGATTTACTTCAAACAGTTGCTCCCAATCAATATTCCCAAGCTCCTGCCTAATTTTGGTATGGTTGGCCTGTCCCCAATTTAGCACTCTTCTTCAGGAAATCCCCAGGACCTGATCAGGTGTACCCAAGAACTCTGTAGGAAGGTAGGGAAGTGATTGCTGGGCCTCTTGCTGAGATATTTGTATGATCAATAGTCACAAGTGAGTTGCCAGAAGACTGGAGGTCAGCTAATGTGGTGCCATTATTTAAGAAGGGTGGTAAGGATAAGCCAGGGAACTATAGACCGGTGAGCCTGACATTAGTGGTGGGCAAGTTGTTGGAGGGAATCCTGAGAGAGAGGATGTACATGTATTTGGAAAGGCAAGGACTGATTAGGAATAGTTAACATGGCTTTGAGCATGGAAAATCATGTCTCACAAACTTGATTGAGTTTTTTGAAGAAGTAATAAAGAGGATTGATGAGGGCAGAGACATAGACGTGGTCTATATGATCTTCAGTAAAGCATTTGATAAGGTTCCCCATGGGAGACTGGTAAGCAAGGTTAGATCTCATGGAATATAGGGAGACCTAGCCATTTAGATACAGAACTGGCTAAAAGGTAGAAGACAGAGGATGGTGGTGGAGGGTTGTTTTTCAGATTGGAGGCCCGTGACCAGTGGAGTGCCACAAGGATCGGTGCTGTGTCCACTACTTTTCATCATTTATATAAATGATTTGGATGTGAGCATAAGAGATATAGTTAGTAAGTTTGCAGATGATACCAAAATTGGAGGTGCAGTGGGCAGCGAAGAAGGTTACCTCGGAATACAATGGGATCTTGATCAGATGGGCCAATGGGCTGAGAATTGGCAAATGGAGTTTAATTTAGATCAATGCGAGGTGCTGCATTTTGGGAAAGCAAATCTTAGCAGGACTTATACACTTAATGGTAAGGTCTTAGGGAGTGTTGCTGAACAAAGAGACCTTGGAGTGCAAGTTCATAGCTCCTTGAAAGTGGAGTCATAGGTATATAGGATAGTGAAGGCGGCATTTGGTATGTTTTCCTTTATTGGTCAGAGTATTGAGTACAGGAGTTGGGAGGTCATGCTATGGCTGTACAGGACATTGGTTAGGCCACTTTTGGAATATTGTATGCGATTCTGGTTTCCTTCCTATCGGAAGGATATTGTGAAGGGATCAGAAAAGATTTACAAGGATGTTGCCAGTGTTGGAGGATTCAAGCTACAGTGAGAGGCTGAATAGGCTAGGGTTGTTTTCCCTGGAGAATTGGAGGCTAATGGGTCACCTTATAGAGGCTTATAAAATCATGAGAAGCATGGATAGGGCAAATAGACAAGGTATTTTCCCTGGGGTTGGTGAGTCCAGAGCAAGAGGGCTTAGGTTTAGGGTGAGAGGGGAAAAATATAAAAGAGACCTACATGGGAAACTTTTTCACACGGAGGGTGTAATGTGTATGGAATGAGCAGGCTGAGGAAGTGATGGAGGCTAGGACAATTACAACATTTCAAAAGCATCTGGATGGGTATATACGACCAGAAAGTTTTTGGAGGCATATGTGCTGGGTGCTGGCAGATGGGAGTAGATTAGATTGGGATATCTGGTTGGCATGGACAAGTTGGACTGATGGGTCTGTTTCCGTGCTGTACATCTCTATGACTCTATGACCACTCTCATCTTTGTCCATGAGTATTCTAAAACTTAAGCAATTGTGATCCCTATTCCCAAAGTAATCCCCAACTGAAACTTCAACCAGCTGGCTTGGCTCATTCCCCAATAACAGGTCCAGTCTGGGCCTTTCCCAAGTTGGACTACTTACACACTGCTCTAGAAAACCCTCGTGGATGCTCCTTATCAATTCCTCTCCATCTAGACCTCTAACACTAAGTGAATCCCAGGCAATGTTGGGAAAGTTAAAACCTCCCACACCACTATCCTGTTGCTTCTACATCTTTCCATAATCTCTCTACATATTTGTACCTCTATCTCACACTCACTGTTGGGAGACCTGAAGTACAGACCCAACATTGTTACTGCACCCTGTCTATTTCTGAGCTCTGCCCATGTTGCCTCACTGCTCAAGTTCTCCATAGTGCCCTCTCTGACTAGTAATGCAACTCCTCCATCCCTTTTACCTCCCTCTCTATCCTGCCTGAAGAACTGATATCCTGGGATATTTATTTGCCAATCATGCCCTTCCCTCAATCAAGTCTCAGTAACAGCAATAACATCATTTGTAATAGTCCCACCTTCCCCAGAACTGGTCCCAATGTCCCAAAAATCTGAAACCTTCCATCTTGCACCATCTCTCAAGCCATGCATTCATCATGCTTATTCCTTCATTCCTACTCTGACTATGATGGGACACTGGAAGCAATCCTGAGATTACTACGTCTGAGGTCTTACTTTTTAACTGGGCTCCTAATTCCCTAATTCTCTATCTCGGGCGACCGACTCAACACAGACATCTACTATAAACTGACTGACTCCCACAGCTACCTGGACTACACCTCCTCCCACCCTGCCCCCTGCAAAAACGCCATCCCATATCCCCAATTCCTTCGTCTCCGCCGCATCTGCTCCCAGGAGGACCAGTTCCAACACCGCACAGCCCAGATGGCCTCCTTCTTCAAGGACCGCAGATTCCCCCCAGACGTGATCGACGATGCCCTCCACCGCATCTCCTCCACTTCCTGCTCCTCCGCCCCCTTGAGCCCCGCTCCTCCAACCGCCACCAAGACAGAACCCCACTGGTTCTCACCTACCACCCCACCAACCTCCGCATACAACGTATCATCCGCCGTCATTTCCGCCACCTCCAAACGGACCCCACCACCAAGGATATATTTCCCTCCCCTCCCCTATCAGCGTTCCGCAAGGACCACTCCCTTCGTGACTCCCTCGTCAGATCCACACCCCCCACCAACCCAACCTCCACCCCCGGCACCTTCCCCTGCAACCGCAGGAAATGTAAAACTTGCGCCCACACCTCCACACTCACTTCCCTCCAAGGCCCCAAGGGATCCTTCCATATCCGCCACAAGTTCACCTGTACCTCCACACACATCATCTATTGCATCCGCTGCACCCGATGTGGCCTCCTCTATATTGGTGAGACAGGCCGTTTACTTGCGGAACGCTTCAGAGAACACCTCTGGGACGCCCGGACCAACCAACCCAACCACCCCGTGGCTCAACACTTTAACTCTCCCTCCCACTCCACCGAGGACATGCAGGTCCTTGGACTCCTCCACCGGCAGAACATAACAACACGACGGCTGGAGGAGGAGCGCCTCATCTTCCGCCTGGGAACCCTCCAACCACAAGGTATGAATTCAGATTTCTCCAGTTTCCTCATTTCCCCTCCCCCCACCTTGTCTCAGTCGGTTCCCTCAACTCAGCACCGCCCTCCTAACCTGCAATCTTCTTCCTGACCTCTCCGCCCCCACCCCACTCCGGCCTATCACCCTCACCTTGACCTCCTTCCACCTATCCCACCTCCATCGCCCCTCCCCCAAGTCCCTCCTCCCTACCTTTTATCTTAGCCTGCTTGGCTACTCTCTCTCATTCCTGATGAAGGGCTTATGCTCGAAACATCGAATTCTCTATTCCTGAGATGCTGCCTGGCCTGCTGTGCTTTGACCAGCAACACATTTTCAGTCCTAATTCCCTAAGTTCTACTTGTAGCACCTCATCCTATTTCCTACTGACATCATTGGTGCCTGACTGTTTACCCTCCCTCTTTAGAATGTCCTATAGCCGATCTGAGACATCCCTGACCCGTGCACCTGAGAGGCAACAAATCATTTAGGAGACTCATTTTTGACTCTTACAATTGAATCCCCTTTGACTATAGTCCTTTTTCCTGTCCTTCTGAACAGTAGAGCCAGCCATGGTGCCATGAACCTGCCTACTGCTGCCTTCCCCTGATGCGCCATCTCCCTCAAGAGTTTCCAAAATGGTATACCTGCTTTAGAGGGAGATGACCACAAGGGACACCTGCACTTCCTTCCTGCTCTTTCTGCCTTTTTGTCACCCATTCCCTTTATCCCTCAGCAATCCTAATCTGTGGTGTGACCAATTCACTGAACATGCTCACCACAACCTCCTCAGCATCGCGGATGCTCCAAAGTGAGTCTATCTGCAGCTCCCGAGCCATCATGGGGACTAACAGCTAGGCACATATCCTGCATGTGAAGGAGTCAGAGACATCAGCTGCGTTCTTGAGCTCCCACATTGAGCAAGAGGAGCATATCACCGGTCTGAGATCTCTTGCCATTTTAAGTCTTAAGCTTAACTTAGTCTTAACTTAGATAAATGAAAAAGGAAAGAAAAGTTTTTTATCAGTCACATGATAAAGAAGAAATATAAAAGCCTTACCTTATCAACACACCACAGAATCTTTTTCTTTGGTTGGAAGAGGAAGGCGGTGGAAGACACTGCATGAGTAATGTCTCGGGTTCAGCAGCTACCCAAATATATTGGTTCATTCACCTTCCCAAAACACAATTCCACCACTCCCACTCAGCTTCTTACTCTCACTGCTCTGCAAATGAAGGCAGAAATAAAGAATTGGGGAAGCTTAGTTGCAGACAAGCTGGAGACGAGATGTGTGTGCGAATGAAGATTCACTGTGAAACAGGTGGCTGATTGCTCTGCAAAATGGTGACCATTGTCAATGACAAAAACCTTTTGCTATGTGATGGATTGTCATTTTGTTGCTGTCAGTGTTTGAGCAGAAGCCATTGGATCTCCTTGAAGAAATGAGTTGTCCTTCACTCTTTAATCAACCAGACCTCAAGACTGATGAAAGACTGTTTATTTCATAGAACATAGAACATAGAACAATACAGCACAGAACAGGCCCTTCGGCCCATGATGTTGTGCCGAACATCTATCCTAGATTAAGCACCCATCCATGTACCTATCCAATTACCGCTTAAAGGTCGCCAATGATTCTGACTCTACCACTCCCACAGGCAGCGCATTCCATGCCCCCACCACTCTCTGAGTAAAGAACCCACCCCTGACATCTCCCCTATACCTTCCACCCTTCACCTTAAATTTATGTCCCCGTAACACTCTGTTGTACCCGGGGAAAAAGTTTCTGACTGTCTACTCTATATATTCCTCTGATCATCTTATAAACCTCTATCAAGTCACCCCTCATCCTTCGCCGTTCCAACGAGAAAAGGCCGAGAACTCTCAACCTATCCTCATACGACCTATTCTCCATTCCAGGCAACATCCTGGTAAATCTTCTCTGCACCCTCTCCAAAGCTTCCACATCTTTCCTAAAGTGAGGCGACCAGAACTGCACACAGTACTCCAAATGTGGCCTAACCAAAGTCCTGTACAGCTGCAACATCACTTCACGACTCTTGAATTCAATCCCTCTGCTAATGAACGCTAACACATCATAGGCCTTCTTACAAGCTCTATCCACCTGAGTGGCAACTTTCAAAGATCTATGTACATAGACCCCAAGATCCCTCTGTTCCTCCACCTGACTAAGAACCCTACCGTTAACCCTGTATTCCGCATTCTTATTTGTTCTTCCAAAATGGACAACCTCACACTTGGCAGGGTTGAACTCCATCTGCCACTCCTCAGCCCAGCTCTGCATCATATCTAAGTCCCTTTGCAGCCGACAACAGCCCACCTCATTGTCCACAACTCCACCAATCTTCGTATCATCTACAAATTTACTGACCCACCCTTCGACTCCCTCATCCAAGTCATTAATAAAACTTACAAACAGCAGAGGAACCAGAACTGATCCCTGCGGAACTCCACTTGTAACTGGGCTCCAGGTTGAATATTTACCATCTACCACCACTCTCTGACTTCGACCGGTTAGCCAGTTTTCTATTTAGTTGGCCAAATTTCCCTCTATCCCATGCCTCCTGACTTTCCGCATAAGCCTACCATAGGGAACTTTATCAAATGCCTTATTAAAATCCATGTACACTACATCCACTGCTCTACCCTCATCCACATGCTTGGTCACCTCCTCAAATAATTCAATAAGACTTGTCAGGCAAGACCTACCCTTCACAAATCCGTGCTGGCTGTCCCTAGTCAAGCTGTGTCTTTCCAGATACTCATAAATCCTATCCCTCAGTACCCTTTCCATTACTTTGCCTACCACAGAAGTAAGACTAACTGGCCTGTAATTCTCGGGGTTATCCCAATTCCCTTTTTTGAACGGGGCACAACATTCACTACTCTCCAGTCCCCTGGTACCACCCCCGTTGACAGTGAAGACGAAAAGATCATTGCCAACGGTACTGCAATTTCCTCTCTTGCTTCCCACATAATCCTAGGATATATCCCGTCAGGCCCGGGGGACTTGTCTATCCTCAAGTTGTTCAAAATGTCAAACACATCTTCCTTCCTAACAAGTATCTCTTCTAGCTTACCAGTCCGTTTCACACTCTCCTCTTCAACAATACAGTCCCTCTCGTTCGTAAATACTGAAGAAAAGTACTCATTCAAGACCTCTCCTATCTCTTCCGACTCAATACACAATCTCCCACTACTGTCCTTGATCGGACCTACCCTCATTCTCGTCATTCTCTTGTTTCTCACATACGCATAAAATGCCTTGGGGTTATCCTTGATCCTATCCGCCAAGGATTTTTCATGCCCTCTCTTAGCTCTCCTAATCCCTTTCTTCAGGTCCCTTCTGGCTATCCTGTATCCCTCCAATGCTCTGTCTGAACCCTGTTTCCTCAACCTTATGTAAGCCTCCTTCTTTCTCTTTACTAGACATTCAACCTCCCTTGTCAACCAAGGCTCCCTCACACGACCATTTCTTTCCTGCCTGATAGGTACATACATATCAAGGACACGTCGTATCTGCTCCTTGAAAAAGTTCCACATTTCCACCACATCCTTCCCTGACAGCCTATGCTCCCAACTTATGCTCCTCAAATCCTGTCTTACAGCATCGTAATTTCCCTTCCCCCAATTGTAAAATCTACCCTGTTGTGCGCACCTATCTCTCTCCATAACCAAGGTGAAAGTCACAGAATTGTGGTTACCATCACCAAAATGTTCACCCACTAACAAGCCCGTCACTTGTCCCGGTTCATTACCGAGTACCAAATCCAATATGGCCTCCCCTCTGGTTGGACAATCTACATACTGAGTTAGAAAAGCTTCCTGGACACACTGCACAAACACCGCCCCATCCAATCTACTTGATCTAAAGAGCTTCCAATCAATATTTGGGAAGTTGAAGTCGCCCATGACTACGACCCTGTGGCTTCTGCACCTTTCCAAAATCTGTTTCTCAATCTGTTTCTCCACATCTCTGCTGCTATTGGGGGGCCTATAGTAAACACCCAACAAGGTGACTGCACCTTTCCTATTTCTGACTTCAGCCCATACTACCTCCAAAGGCAGATCCCCCTCAAACTTCCTTTCTGCAGCCGTTATACCATTTCTAATTAGCAATGCCACCCCGCCCCCTCCTTTTTTACCACCCTCCCTAATCTTACTGAAACATCTGTAACCAGGAACCTCCAACAACCATTCCTGTCCCTCATCTATCCACGTTTCCGTGATGGCCACAACATCGTAGTCCCAGGTACCGATCCATGCCTTAAGTTCACCCACCTTATTTCTGATACTCCTTGCGTTGAAGTATACGCACTTGAGCCCATCTCTGTGTCCGCAAGTATTCCCTGTCAGTGCTACCTTCTCCACAGCCTCCCTACATTCTTGGACATCCTGACAAACAGCTAGCTTACTTGCTGGACTGCAAGTCCGGATCCCATCCCACTGCCAAATTAGTTTAAACTCCCCCGAAGAGTGCTAGCAAACCTACCCCCCAGGATATTGGTGCCCTTCTGGTTCAGGTGCAACCCGTCCTGTTTGTACAGGTCCCACCTTCCCCAGAGTGCAGTCCAATTGTCCAAATACCTGAAGCCCTCCCTCCTACACCATCCTTGCAGCCAATGTTCAACTGCACTCTCTCCCTGTTCCTTGCCTCACTGTCACGTGGCACCGGCAACAACCCAGAGATGATGACTCTGTCCGTTCTAGTTTTTAGCTTCCAGCCTAACTCCCTGAGCTCTTGAATGACCTCCCCACCCCTCTTCCTACCTGTGTCAATGGTGCCAATGTGTACCACGACTTCTGGCTGCACACCCTCCCCCTTAAGGATTCTGAAGACACGGTCCAAGACATCTCGGACCCTGGCACCCGGGAGGCAACAAACCATCCGAGAGTCTCGCCCATGTCCACAGAACCGCCTGTCCGTCCCTCTAACTAGAGAGTCTCCTATAACTAGCGCTCTCCTCCTCTCCCCCTTTCCCTTCTGAGTCTCAGAGCCAGACCTCACGCCACAGACCCGGTCACTGCAGCTTACCCCTGCAAGGCTGTCCCCCCAACAGTTTCCAAAGCTGTATACTTATTGTTTAGGGGAACGACCACAGGGGATCCCTGCACTGCCTGCTTCTTCCCCTTCCCACCTCTAACTGTTACCCAGCTACCTCTGTTCTCCGGCGTAACTATGTCCCTGTAGCTTCTATCTATCACCCTCTTAGCCTCTCGGATAATCCTCAGTTCATCCAACTCCAGTTCCAGTTCCCTAACTCGTTCGGTGAGGAGCAGGATCTGACTGCATTTCTTGCCGACGAAGTCAGCAGGAGTATCGGTGGTCACCCCTACCTCAAACATCCTGCAGGAGGAACATTCCACTGCCTGCGCTGCCATGACTGTACACTTTGTCTCCAAAACAAGAACACTGAGTCAATAACACTGAGTCGCTTACCTGTGGACTTTAAAGTTAGGTTAGAGGAGGAGGATGGGAGGGAGGCCTGGGGTCTAGAACACACCCACTCAAATACCAATCACTTACCTTCCCGACTAGCTCTGCGCTCCAACCTCACTTCCGCCCAGCTCGCGCCGCTCTCTGCGGTGAAAAGCTTCAAGTGTTGCTGTTGTCAGTAGTTCCTAACCAAAATGTTAGATACTTTAATGTGTGTGAGCTTCCTACAAGCAAGTGAAAGTACCTGGAGAAGTAAGAGTGAGAAGCAGCATGTCCTGACACACAAAAGGTTAACCTCAGTGAACGCTGTGGAGAAGGACCATTGAGCTGCCTTCCCAGTCTTTCCCTCTGTCCACAATACCCACTTTTTTTTTGGTTCTGTCTGTTTGTACGTGTAGGGGAGTTTTACAGGAGGAATTGGTGCTTTATAGGAGAGTTGTATGTTGCTTGTTCATAATTGTTTCCCTATAGCCAGAACCTATTTATTTGTAACAAATAGTAATCTTTGTTAAGTACAGCAACTTAGTACTTGCTTTGTGTCAACCTGGCTCTGAAAGACGGATAAATTGGAGAGCTTAGTGTATCTGTATAAAACCTTTGTTTTTAATGATGACATTAAGAATAGCTAGTCATGATTTGGAGATGCCGGTGTTGGACTGGGGTGTACAAAGTTAAAAATCACACAACACCAGGTTATAGTCCAACAGGTTTAATTGGAAACGCACTAGCTTTCGGAGCGTCACTCCTTCATCAGGTGGTAGTGGCCACTATCACCTGATGAAGGAGCGATGCTCCAACAGCTAGTGTGCTTCCAATTAAACTTGTAAGAATAGCTAGGATTGATTTCCAGTGCATGGCCCTAAGCAGATTTACCAAATCTCAATTTTTGTATTGTCTATACATATTCTTCTGAACAAAATTTATCACATCACACTTTCTCTGTATTTTCCTTCATCTGTCATCTATCTGTCCACTCCACAAACCTATCTCCATATTGCTGAAGTTCTGCATTATTGTCTTCACAGTTTGTAATGCTTCCAAGTTTTGTATAATCCGCAGACTTTGAGACCACCAAGACCTACAACATTTGTATCTAAATGATCTTAATACCAAGGTTCTCTGAGGAACTACACAACAAACTTTCCTCCATCCTGAAAAGTATTCATGAACCATTATTTATATCACTCAGCCAACTTTATATCCAGGTTGCCACTGCCCCTATTATACCATAATCCATAACTTTCATCACAGTCCATTGCATGGCAGATTCAGATAGGTGCACATTATGGCACCATAACACTGATTTAGTATAGTCCTGGAAATTTTAAAAGGGACAAACACCAAATAAAATGAAATCCTTTATAACTAATAGACTTGGCTGAGAAGATTATGATGAATCCAAAGAGATTCTTTAAATATATTAAAGGAAAAAAGAATAACAAGAGAGAGAATAGGACCTCTCAAGAACTAAAGTAGACATGTATGTGTAGAACCGCAGGAGATGGGCAAGGTTCTCATTGAATATTTCTCCTCTGTGTTTTTCATGGAGAAAGACATGAGGACTTGGGAATTTGAAGAAGTTAGTGGTAATATCTTGGGGACAGTCCATATCACTGTAGAGAAGGTGTTAGATGTATTAGAATGTATGAAGATCGATAAATCTCCTGGTCTGACAGATATATCCAAGAACACTGTAAGAGGCTAGAGAGGATTGTGGAGGCCAAGTCATTGAGTATATATTTATTAGAGAGATAGGTGGTTTCTAGATTAGTATAGGTATCAAGGGTTACAGGGAAAAAGCAGGAGGATGATGTTGAGAAACATATAAGCCATGATTAATGGTGAAACAGATTCAATGGGCTGAATGGCCTAATTCTGCTTTGATTTGTTATTGTCTGATTTGAGATTGAATAAAAAAATTGGCCTTGGAATTTCTCATCACCAGAAATGGATAAGACATAGGTTTCAGAGGATTATCCTTGCTCCACTCCCTTAAATTACACATAATGTAAACAGGCAGAATCAACATGGTTTTCTAAAAGGGATTTTTATTTGATGAAAGTAGGGAAGTGTCGCTACATGCTGTACAGGCCTCAATGATACCAATCTGCAGTGCACAATTGTGCATAATTTTGGTCTCCTTGCTGACGAAAGAATATAATTGTGTTAGAAGGTTCACTTGGTTGGTTTCTGAGTTGAACAAATTGTCTTATGAAGAAATAACACTTACGGTTTTTTTAAAAAATCAGAGGTGACCTTACAGAAACATTGAAGTTCCTGAGGGGACTTGACAGAGTGAATATGAAGAAGGATGTTTCACCATGTGGGAGAGACCAGATCGAGGAAACACTGATTGAAAATAAGGGGTCTGTTTTTTTCTCAGGCAGAGATTTTTTTCCACTTAAGTGTGTTGCTCCTCTGTGGAAATCTCTTCCCAAAGTGCCTGTCCTAGGCAGTTTGAGAAAGTTAATATTGTTCCAATGACGCTAGACTTTCTCAGATATGTTAAGCTTTATCCTAAGCAGGAGAGAGGATGGTACTGTATGTGGAATGTGGTTCTGCCTTGAACTGGCTTCCTCTCTGCACCTTTTGCCTCCTCAGCCAATCACCACCCTGGGTTCCAAAAACTCAGCTGGTCATACAGATAATACAGGCAGAGCTCAGGAGAAGAGGATGGGTGAATGAAACAGAGAAAGAGTGATGAGCATTGAGAAGGGGATAATTGCAAGAGATTGAAGTTTATTGTTGAGATTCAGTTAGCAATCAAGAGAATGAATTTTAGGAGATTGGGAGCAGACGGGGAGATATTCAGAGAGGGGGAGAAAGGGAATTGACAGAGGGATGATACAAACAGAAGAGAGGGGTCGCAATCAAGAAATAAAAGATGTTTATGGAGGAAGGATCTGCTCAGGAGTGAGGGCTGTGGAACTAACAACCATTGCTAAAGTTTGGCATAGAGTGCTGCCACTGATCCTTCTTTCTATTCTGGTTTAAAGTGGTAGAGAATGAACCACTCGTGAATTTTAGAGTTCTTTCAACAACCTGCTCAGAGATATTAGTAGAGCAGGCGGGACTTGTGCCCAGGCGTTCTGGTTCAAAGGTTAAACACTTCTGCTGCAACCATGATACCCGAACACTAGTGAGTTTTAATCAGAACTTAATAACAAGATGACATTTATTGCTTGGTAACAATAGATAGCTTTTACATTAGTTCGTTAGACACAGTTGCTACCAGGAGATGTGGATGACCCAGCTGTCTCCTACAGGAGTTTAAGCTAATCTCCACCTTCACTCAACCAAGACAGTCAGATGTTATCTGATTGGGTGGAGCTTCATGCAATCTAACTTAATACAAGCTGTTACTTTATTAAACAGGATGAAGGATCGAGAAAGGGAGGGAAGATCAAGAGAGAGGTTGATCGAAAGAGGGAGAGGCAATCAAGAGTGACGGAGGTTGATTGAGAGAGGGAGAAGTGATCAAGAGGGGGTGAACAGAAGAGGCAGAGATTTGGGAGAGGGCGACATCAGGGTGAAGTCTATTTGAGAGAGTGCATGACAAAATGCAGGAAGTAGTGCACTGATATATTCAGGGCTATATTTTTGGATGAACATTTGACAGTGAAATGAACCAATTTTTTTTAGCAATTTTTGTTACAATTTACAGATACTTTGGGCATACTCCCTTTAAGGCATGAGCTAAGATGCCTCATCTTACCAAATTATATATTTGAAGTTTATAATACATGAGGATGACCTGCAATTCTGGGGATTGAGTTGCCACAGAAACAGGCAGTGTGCTTATTCTTATTTTTATAACAGTGACAATCCAATAGCAGTGTGTCATTCCCTGACATGAGGAACAATAATGCAGCAAATATTTCAGCCTCAGATATTAAACACAGGAATGGATAAAACAAAACTTGTCAGAAGTGCTAATAAAGGGGCTTTTTGGATGCAGTCATGTTGATAGGTTATTGAATGGCATCCAGCCAAGAAGACTAGATTGTGCTCCAAAGGCACTGTAAGGTACAGAAACTGCATTTAAGAAACTGAGAGAAGAGAATCTCCAGTCAGATGTAATGTTGCTTGCACTGGGCTATAGTCACCAGTCTCTTATAATGAATGACATCAACTAAATTGGCCTTAATTTGGAGGGCATGAAGTGGTGTCACTAAACAAAGCAATTTTGACAGTCACACACTAGGACTTTTGGAACATGGATTCAAATCTCACCACAGCAGTTGTGTTTTAAATTCAATTAGTAACTGAATTTAAAGCTTGCTTCAGTGATCGTGTTGGAGATGAAGGAGTTTGGTTGAGGGAAATTTTATAAATCTGAAGAGAAAGGTTATAGGACAGTATTGTAATTTGGTAGAAGTTGTGTAAAGTATGGCAGGAAAGTGAGTTTGGAAACTTTTCCTACTATCTTACCTCTGAACAATGTGCTCATGAGATCCTGACCCTTTCCTAAAACCATGTTCAAATCAATAATTAAATCTTAATTTCTAATTTGTAGGGGCCATTGTACTCACAAAAAAAAATGCTTAGTTATCTTAAGTGCCTGAAGCGTTAATTAATCCTGGGTCACAGAAATAGAATACAAGTCGCGACAATTAATGAGTTTTAAGATTTTAGAAGTCACTATTCATTTGGCAATGCAGAGGGCAACAAGAGGTAATAAGTTGGAAACTAATTGAAAAATCATCGATACCATGCTGGCTCCAGAACTTGTAAATGTCAGATTTATACCTGAACAGAATCAAGTCCAATAATTTTACAGGGGAGGGAACTAGAATCATAGTCAGAGTCACAGAGTTATATAGCATAGAAAAAGTTGCTTTGTTTATTTGATTTATCATTGTCGCATATACCTAATTACAGTGAAATGTTTTATTTTGCAATTGGTACAGGCAGATCAAAATAACAAGGACATATCGATCATAGCATGCTTCGACAGAATGAGGCATACAAGGGTATGACTACACAAGAGGTGCACAAAATCAAGGTCAACATGAGATTGAAATTCAAGAGATACATTGGGCAATCTAACAACAGCAGGAAAGAAGCTGCTTTTGAACCTGTTGGTGGACATGATAAAGCTTCTGCTTCTTCTGCTTGATGAAGAAGCTTGGGAGAGAGCATTACCAGGGTGGTAGCGATCTTTGATGATGGTGGCAACCTTTCCACGGCAATGAGAAATGTAGATGATTGGGAGGTTGCTGTTCCAGGCTGTGATGCACCAGATAGAATGCTTTCTATGATGCTTCTGTAAAAGTTGATGAGGCTCCTTATGGACTTGCCAAGTTTCCTAAGCCTTTGGAGGAAGAAGAGGCATTGTTGTGCCTTCTTGACCGTTGCATCCACATGGCAGGACCAGAGCCTTCGGTCCAACCAGTCCAGGTCAACCATGTTCCCAAACTAAACTAGCCCCTGCACTGCACTTGGCCCACGTCCTTCCAAACATTTCCTGTTCATCAAGTTATCCAAACGTCTTTTAAATGTTGCCTGTACCTGAATCCACCACTACCTGTCGAAGTTCATTCCACACACGAACCACTCTCAATGTAGAAGGTTGCCCTCATGTCCTTTTTAAATCTTTCTCCTCTCGCCTTAAAAATATGCCCTCTAGTTTTGAACTCCCCCACATTGGAGAGAGAAGACCCTCATCATTCACCTTATCTTATGCCCCTCATGATTTGATACATCTCAATAAGGTCAGCCCTCAACCTCATACATGGGCTGAGTTTTAGCCTAATTTGGCAGGCCTTGGGGCACTAGGATTAAACAGCAAAGAGCACATATCAGACACAGAGAAAAACAAGAGACCTAAGAGGAGCACAGAAAGAAAAAAAGGGTTCAGAGGACAAAAGCAAAAATACTAGTGTTGTCTTGGAATATCTGAGTGTCTCCATTTGTGGAGTGTGACAGAGAAACTTGGCAAGCTCGAGGCACAAGGTTTTTCTATTTTCACTCATTAACAGGATGCTAACTTCTCTAGTAAAAAGTGAGGTCTGCAGATGCTGGAGATCGGAGCTGAAAATGTGTTGCTGGTTAAAGCACAGCAGGTCAGGCATCATCCAAGGAACAGGAGATTCGACGTTTCGGGCATAAGCCCTTCATCAGGAGTGGTTTATGCCCGAAATGTTGAATCTCCTGTTCCTTGGATGCTGCCTGACCTGCTGCGCTTTAACCAGCAACACATTTTCAGCTGCTAACTTCTCTAGCCAGACCAGTATTTATTGCCCATCCCTAATTGCCCCTGAGAAAGAGGTGATGAGCTGCCTTCTTGAACTGCTGTAGTCCAAGTGGTGCTGGGACAGCCACATGCTGAGTTTCCTCAGCCTGATCAGGAAGAAGGGGCATTGTTATACCTTCTTGACCATCACACTTACATAGTCCAGACTTTGGTCTAACCAATCCACCAAGGAAGGATTGTGACTGAGTGAATGAACTGTAATAACAGATCAAGTCAGGATAGAGTCATAGAGTCCTACAACATGGAAACAGGCCCTTTGGCCTAAACTGGTCCATGTTGATCAAAATGTCCATCCACGTTTCCCTGCACATCGCCCATATTGTTCTATTAAAATGAAGGGTATGTAGGTTAGTTTGATCTTAGAGTAGGATAAAACATCAGCACAACATTGAGGGTCCACGGGCAGTAATGTGCTGTTCTGCTCCACTTTCTATGTTCTATATCCTTCTAATCCTTTCCAAACCATTTATTTGTCCAAATGCCTTTTAAATGTTGTTAATGCACCCGCTTCAACCACCAGCTGGTAGTTCATTCCATATGCGTACTACCCTCTGTGTAAAAAGGTTGGCCCTTGAGTTCCCTTGTATTCTTTCCCCTCTACCTTGTGAATAGAAGGCTGTGATGTTTCCACGTGTCTGCTATCCTTATTTTTCAAAGTTCAGCATCTACAACAGCTTCTGTACTTGAATAGTTCTTCCATAGATGAGCAGGCTCTGGGTGGGAGTACAGTTTCCTTCATCCCAATTTCTGACACTGCATGCTGTGACCTTGGTAGCCTGGAGCAGTACAGCTATTCTTAGCTGATTTGCCGTTCCCTCTCACTGTGTTGAGAAATCCTTTTTTTCTGATGGTCTATCCTCAGAATAACTCATGGTTTTCTGCTTTACAATGGTGTTGCACAAAGCGTATGCTGGTCCAACGTGAGGTGACTTTGAAAAAGAGTCAATTGGACTTAAAACATTATCGCTGCTTCTCATTCCACAGATGCTGCCAGAATGGCTGAGTTTCTCCAGCAAAGCTGTTTATTTTTCAGGATTCTAGTAATCTACAGTTCATTGCAGTCACCTTAAGCAAAAGCAGTGTTATAGTGTTCTGCAAAGCAAAGCCAATTCTACTGACATTATCTTTTGGGGGAGATTTCATCTTGACTCTCAAGTCTTGCTTTTTCACACCTTCTTGGAGCCACTGTGTTTCTCAGAAGGGGGAGTCAAATTCCCTTTATAACTGATTTCAAGATAATGGATCAGCCTGTCATCAGCATTTTTTGCTTGAAGTTTAAACCCTCAAGAATTATCCACGTGACTTCTGATAGCCTTTTCTTTAGACACTGTGGCTGATTCAAATTAGCCTTCTTTCTCATTTGGTATGATTGCTCAGTTATAACCATTGGATAAAATATCATACGACTGACCTAATCAGGAAATAGAAGCCCATGTAAAAGGATAGCATTAATGTGAATACATAATTGGCTGCTGAATACAACATGGGAGTATATGAAGCAACCCCTGATAGCCTTTCACCCCTTGCCCAACAAGAATCTGTCCATTGCTGCCTTTAAAATATTAAAGAACTCAGCTTCCACCATCTTTTCAGAAGGAAGTTGCAGATTCATAGTACTCTAATAAAGACAAAAAAGCCTAATTCCTGTTTTAAATTTTTAACCAATGAATCCTAGTTCTAGATTTTCCAGTAAGTGGAAACATCTTCTCTGTATTTACCCTGCCAAGACCCCTCAGGATTAAAAACATTTTTATCAAATCTCTGCAGGCAGAGAAACATGGTATGCAAACTTTTGTGCAATGACCTGAAATTGGGCATAGTTTGCTGATGCTACGAGTCACAGCAACAAGGTAAATACAGCAGCAGTGAGCACAATAGTCAGAGACTTCAGGAGAGCAGAATGGTGAAATGAGCAGTCACATGACAGAAAAGCCAAAGGTCTGCAGATGCTGAAAATCAGAAACAGACTTTGAACATGCTGGAAAAACTCAGCAAGGTCTAGCATCATCGGTGAAGAGAAAGCAGGGTTAACACTTCAGGTCCAGTGACCCTTCTTCAGAACATTTGGAAGATGCAGTTTAATGCTGTTAGATAGGAGGTGATGCACTTTGGGAGCAGCAGTATATCTAAATGATACAATTTTGTATGAGATACAACAGCGGAGGGTGTGCGCTGGGAGTGGTGGAAGTGAAGGCATGTTCATGAAGCCTGGAAGACAACAGGATAAATTCAGAATGTACATGAAGTGCATCAGACTTAGTTTATATTTAGAAACATTTACAGCCAAAGCAGTCATTGTGTACAACCGAATCCCAACCGATGTGGAACACCACAGTTTTAAAAATATGCCAGGGATGGGGAGGGCACAGTAAAGGTCTACAGGATAGTATGAGGGATGCATGGCTTCAGTTATGTGGATAAAGTGCAGACCCAGAACTTCAAGAGAGTCTAGGGACAGAAGTAATTGTAGAGGCCATAACTAAGGAGGTGCTGGGGAAGCTGAAAAGTCCAAAAGTGGATAAATTACATGGGCCAGACAGACAATACTCCAATGTTCTGAATGAGATAGCTGTGGGAATTGTAGAGGCATTGGTGCTGATCTTTCAGGAATCATGAGTCAGGAAGAGTTCCAGAGAACTGGAAAATGGCTAAGGTAACACCCCTGTTTAAGAAGGGAGGGAGAGGGGTAGAAGTCAGTAAATTATAGGCTGGTTAGCCTGATCTTAGTTGTTGGTATGATTTTAAAGTGCATTAATAAGGGTGAGATTATGGTATACTTGTAAGTGTGTGGCAAAATAGTGCTGAGTCAGCAAAGCTGTATCAAAGATAAATCTGTTAGAATTCTTTGAAGTGGTAATAAGCAAGTTAGACAACGGAGAGCCAGTGGATGTGATCTGTTTGGATTTCCAGAAGGCCTTTGATAAAGTGCTGCACAGGAGGCTGCTAATTAAGCCCCTGGAATTAGGGACAAAGTAATAAAATGTTATTGATTCATGAAAAATTAAAGAGGAAATGGATGGTGGAAATTTGTGCTCCCCTCCATTGTGAGTTTCATGGTGCAGGGGTATTTAGTCAGGAAAAAGGGTGACAGGTGGAGATCTGACCACCTTGCTGATTCCACACCAATCATGTCCATCGTGGGAAGACCCAAGAATAAGCTTACTATCTTGTTGCAAATTGAGGTCCTAGTGTGAACAATTAATGCTTTCCTCAGTTCGCACTGTCCCACCATTGGTATAGCCCACCCATGGCAAGCTCTGATGAAGGGCTAGGTTAATAGTGCTTTGCCTGATCAGGGGACTGGCAGCAGGAAGAGAGAAGCCACAGAGCATCAGTCTCACTGCCCTCTCACCTCCCCAGCTGGGCAGACACATTCCCTTGACTCCCCTCCTGCCATTTGATCCAAGGACGTAGCTGAGTGTAGCACAGGCAGCAACCACCGCTTTCCGGCTGGCACTAATGAGTACAGATAAACTGCCAGCCAACCAAAGGCCGCTCTGAGTGGACAGGTCCTCTGTCCCTGGGCCCTTGATTTTTATTGGGGGGTATGGGGGGGGGAGGGGAAGATGTACAGAGGCCCGCTTATTGATTTCTTTAGTGCCCAAGCTAAGGTAGGTTTTTCTGTAAAGACGTAACAAATGGGGCCTCCCACCACCAGCTGAGACACCCACAACCTGCTCAGAATTCCATCTATGGTGCATTTTATTTCAGTTGGGAGATTCTCATGATCCTGTTTGCAAAACATGATGTAATCAAATTCAATAGAAACTTTCAAGCAGCAATTTGTCATATATTTGAAGAGTATTAATTGACAGGGGAATAGGAAGAGGTGGAAATGCATTGAAAGTCTCCTGCACTAAGTGGTACAGGTGTAAGGGATTGAATGGCTATGTTCTGCTCTGTAGATGTTTAATTTTATGAATATCAACACTTTGATCCTTGTGCAATGTTTTTATATACCAGAAGTCTTGCATACGGGCGTGTATTTTCCAGTGTGAAAATTGGAGTGCATTCCCTTTGTTATTGATAAAATTAATGAGAATGATATGAGTTGAATGGTCACAATTCTGTCCATAACTGTTCTACATAGTAACAGCTGTTAACTCTACGCGCAGAGTTGAATATGGTGGTGGGAGATTCAATGTGGAGAATTGCTGGGAATTTTAGAGTAATTGCTGTACAGTGTATCTGAAAGAAATTAAGATGAAGATGTACTGTGCTCTGGCTGAATGAGAGAAAGGTTTGAGGGACTAAATTGTTGCCTTTTGCCTCTGATGCAGATTAATGATGATCCACTCCCTATGGTCATGGTTAAATCAAAGTGACTTTAAACTGGTGTGCAGAATTAAACATAGGACCTTAAAATGTTGAGGCTGCTGGTCGAGTGAGATATCCTTCCTGGTTAGCTGACTCTGATGATAATGATGGGAGATTAAAGTTAGGATCATCAGCTAAAAATGATTCATAATCTGCCTTTTGATATGAAGATGGACTGCATGGTGTTCTTTATAAAATGGCATAGCTCAGAAAGAGCCCATTCAGTCAATTGTGCCTGTTCTAGCTGTTTGAAAGAATGATACAATTAGATTCATAGTCTTTCCTTTAGCTCCATCGATGACCATCCATGTACTTTCCCTCCTTGGTGGACATTAAGGGGCCAATTTTAACCAATTGCTGATTTTTCTTCCCACTCCTCAAAAACAGCAGTTATTCATATTATAACTTTGATGAGAAAAATGTTGCCAAACATTTCACAAGTGCAACATTGAATCCCTACAGAGCGGAAGCAGGCCATTTGGCCCATACCAACTCTCTAAAGAGCATCCCACCCAGTCCCACCACACCCCATAACTTTGCATTTCCCATGGCTAAACTACACATCTCTGGACAATTTAACACAGCTAATCCATCTAACCTGCACATCTTTGGACTGTGGGAGGAAACCAGACCATCCAGAGGAAACCTACACGGACACATGGAGAATGTCCAGACTTCACACAGTCAGTTATCCAAGGGTGGAACTGAACCCAGGTCCCTGGCACTGGGAGGCAGCAGTGCTAATTACTGAGCCACTGTGTCACCCAGAAATCTGGTGAAATTCTGGAGGTAGGTTTTAAAATAATGCCTCAGAAAGAAAGACAGCTTGAAGGCTGGACAGGTTTTTAGGAAGATATTTTCAGAGTTTATGGTGAAGCAAGCAGAAGGTAGAACTCATGGTGCGGTGATGACAATGGTGGACAGTGCCAGAGATGTCATCTTCAAGTCTCTTGGAAACTAAAGCATTATCCAGGGTAGGTAACCTAGCTGGATAAATGATCATAGTTATATGATCTATTGCTGCTTGGTGCAGTATATCTACAAATATCTATCAATTCCTGTCTTCTGCACCATGGTAAATTGGGAGATGTCTGTGAAATAGATTATACAGAGGGTAGATATGGTAGCTGGTATTGTGGTGTTAAAATCATCAGACTTGTAACCAGGTCAAACACTTTGCAGATGGGGCTTCAGATCTCCACTGTGGCAAGTGGTAGAACGTCATTTCAATTCATTGAATTAAAAGCTAGTCTCTGTGATGGTGTCCACAAAATGAAACTGTTTGGTTTGCTAACATCTTTTCAAGAAGGAAATCTGTCTCTCATGCTCACAGTCCCACCTACATGTGTCTCCAGAGCCATAGCAATGCAATTGTTGAGAAAGCTGCTCAGTTCAAGGGCAATTAGTGGTGGGCAGTGAATTCTGACCTTGCAAGTGATACTCACACCCTTTAAAAGAAGTGAAAGGACCCCCATGTCAAGTGATTGTTCCTGTTGGTCTCAATTCCTTTTCAGTTTGGAAGCTGAGTTTGTCTGATACATTGGTGACCCAGAAATATATCTTACATTTGTGGAACGAGGTTCAGGGGTGAGGTTTACTAAATCTTGAGAGGCATAGGATAGGTTGAATAGCCAAGGTCTTTCCCCTGGGAAAGCCCAGAACTAGGAGGTTTAAGTTGAGAGGGGAAAGACATAAAAGCAACCTTAGGGGCAACCTTTTCATGCAGAGTGTGCTACGTGTAGGGAATGTGCTGCCAGAGGAAGTGATGCAGGCCGGCACAATTATAGCAGCTGTGCAAGGCCCTGAGACTGCACCTGGAATATTGTGTGCAGTTCTGGTCTCCAAATTTGAGGAAAGACATTCTGGCTATTGAGGGAGTACAGCGTAGGTTCACGAGGTCAATTCCTGGAATAGCGGGACTATCTTATGTTGAAAGATTGGAGTGACTGGGCTTGTATACCCTTGAGTTTAGAAGACTGAGAGGAGATCTGATTGAGACGTATAAGATTATTAAAGGATTGGACACTCTGGAGGCAGGAAACATGTTTCCGCTGATGGGTGAGTCCTAAACCAGAGGGCACAGCTTAAAAATAAGGGGTAGGCCATTTAGGACAGAGATGAGGAGAAATTTCTTCACCCAGAGAGTGGTGGGTGTGTGGAATGCTCTGCCCCAGAAGGCAGTGGAGGCCCAGTCTCTGGATTCGTTTAAGAAAGAGTTGGATAGAGCTCTCAAGGATAATGGAATCAAGGGTTATGGAGATAAGGCAGGAACAGGATACTGATTGAGGATGATCAGCCATGATCATAATGAATGGTGGTGCAGGCTCAAAGGGCAGAATGGCCTACTCCTGCACCTATTGTCTATTGTCTAGTTAAAAGGCATCTAGATCGGTATACAAAATAGGAAGGGCTCACAGGGTTATGGTGGTGAAGGAACTGACGAAGGGTCTTTGCCCAAAATGTTGATTTTCCTGCTCCTCGGATGCTGCTGACCTGCAATGCTTTTCCAGCCCCATTCTACTCTTGAATCTAATCTCCTACATCTTCAGTACCCACTTTCGCCTGAGAGGGATATGGGTCAAGTGGGAAATGGGAATAGATTGAGTTCGCATATCTGGTTGGCATGAACGAGTTGGAGAGATGAGTCTGTCTCCATGTCGAACAAGTCTGTGACTCTATGAGGTCGCCTTGAACCCTTACCTTGAGAAAATCTTCCCACCAACAACCCGTGTATTCCAGTACTGAAATACAGCAGACAGAATGTGAATAACTACTGTCAGGATCATTCAATTATTGCTTATTCAGATAACATGACTATCTGAAGATTCATGTTTGCATTGTCTGACAGGAAATAATTTGTAGCCTGGGCAATAGGCCTGGTGTTGAAGTGGAGACTGAAGCACATCCTTCAATTCAGGACTATAACTGATGATATCAGTATGATAGAACGAGCCGGTATCATGAGAATGACAAATGGCTTGAACCGACGGATCTTTCTCTCATGCTCTTTACTTGCTATTAGGTCTTGACAGCATTGTTAGATGTTCCAAATATACAGGCTATGCTTTTCATAAATAACAGCTATACAGGCAGAATAACAGCATTTGTGTCGGTATGTATAATTTTGCTCTGAGTGCAAAGTGGGCTGGATACAGCTGAACTCTGCTGAAAGGATAGAGGCTGGAAAATATCGACAATAGTTGCAGTGATAGCCTCACTTATGGCTCAGGAGAGCTGGCAGAAAATCTCAGTCACCCCGTGTAGGGATTGCACAACAGATCAAGAGCCTCAAAGGTCACTTTGTAGTTCTTTCCTATGATCGGGGCCTCAGGTCATGTCAATCGAGAGCTGCTTCTTAATTAGAGGCTGGCACCTCACTTAGATGGCACAGCTATACCAGGGAATGGAGTTGTGCAACACCCCCTGGAAGTCTCTGATGGTTACTTGATCCCTATTCACGGACAATGATGAGGGTGGGGGCGGGTCAGTGGAAGCAGAGTGAGGTCAGCACAAGGGTATAGGAATAGATGTCACTGGTAAACCCTATTATTACATCCTGATATCATGTCCTTCAATCAGGAACTGAGTGGCCTTGAATGATGGGACTCTGGGAGACCATGAGCAAGTCCATAAGGCTTGACTTATATTACCCCCTGCATGCAAGCTTCTCATTCATTGGGAAAAAAATACAAGTAATTACCCCACTTAAATACCTCAATTTGTGGAGAGGTGGTAAGGCCACCCATGGGCTTTCCCACGATGGACAGAACCAGAATGCGGGCAGCATGGTGGTGGGAACCCCATAACCTCCAATTCTCCGTCACAGTGAAGCAGCTCCAAACTACTACAGAGAGAATTCAATTCCACATGATAACGTGGATGGTACCAAGCCAGCTCAGCATTTCCAGCCCTTGCTGCTGTTAGCTGATGTAAAAACTGGAGCAATTTAACAAAACCGCTATAACGGACCCAACCATGTCAAGCAACAAATCCCTTTTCTTAGCAAATAATATTGGGTATTTCTACACTGAGACTTCTACGCCATTGAAAAGCTTTCTTATTAGTGATACGAAAGAGGCTGTATTGTAAATATGTCCCTGCAATCAGAAATCAGTGCTCCCGCAAAACTTCTGCTGACAATGCTGGTAAACAGCATGTTTATCATTTGTCTTAGATTGATTTGTGCTGTTTTCTACTTTTGGATTTTATTTGGTGCTTCCTATTGCCACTTCGGGTTGATCTCTCTCTAAGATTTTTCTCTGGTCTATTTCTGCAAAACAGCTTTCATCAACAAGACGATACTTGGTTTCCATGTGAGGTAACCTATCTCTCTCTCTCTGGTACAGACTTTGGCCTCTCTTCTCAGAATCTAGCACATGACTGCTAACGTCACTTATACATGGTCATTTACATCACTATCACACCATCTACAAAGAGCAAAATGCTGAATACTAATATCTAAAGAATACGCGACGTGCTGTGCATACATTTGAGGCTGTAGCTTGGAGATTCAGCAGGGAGATTTGATTTGATTCATTGTAGTTACATGCACCTAAGTACAGTGAAAAGTTTTGTTTTGCAAGCAGTACAGACAAATCATAGCAAACAAGAACATACAGATCATCAGGTGCTTAGACAGAGTGAAGCATACAAGGTTACAGCAGTACGGGAGGTGTGCAAAGCAAGATCAACATTAGATTTGAAACGAGAGTGGTCCATTTAGCAGTCTGATAACAGGAGGGAAGACGTTGTTCTTGAACCTTGTGGTACATATGTTCAAGCTTCTGTACCTCCTGCCCAGGAGATTCTCTGGTTGTGAATGAGATTCCCTGATGTTATGCTGCCTCCCGGGTGCCAGGCTAGTCCTTTGGCCACTTTATCATACATCAGGAACATTTCTGAACTGACAGCCAGACTACTGTGACCACTAGGACTCATAACAGCACACAAACCAACAGCCACACTCAGGCAACAACTCACCAGGAAAAAGGACTGATACCTAGCATGAGCAAAACCAACATAGTGTACAAAGTCCCGTGCAAGGACTACACAAAACACTACATAGGACAAACAGGAAGACAGCTAATGATCCGCATCCATGAACACCAACTAGCCACGAAATGACACGACCAGCTATCCTTAGTAGCCACGCATGCAGATGACAAGCTACATGAGTTTGACTGGGACAACACTACTATTATAGGACAAGCCAAACAGAGAATAGCCAGGGAATTCCTAGAGGCATAGCACTCATCCACAGATTCAATCAATAAGCACATCGACCTGGACCCAATATACTGGCCACTTTAGCGGACAGCTAGAACTGACAACCGGAAGCGGCAGATTCAAACCACTTTAAATGCAAGAGAAATAAATCACAGAAGCGCTTCACAGGAGGCTCCCAAGCACTGAAGATGTCACCTAGGCAGGGGACAAAACGTCTGTAACACAAATTCCCAGCTCGGCGAACAGAACCACAACAACGAGCACCCGAACTATAAATCTTCGCAAAAAACTTTGAAGTATTGGTTTCAGTTTTGATCACCTTGCTATAGGAAGGATGTTATGAAACTGGAAAGAGTGCAGAAGAAACTTACAAGGATGTTGCTGGGACTCAATGGTCTAAGTTATAGGGTGAGGTTGGACAAGCTAGGACTTTTTCTTTAGAGTGTAGGAGACTGAGGGGAGACCTTGTAAGAGGTGCATAAGATCATGAGAGGAATTGATAGGGTGAATGCACTCAGGGTAGGGGAATAGAGGACTAGGGGGCATCTGATTAAGGTTTGAGGGGAAAGAATAAAAGGGAACCTGAGGGGCAAATGATTTTATATAGAGGGTATGGCTCATGCATACGGAATGTACTGCCAGCAGAGGTGGTTGAGGCAGGTACATTATGAAAGGCATCTGGACAAATATTCGGATAGGAATTGATTAGAAGGATATGGGCCAAGTGCAGGGAAATGGGGTTTAGCGTGGATGGACATTTTGGTCAGCATGGACCACTTTGTGCCAAAGGGCCTGTCTCCATGCTGTAGGACTTTGTGACACAGACTCATAATGAAGATAACACTTCAAGACTGAGATGAAGTGCAATTTCTTCAGCTGGAGAGTGGTGACTCTATGGAATGTATTGCCGCAGAGAGCTATGGATGTCAAATGATTAAGTGTATTGAGGAGAGAAGTAGAGAGGTTTTTGATTATTAAGAGTTTCAAGGGTTCCAGGAACAAGGCAGGAGAATGTTCTTGAGAAATATATCAGCCATGATCAAATGGTAGATCAATGTGCCAAATGGTTTAATTCTCCCATATCTTATGATCTTTATGAGTGGAACTCAAAGGTACTATTTTAATAACTTTCCAATGCAGCTGGGCAAAGAATTCCAAGTAGTAATAGAAATAATTAGGCAGTTGGATTATAGCCAGGAGCCCAACAAACTTTCTAAGCAAGCAAACAGACTTCAGAATTGCAAACGTCTGGGCTGCAATAAACAAAGCAATAGGGAATAAGTTAAATAAGTACACTTGGTTATCTAAAAAGGCTACTTTTTAAAATAATGTGCAGCATATGTTATATTTTTATCCATAAGATGAACTTTTCCAATACTTCAGAATACAGTTCCATGTTTAGAGCATTGAACGTTTCCTTGACAATGTATAATTTTCAGAAATTACAATCTGGCAAATGTAATATATCAGGAGTATTCTATTGTCCAATCAAAGAAGAGTCATAGAGTCTTATTTTATAAGAGGCTCTTCGGCCCACCTTTTCAATGTTAGTCATTAAACATCCATTTATTCCAATCACTTTTTCTGCACTTAGCTCATAACCTAGTATGTTATGGCATTTCAAGGTCTCATCAAAATAGTTCTTAAATGTCTGGAGGATTCCCACCTCTGACCCCATTTTAGGCAGTGAGTTCCAGATACCACCCGCCCCCCATCCCACCCCTAGTCTTCTCTGCTCAAAGGAAAAGAAGGAGAAGGTGAGGACTGCAGATGCTGGAGGTTAGAGTCGAGAGTGGGTTGCTGGGAAAGCACAGCAGGTCAGGCAGCATTCGAGGAGCAGAAGAATTGATGTTTCAGGCATAAGCCTTTCATCAGGAATCTCCTGCTCCTTGGATGCTGCCTGACCTGCTATGCTTTCCCAACACCACAATCTCAAATCAAAGGAAACTAACCCCAGCCTGTCTGGTCTCTCTTCATAACTGACTCACTCCAGCTCAGGCAATATATCTTGGTGAACCTCCTCTGCAACTCTCTTGTGCAAACTCATCCTGCTCATACTTTGGTGACCTGAATTGCACACAGTACTCCAGCTGTGCCCGAACTAATGTTATTTGCATCTCCAGCATAACCTCCCTGCGCTTGCATTCAATGCCTTAACAAATGCAGGAAACTAATCCACATATCCTCACATATACCTTACCTATATTTCCTGCTGCCTTCATAAATCATTGGACATGCGGTCATGATATTGGAAATCAGATGCAATGGAGATGGACAATCTGAAAGCATAGAATAAAATCTTTAACAGGAAAGATGGTGTGAGAATATACTTCCTTGGGTCTCACGATTCCATGTGTCCTTCCTTGCCTTATCAGTCATTCCAAAATGCATCACCTCACACTTCAAGATTAAATTCTATTTGGCACTGTTCAGCCTGTTTGAGCAGCCCTTCTATATTGCCCTGTAGTCTAAAGCTTTTTTCCCCCCCAATAATCAATTTCCATGTCATCTATGAACTTACTGCTCATACTGAACTTGCTGATTCCTGGTGAAGGGTTCATGCCCAAAACGTCGATTCTCCTGCTCCTTGGATGCTGCCTGACCTGCTGTGCTTTTCCAGCACCACACTCTCGTTACTGATCATACCACCTACACTGATGTCTAGATCATTATTATATACTACAAACAGTAAGGAACCCAGTACTGAACACTGTAAAAGGTAAAGTTGCCATAGTCTGCCTGGAGGAAAGGTTGGTGATGGTTTCGTCTGAGGGTCATCGTGCCTCAGGTGTGGGGTGTGAGGTTGAAAAGGTAAGACCTTCATAGTAACCTCAACCAGCACAGGAATTGAACTCATACTGTTAGCATCACTCTGTATGGACGGCATGGTGGCTCAGTGGATAGCACTGCTGTCTCACAATACCAGAAACCTGGGCTTGATTCCTGCCTTGGGCGACTGTCTGCATGGAGTTTGCATATTCTCCCTGTGTCTGCGTGGGTCTCCCCCAAGTGCTCTGGTTTCCTTCCACATTGCAGGTAAATTGGCCATGCTAAATTGTCCACAGCATTAGGTGCATTAGTCAGAGGTTAAATGTAGGGTAGGTGAATGTTCTGGGTGGGTTCTCTTTGGAGGGTCGATGTGGACTTGTTGTGCCAAAGGGCCTGTTCCCATACTGTAGGGAATCTAAACTAGCTGTCCAACCAATCACTCTTACTGAACCCTGTGGTTGACAACTGGATGTAGGCGTCCAGTCATAACATTACCCTTTAACCATTGTTCTCTGCTTCCTGCCAATGATCCAGTTTTGCATTTGATTTGTCCAATTGCCCTAGATCCCATGAGCTCTTAGCTTCTTAACCATTCATATCTCACTAAAACAAATGCAAAGTATTACAGATGTTGGAAATCTGAAATAAAAGCACAAAGTGATGAAAATTCTTAGCAAGCCAGGAACAATCTGGAGAGAAAAAAACTGAGTTAAGGTTTCAGATCAAGTATTCAACATTCGGCGACAAAAGTTGATATTCGGACCAATGATCAGAAAATTCGTCAAAGAGGTAAGTTTTAAGAATTGTTTTAAAATAAACGAAAGGGGGCATGTGAGGTTTAGGAAGGAAATTCCAAACCCAGGACCTAAGCAGCTGAAGGCTAGACAATGGTGAAGAGAAAAACATTGGAGGTGGTCAAGAATCCAAACAGAACTCCTAAGGAGAGTTCTTCAGTGATGTCTCCAGAAGTATGGGATTCATGCTAACAATTACACATTCAGTGCCATGAGCACATAACACAGTAGCCTGGCTTGAACTGCGTTGTTATTGAACTGCCTGGAAGATAGGTATCTATAGTAGATAACTCATAAGAAAAGGTCACATATTTATTGGAAACCAGGCAGCACATTAGTACATTACATCACACCACACATTACTCAGTACTAAAGGATGACTGAGCTCTGAACTTTCAATTTTGTAGCTGGAGCAAGACAGACAATTGCACACATGATGAAATAAAGTCAATGTATTTACAAAGGTGTAGTGGGCAGCGAAGAGGCTTACCTCAGATTACAACAGGATCTGGACCAGATGGGCCAATAGGCTGAGAAGTGGCAGATGGAGTTTAATTCAGATAAATGCGAGGTGCTACATTTTGGGAAAGCAAATCTTAGCAGGACTTACCATTAAGTGTATAAGGTCCTTTGTCTCATTGCTGAACAAAGAGACCATGGAGTGCAGGTTCATAGCTCCTTGAAAGTGGAGTCACAGGTATATAGGATAGTGAAGAAGGCGTTTGGTATGCTTTCCTTTACTGGTCAGAGTATTGAGTACAGGGGTTGGGAGATCATATTGCAGCTGTACAGGACATTGGTTAGGCCACTGTTGGAATATTGCGTGCAATTCTGGTCTCCTCCCTATTGGAAAGATGTTGTGAAACTTGAAAGGGTTGGGAAAAGATTTATAAGGACATTGTCAGGGTTAGAGGATCTGAGCTACAGGGAGAGGCTGAACAGGCTGGTGCTGTTTTCCCTGGAGTGTCAGAGGCTGAGGGGTGATCTTATAGAGGTTTACAAAATTATGAGGGGCATGGATAGGGTAAATAAGCAAAGTATGGGTATGGGCCACAAAACTGAAAAACGAGTTTAGTCAGTTGGTGTGACGACGATGGTGTTCCTTGTTTCTACTTGTGGATGTTTGGAGATTTGAAAGTCAAAAACCCAAAGTAGCAAAGTAAGATGGTCACCAATAAGCCCAGTAAAGTGTTTACGAGAATCTTCTTTATTTAGAGAGCAGTTGGAATGTGGAACTTCCTACCACAAGGCCTGCATGAGGGGAGGAGCACAGATAACTGGAACCAGACCAGGCAAAGAACAGGATTAAATAAAGTATAACGATATGAGCCTAATGTGAGTTATAAACTAGTTGAATTGAATGTCCTGTTTCTGAGTAATAAATTGAATGTAAGTAACTTCACCAATGCCAGAACAGATTTATGAGTAAAAGACACGGCAGCAAAAGTTCAATGTTTGATCAGTCATCCAGAGCATGACCTTTCCTACCTTAGACAAAGATAGACCGTGATTGATGGCTGACTAGAGCTGTACATTAATCTTCAATCTATCTTGAGTTTTCTTTCTGTTCCTCAGTGTTCGATACACACTCTCGGACAGATTTCAAATGAACTTGTAGCTCATCCAGAAATCATTGCAGCAAGAAGTTGGTTTGTATGTGGAAGGTGGGTGGTGTCAGGAAGGGGGAAAGGTCACTGCAGATTCTGGTGAACTCTATAAACCAAGGAACTGCTCCAACTGCAAGATTAATTTGCTGAGCTCTCTCACATCCATTGACAAATCTATTGACCTTTTTAAAGTTTTATCGTCATGGACTTTAAAGCACTCTCAGTCTTCTCGATTATAGATCGGCATTTCACACATCACTTTGTTTTCTCTCTAAATTCTGTGTTTAAAGCTTTGTGGATATTTCGAGTGAGGCGAGATAATCAAAATCAGTTTGCAATAACTGAGCAAAATGACATGACGATGATTGAAAACTGAAGTTTTCAGAAGGTGCCCTTGTCTTTATGGCACTACAGAGTGACCACAGCTAAATTAGGTAATCTTTGAGAGAGAGATAATTAAACCCCAGTTTTTTGCTGCTGTCTTCATGAAGCAGAGTCCAGTCGCTTTTCCCCAGATTCAAATGGAAGGAAAAGAAAAAAGGTTGGCCAAATTCTGAAATGCTTTCTCACAGCTCCACAAATCCTTAAATGTCTTCACCTGTGATGACTTACTTTGAAGACCAGCAGGCCCTGTTCAATAGGTGAGTGCTGAACAGCTGTCTTAGACACAAGTAAATGATAGGTTAACCTGACCTTTCTGGTGACATGTCACTGGGATCAGGGAACGAATGATGACCATGACTGCAGGCTCTCTTTTTTTAGCAATTATGATGACTGCCTTTGTGCCTTTCATTTCCAGCAATGCAGTGAAATTGGCAATAGTTTAGCATCTTAACAAAAACACCAATTGATATTGCAAACTAATTATGGTAACTGAGTGCTAGTCATTTCCCAGCAGTGTTATCAAGCATGAATTGACACTATGCCATACAAGCAGCTAATAAGGCAGATGATCAAAAGCTTGTAAAAATGGTGAGTTTTAAGGAAAGAAGGAGCAGAAAGTTTTAATAAGGAAGAAGAGTCAAAACTTTAATTCAGCTTCTGGTTTTACAGAGCTGCTGAATAATTCCAGTTTCCTTTTTGTTTTAAATTTATTTTATCAATGTGAAACATAAAGTATGACCTTCCTGTTTGCGTCAAAGGAACCACTGGAGATTTGGAACCTCAAGCTCAAGGAGGAAAGATTCTAAGAGAAGGATAAACCAACCACGGTTAACCAAGACGTTTAAGGAGAGTATAAAGTTATGGTTAAGAGAAAAAGCATATAAGAGGCAAAAGTCAGTGATAGCCTTGAAGACTGGTTGAAGATCAGAATCCAGCAAAGGAAGGCTTAAAAGAGAATAATGAGTGAAAAAGTGAATTATGAGGACAAACTAGCGAGGAATATAAAAACTTACATTAAGAGCTTCTTCGAATATAAAGAAAGGAAAAGAGAGGTCAAAGTGAACATAGATTCCTTAGAAAATGGGCAATCGTTATGGGGAACAAAGAAATGGCAGAGGAGTTAAACAGATATTTTGCACAGTCTTTTTCGTAAAGATATTTTGAACATTCCATTGAGGAAGTGACAAAATTGATTGATGAGGGAAGGGCTACAGATGTCATATACATGGACTTTGGTAAGGTATTTGATAAGGTTTCCTATGGTAGGCTGATGGAGAAGGTGAAGTCATTGGGGTCCAGGGTGTACTAGCTAGATGGATAGAGAACTGGCTGGGCAACAGGAGACTGAGCATAATAGTGGAAGGGAGTTTCTCAAAATGAAGAACTGTGACCAGTGGTGTTCCACAGGGATCCGTGCTGTGACCACTGTTTGTGATATATATAAATGATCTGGAGGAAGGTGTAGCAAGTTTACAAATGACACTGATTGGTGGAGTAGCAGGTAGTGAAGGGCACGGTCAGGGAATACAGCAGAATATAGATAGATTGGAGGGTTGGGTGGAGAATTGGCAGATGGAGTTCAATCTGGGCAAATGTGAGGTGATGCATTTTGCAAGATCCAATTCAAGAGTGAACTATACGGTAAATGGAAAAGCCTTGGGGAAAGTTGATGTACAGAGAGATCTGGGTGTTCAATCCATTGTACACTGAAGGTAGCAATGCAAGTCAATGGAGTGGTCAAGAAGGTAAATGGAATGCTTTCCTTCATTCAACAGGGTATAGAGTACAAGAGTTGGCAGGTCATATTACAGTTGTATAGGATGCTGGTTCAGCCACATTTGGAATACTGTGTACAGTTCTAGTCGCTATATTACCAAAAAGATATGGATGCTTTGGACAGGGCGCAGAGGTGGTTCACCAGGATGATGTCTGGTGTGGAGGGTGCTAGCTATGAAGAGAGGTTGAGTAGATTAGAATTATTTTCATTAGAAAGGCAGGAGTTTGAGGGGGGACCTGACTGAGATCTACAAAATCATGAGAGATATACACAGGGTGGATAGCAAGAAGCTTTCTCCCCCCAGTGTGGGGAACTCAATTACTCAGGGTCATGGGTTTAAAGTGAGAGAGGAAAAGTTTAAGGGAGATATGCATGGAAATTTCCTTACGCAGAGAGGGTGGTGGGTGCCTGGAATGCATTGCCAGCAGAGGTGGCAGGGGCTTTCAAAGTTTGTGAGAAGATTTGTAGCTCGGGTGCTCATTGTTGTGATTCTGTTTGCCGAGCTGGGAATTTGTGTTGCAGACATTTCGTCCCCTGTCTAGGTGATATCCTCAGTGCTTGGAAGCCTCCTGTGAAGCGCTTCTGTGATGTTTCCTCCGGCATTTATAGAGGTTTGTCTCTGCCACTTCCAGTTGTCAGTTCCAGCTGTCCGCTGCAGTGGCCGGTATATTGGGTCCAGGTCGATGTGTCTGTTGATAGAATCTGTGGATGAGTGCCATGCCTCTAGGAATTCCCTGGCTGTTCTCTGTTTGGCTTGTCCCATAATAGTAGTGTTGTCCCAGTCAAACTCAAGTTGCTTGTCATCTGCGTGTGGGGCTACTAAGGATAGCTGGTCGTGTCGTTTCGTGGCTAGTTGGTGTTCATGGATGCGGATCATTAGCTGTCTTCCTGTTTGTCCTATGTCGTATTTTGTGCAGTCGTTGCATGGGATTTTGTACACTACATTGGTTTTGTTCACGTTGGGTATTGTATCCTTCGTTCTGGTGAGTTGTTGTCTGAGAGTGGCTGTTGGTTTGTGCGCTGTTATGAGTCCTAGTGGTCGCAGTAGTCTGGCTGTCAGTTCGGAAATATTCTTGATGCATGGTAACGTGGCTATTCCTTTGGGTTGTGGCATGTGGTAGGGGTGTGCACAATAGAGTCATTTACTATGTATCTACACAGATACATGAAGAAGCAGGGAGCAGGGAGATACAGATCCTTAGAAAAGTGATGACAGGTTTAGTAAGAGAATCTGAATGGGCTCAGGCTTGGAGGGCCGAAGGGCCTATTCTTATGCTGTAATATTCTTTGTCTAATACTAAGTAATATGAAAGAGGAATTAAATACCAATCCCAACACTAGCAAAATGGAATTCGGCAAATTAATGGGGCTAAAGGCAGATAAGGCCCCTGACCCTGATGACTTGCATCTTCGGATCCAAAAAGAAGGATGCTACAATACATTGGTTGCAAATTTTCCAAAAAAAAATCAGTAGTTTCTGGAGAAGTACCAGAGGATTGGAAAAGTACTAATATTATATCCTGATTCAAAAAGAGAAGGGGAGCCAAAAAACAGGCAGTTATGGGCCAAATACCATGATGTCGACTGTTGGCAAAGTATTGAAATCAAACATTAAGGAAGTCATCGTGGAACATTTGGAAAATCATAATCAGAGGTGGCATAGCTTCATGAAAGGGAAATCATATCTGACTAATTTATTAGAGTTTTTCAACAAAGTCTATGGTTCTATGAAATCTCAATAGAGGGAAAGCAGCAGATATATTTGAACTTTCAGAAAGCATTTGACAAGATATTTTACAAAAAGCCAGGTCATTAGGTAAGAGCCTGTGGTATTGAATACTACAAATTGGCATTGATAAAGAATTTGGCTAATGGATAGGAAGCAGAAAGTGGGGATCAGGAGTTCTTTCTCAGGTTGGCAACCCCTGAGCAGTGGGGTTTCACAGGGATCAGTTACGCAGCTTACAATGTACGTTAATGACTTGGACAGAGGAAACAAACGTGCTGTTGCCAAATTTGAAGATGACAGAAAAATAGCTGGAAAGGCAAGTTGTGAAGGTTATACAAACAGTTTACAGAGAGATGTTATTATGTTAAGTGGGCAAAAAGTTGGCAAATAGAATACAATGTCAAGTGGTTCATTCTGGAAGGGAGAACAAAAGAAAAGATTATTATTTAAATAGAAAAAGGCTGCAGAAAGCTTTAACACAAAAGGGACTGGGGATACTTATACATGAAACACAGAAATCTAGCACACAAGTGCAGCAGGTAATCAGGAAGGCTCATGGAATGTTGGCCTTTATTTCAAGGGGGTTGGAGTATGAGAGCAGGGAAGTCTTATTGGAACTTTACAAGGTGCTGATGAGAACATATCTGGAGGAGAGTGAGCAGCCATGGTCCTATTATTCAGGAAAGATATTATTTAATTGGAGGAGTAAATTACTGCAGATGCTAGAATCTGTATTGAAAACAATTGCTGGAGATCACAGTGGGTCAGGCAGCATCCACAGAGAGAGAGAGAGAGAGAGAGAGAGAGAGAGGAAGCTAATGTCTCAAGTCAAGATTATTCTTCAGCTCTGATGAAGAGTTATCTAGACTTGAAACATTATCTTGCTCTCTCTCCATGGATGTTGCCTGAACCACTGTGATCTGCACAATTGTTATTTTCAGTATTATTTAATTGGAGGCAATTCAGAGAAGGTTCATTATGATGATCCCCAGTTTGGAGGGATTGGCTTATGAGCAAAAGCTAGAGAAATAGATTCTTGATCAGCCTTGGATTCAAGATATACAGCATGGAAACAGACCCTTAAGTACAACTCGTCCATGTCGCCCAAATATCCTAAATTAATCTAGTTCCATTTGCGAAAGGGTTATGGGAGAAAAAAGGTAGAAACATGGATGTGAGGAATATTAGATCAACTGTGATCCTGTTGGTTGGAGGAGCAGACTCAAGAGACTGGAAAACTGATTCCTGTTCCTAGTTCCTCTGGTCTCATGGTCTGTCAAAACATTGCCTCCAGTCAATCTGTGAATTTGGTTGAGAATGTGGTGCTGGAAAAGCACAGTAGGTCAGGCAGCACCCAAGGAGAAGGAGAATTTTGATGTTTCGTGCACAAGCCCTTCATCAGGAATGAGGCCGTGAGCAAAGGGAGTGGAGATATAAATGGGAGGGGGGCAGAGTTGGGTGGGGCAGAGGAGGGGTAAGGTAACTGAGAGTGTGATAGGTGGGAGAGGAAGGTGGAATGGATAGATGGTTAGGAAGGTGGACAGGAGGGACAGATCATGAGGGCGATGCTGAAGGTTGGAACTGGGATAAGATGGGGGGAGGGAAACTGAGGAAACTGGTGAAATCCACGTTGATCCTGTGTGGTTGGAGAGTCTTGAGGCAGAAGATGAGGCATTCTTCCTTCAAGCATCGGGTGGTTAGGGAGTGGTGATGGAGGAGGCCAAGGACCTGCATGTCCTCGGCAAAGTGGGAGGGGAGTTGAAGTGTTCGGCCATGGGACAGCAGGATTGTTTGATGCAGGTGTCCGGGAGGTGTTCTCTGAAGCATTCTGAAAGTGGGCACCCTGTCTCCCCATTGTAGTGGAGACCAGATCAGAAGCAATGGATACATTAAATGATGTATGTGGAAGTGGAGGTGAAACTTTGATGGATGTGGAAGATTTCTTTGGGGCCTTGGTCAGAGATGAGGGGAGAGATGAGGGCGCAGGTTTTGCAATTCCTGTAGTGGCAGGGGAAGGCGCCTGGAGGGGAGGGTGGGTTGGTGGAGAGGTGTGGACCTGATAAGACAGTTGCAGAGGGAATGGTCTTTATGAAACATAGATGAAGGGAGGGAAATATCTCTGATGGTGGGGTTCATTTGTAGGTGACAGAAATGGCAAAGGATAATGCAATGCATCCGAAGGTTAGTGGGGTGGAAGGTGAGGATCGGGGGTCGGGTGGGAGTCTGTTCTTGTTGCTGTTGGAGAGGTGGGGTTTGAGGGCAGAGCTAGGAGAAGTGGATGAGATGCACTGTGGAGCATCATCAACCATGTGGGTGGGGAAATTACAGTCTTTGAAAGAGGAGGCCATCTGGTGTGTTCTGGGGTGGAACTGGTCCTCCCGAGGGAAGATGTGGGAAAAGCAGAGGAATTGGGAATAAGGGATGGCATTTTTACCAGGAGGCAGAGTGGGAGGGGGTGTCGTCCGGGTAGCCTTGGGAGTTAGTGGGTTTGCAGAAGATGCCTGTGTTGAGTCGGTCACGGTTAATGGAGGTGGAGTGGTCCAGGAAGGGCGGGGAGATGCCTGAGATGGTCCAGGTGAACTTAAGGTTGGGGTGGAATGTGTTGGTGAAGCTGATCAGCTGTTCAACCTCCTCAGGGGGTTGAACAGTTCATCAATCTCCAGTGATTTCCCCAGTTCAACAAGTTTGTTTAATTTCTGCTATTTACCCAGAAAGGCTTTACAAGTACAGAATACAGAGAATTCATCATGTCCACTGGTGGTGCATGAACCCATTGGACTCAATTTTCCAGGGAATGGAAATCTCCCTCAGATTGCCATTCTGTACCTTCTTTCACAAAAGAAGTGAAGTCCATATTTCAGAGAGAAGATTCCATTTGGGATTCTCGCTGAAATGTGCAGCTGTCTTTCCATTCTAACAGTTCTGTGGTGGGAGGGAAACTTCACCCACTTTTCACAGCAATCAGCTGCTGCATTCTGAAATGGAAAGGTTCCAGAGTCATAGGGAGCCACTTTGGCAGCTGTGGTCAAGCCAGTATGTACATAAAGTATGTGGAGGTTAGGATGCTGGGGGAGTAAGGTGCCACATGGACAGGGTGTCAGGTAAGTGAGGCAGTGTTTCAGGTATCTTGGGGATCATGGGAGAAATTAGGGTCCGATAACAGGAGAATGGCTGTTGGATCTGGAACGGGCAAACTCAGAGGCAGGAGAGGGTGGATTTGAGGAGTGGAGTATGGGTTTGGTTCAAGTCTTGTGAGTGGTTGGGTCAATTCCAACAGAAAGTGGAATCGGGTTTGGTCTAGCCCAGCAGGGGGATGGGATTAGGGTTTTGGAAGGGGTAAAAGTCTGGGAGAAGTGAAGTTAGGGTAGGTGAGGTAAGTATAGGGTCAGTTAAATAGCTATTTAGGACTTAGATCATGGATTTCATGTTTCTGAATCCTTCCATACACTGTAATGTCAGAAAAAAATCTCAGTTGATCTGCTGTTGTTAATGTGCGTTTTGAAATTGTTCAGTGACGTTGTGAAATGATTGTAATGGATTGTATAATCAAGAGAGTCGGTTCTGTATAGATTGGCCTTACATAGCCACACTGGTTCAAACCAGTCCCATGTTATCATGCTGGGATTATACACGCTCTGAAGCTTTCACAAGGGATAAAGAAATAGTGATCAGCACAAACCTCACCCAGTGCAAGAGGCATCATTACCTTTGAACCTTGGAAGCCAGGATCAATCTGTTCCCTGCACCACTTTCAGTGGCATTCCCACCAGCACTGACAGACCACGTTTTGTGCAAACTGACATAATTTTAACAGACTTGGAAGAATAAACTGTAATGAGGACTCGAATGGTTTTCATGCACAGATGAAATTGTGAATCACAGTTGTGGTCATTTCTAACCCTGTGTTGGATCCAGCCTTACCATTAGGTGGCCCCTAATTTACTTTCTGCTTGGAGCTGTCTTTGTGAGCTTTGATTTGAGTCTGCATTCTTCCTCCAAGACAATTTGCTTTTTTCCCTTCTGTTTTCCCCTGGGGGTTGACAATGGCTGTGCAATTTCATTCGAATATATTTCATTCACATACAAGAGAAAACAGCTGCCAGTGCACTGCATTACATGTGACAGAAGAAACAAACACAATACATCAATACTCTGTCATTGATGACATTGTGCTTGGAATATTATTTATATTAAAATGAACTACTTTAAACAAGTAATTACATCTCGTTGTACACGGGCACCTGAAATAACAGCAGCACTGTGTCCCTGCATCTGCTGCTGTGATAAAACATTCAGCTGCTTCCCCTCTGCCTCTTCCACAGTGGGGAGTGGAGATAATGAAAGGAATGATGCCTACCCTGCATTCAGAGATAAAATCAAGTGAATCATTCTCACATGAGGACATGTGTGCATTCTAATAATTCAGGCAATTCCATTGACTGCCCCTGCAAAATTGCAAACAAATTTAACCTCTTTTATCCCTTTCAGATTGCTTCAAGTATAACTAGCCAGTGCCTGAGTTATTAACTTGCATTTTAAAAATTTCCAGCCTTGAAGGATTTGACACACCCTTTATACAAACATTAACATACTTGTGATCACATTTCTATATTCCCCTTATTAAAATGTCTTCCCAAGTTAAATCTGCCTGATTTTGTAAGACCCATTTGTATTTCATCAGACGCATACAGTTGATCAGAGAATGGCGGCTAACCTTAACTGAATGAATCCAGTGACAATAGCAATATCAATTCAACTTAGTAAGGTCACTTAACATGAAAAGGTAACTCTATTTTTCTCTCTCCACAGATGCTGCCAAACTTGCTGAATTTCTTCAGCACTTTCTCTTCCCAATTCTATTTTTCATTTCTATTTCTGGTTTTGTGCACAAAACTTCACTGGCTGATACAGTTCGTGGGATTGCGATTGATTTACAGAATCAAAAAGACATTACTGAAACAGTACTGACAGAGACAAAGAAATCTAACTCTACCTCCCTCTCATTCATGAAGCAGACATAAAAACATTGACACACAGGAGTAGACCATTCAGCCTTTGACCCTGCTCCAACCCATTGATCATTGTCTGATTGTCCAACTCAATACCCCATTTCTACTTTCTCCCCATACCCTTAGCCCTAAGAACTAACTTATTTTTGAAAATGTCCAATAATTTGGCCTCAGTCAATTTCTGTGGCAGCCAATTTAACAAGGTCACCACTCTCTGGATGAAGACATTTCCCTAGTCTCGGCCCTAAATGGTCTACCCTGTATCCTCAGACTGTGACCCCGGTTCTGGACTCCCCTGTCATTGGGCATTGTGTAGGTTTCCAAGAGATCCCTTCCCATTCTTCTAAACTGCAGTGAAAGTACTCCTAGCTGACTCAACTGCTCTTCATACAGTAATCCTACCTTACCAGGAATCAATTTTGTAAACCTTTGTTATACCCCTTCCATTGCTAGAATATTCTTCCTCAGACAAAGAGACAAGAACTGCACACAGTGTTCCAGTTGTGGTCTTACCAAGGTCTTGCACAATTGCAGTAATGTATCCCTGCTCTAGCACTCAATCTTCTCATTATGAAGGCCAACATACCATTTGCATTCTTCACCACCTGCTGCACGTACGTGCTTACAGCGACTGGTACATGAGGACACCCAGGTTTTGTTGCACCTCCGCCTTTCCCAATCTAATGCCTTCCTTTTTTTGCTGCTAAAGTAGATTTATCTATGCTTATCACATTTATCCACATTATAAATCATTTGTCACGCATTTGCACACACACTCAACTTGTCCAGATCACACTGAAGCATCTCTGTCATCCTCTTCACAGCTTGCTCTCCTAACCATGATATGCTTTGTATGTTGCTTGGGGGTCTTTTAGGGTGGTGGCGGTTATCCTAACTCTGAGCTGGAAGGCCTGGTTTCCAAACCCACTTATACCAGAGGTGTCTTATAAAGGTGGATTTCAAATATCTATCAGGTGTGGGTTTCTCAAAAGTGCATTTTTATTGTAATTCACCTGGAGTCAGATGACATAGGGGTGGTCCTTAATGAATATTTTGCTTCAGTATTCCCTAGTGAGTGGGACATTACTGAGGACAGCGTGAAGCAGACTGGTGTTGCTCGAACAGGTTGATGTTAAGAGGGAGAATGTGCTGGATACTTTGAAAAACAGATAAACCCACTGGGCCAGATGGGATATACCCTAGGTTATTACAGGAAAGGAGGGAAGAGATTGCTGCGCCTTTGACGATGATCTGTGCATCCTCACTGTCCACTGGAGTAGTGCCAGATGATTGGAGGGTGGCAAACATCATTCCCTTGTTCAAAAAAAGACAATTGGGACAACCCTGGGAATTACAGACCAGTCAGTCTTATGTCGGTGGCGGGCAAATTATTGGAGAGGATTCTGAGAGACAGGATTTATGATTACTTGAAAAATCATAGTTTGATTAGAGAAGTCAGCATGGCTTTGTTAGGGGCAGGTCATGCCTCACAAACCTTATTGAATTCTTTGAGGATGTGACAAAACACATTGGTGAAGGTAGAGCAGTGGATGTGGTATACATGGATTTCAGCAAGGTGTTTGAAAAGGTTTTCCATGGGGTCATTCAGAAAGAAGGCATTCAATTAATCGGTAAATAAACTGCTGTCATTTTATGCCACCACCAACACTGTCTACAACGCTGCCCAATTTTGTGTTGTCAGAAAGTTTGGTTATTTGACATATGTCACTATGCACATGAGTTTTGTGAATAATTGAGGCCCCATCTACAGATCCCTGTGGGAATCCACTAGTCACGTCTTACCAACTTGAGTACTTATCATTTATTCCAATTCTGTTTGCCGCCACTCAAGTTAGTATCAATGTTAGCAATTTGCCCTCAATTCCGTGGGATTCCACCTTAGCTACCAATTCTGTGGGTGGGACTTTATCAAAAGCTTTCTGGATATCCATATGAACAACATTAAATTGGTGTACCTTTTTTTTTAAGATTAGATTTACAGTGTGGAAACAGGCCCTTCGGCCCAACAAGTCCACACCGACCCGCCGAAGCGAAACCCACCCATACCCCTACATTTACCCCTTACCTAACACTACAGGCAATTTAGCATGGCCAATTCACCTGACCCGCACATCTTTGTGACTGTGGGAGGAAACCGGAGCACCCGGAGGAAACCCACGCTGACACGGGGAGAACGTGCAAACTCCACACAGTCAGTCGCCTGAGTCGGGAATTGAACCCGGGTCTTCAAGCGCTGTGAGGCAGCAGTGCTAACCACTGTGCCACCGTGCCGCCCGTTGTCCACCACCTTCGTCATGCATAAACCTACCTTCATGAATCCATGCTGACTCTCCCTGACTAACTGAGATTTTTCAACGTGATCAGTTATCCCACCCCGATAAATGTAAAAGCAGATTGCAAAGCAGCCTACAGAGAGATATTGGTAGCTTCAGTAAATGTGCAGAAGATTGGCAAATGACGTGTTATGTGGGAAAGTGCAAGGTTGTTCATTTTGGAAGGGAGAACAAAGGAACTGGGTATTATTTAAATGGGAAAATAAAACTGCAGAACGCTGCAATATAAAGTCACTGGGTGTAGAAAGCTAGGACATAGGGGCGGCAGGTAATCTGGAAAGTTAATGGAATGTTGGTCCTTATTTCAGGGGGGTTGGAATATCCGAGTAAGGAATTCTGTACATGGTGCAGCTGTACAAGGTGCTGGTTGTACATCTGGAGTGCTGTGAGCAGTTTTGGTCCCCTATCATTTCACTGAAAGCAGTTCAGAGAACCTTCACCATAATGATCGCTGGTATGGATAGATTATATAATGAGCAAAGGCTAAACAATTTAGGACTCTACTCACTGGAGTTTAACAAAATGAGGGGTGATCTCATTGAAACAGGAGATCTTAAGGGGCTTGACAGGGTAAATGATGAGAGGATGTTTCCCCTTATAATAGAGTCTAGGATCCGAGGGCAAAGTCTCAGAATATTTCTTATGATCTTATGGTCTCATACCTTGTGTTTGCTCAGCCATTGATTGAAATCTTTGACTGATGCAATACCATCTGCCTTTCTAGGAGTGGACTGAAGAGGAACAGAGTGAGCATTGGACAATTAACCCAGGAGAGGAATTTGAATTCTGGCCAACCTTCTGATTTTTGGCAATACACAAAGCTTGATAGGGAAACTTCTGAAAAAAGCATCCTCTAACATTGTCACACATGGTGCAAAGAGGAAACTCCCCATTCAATGCCTGTAAGGCAAATCCGCAATCCCGATAAGAACCCTGCCTGCAGAAATTGCATGGAGGCTCTCACTCCCTCTGTCTCTCATGATGCAGTTACAGTGATGCTCTTGCACTAAATCATATGCTGAAGAGAAGTCGGCAGTACGAGAACAAAGATTATGTCGAGGCCGGCAGAGTGATAAATACAATCACAAGTGAAGCTGATTGGGTAAGTCATGAGTAACAAGGTTATAAGTAGTATACTATCAGTCTTGTGAAGTGGAGATGTTTATCAGGCTCTTTGCTGTCGAGTGATGAATTCCATTCGGAACAATTACAGCAGATTTTCAACCCAACAAGCCTACTTGAGTAATATTTGTAGTTAAAAAGTGAGTCACAGCTGCTTTGTGTTGTCAAGTCAAGGACAAATCAGTCTCAGCTTTGAATGGTATTTTGCACAAAGAGTTGAGAACTATTGTCTGGCTGTGGAACATGGAAGGTCCAACAAGTTCCTCCACCATAATCAAAATTGAATGGGAGATTTAATCTGAAACGGCAAGGTATTTTGACAGGGAGAAACTATTTGTGCCAGCAGGGAGTTCAGTAAGCAAAGGACACAGATTTAAGTTAATTGTCAAATAAACCAGAGGGGACATGAAAATATTCTTCTTATGCTTTGAGCTGTTACGATCTGGAATGCACTGCCTGAAAGTGCAGTGGAAGCAGATTCACTGATAGCTCTCAAAAGGAAATTGGACACCTATTTGGTCAGGGAAGAAAACACCAGGGTAATGAGTAGCAACAGAATGAGGGGTAACCACTCATTGAAAAGCAAGCAAAGCACAATGGGCCAAAATGTTTTGCCCTGTGTTGCAAATCTGAGCTCATTCCAAACTCTCCTGCCCATATCCTAGCTTGTGGCAAGAGTCCTTCACTCTGCACTCCCAGATTGGTGTCCTACAGCAAGCTCTGCTTTATCCCATTTAGAATGGTGGTATAGTCAACAACACAATTGAAGCATGAGTCACACTATTTAGACCACACAAAATGTGCTGGAAATCTGAAATGTAAACAGAAAACATTAGGAGTCCTCAGGTGTAATTGCATCCATGGATAGAGAAGCCGTTAATATATTAAATAGTTAACTCTGTTTCCCTCTTCACTGATGCTGCCTGACAAGTGAAACAAATTGCTGGTGTAGTCACACTCCAAGTATCATACCTCTCAACTAAACTCACCACCATCTCTGCGTGTGCTATGCCATGTTTCCACTCAATGACATGAAGTTGAGAGGCAGTGGAACATATAGGAGGCCTCAACATTGATTCTCATGAAGTCTCATGGCAACCATGGGCCATAAACTCTCCAGCTGATTACAATATCCCACCCTGTCCCATCCCCATTTCTTAGCTGTTGAATGATTCTCATTGTTGAACACCAATTACAAGAGAGTAGAATGGGCATTCATTGCACTCTGGGTAAGGACATTCAATATCCATGACCAAGAGAGAGTCTGATTGAGACGACGGAGTCCCTCAATCTTTCGGATCTTTGAGTGGTCTTTCTTTGATCTCATGCCCTTTCACCTTTTGGGTGCCTGAACAGCTCTTCACAGCCTTTAGCACCCCAATGAGATCCACTCCAAAACTTGTGAACAATGCTTCAGAGATTATTCTAAGGAAAGTCTGGCACTCTGACATTATCATTTCAAGGGCTTTAGCTTCTGAAGGATTACCTTCCTGAAGGCAGGCCAGTATTGAATTATAGACTAAGAGATTAATAATTGTAAGACAGCAAGTTGTTTGACAAGGGGCCAGTTCCTGAATGTGTCTGGTCATTCCAAAAAGGACCTGACTTATAGGATTTGAAGAAGATTTAAAATTTTAAGGGAAAGGGATGGTGACTTTTAACAATTAGAGCAGAGACACAAGAAGTGATAGTCACTAGGTGGGCAGGTAAAGGACCGAGTGTGGAAATAGGGTAGCATGGTGCTCATTGGTTGGTACTTTTACCTCAGAGCACTAGGGACCCAGGTTCAATTCCATCCTCAGATGACTGTCTCGATGACCATTCTGCCTGCACTTGTGTGGGTTTCCTCCTGCAGTCTAGGAATATGCAGATTAGGTAGATTGGCTACGCTAAATGCAGAGTTATGGGAATAGAGTAGGATGGGTTGGTACAGACTTGATGGACTGAATGGCCTTCTTCTGCTCAGTAGGAATTCTATGCTAGAAGGCAGCCATTCATTCATTCAAGCTAGTTCCGCAATTTCCCTTTTTTTTAAATTCATTCACAGGATGAGGGTGTCATTGGCTGGAGCAACATTTATTGCCCATCCCTAGTTTCTCAGAGGGCAGTTAAGAATCAACAATTGCTGTGGGTCTGCAGTCGCATGTAGGCCAGACCAGGTAAAGATGGCTGTTTGCTTCCCTAAAGGGCATTTGTGAACCAAATGGGTTTTTCCAACAATTGACAGTGGATTCATGATCATCATTAGGCACTTAATTCCAGATTTTTATTGAATTCAAATTCCACCATATGCCATGGCGGGATTCAAACAGAGATTCCTAAAACATACCTGGTCACTTGATTAACAGTCCGAGGCTGTTGTCTCCCCATTCTTTTGCTCATTCTCTCATTAGATATGGGATCTAAGGCCATTAGTTGCCCATGCTCACTTGCTTTTGAACTGAAATCGCTTGCAAAGTCATTTCAGGGAGATGATTAGAATCAAAAACATTATTTGAAGTCTAGAGTAGGAATTAGGCCAGACCAGGTTAGGATGGCAGATCTCTTTCACTGTCAATGGCTTCATCATCATACTCACCAAGATTAGTTTTCAACTTCAAAGCTATTGGTTGAATTTAGATTCCACCACCCAGTGGGATTTGAACACACTCCCTGGAGAATTAATCTGGATCATTGTGTAATTAGTTCACCAGCATTCTGAGAAAAAGCCACAACCTCCATATTTAGTTAAATCAGAGCTGATCTGTATCTAAGCTCCATCTATCTGTGTGTGCTGCATCTACCTGCGTATGCTACATCTCCCTGGAAACCCTGATCCAACTAAAAGTGATTAATCTCAGCCTTCAAAATTCAAATTGTTCCAGAATCCAGAGGACAGAAATCCATTATTTTTTGTATGAGAAAAATAATTTTCATTTTTATTATGAATGATTTTGCTCTGATTGTAAAATTGGTGCCCCTTCTGGATTTGCCCACTCTGAGCTTCTCTTTAGCTTTGCTTAACAAAAGAACAGTCATCTTTAGCAGCTCAATGAGATTCCTCTTCAAGTCAAAAAAGTCAAGAGGATGCAATCTGTCCTCTTCATTTAACCATTTCTGTTTAAGTATTAATCTGGTGAAGCAGAATGGCATCCCCTTGTTGAACAATAGATCTTTCCTATCCTAAGATCCGTGGGTTGAGAATTGGCCTGTTTAGTCAAATGAAGTGCCAAGGCAGGAACTTGGTCCTTCATCCTCAAAGATCGATGGTCAGCCAATGACCATCCTTCACCAAGTTTGAGTATCCACAACAGAGCATATTGCACCAGACGGTCAAAGACCTGTACACTTGAAACATCAACTTGTGTTTCAGACCTCTTGAAAAATAAGGGCAGCACTCCGTTATGATTGATTAAAGCTCTAGGTTTTTAGTGCATTGAAGGAGGAAAGCAAGCTTGAGATAAACAGTTCCAGAATGTAGGATTCTGGCATCTGAAGGCACAGCCACAAGATGGTGGAATAATTGAAACGGAGCATGTGCAAGACGACAGAATTAGAAGATGACAGAGTTCTCTAGATTGTGGAGCTGAAATAGAGTTTTGTTAGCTCAGTTGGCTGTTTTTTGATACAGAAAGATGCCAATGGGGTCAATAGTTGACCATCTGTGTGGCCAATTACTAGTTGAGGTTACCATGAATGTCTCAGTTTCTCGATCTCTTCCCACTCCTGAGACATGGTGACTTCCAGTTAAGCTTACTACCAATTGTGTCTCTCTCTAATATGAGAGCAGCCATATATTCTTCTGCAATTCTGGCAACTTTTCCTTATTTGGTTTGAGGAAAGTATAGAGTTAGAGAGGGGCAAGGCAGGATTAGGTATCAATGTAGGATTCTGAGCAAAATGATGATGAGTAAACATGTTAGGCTACAGACATGAGTTGAAGTCGACTTCAGATTTGCAAAACTAAGCGAGGCCATTTGTTAGAGAAGGATGATAGGGAAATAGTTAGAGGAGGAGAAAAGGGAACAGATGGAACCTCATCACATTTTATTACACAGTACACTGGTCTTTCCACATCAGATGAGTGAGGGTGAGCAGGTTAAGATGACGAGGTATAAAAGGAGGTGATGAAGATAGAGAAGGAGGAAGAGGTGATAGTGAAGGTTGAAGAGGAGATGGCAAAAGAGCAAAATGAATTTAATTTTGATAAGAAATGGTATGTTAAATAAAAACAGCAATATTTTAAGTAAAGAAAATAATAATTTCTCGACTGTGGAACATCATTATTCAACAATCATATATAATTGTTACCATCTCTCAAATCCTTCAGATAATCTTCATAAACCAAACCACAGACAGAAATTATTCCCTCATCAGGTTTGCTATTGTTTTCAAAGTAACAGCGACATAAAGTCACTCAGTTTGCACTTTAATAAATTGGATTTAGACCCACACCCCCTCTTTCCGTGATTTACGAGCGAAGCAATTCTCCATTAAATTATTAAAACTTTTTTGTGCTATTGATGACAAAAAAAAACAGATGCATCTTGATAAATGATGGTCAAATGATAATAGTCGCCAGCAAAAGCGATTACCTCAGCCTTATCTTTTATTATGACTAATGTACTGGTGAATGGACGGCCTGAACATTCGAAATGTGGAAGAAAACACAGTACATTTTTCTTAAGTGCATCTGTCAGACTGGTAAATGTGAAAAGTGGAACATTCCGGAAAACACAATTGATTTTTAGCCAGTAAATCATACCTATTAAAATTGCAATAGGCTTTCCTTTTTATTTTTGATGTCTTCTGCTTTCACTAATTCCTATCTGTCCTTGATATGCATCAGAGCATAAACAACTGGGAGCCGAATTGGCCTATTCAGCTCCTCAGAGCTGCTCGCCATTTCGCTCAGATCAGGGCTGTTATTTTACCTCAGCTACCTTGCTCACATTTTCTTCATATCCCTCAATGGCTTTTTCCATCTCCAAACTGTTGACCTCTGACTTGAACACACACATTTATCGTGCACTCACAGCTCTCAGGACAGACAATTCCAAAGGTTTGCACCATTTTGAGTGAAGAAATTTCTCCTCCTCAGTTTGAAATCATCAGTGCTTTGAGAGAACTCAGCTGTAGCAGTCCCAGGTATGGTTCCTGCAATATCTATAGGTTGTAATTCTCCCTCAAACACACGTCTGTTGACTGTGCCTCCATGGATTTTAAATGCTCTTGGTTTGCTCGGATATCATCTACACTTACACTCTTAGAGACCGCACTGTCTTACTTTGTTGCTACTGTTGTTCTTCCTTTACATGATAGAAGGCTTTTTCATTTTCTGCTATATTGTAACTTATTTATTTATAATATATATTATATTGAATGTAAATTTCCAGTGCAGGTAACATTGGTAGAGGAAAATCATTAGTAAATTTTAACAAGAAACACTTAATTTAAACAAGGTATATTTTACTGCATGACTGCAATCAGGTCCAAGTTATGTCAATAAGTTAGTAATTGTTGACAAGATCTGTAGGTTTAATTCATCACGTGATGAAGATCCTAACTTGATCTGCCTTTTCCTCAGCCCTGTCTTACATCATTAGATTGGTTGGAGCTCAATGCAGTTGTCAACATTAACCCTTTTGGAACCATTATCTTATACTACACACTCCACAAATTTGAACCCATAACCCATTCTAACAATCCTCGCGTAGCAGTGAGGAAGTGCTATATTATTGAGGTCAGGATCTAGCAAAGTAAGGTAGTGCCACTGAAATATAAAAGGCTGCACAGATGGCTTAAGAATGAGAATTGGCCATTTTAGCCAATATTTAGCCCTTAAACAGCATTGCTAAAACTGTTCAATCTGGCCATCTAATCCATTGCTCAAGCAGGAGGATATATATGTTCTTCCTTCATCAGATTTGGAGTTGAAAGAAATGTTTGATTAAATAGTTGACAGTTTGGTTAGCACATACCAATCCCTTCAAATGTCTAGCCCATGTTGTTCAACAACAATAAGTATATGGGGAAGCTTTCTGACCTCTGTTTCCATTCCCAAGGTAGGTAATGAGGGCATTAGGACCCTGGAGCAGCCTTGTGATAAATGTCACAGAGCTGCACGCCATTGAGTAGAAATGATAGCATGGTTGGAATTAAATATGTAAAGTAGGACACTCGAGAAGTAATAGCTTGAAATTCACACAAGACCAGACTACAACTGTGACATAAACAGACAAAGAAGTTAGATCAGATTCTAAGTATGTAAACATGATTCAGAGCTTGCTATATCTACAGTTTCGTCAGAATGCTTAATAATTAGTGTAACTTCAATGTGTAACCTGCAGACTTAGCTTTCCCCTCTACCACTCTGCTTTGAGTATGGTGGAGCTTCGATAACGTGGCATCGAACTACCCAATAAAAGAGAAAGCCCAAATTGGGAAATTTCTCGGTTTACCACACCTGCCTCAGGGAACAATTACATTCTCACTCAGGAGAATTTTGGGGTTGAGGCATGGAGAGGTATTGGTGGCAATGATTTTGAAGAGAGTCAGATTCAGCCTCAAGTGCAGATCGGAAGCAACCCACCAGAGTTTCGGATCGTGAAGGTGGGCTGGTCAAGGTGGGCACAGGGTTCCTGAAGAAGGGTTACACCTGAAACATTGATTTCTCCACCTCCTGATGCTGCCTGGCTTGCTGTGTTCTTCCAGCCTCATGCCTGTCTACCCTAATAAATTTTAGGCCCTCTAACCCTCATATCCTCTCCATGAACTTATTCCCCATGCAACTTCCATATCCTTGTGCCAACCTATCTCCAATCCATACTCCCTACTCCATGTTCTCATTTAGCCCACGTTAAACGGCAACCATTCATGACAATCCGTGCCCCCTCCATCCAAAACCTTTTTCTTTAGAGTGTAGGAGAGTGAATGGGGATCTTGTAGAAGTGTACAAGATTGTGAGAGGCATGGATATAGTGAATGCACTCAGTCTTTTTCCTAGGGTTGGTGAATCAAGGACTAGAGAGCATCAGTTTAAGGTTAGAGGGGAAAGAATAAAAGGGAACCAGAGGGGCAACTTTTAAAAAAAAATAAGGACAATACACATACGAAATGAGCTGCTAGAAGTGATTGAGGTGGGTACATTAACAACATTTAAAAGACATTTGGAGAAGTATATGGATAGGAAAGGTTCAAAAGGATATGGGCCAAGTGCGGGGAAATTAAGTTAGCACGGAAGGACTTTTTTGGTCAGCATGGACCAGTTTGGGCCAAAGGGCCTGTCTCCATGCTGTAGGACACTGACTCTATAAGTTTAGCCCTTGTACCCTGCATTGTGACACACTCAGTGTACACAATGGGTTTCATGGAGATGAAATAAAATAAAGGCCTAAATATCTACTACAGTCTTCAAAACTACGGTAAACAAAAACTACCATTCATTGAAGTCCATTCAAAACTTTTAATTCTCCTTAAGTGCTATTATAAAATTAAACACAAATTTAATTTAAACTGTCACATTAAAGACAGTAATCCTTTACAAATTCTTCATGCTTCGGTAAAGCTTTGATCTTAGCATCAATGCCAGCATCTCTCCCCTACCCTCTCACCCACGAAGCAAATTATGGCTTGTAGAAAGCAGCCAAGTGCTCGTCATGACAATGATAGCACTTGCATAAATATCAACAAACAGTTCTTGTAACTGCTAGAAGAGTTTCATCATCTCCCGCTGAGCCTGGTAACCTTAGGGCAGCACAGTAGCACAGTGGTTAGCACTGCTGCCTCACGCCATCAGAGGCCCAGGTTCAATTCCCACCTCAGGTGACTGAATGTGTGAAATTTGCACATTCTCCCTGTGTCTGTGTGGTTTTTCCCACAGTCCAAAAATGTGCAGGTTAGGTGAATTGGCTATGCTAAGTTGCCTGTAGTGCTAGGTGAGGGGAGTGGGTTTGGGTGGGTTATTCTTCGGAGGGTCGGTGTGGACTTGTTGGGCCGAAGAGCTTGTTTCCACACTGTAAGTAATCTAATCCTTATTACTTTAAAAGGATATTCATACAAATAATTTTATATCATGGCCATTTTACAGACCGAATCCACCCTTTTAAGAGTATTTACATATATTCCAGACATTCCTGATTCCTGCTCTGCAGTTTATGGCCTTGGTCATAGCAAATGGAAAGGGGTCTGTTTGAACTCAACACTGAATCCGAGTGAACTTTGAGTTTGTGCTTTCCTTGTCGGTGAATCATAGCCTTTCCCTTTTCCTCTTCTGGTGAAAGTGGGGAGCTGGTAGAAATGTAGGTGGGACTTATACAAGAGCAATCCGTAAGGGTGGCAAGGTGGCTCAATGGTTAGCACTGCTACCCTCAGCACCGGGGCTCAGTTTCAATTCCAGCCTCAGGTGACTGTGCGAAGTTTGTACATTCTCCCTGTGTCTGAATGGGTTTGCTTTGATTTCCTCCTACACTCCAAAGATGTGCAGTTTAGGTGGATTGGCCATGCTAAATTACCCTGTAGTGTGGATTGACCATGGGAAAACGTACAGGGATAAGGGAGGGGTGGGATCTTCTTTGGAGGGTCAGTGTGGAGTGAATGGCCTGCTTCCAAACTGTAGGGATTTTTATGATCTTGCTATTTTCAAAGCTCCGGGAAAATCCAAGTTACATCCAACATTCAAAGCTGGGCATCTGGTGTGCAGTTCAAGCTTGCCTGAGATTCTTTTATCTGTTTGAACCAGCAAAGGCAGGTCAAAAATGATTTAATGTATTTTTCTGCATTCCTGCCAATACTTAATCTTAGTCCAGGGGTTTGTGTATACTGTGAACTCTACGCTGTTAACAGTATCAGATTGAGAAATGATGTTTGCAGTAAGCCCTGATGACGAATTTTTCTCTGTGTATTGCCTAGGTCCAAGATACTGGAGACAAAACTGAGATTTGCAATTTCACCTCCTCACCAGTTACAGCAGAAATGATTGCATTAGCTATTTCCTCTTTCTGAGTGGGTTCTTTGTTTGTCTACCTTCCCTTCTCTCTGATGTTTCTTCCTGTCTGTCTGTCTGCTATCACTGCCTGTGATTCTGAATGCACTCCCCCTTCCATTGCTCCTATTGTCCTATGCCCCGCCACATTCCAGTCTCTTTTGTAGTATTTTCATTCAGTACAAGTTCTTCCAGTGCAGTTATAACACGAGCATATGCATGACAATGTAGGAAATTGCCCAGGTATGTCCTCTGCATAAAAAAGCATGACAAATCCAACCAGACGAATTACCACCCACCAACTTACTCCCAATCATCAGGCAAGTGGTGGAAGGTGTCACCAACAGCGCTGCCAAGCAGCACCTGCTCAGCAATACCCTGCTCAATGACACACAGTTTGGGTTCTGCCAGGGCCGCGCAGCTCCTGACCTCATTACAGACTTGTTTCAGACATGGATGAAAGAGCTGAATTGCAGAGGTGAGGTGAGCGTGGCTTCAAGGAGCCTGAGCAAAACTGGAATCAATGGGTACCAGGGGCAAACTCTCTGTCAGTTGGAATCATAGCCGACACATAATGTCTGACTGCACATAGTCAGGCCCTTTGGCACAAACCAGTCCATGCCAATCAAAAAGCCCAGCCACGTTTAATCCCATGTCCCTGCATGTGGACCATGTCACAGAACACAGAACAGTACAGCCCAGTACAGGCCCTTTGGCCCATGATGTTGTGCCGAGCATTTATCTTAATCTAAGATCAACCTAACTACACACCCCTCAATTTACTGCCATCCATGTGCTTGTCCAGCAGTTGCTTAAGTGTCCCTAATGTCTCTGACCCTACTACAACCACTGGCAGTGCATTCCACACACCACCGCTCTCTGTGTAAAGAACATACATCTGAAATTTCTCTGTACCTTCCTTCAATCGCCTTAAAATTATTACCACCCCGTGACAGCCATTGATGCCCTGGGGGAAAAGTCTCTGGCTATCTACTCTAACTATGCCTCTCATTACCTTGTACACCTCTACCAAGTCACCTCTCTTCCTTCTTCCCTCCAGTGTGAAAGACTCTAGCTCACTCAACCTCTCTTCATAAGACATGCCCTCCAATCCAGGCAGCATCCTGGTAAATCTCCTCTGCACCCTCTCTAAAACATCTACATCTTTCCTATGATGAAGTGACCAGAACTGGACACAACATTCAAAATGTGGTTTCATAGAGTTGGTGCAAAATCTCGCAGCTCTTAAATTCAATCCCCCTGTTAATGAAAGCTAAAACACCATACACCTTCTTAACAACCCTATCAACTTGGGTGGCAACTTTGAGGGATTTATGGACATGGACCCCAAAATGCCACTGTTCCTCCACATTGCCAAGAATCAAGTCTTTAACCCTGTATTCAGCACTTAAAATTCGATCTTCCAAATGAATCATTTCACATTTATCCAGGTTGAACTCCACCTGCAACTTCTTAGCCCAGCTCTGCATCCTGTCAATGTCTTGTTGTAGCCTGCATCAGCCTTCGACACTATCTAAAATACCACTGACCTTTGTGTCATTGGCAAACTTACAAACCCATTAGTCCACTGGCAGTGCATTACACTTCTTCATCCACTTCATTTATAAAAACGACAAAGAACAGAGCCCAAGAACATGTCCACGTAGGACACCACTGCTCACTGGCCTCCAGGTGGAATATTTTCCATCCACTACATTCAGTGTTCTTTCGACCAGCCAGTTCTGTATCCAAACAGCTACATTTCCCTGTATCCCATACCTCCTACCTTTCTGAATGATCCTACCGTGGGGAATCTTATCAAATGCCTTACTGAAATTCATATACAGCACAACTGCTGCTCTAACTTCATCAACTTGTCTTGTCACATCCTCAAAAGAACTCAATAAGGCATGTGAAGCATGACCTGCCCCTCACAAAGCCATGCTGACTATCTTTAATCAAACTCTGTTTTTCCAAATAGACATAAATCCTATTGCTCAGAATCCCTTACAGTACCTGGCTTACCACAGACGCAAGATTGACTGGTCAGTAATTCCCAGGGATTTCCCTATTCCCTTTCTTGAACAGAAGAACAACATTCACCCCCCTCCAATCATCTGGTACTACTCCTGCAGAGATCATCACCAGAGGCACAGCAATCTCATTCTCGATTCCTGTAGTAACCGTGGATATATCTGGTCTGACACTGGGGACTTATCTATCTTGATGCTTCCCAGAATTTCCAGCACATCCACTTTCTTAATAACAGTCTGTACAAAGCCTATGAGCCTGGTCCACGGCATTCTCACTATCAACAAGGTATCTCTAGTGAATACTGAATCAAAAAACTCATTTTTATCCTCCCCTACCTTTCTACCCCTGTTATGGACTCTCTAATTAACAATGTTACTCTCGCTTCTCTTTTATCCCCCTCTCTGTTTGTTTTTTTAATGTAAGATCTAAACCCTGGAATATCCAATAACCATTTCAGCCCCTGTGGAATCCACGTCTCTGTTATGATCACAACATCATAGTTTCAAGTACTGATCCATGCTCTGAGTTCATCACTCTTATTCCTGACACTCTTTGCAATGAAACAGACACACTTTAACCCATCCCTTTGCCCTATCAACTGTGCATCCTTTCTGACAGACTCTTTGCATTCAATTTCTGTCTGTTCAACCACTACCCTCTCCTCTGATCTGCAGCTCTGATTCCCAACCCCCGCCAAATTATGTTCAACCCTCTGAAGTGCTCTAGCGATTTCTGAGGAGTTGGATTTGAGTGCACTTCCTGCAGGTGAAGTCAGTGGGGACACTAGTGGTGACCCTTACCTGCCACATCTGACAGAAGGCGCATGCAACTGCCCTAACATCCATTCCCACCTGTTACAAATGAAAAAAAAAAGAGACTATTGCAAAAACTAGTAACCTTACCAAATCTATGCACAGAACTTTATTTTTTTTTGTTATAGGGGGAGGATGGATGGGAGACACTATCTAAGTAGTGTTTTGGGTAAAGCAACTACCCAAATATATTACCTGACTGACTCAGCAGTCCTGTGTCCACTCCTGCGCAGCGGGCGCTCCACCTATTCATGAGGTATGTTAAAGGATTAATTTACCTTGCTAGCCGCACCCCCCTTCCTTGCTGTCACTGTTCACCCAGCTACTGCAAAAATGGAGGCCGCTGATCCCATGAAGTACATTTATATATGTTGAATTTACCTTCCCAGCAGCCCCCAGGTCCTTGGTCCCACCAGTCCTGCTGCTGCTGCTGCAAAAATCCTTCTGAAGCATGCCTTTCAAATGTTGTTAATGTACCCCCTTCAACCACTTCCACTTGCAGCCCATTCCATATGTGTAACACCTTCTGTGTAAAAAAGGTTCTCAGGTTCCCTTTTATTCTTTCCCTTCAAAGGTTAAACGGATGCCATTTAGTCCTTGGAAAAAAGACTGAGTGCATTCACCAAAACCATGCCTCTCATGATCATATACTCTCCCATAAGGCTTCCTCTCAGTTTCCTATGCTCGAAAGAAAAATGTCCTAGTTTGTCCAAACTCTTCCTATAACTGAGACTGTTATGTCCTGGCAATATCCTTGTAAGTTTCTTCTGTACTCTTTCCAGTTTAATAACATCTTTCCTACAGCAAAGTGAACAAAACTGAACACAATACTTCAAGTGCAGTCTCACCAATATCCCGTGCAACTGCAACATATCTTCCCACCTTCTATATTCAATGCCCTGACTGATGAAGGCCATTGTGCCAAAAGCCGCCTTCACTGCCCTGTCTAACTGTGACTCCACTTTCAGAGAACTGTGTACCTGAACTCCAAGCTCCCTCTGTTCCACTACACTCCTTAAGACCCTACCATTCACTATGAAATTCCTACCTTGATTTGACTTTCCAAAATGCAAGACCTCACACTTAATTATAATAAACTCCATTTGTCTTGTCTCAGCTCACTTCCCCAGCTGATCAAGGTCCTGCTGCAATTTCTGATAACCTTCCTCACTGTCCACGATACGCCCTATCTTACTAATCATACCTTGTACATTCTCATCCAAGTCATTGATATAGATAACAGATTGTAATGGGCCCAGCACCGACCCATGAGGCACTCCACTAGTCACAGGCCTCTAGTCCAAAATGAATCCTTCCCCTATTGCCCTCCTGTTTCATATCCTCAAGTCAATTTTGTACCCAATTTGTCAGCTGACCCTGGATTACATGCAAACTAGCCTTCTGGAGCAGCCTTCCATGTGGAACCTTATTAAAGGCCTTACTGACATCCATACAAATGACATCTACCTCCGTGCCCTTACCAACCTTCCTGGTCACTTCAAAAGAACTCTAACAAATTTGTGAGGCATGATGCCCTACTCACAAAGCCATGCTGACTATTTCTAATCAAACCCTGTTTTCAAATGCATGTATACCTTATCTCTCAGAATCTTCTCAAGTAACTTACCCACCATGGATGTTAAGCTTATTGGGGTTTAGTTCTAGGCTTTTCTTTGCAGTCCTTCTTGAATAAAGGCACAACATTCGCTACCCAGCAGTCTTCTAGGATGTCACTCATGGCTAACGACAATTCCAAAATATCAGCTAGGGCAGCCACAATTTCTTCTCTAGCCTCTTACAGTGTTCTTGGATATATCTGGTTAGGACCAGGAGATTTATCCATCTTCATACATTCTAATACATCCAACACCTCCTTTACTGTGAGACGGACTGTCCCCAAGATATCACCACTAATTTCCCCAAGTAGAACATAGGACATAAAGAATATAGAACAGTACAGCACAGTTGATGTCGTGCCAACTTTTTATCTTTACTCTAAGTTCAAAGTAATCTACATAGACTTCATTTTCACATCATCCATGTGCCTATCCAAGAGTCGCTTAAATGTCCTAAATCTATTTGACTCTACTACCACTGCTGGCAGTGCATTCCATGCACCCACCACGCTCTGTGTAAATAACCTGCCTCTGACATCTCCCCTAAACTTTCCTCCAATCACCTTAAAATTATGTCCTGGATTAGTGGTGCTGGAAGAGCACAGCAGTTCAGGAAGCATCCAAAGAGCAGCGAAATCAATGTTTCAGGCTAAAGCCCTTCATCAGGAATAAAGGCAGTGAGCCTGAAGCGTGGAGAGATAAGCTAGAGGAGGGTGGGGGTGGGGAGAAAGTAGCATAGAGTACAGTGGGTGAGTGGGGGAGGGGATGAAGGTGATAGGTCAGGGAGGAGAGGGTGGAGTGGATAGGTGGAAAAGGAGACAGGCAGGTAGGGCAAGTCCGGACAGGTCATGGGGACAGTGCTGAGCCGGAAGTTTGGAACTAGGGTGAGGTGGAGGAAGGGGAAATGAAGAAACCGTTGAAGTCCACATTGATGCCCTGGGGTTGAAGTGTTCCGGGGCGGAAGATGAGGCGTTCTTCCTCCAGGTGTCTGGTGGTGAGGGAGCGGCGGTGAAGGAGGCCCAGGACCTCCATGTCCTCGGCAGAGTGGGAGGGAGAATTGAAATATTGGGGCGGTGTGGTTGATTGGTGCAGGTGTCCTGGAGATGTTCCCTAAAGCGCTCTGCTAGGAGGCGCCCAGTCTCCCCAGTGTAGAGGAGACTGCATCAGGAGCAACGGATACAATAAATATTACTGGATGTGCAGGTAAAACTTTGATGGATGTGGAAGGCTCCTTTAGGGCCTTGGATAGAGGTGAGGGAGGAGGTGTGGGCACAGGTTTTACAGTTCCTGCGGTGGCAGGGGAAAGTGCCAGGATGGGAGGGTGGGTTGTAGGGGGGTGTGGACTTGACCAGGTAGTCACGGAGGGAATGGTCTTTTTGGAAGGTGGAAAGGGGTGGGGAGGGAAATATATCCCTGGTGGTGGGGTCTTTTTGCAGGTGGCAGAAATGTCGGCGGATGATTTGGTTTATGCGAAGGTTTGTAGGGTGGAAGGTGAGCACCAGGAGTGTTCTGTCCTTGTTACAGAGGGATGGGGTCTGTGGATGAGATGCGTTGGAGGGCATGTTTAACCACGTTGGAAGGAAAATTGCGGTCTCTAAAGAAGGAGGCCATCTGGTGTGTTCTGTGGTGGAACTGGCCCTCCTGGGAGCAGATATGGCAGAGGCGGAGGAATTGGGAATACGGGTTGGCATTTTTGCAAGAGGTAGGGTGGGAAGAGGTGTAATCCAGGTAGCTGTGGGAGTTGGTGGGTTTGTAAAAAATGTCAGTGTCAAGTCGGTCGTCATTAATGGAGATGGAGAGGTCCAGGAAGGGGAGGGAGGTGTCAGAGATGGTCCAGGTAAATTTAAGGTCAGGGTGGAATGTGTTGGTGAAGTTGATCAATTGCTCAGCCTCCCCACAAGAGCATGAGGTGGCACCAATGCAGTCATCAATGTAGCGGAGGAAGAGATGGGAAGTGGTGCCGGTGTAATTATGGAAGATCAACTGTTCTACATAGCCAACAAAGAGACAGGCATAGCTGGGGCCATACATGTGCCCATGGCTACTCCTTTGGTCTGGAGGAAGTGGGAGGATTCAAAAGAGAAATTGTTGAGGGTGAGGACCAGTTTGGCCAAACGAATGAGAGTGTTGGTGGAAGGGTACTGTTAGGGAGGAAAAAACGGAGGGCTTGGAGGCCCTGGTCATGGCGGATGGAGGTGTAGAGGGATTGGGTATCCATGGTGAAGGTGAGGCATTGTGGACCAGGGAAACGGAAGTCTTGGAGGATGTGGAGAGCATGAGTGGTGTCTTGAACATATGTGGGGAATTCCTGGACTGGGGGGGATAGGACAGCGTCGAGGTAGGTAGAGATGAGTTCAGTGGGGCAGGAGCAACATGAGACAATGGGTCGGCCAGGGTGGTCAGGCTTGTGGATCTTGGGAAGGAGGTAGAACCGGGCAGGCCGGGGTTCCCGGACTATGAGGTTGGAAGCTGTGGGTGGGAGATCTCCTGAGGTGATGAGGTTCTGTATGGTCCGGGAGATGATAGTTTGGCGATGGGGGGTGGGGTCAGGGTTGAGGGGGGTAGTAGGAAGAGGTGTCCTCGAGTTGGCATTTGGCTTCAGCGTTATAGAGGTCAGTGAGCCAGACTATCACTGCGCCCCCTTTATCTGCTGGCTTGATGGTGAGGTTGGGATTAGAGCAGAGGGATTGGAGGGCTGCGTGTTGTGAGGGTGAGAGGTTTATTGATTTTAAAATTATGTCCCCTTGTGATAGACATTTCCGCACTGGGAACAGGTTTCTGGCTATCTATCTATGCCTCTCATCATCTTGTACACCTCTATCAAGTCACCCCTCATCCTTCTTTGCTCCAATGAGAAAAACCCTACCCCCCTCAAACTTTCTTCATAAGACATGCCCTCCAGTCCAGGCATCTTCCTGGTAAATCTCCTGTGCACCCTCTCTAAAGTTTTCACATCTTTCCTACAATTAGGTGACCAGAACTGAACGCAATATTGCAAGTGAGGTCTAACCACGGTTTGTAGAGCTGTAGCATAACTTCACAGCTCTTAAACTCAATTTCCCTGCTAATGAACACCAACACACAAGCTGTTTTAACAACCCAATCAATTTGGGTGACAAATTTGAGGGATATATGGATGTGGACCCTAAGATCCCTCTGTTCCTCCACATTACCAAGAATCCTGCCTTTAACCAAATATTCTGCATTCAAATTTGACTTACCAAAATTAATCACCTCACACTTTTCAAGGTTGAACTCCATCTGCCACTTCTCAGCCCAGTTCAGCATCCTGTCAATGTTCTGTTGCAACCTACAACAACCCTCCACACTCCCCTCAGCTCCACCAATCTGCTTGTCATTGGTTAACTGACTAACCCATGCTTTCAATTCTTCAAAATCATTTATAAAAATCACAAAAAGAGTAGAGATCCCTGAATAGATCCCTGTGGAACACCACTGGTCACTGAGCTCCAGGCGGAATACTTTCCATCTACTACCACCACGCTCTGACTTCTATGAGCCAGCCAAATCTGTACCCAGACAAAGTTTCCCTGTATGCCTCCTTACTTTCTGAATGAGCCCACCATGGGGAACCTTATCAAACGCCTTGCTAAAATCCATGTACATCACATCCATTGCTCTACCTTCAATGTATTTTGTCACATCCTCAAAGAATTCAATCAGGTTTGAGAGGCATGACCTGTCCCTCACAAAGCCATGCTGACTATCTCTATCAAACAATGCTTTTACAAATAACCACAAATCCAACCTCTCAGAATCCTCTTTAATAATATGCCCACCATTAGTGTAAGACTGACTGGTCTATAATTGCTAGGGTTAGCCATATTACCTTTCTTGAACAAGGGAATAGCACTTTCCACCATCCAATCATCTGGTACTACTCCAGTGGATGGTAAAGATGTAAAGACCTTTGCTAAAGGCACAGCAAATGCTTCCTTCGCTTCCCGTAACACCCCCAGGTATACCCCATCTGGCCCAGCGGACTGAGCTGTACTCATGCTTTCCAAATTTTATACTCTTCCTCCTTCTTAACATCAACCTGTCTGAACGTATCAGCCTGTTTCATGATGCCAAGGTCCCTCTCACTCATGAATACTGAAGCAAAATATTCATTAAAGGACCCCCCCTACCTCTTCTGACTCCAGGCACAAGTTCCTACCACTATCTTCCCAAGATCCACAAGTCTAACTGCCCGAGCTGACCCATTGTCTCAGCCTGCTCCTGCCCCACCAAACTCATCTCCACCTACTATCCTATCCCCCTAGCCCAGGAACTCCTCTCATACGTTTGGGACACTACCCATGTCCTCCACCACCTCCCATTTATCTCTCCACCCCTGAGGCTTCCAGCCTCATTCCTGATGTAGGGCTCCTGCCCAAAACGTTAATTGTCCTCCTCCTCGGATGCTGCCTAGCCTGCTGTGCTTTTCCAGCACCATTCTAAATCTTGACTCCAATCTTCAGCATCTGCAGTCCTTACTTTTGTCTACCCTCACTCTGCCTATCTTCTTGTTCTTCACATAAGTGTGGAACGCCTTGGGGTTTTCCTCGGTCCTACCCACTCAAGGCTTATTCTTTCCCCCTTCCAGCTCTCCGAAGTCCATTCTTCAGTTCCTACCTGGCTACCTTGGAATCCTCTTGGGCACTGTCTGATCCTTGCTTCCTCAACCTTAAGTAAGCTTCCTTTTTCCTCTTGACTAGATATTCTACTTTCTTGTCATCCTAGGTTCCTTCACCCTACCATCCCTTCCTTGCCTCAGTCAGACAAACCTATCCACCACCCACAGTAAGTGCTCCCTAAACAATCTCCACATTTCTGTCATGCATTCCTCTGACAACATCTGTTTCAAATTTATGCTCCACAGTTCCTGCCTAATAGCATTGTCGCTCCCCCTCCCCCAATTAAATACTGTCCCATACTGACTGCTCCTATCCCTCTTCATGATTATAGTAAAGGTCAGGGAGTTGTGATCACTCTCATTAAAATGCTCCCTCCCACCAAGAGATCTGACACCTGGCCTGGTTCACTGTCAAGCACCAAATCCAATATAGTCTCCCCTCTAGTCGGCCTATCTACGTATTTAGTCAGGAATTCTTCCTGGACACACCTGAAAAACTGCTCCATCCAAACTATTTGCACTAAGGAGGTTCCAATATCAGAGCTGAAAATGTGTTGCTGGAAAAGCGCAGCAGGTCAGGCAGCATCCAAGGAACAGGAAATTCAACGTTTCGGGCATAAGCCCTTCATCAGGAATCATTCCTGATGAAGGGCTTATGCCCGAAACGTTGAATTTCCTGTTCCTTGGATGCTGCCTGACCTGCTGCACTTTTCCAGCAACACATTTTCTGCTCTGATCTTCAGCATCTGCAGACCTCACTTTCTCTTCGAAGGTTCCAATATCACCCATGACAGCAACCCTGCTACCCCTACACCTTTCCAAAATTGTCTCTCTATCTGCTCCTCCATGTCTCTGTTGCTACTGGGGGAGGGTGTATAGAAAACTTCCAATAAAGTTTCTGCTCCTTCCCTGTTTCTGACTTCCACTCAGACTGACTCAGTAGACAAACCCTCCTCGATGACCTCCCTTTCTGCAGGTGAGTCAGGGAGCAGCGTTCTGAACTATTAAAGTGAGGTTGTAAGGCCCAATTATGGGCTGGGCCTTATACATTACTGTGGTCTTATGGATAACCCTTATAGACCATTCAGTCTTATATCAATGGTGGCTACATTATCGGGGAGGAATCTGAGCGGCAGGATTTGTGATTATTTGGAAAAGTATAGTTTGAATAGAAAAGTCAGCATGGCTTTGTGAGGGACAGATCATGCCCCACAAACCTTATTGAATTCTTTGAGGATGTGACAAAACACATTGCTGAAGATAGAGCAGTGGATCACCTCCCTTTCTGCAGCTGCGATACTATCCCTGTTTAGCAACACCACTCCCCCATCTCTTACACCAACCTTCCTTTTCCTTTTAAAACATCTGAATCCCAGAAAGTCCAGCGACCATTTGTGACCCTGTGATATTCAAGTCTCCATTACTGGTCACAACAACATAGCTCCAAGTACTGATCCATGCTCTAAGTTCATCCCCCTCATTCCTGAGATGTCTTGCTTTGAAAAAGACACACTTCAATCCATTATAATGACTGCAACTTTGCACTGTCAACTGTCTGTCCTTCCCATAGACTCTGCACATGCCGTTTCTGCCTGTTCCCTCTCTATCCCAACCTCTGATGCACAGATCCAGTTCCCATCCCCTTGCCAAATAAGTTTAAACCCTCCTGAACAGCTCTAGCAAACCTCCCAAACAGGATATTGGTTCCCTTCCTGTTCAGGTGCAACCTGTCTTACTTGTATAGGTCCCACTTCCTCAGGAGGTATCCCAGTGATCCACATATCTGAAGTCTTCCCTCCTACACCAACTCTGCAGCCACGTATTTAGATGCACTTGTTCTCAGTTCCTCGCCTCACTAGCCCAAGGCACCGGTAGCAGACCTGAGATTTTTACACTGTTCATGCTGCCTTTTAGCTTTCAACCAAACTCCCTACGTTCTCTTTTCATCCCTTTTCCTAGTTACATCATTGGTTCTGATGTGTAGCACAACTTCTGGCTACTCTCCCTTCCCCTTAAGAATCCTGTAGACTTAATCAGAGATATCCCTGATCCCAGTACCTGGAAGGCAACAAACCACCCGGGAGATTCATTCGTGACCACAGAATCTCCCGTCTGCTCCTCTCACCATTGAATGTCTGATCACTATTTCTCTTCTATTCAAGGCTTTCTCCAAACTAAACACAGAGGAGATATATCCATTAAGACCTCGACGATTACCTGCAGTTCCACACATGTATATGTTCACTTTTGTCTTTGAGGGGTCCTATTCTCTTTCTAGTTATTGCTTCTTCTTTAATATACTTAAAGAACCTCTTTGGAATCACCCTAATCTTCTCAGCCACAGCTATTTCGTACCCCCTTTTCACCCTCCTGATTTCCTTCATCAGTAAACCTCTGTATTCGCTGTATACCTCCAGGGATTCCCATCTCCCAGCTGTCTATAACTGAGCCATTCCTCCTCCTTTTTTCTGGTCAAAGCGTCAATATCTCTTATCATCCTTGGTTCCCTATTCCTGCCAACCTTGCCCTCACAGGAACATATAGAGAAGGTTGTAGTTTTTGGAGGACAGTAATGTCAGCTCCAGGATCTCTCTGGAAGAGAATGTCCTAGGTCCAACAATCTTCAGCTGCTTCATCAATGAAATTCCCTCTATCATAAATTCAGAAGTGGAGATGTTTGCTGATGATTGCACAATGTTCAGCACCATTCATACTGAAGCAGTCCATGTTCAACTGCAATGAGATCTGTTCAAAATCCCAGGTTGGGCTTATAAATGTCAAGTAACCTTCTCCCCACACAATACCAAGCAACCACTGTCTCCAATAAGAGATGGTCTGACCACTCCCTTTGACAGTCAATGGTGTTACCATGAAAGAATCCCTCACTATCACTATCCTGTGTGTTAACTTTGACCAGAAAATCAAGTGGACTCGTCACACAAATACAGTGGCTACAAGAGCAGGTTAGAGGTGAGGAATACTGTGATAAATAACTTATCTCCTGACTTCCCAAATCCAGTTCATTACCTACCAGGCACAAGTCCCGAGTGTGATGGAATTCTCCCCACTTGCCTGGATGGATACACCTCCAACAACACTCAACAAGCTTACCACCATCTAGAACACAGCAGCTTGTTTGATTGGCATCATATCAACAAGAATCCACTCCCTCCACCAGCGACACTCAGTAGTAGCAGTGTGTACTATCTACAAGATGTACTACAGTTAACCTTGGACAGCTGCCACCAAAGCCATGTCCACTTCTATCTAGAAGGACACAGGCAGCAGATTACTTGCAATTTTTACCCCCAGCCCCCATGCCATTCTGACTTGGAAGTATATAGTCATTACTTCAGTGACACTGGGGTAAAATACTGGAACTCCTTCTCTGAGGGCATTGTGGGTTTTTCTACAGCAATGGACTACAACGATTCCAGAAGGTAGTTTGCTATCACCTTCTCAAGGACACGAGGGATTCACAATAAATGCTGGCCAGCCAGCCATGGCCACAGCCCATGAATAGATAAATAATTAACAAGTTTTGCTGATGAGGCAGTTGAGCCAAAATTCAGCTGCTGGAAATGGTTGAGCTGTGTGTGGAGGTGAGTCAGGTAGTAGCAATTTGAATTATTAAAGTGAAGTTCTAAGGCCCAATCATGGACTGGGCCTACACATTATGGTGGCCTTTATTTCAAATGGAAGAGAGTTAAACTACGCTAGTCAGACTATACCTGGAATTCTGTGAACAGTTTTAAGTCCCTTATTTAAGGAAAGATATGCTGATATTGAAGGCAGTCCAGAGAAAATTCACTGGGCTAATGCAAGAAATGGAGGGACTGTTTTATGAGTAGTGGTTGAGTAGGTTGGGCTTGTACTTGTTAGAGTTTAGAAGGAGGAGAACATACAAGATTTTTAGAGGACTTGACAGGCTGGATACCGAATGGTTGTTATCATTGTGGAAAAATCTAGGACCAAAGGGCATAATGTCAGAATAAGTAGCCTGACATTTAAGGCAGAGATGAGGAGGAATTTCTTCTCTCAAATGGATGTGAATCTGTGGAATTCTTTACTATGAAAGTTTGTTGAGGCTGGGTTGTTATGACAAATGTTCGAGGTTGAGATAGGTATTAAAGGATTACAGGAAAAGGCATTAAAGGGAAGATAGATCAGCCATGGTCTCAGTCTGCTGCAGCAGACTCAATGGGCTGAGTGGCCTACTTCTGTTCCCATGCCTTAAAGACATATTATCTGTGCGCTTGGTGTACGCTGTCATTTACGGATTCATGGCCAATGGACATTTTGTTTTCAATGTCATGAAGACTCTTGATGCCCATCTCTGACAGACAACAGCATACAGAAGAGCTTCAATTATCTTGCATTCGATTAGTCGAACATCAGATCATCCGAACAAGATCACAATGTCCTGATGCATGGCTAACTATGTTAACCGGCATCGATTATTCAGTATTCGATTAACCAAATGAAATACTCTCTGCCTGTATCCTTTAGATAATCAAATTTCCTCTGTATACATAAACAAGGATATAGCAGAGAAACTCAGATACATTAAACTCCATAAATTAATTTATTCAGTACTTAAATGATAATACACACTTTTAACTAATTGAGATATCTCAATCACTGTCTTTCAATACCCTGGGTTATGTAACTAAACCTAAATATTTTTACCTGGGAGAGTTGCATTTGGCCAGGCTGGAAATATTCTCGATATCTGCACTACACCTCCTGACATAGGGTACCTCACTGCAGACTTAATCTTTGAAGGCCTGCTGAAAAATTAAGGGTTTTCCCAGGCTGCTTTATACATAGATCTCTGGACCAAATAAATGCCTTACTCGCAATTGTCCATGCACATTTCCAATCCATGTGCAATTTCAATGATTTGTCCTTATTTGGTGGAGACAGAGGTTACTGATTTCCTGCAATCTTAGCTCTTAGCAGACCTGAATGACTCAGCCTAATTCCAATCACATAACAGCCCATTGGAAAACCTCTTATCAGTTCTTGCTTTCCTCAGCCTTATCCAAGGGACTGGACAGTGATAACAGAGTAAAGCTAAATCTCATTTCTCGAAAGATTGAGAACATGATGGCAGGATTGTCAAAAGAAACAATGGAAACATAAGGGAAAAGATTTTGCATGCGCTGAGTGGTTTTAACCTGGAATGCAATGTTGGAATGTGTGAAGGATGCAGGTTCAATTGAGCTTTTAGGAAGGGAATTGAATTATTACCTGAAGAGTTCCTGGGGGAAGGGGCAGGGGAGTGGGAATAGCAGAGTTTCCCCTTTGGTCAAATCGCTTCCTTCTGTACTACAACATTCTTATCATTCCAGGACTCAAAAAACAATACGAAGCATTAGACTACTTTCAAAATTGAAGTCAGTGGTTTGAATTTGGAGTGAGAGAGACTGTGGAGAGATCCAATTCTGAGATTTCTGAGTCCACTGGTTTCTGACATTTGAGTGTTGGTTTAGGATGCAGGCTGCATGAATGGCACAAGCCCACAGCCTGCACCCTTGAGCTGGCCAGTTCCTTTGCACAGATTGGCATGTCCTTGTCATCTTTGGGGGCTCATGACCAAAGTTATTTATGCTTAGGCAGGCAGTGATTTGCAAGCATTTGTCAGGATCTTTACTAAGGAGGTTTAGAAGCAGCAATTTAGATATAATTAGACAAAGTAGTGTATGTAACCAGTCACAATTGCCAATGGCTCACAGAGACCAAAAGACAAAACAGGTGGTTAGTGCAGAGTGCATTAAATCTCATTAAAGTTGTGAAGATAGTCCTGCTCTCCAACTGAAGTGTTAGGAAGATCTTGTTTATGTCGTGGTTATAACAAGATCAGTCAGCTGAGCCTAATGAGTTTTCTGATTGGGGCTGTTATTCTGATCCAAATCAGGGAGCCATGGCTAGCACACAAAAGGGTAGGAGTCAGAGATACTGGCACTCCAACAGCTGACTCTGGGAATATGTCAAGCATTGGCGATAGCCAGCTCCTACTCCCCATCTTTAAGAGGATTCCCAGAGTTCATATTTTTATTTCTGATTCATTGTGTTTCACGGTCAACTGTTTCTTCCTCTCCGTCTGGGTCTTCTCTTATTGAGTAGATATTGGCTTTGTATGATGGAGCTGATGGATGACACCCTCACTGATATTTCTCCCCATGTTAATGAATCACACGTAAATAAAGAAAATCATACCTACTATGACCCAAGTTAAACCAAGACCCAAAGTCATGATCTAGCCCTAGCTATTGCTCTCTTTTACTTTTTAGATTTTTGAAACATGAGTCATCGAGGCTTGTGAGGAGCTGATAAGAAAGAGGAATTGAGGCCTGAAGCTGATCATGCATGAATTTATAGAATTTTGGGTTAGACTTGAGGGGCTGAATGGCCTGCTCCTATTTCTTTTATATTTTTCATATCACCTTTCTTAATGTCATCTCTCTCTGGCCCTTGAAATGCCAGTCTATTTATCTTTATTTATCAGTTGTTATTTATCTTTGTCTTCATGCCTGTTTGCCTCAGGGGACAGGCGGCTTTCACTGCTATTATGGCGTTAAATATTGCTGCCATTGATTTAACATGTTTGATACATTGTACAATTTCACCACGGAGCCATTTGGTAGTATGTGAAGGAGGAAAGTTTGGAGCTAGCTTTCAAAAAAGATTTAGTGTTACAAGTGAGATACTGAGAACAGCAATGTGTACTCGGGGATACATAACAGATGCTGACTGAAAATATTGTTCAATTCTTTGTTATGAGCCTGTCTTACTCCGACTCGACCTGAACACCAGAACATTCCAAAGCTTTGATCTTACATTGAATAAATTATTTACAATTGGTGATCTTTATACCGTGTAAAATTGCTGCATTCAGAGTGTTGTACATTCCCTGTGTCTTTATCTGTTTGTCCTCCGGCTCTTGACTCCACAGTCAAGGCTACTTATAAATGGATCTTTATTGCAATTATCCCACATCCCCAGTGAACCAGATTGTGGTAATGAAAGCGACTTCTCCAGAACCTTCTGTCACTGCGATTAGTTCCTTCTCCTCTGAGAACAGCCTCACTGTAGAGTCTGGCTAATGATCTCAAATTTTCTCCCCCCACCCCCAACTCCCACCTCAAAGCTTTTGGATCCTAGTCTCAGATCACCCTGCAAATCAAACGCCATGGGAATGCTTTGCTTAGTAATTACTAGACACTCAACAGCCTGGTGATTTATGAATCCTTGTAGATGCTGGCTGGGTTGCAATTTGTGAGATGCCCCCATTCCACAGTTGCTTTCCTGCCTGTTGTTTACATCTTGTTTACAATGAGCTGAATACACATTGTATACTCACAGCCAATCAGTCTTTGTGTAACAAGGCTTCTGTCTGTCCTGAAACTCATAGCATTGGGCTGCACGGCAGTTCAGGAGAAAGAGAGGTCTGCATTCATACAGAAACTAAACGCAATCCTCAAAGTTTGGCACATGCTTTACGTCCAATTAATTGTTCCAGTACAGTCAATTTGCACACTGCTGTGTTCCACAAAAAAAATGAATAAATAGTTATTCAATGTTTCAGAGATGTTTAACACAGGGAAAATGTTGACTAGAATGGGAGGAATTTCTCATTCAGCCTCTTCAAATAAAGCCATGCAGGCCATCTATTGCAGGCTCATTGAATAGCATGCTCACCACTCAGGTCAGGCTCTACTGTAAGGATTTTCATCCTTCAGTAACTCTGAGGCTGACCCTCCAGTGTTGTATTGCAGGGGCACTGCACTAAGGAAGGTATGACATCACGAAGGCACTGCAGCAAGGGAGATGAAACACTGAAGAGGAGGGGGCAGGTCACAGAGTAGGCACTGCACTGAGGGAAGGGTTGATCCCAGGGAGATTCTGTTGCTCAGATGGGAATTGCTCTAGGCAATTAGGAATGGGCAATAAATGGTCAGTGATGCTCTAATCATTATTGAATAAAAAAAAGTCTCCAGCCTTTTCCCCTAACCCTACACATTATTTACACAAAAACAATTGCATACTCTTGAATGCCTCTATTAAACCTGCCTTCCACAACAGTCCCAGGCAGTGCAGTCCATAGCCGAGCTACTATGTGATAAAGATTTCAGTCAACTCCTATTTGCTTATTTTGTGAAACACTTTAAAATGACGTCTTTTGGTTCTCAGTCTGCTTGAGTGGGAACAGTTACTCCTTATTGATTCTCTCCAGATCCCTCATGATTTTGAAGACTTCTATCTTAGTCTCTTAACTTTCTCCTTTTTGAGGAAAACAATCTCAACTTCTCCAATCCTTCCAGAACTAAGTGTTGTATCATGAGATCCATTCTCAAAAACTCCTTTGGTTCTCTCTTTAAAGTATTCATATCTTACTTAAGACAGGTGCTTAGAACTGGATGTTGTACTCCTGCTGTGGGTGGCATGGTGGCACAGTGGTTAGCACTGCTGTCTCACAGCGCCTGAGACCCGGGTTCAATTCCCGACTCAGGCGACTAACCGTGTGGAGTTTGCACGTTCTCCCCGTGTCTGCGTGGGTTTCCTCCGGGTGCTCTGCTTTCCTCCCACAGTCCAAAGATGTGCGGGTTAGGTGAATTGGCCATACTAAATTGCCCGTAGTGTTAGGTAAGGGGTAAATGTAGGGGTATGGGTGGGTTGCGCTTCGGCGGTCAGTGTGGACTTGTTAGGCCGAAGGGCCTGTTTCCACACTGTAAGTAATCTAATCTAATGCTGACATCTGAATAGTATCTTAAGTTCTTCAGAAACTTCATGCTCTTGTACGCAATTAACGAGTTTCTGAAATAGAGATTATTTTGTTTATTCACTTGAGTGGTGGGCATTGCAGGTGAAGCCAGCATTCATTGCCTATCCCTAGTTGCCCTTCAGAAGGTGATGGGGAGTGTCTTCTTGAACTGCCTTAGTCCATGTGCTATAAGGTAGACCAACAATGCCCTTTAGGGAAGGGGTTCTAGGATTTTGAACCAGCAATAGTGAACAGTGATATATTTCCATGTCACAACTGTGAGTGGTTTGGAGGGGAACTTGAAGATGATGGCATTCCCATATCTTCTGCCTTTGGCCTTGTAGATAGCAGTGATTGTGGGTTTGAAAGGTGCTATCAGAGGATCTTTGAATTTCCACTGTGCACCTCGTAGATAACGCACACTGCTGCTACTGAGCGTTAGTGGTGAAGGGAGTAGACGTGGTCCCAAATCAAGCATGTTGCTTTGCCCTGGATGGTATCAGGCTACTTGTGTGTATTGAAGCTGAACTCATCCTGGCAAGTGGGGAGTAGTCTATCACACTCCTGACTTATGCCATGTAGATGGACAGGCTTTGCGGACTCAGGAGGTGAGTTACTTACTGCAGTATTCCTCACCTCTGACCTGCTCTTGTAGACACTGTAATTATATGGTGAGTCCATTTGAGTTTCTGGCCAATGATAACTCTCAGGATGTTGATAATGGGGGATTCAATGATGGTAACACTGAATGCAAAGGAGTTGTGGTTAGATTGTCTCTTATTTGGGATGCCCATAGCCTGGCAATTGTGTGGCATGAATGTTATTTGCCTTTGTCAGCAGAAGCCTTGGGTGGCACAGTGGTTAGCACTGCTTCTTCACAGCGCCAGAAACCCAGGTTCAATTCCCGCCTCAGGCGACTGTCTGTGTGGAGTTTGCACACATTCTCCCAGTGTCTGCATGGGTTTCCTCCCACAGTCCAAAAGTGTACAGGTTAGGTGAATTGGCCACGCTAAATTGCCCGAAGCGTTAGGTGAAAGGGTAAATGTCGGGGAATGGATCTGGGTGGGTTGCTCTTTGGAGGGTCGGTGTGGACTTGTTGGGCCGAAGGGCCTGTTTCCACACTGCAAGTAATCTAATATATAAAAAAATTCTCCAGATCTTGTTGCATTTGAACATGGACTACTTTAGTATCCGAAGAGTCAGGAATGGTGGACATTGTGCATTCATCGCGAACGTTCCCACTTTATGATGGAGGGACAGTCATTGATGAAGCAGCTGGAGATGGTTGGGCCGAGCACACGATCCTGACGAACTCCTGTAGAGATGTTCTGGAGCTGAGATGATTGACCTCCAACAATCACAACTATCTTCCAATATATCTGGTATGACTCCAATCTCGGTTTACTGATACCCATCGATTCCAGTTTTGCTGGGGCTGCTTGATGCCACACTCTGTTGAATATAGCTTTGATGTCTAGGGCTGTCTCTCACCTCTGGAATTCAACTCTTTTTTTTTGTCAGTGATTGAACCAAGGCTGTAATAAGGTGAGCAGCTGAGTGGGCCCCTGATGGAACCCAAACTTGGCGTCACTGAGCAGTATATTGCTGAACAGGTGCTGCTTGATAGTACTGTAGATGACACCTTCTATCACTTTGCTGATGGTGGAGAGTAGACAGATGGGGTGGTAAGCAGCTGGATTGGACTTGTCCTGTTTGCTTTTTTTATGTACAATTGTCTGGGCAACTTTTCACATTATTAGGTACATATCAGTGTTGTAAGTGTACTGGTACAACTTGGTTAGGGGAGCCCCAAGATCTGGAATATAAGTCTTCAGTACTACTGCTGGAATATTGTCAGAGCCCTTAACCTTTGCAATATCCAATGTCCCCAAATGTCTCCTGATATGGCATGGAGCAAATCAAATTGATTTGAATGCTAGTATCTGTGATGCTGAGGACCATTGGAGGAGGCTAAGATTGATCATCCATTCAGCACTTCTGACTAAACAATGCTATGAAAGCTTCAGCCTTATCTTTTGTACTGATGTGCATCATTGGGGATGGGGAAATTTGTGAAACCTCCTCCTCCAGTGAGCTGTTTAATTGTCCACTACCATTCTTGGCTGGATATGGAAGGACTGCAGAGCTTCGATCTGATCCATTGGTTGTGGGATCACTTAGCTCCATCACTTGCTGCTTCTGTTTGGCATATTTAGTGCTTTCACCAGGTTGACACCTCATCTTCAGGTATGCCTCGTGCTGCTCCGGCATGCGTTCTGCACTCTCCATTGAACCAGGGGTTGATTCCCCTGGCTTGATGACAATGGTTGAGTGGGGGAAATGCCAGGTCACAAGGTTACAGATTGCGCTGGAGTGCAATTCTGCTGCTGCTAATGGCCACAGCACTTCATGGATTCTCAATCTTGAGCTGTTAGATCTGTTCAAAGTCTGTCCCATTTAGCATGGGTAAGTGCCACACAACACGATTGAGAATAACCTTTGTGTGAAAGTGGGACTTTATCTCCAAAACGACTGTCCAGTGGTTGTTCTTCCTGATACTGGCAGATTAGTAAGGATAAGATAAAGTATATTTTTCCCTCTTGTTGGTTCCCTCATTATCTGCTGCAGACCCACTCTCACAGCTATGTCCTTCGGTAGCCCTGTTGCCAAGCCACTCTTGGTGGTAGACACTGAAATCCCTCCCCCAGAGTACATTTTGTGCCCCTGCCATTCTCTGGACTTCCTTTCAGTGTTGTTTAACCCGGAGGAGTACCGATTCATCAGCAGAGGGAGGATGGTATATGGTAATCAGCAGGAGGTTTCCTTGCCCATGTTTAACCTGAGGCTACAAGACATCATGGGAGTTCTCAACATTGACTCCAGATTCCAGGGCAACTCTCTCGATTGTATGCCACTGTGCTGCCACCTCTGCTAGGTCTGCCCTGCCCGTGGGTGGTGGTGTCTGGGACATAGTCATAAACACAGAATCATACCTTATGGACAAGTTCAGGCTGTTGCTTGACTAGTCTGAGAGACAGCTCTCTCACTTTTGGCACTAGCGCCAGATGTTAGTAAGGAGGACCTTGCAGGGGCAGCATGGCTGTTTCTGCTATTGCCTTTTCTGGTGCCTAGCTCAATGCCGGATGATCCATCTGGTTTCATCTACTTGAGACTTTCTAGCAATTCTAGCTACAACTGAATGGCTTTCTCGGCCATTTCAGAGGGCAACTGAGAATTAACCACATTTCGGAAGTCATGTGTAGCCCAGACAAGGTGAGGATAGTTGATTTCCTTCCCGGAAGGACATCAGTGAATCAGAGCTTTTTTCTGACAAATCAACAATGGTTTCATGGTCACCAGTATATGCTTAATACAGGTTTTTTTTATATTGAATTCAAATGCAGTCATCACCTCCCCTGATTAACCTGTTACACAATCTAGATTATTTTGCTTATTCACTCATGTGTTGTGGGAATTGTGGGGCGTGGTGTCATTCATGAAGCAGCTGAAGATGGTTGGGCCAAGGACATTAGCCTAAGGAACTCCTGCAGAGAAGTCCTGGAACGAGATGACTAACCTTCAACAAGCATAACAGCAACCCTTTGAATCAAGTATAATCCAAACCTACAGAGAAACTTCCCCGCATCCCATTGACTCCAGCTTGTCCAAAGCTCCTTGATACCACACAGTTGAATGCAGACTTGATGCCAAGGGTTGTCACTCTGACCTCACCTCTGAAACTCAGTTCTTTTGTCCATGTTTGAAATAAAGCTGCGATGAGATCAGGAGCTGAGTGATCCTGGTGGATTCCAGGTTGGGTGTCACTGAGCAGGTTATTGATGAGCACTGCTGCCTGATAGCACTTTTGATGACACCTTCCATTACTTCACTGATGCCCAAGAGTAGACTGAAGGATAGATTTGTCCAGCCTTGTCTGCAGACAATACCTGGGCAATTTTTTCACATTATTGGGTAGATGTTAGATTAGATTATCTACAGTGTGGAAACAGGCCCTTCAGCCCAACAAGTCCACACCAACCCTCTGAAGAGCAACCCACCCAGACCCATTCCCCTACATTTACCCTTTCACCTAACACTACGGGCAATTTAGCATGGCCAATTCATCTAACCTGCACATTTTTGGACTGTGGGAGGAAACCAGAGCACCTGGAGCAAACCCATGCAGACACGGGGAGAACGTGCAAACTCCACACAGACAGTCGTCCAAGGTGGGAATTGAACCTGGGTTTCTGGCACTGTGAAGAAGCAATGCTACACCTCCGTTGACTGTCTGTGTGGAGTTTGCACATTCTTCCAGTGTCTGCATGGGTTTCCTCCAGGTGGTCCGGTTTCCTGCCACAATCCAAAGATGTGCAGGTTAGGTGAATTGGTAGTGCTAAATTGCTCATAGTCTGGGGTGAATATGGGGAACGGGTCTGGGTAGATTACTCTTTGGAGGGTCGGTGTGGACCTGTTGGGCCGAAGGGCATGTTTCCACACTGTAGGGAATGTAATCTAAATTTAATCAAATGTTAGTTTTGTAACCATTTGGTATAAGCTAAAGCTGAGGCAAATTCTGGAGCACAGGTACTTTGCAGTATCCAGTGTTTCCAACCATACTTTTATACCACGTGGAGTGAATCAAATTGGCTGAAGACTGGTGTGTGAAACTGGGGACCTTTGGGAGACACCAGGATGGATCACCCACTTGCCATCCCTGGCTGAAGATTGCTGTAAAAGCTTCAGCCATACTTTTTGCGCTGATGTTACAGACTTTCCAGTCTTGGATTTCTTCTGGATACTGAGATCAAATTCCTCTGCCTTGGCTTAATTTTCAATTGCTTTGTGAGACTAGCAATCTCACTGCTCTACCAGGAATGTACTCTGATGTAATAATTTCAGTTTTTTTTTTAGTTTCCATCTGATACAACACCATGCAATACAACAATGCCTTGTATAGCTTGTCAATTTGGTCAATCCGAGAGACGACATTAGAGAGAGTGGCTTAAAAAAAAAGGGGTTTTTTTAGTGGGCAGGAGAAAGCTATTTATTAAACAACTGGGATAAAACCTCAGGAGAATCGCATTGCAAGTTTAAAAAAAAGATTTTCGCATGGAGACAGCAAATGAAGGAAGGAGGACACATCACAGCTGATGTAACTTGGACATTCAAAACCAAAACTGAAACAAACCTAAGGAAATACTTAAGGAACTAATTAGCCATATAGTCGTTAATGATACATAATAGGTATATCTATTGGAGAGAGTCAATTGATTGAGACTGATTCAATATAGAATGAAAGTTAACACTCTGTAAAACAAAAGGCAGCTTAATATTGGTGGTTTGTCAGACATCAGAATCTCAGCAAAATGTCAGAGGACTGATTTCTAAATCAGTAATTTTAGGAGTTTTCAGCATGGATTTTAAAAGAGGTGATATATAACCACCTTATGGAACTGTATGAAGTATTAAAGGATAGGCAAGGATAACACATCAGAAATTCACAGGCTTTCCATAAGATACAGTAAAGCATGGTCAGGTGGATTTTTATCTGCCAAATGGTGGGGTACGCTTCAGTACGTGAGGGAGTGAAAGAAAACCTTGAGGCATCTTGAGGCAGCCCCCAGGTTGAGAACAGGTTCTGTTCTGGAGTCCTTTCACAATTCAATTTGTTTGTAAATCAGAACACAATGCAGGACAATGGGAAACACCCATTCACAACTACAGCAAAGTTCCATGTCATAGAATCCCTACAGTATGGAAACAGGTCATTTGGCCCAAAAGTCCATACTGACCCTCTGAAAACTAACCCACCTAGCCCCATTCTTCTACTACTCTCCATTTATCCCAACTAATGCACCTAACCTGAACACGAAGGGCAACTTAGCATAGCCAAACTCACCTAACCTGCACATTTTTGGATTGTGGAAGGAAACCAGAGCACCTGGAGGAAGCCCATGCAGACACGGGGAGAATGTACAAACTCCACACACAGTCACCTGAGGCTGGAATCGAACCTGGGTCCACCTATGTCAGGTTTTATATTTTAAAGCCATGTATGGAATTGTGGTCATAAATGGGAGTGTTCATAAGTTGGACATTTTTAAGTCAGATTCCTCTTGCAATAGGAAAAGCTTTTAAAATATGTGAGCATATTAATACAATTTAATGCAGCAATCTGACTTTAACAGCTAGTGAACAGGCTTCCTGCGATGTAGGTAGCTCATCAGTGTGCAGAGCAGAGCAAAGAGTCAAAGTATTGAAACTGATGTGAGGGAGGGGGTTTAAATAGGAAAACTCATTTGCTACTGCCATGTTTATGAGAATAGCTTGTATTCAAATGCTTGTCTTTGAGAGAGCTGTTCTTGATTTACAGCGTAATAGAAACTTAATGGAAATGATTTCATCTATCTTGCACCTTACTCACACGGATCAGCACTTCCACAGCGTATGCAGTGTTATCTTAAACCTTTACTGAGAAACACCAGGAGAACTGGAATTGACACCAAGAGCAGCTCCCAACTGTCTTCTCCACAACTGCATGGTGCTTGCCAAAGCAGAACAGTCCCTTTCAAAAAAAGTAGTCAAGTTCTCAAGTCAGGAACTACAACAGAGGATTTGTGCTCAATCAGATATGCTTGAGTACTAATGCTTCAAGGTTTGTATGGAAGGCTCTTGCTGACTTCTGCAGCCTCTTGAAATGAGACCCGCTGCCAGATCAATCTGCTGGGATGTGCATTACCAGCAGTCGGTAAGTTGATTGTTGCCTGCTCTACTCTAGATCACTGTCTCTGAAGTTCTTTGATCCTTCTCCTCCTGAAGGAAGCAAAAACAGAGTCAGACTTGTACAACATGGAAACAGATCCTTTGATGCAACTTGTCCATGCCAACCAGATATTAATCTCATCCCATAAAGTATTGCTGTGGCAAGGAGTAAGAGTGCAAGAAATCAGTTGTGTGGAGAGGTGTAATGACCACATACATGGAGGGTGAGTGTAAGGCCCAAGTGTGAAAAGGCAATAGGATGAACATGCATGCTGGCTGGAAAGATATCGATGTAAGATGCCTGGAGAGTGAGGAATGAGTATAGGCACAAGTCTTCTTCTTGGCTGTGGGGCAAACCATTGCAAAAATAAGCACGTACAGTTTGACACCTGAAATCACTATTGTTTTTCTTTCCTGCCTTTCTGAAGTGGTGAAACCTGAAATCTGACTTTACAAGGATGTTGCCAGGATTGGAGAGTTTGAGTTACAGAATAGGCTGGGGCTATTTTCCCTGGAGTGTCGGAGCTGAAGGGTGACCTTATAGAGGCTAATAAAATCATGAGGGGCATGGAGAAGGTGAATAGCCAAGGTCTTTTCCCCAGGGTAGGGATGTGCAAAACTTGAGGGCATGGATTTAAAGTGAGAGATGAAAGATTTAAAAAAGGGACCCAAGGGACAATATTTTCACAGAAGTGTTGCGTGGATGGGATAAGTTGCCAGAGGAAGTGGAGGATGCTGGTACAACTACAACATTTAAAAAGACATCTGGATAGGTATATGAATAGGAAAGACTTAGAAGGATATGGGCCAAGTGCTGGCAAATGGGACTAGATTAATTTAGGATGGACGAGTTGGACTGAAGGGTCTGCTTTCGTGCTGTGCATCTGACTCCTCAAATATCTTGGGATAATTGTATCTGGTAAGAGAGACACCCCTTGGCTGATAATGTCTTCATCATCAGTTTTGATTTACTGGATAGGCTAGCTTTTATCTTCCTTCCATGGGAAACAATACCACTCTTCAATCCCCTCAGATAGGAAACTGACTGGCAGTGAGGAAACAGTAGGAAGAAATGGGTCCTTTTCAAATTGGCGGGCGGTGACTAATTGGGGTGCCACAGGGATTGGTGCAAGGACCCAGCTTTACACACGATAGCTTCATGATTCAGATGAGGGACCAAAATGTCAGATCTCAAAGCTTGTGGATGATACCAGGTTGGGTGGGAGGGTGAATGGTGACAAGGATGAAGTGATCCTTCAGCATGATCTGGATAGGTTGGGCAAGTGGGCAAATCAATAGCAGGTGCAGCATAATTTGGATAAATGCGAAGTTATTTATTTTGGAAGCAAAAACAAGGTGGTAGATGACCACTTAAATGGCTATAAATTGGGAGAGGGGAGTGTGCAGCAGGACCTGGGTGTCCTTGTGCACTAGTTGCTGAAGACAGGCATGCAGGTACAGCAGGCGGTAAAGAAGACAAATGGTATGTTGGCCTTCATTGTGAGAGGTTTTGAGTGCAGGAGCAGGGGGTGCGTTCTTCAGGTATACAGGGCCTTGGTGAGGCCACGCCTATATTGTGATGCACAGTTTTGGTGTCCTTTTCTGAGGAACGATACTCTTGCTCGCCCTTGAGAGTGAAGGTTTACCAGGCTGATTCTGGGGATGGCAGGACTGACGTAGGAGGAGAGATTGAGTTCAGACTAAAATGGGGCAGAGTGAGGGGAATCTCAGAGACGTATAAAGTTCTGAGTTGGTAAAGTGTGGCACGGGAAAAAGCACAACAGGTCAGGTAGCAGAGGAGCAAGAGAATCAAATATTTCAGGCAGGATGCTTCTGCTGGCCTGAGGAAGGGTCTCGCCTAAAACATCAACACTCTTGCTCCTCGGAAAAGGTCTGACCTGCTGTGCTATTTACAGCACCACACTTTATCAACTGACTGTTCAGCATCTGAAGTCCTCACTTTCTCCTATTTATAAAATTCTAACAGAACTAGACAGGATCGATGCAGGGAGAATGTTCCTGATGGTGGGTGTGTCCAGAACCAGGAGTCAGAGTCTAAGGATTCAGGGTGGACAATTTAGGATGATGATGAGGAGATCTTCCTTCACCCAAAGAGTGGTGAGCCTGTTGAATTAGTTACCACAGGAGGTAGTGGATGTCAAAACATTGAAGGTATTCAAGAGGCGGCTAGGTATAGCACTTGGCACAAAGGGGAGCAAAGGTCATGGGAGAAAGCAGGATTTGGCCATTGAGTTAGGTGATCATTCAACGGGCGGCACGGTGACGCAGTTATTAACACTGCTGCCTCAGCGCCAGAGACCTGGGTTCAATTCCCGCCTCAGGCGACTCTCTGTGTGGAGTTTGCACATTCTCCCCGTGTCTGCGTGGGTTTCCTCCGGTTTCCTCCCACAGTCCAAAAACGTGCAGGTTAGGTGAATTGGCCTTGCTAAATTGCCCATATAGTGTTAGGTGAAGGGGTAAATGTGGAAGAATGAGTTTGTGTGGTTTGCGGGTCGGTGTGGCCTTGTTGGGCTGAAGGGCCTGTTTCCACGCCTGTAAGTAATCTAATCTAATCAGCCACAATCACGATGAATCACAATGCAGACTCTCCTTCCTACCAGAAGGATGTTGTGAAACTTGAAAGGGTTCAGAAGAGATTGACAAGGATGTTGTCAGAGTTGGAGGGCTTGAGCTACAGGGAGAGGCTGAATAGGCCGGGGCTGTTTTCCCTGGAGTGTTGTAAGGTTACCCCTCAGCCTCCAGAGGTTGAGGAAATCACAAGGGGCATGGATAAGGTGAATAGCCAAGATCTTTTTCCTGGGGTGGGGCGAGTCCAGATCTAGAGGGCATAGGTTCAGGGTGAGAGGGGAAAGATATAAAAGAGACCTAAGGGGCAACATTTTCACACAGAGGCTGGTGCATGTATGGAATGAGCAGCCAAAGGAAAAGGCATCTGGATGGGTATATGTATATGAAGGGTTGAGAGGAATATGGGCCAAATGCTGGCAAATGGGACTAGATTAGATTAGGATATTGGATCAGCATGGACGAGTTGGACCGAAGGGTCTGTTTCCATGCTGTACACCTCTATAACTGTGACTGAATGGCCTCTTCCTATTTTCAGTGTTTCTATCCTGCAGTAGGGTCTGTCGGTCTCTTGAGAGTCAGCCTCCCCAGGTCTCCTCTGTTCCTGGGATTGTCCTCCCTTCTGGAATCTGGGTTCAATTTAGCCATTCTATCCCAGCTCCAGTACCTTTCACTGGAAATGAACTGAAGTTTCAGAGATTTGTTGTGACATTCCGACCATCTTTGTTTACTTGGAAAAGCTGAAGGGAGAACATTAAGGGAAACAAAATTAGACTAACGTGTGCAAATTCCTTCAATCAAGCTATTGAGAATTCAGTATGGAGTTCAGAAGACTGTAAAATGCCCAAGTAGAAAATGAGGTGCTGTTCTTCCAGCTCATGTTGAGCTTCATTGGAACACTGGTGCAGGCCCAGAGTAGAAAGATTAGCATGAGAACAAAACGGTTTATTAAAATGACAAATGACTGGCACGTTGGGTTGTTCTCACAGATAGAGCAGAAACGTTCTGTAAATTGTTCATCCAATCAGTGTAAGATTGGAACAAGGATTGTTCCACATAATCCATGCAGAGACAGGAATGACTGGGGCCTACATGGGTAGCTATAGCCACTCATTTTACTTGGAGGAAGGAAACAAATTAAAAGGGAAAATTGTTCAAAAGAAGCTCCATCTGGAGGGTGGGGTGTGGATGGGGATGGTTCATGTCCCTTTTCCAGGAAGCAGCAGGGGGCCCTCAGATCATCCTGATAGCAGATGGCAGCACAGATCTCTCAAAAGGCATCAAGATCTTTAAACCAGCTGATGGCACTCTGACCTGCCACACACGAGTCTCAGAGGTCTCCATTTTGCTCTCTGCAAATTTTGTTACAAGGCAGCAATTATGCCAATAATCAGTTGGGTAGTCAGCTAATCAACTGTTTTTATGATACAATTTTTATCTCAGCAAGCACTTAAAAAAATGAGAAAGGGTAAATATAAAATATCATGGACGTAAGTGTTAAAAACTTGGACTGCATTTGTAAAAATGAAATACCATGATTATTTGTTATGAACATTCAGCTATCTGACTCAATTGAAACCCAACACATTCTAGGAAATATTACAATCTAATATGCACACAGTTCAGGATTTTTGTGATCCCAGGGACGAATTGGTTACCGAATTAATAGTTGGGTAGGGGACAGAAAGGGAAGTGAACAGTGTCCTAACCTGAACTGGCATCCATCTACACAGTTTAAAGCATTTTCAATTTCAAAAATAGACAGGGCAAAATGGAAAACGGGGACAGAACATAACGGGAGGGAAATTACAAATTAAAGAGATTGAATTACTGTACAGGGCTTTTGCTTTATTGTCTGACCTTGTTTTTAAAAAAAAATCAAATAAAACTATTCCACAGCTGTTCTACATTCTTGCAAAGCTGGCTTTGGAGAAAGCCGGACAGCTATGCCCCCCTACAAAAGTGAGGTCAGAAGCTGAGTTTGTAATGAGCTCCTTAATGAGCTCAATCCCTCTAATTAAAATGCTAGGAAAGCTCATTTTCCTGCTTACCCCAAAAAGGGGATCAGCAGCAGAGTTGGGAGCAGATGCAGCAGATAGGTTGCTGGCATGGATTTTTTTACACCCCAGCCTTGCCCCCTCCCATTCCTTTCTGTGATGATCCTACTCCAGATCTTTCCCTTCTGAAGCTTTGCCCTGACTATTGCTCTGTAATAAGCTGCTGTATGGCTCACCGTCCTTTTATAGGAGAGATTGGAGGGGAAAAACATCTGGGTAGGTTCTGGATTAAGACTCCATTCGGCCTCTTAAAATATAGTTGTAAGAGGAAATGCACTTTCTATACCAATGAAAAGCCAAACCATATTGTATGAGCATGTGATGTCCATATTTCATATTGTGTCACTAGTTTGCTGTCACCATTCCGTTTTTTGGAGACTAGAAAGACGGTCTAAAATGATTGAGGAAATCCACTCAGCAATCCAACAAAAACAGGCCGTTGTCTTAAAGTGTAGTATGTTGTATGATAGCAGTCAGGTACAAGTTACCTTAATAAGACAAACAAACAAACAAACGTTCTTACTAAGACGATGAGGTGACCAGATGGTCAGTCTGTCTCCTTTAACATCCAGAGATGGTCTGCTGTCCACCATCCAAGTCCTTGGGACATGAGAAAATTGGGGTGGAGCTGAATGTAATGTTCAAACATTAACCTTTTTAGAACCTTTTATGATGATCACAAAGCTCTGCGTCATGTATAAATATTCTGACTGGGTTCTGCATGCTTTCGATTGTTGATGACTGGAAGACACGGTTAATGAATGTTCATTAATTTTCGCAATTTGCAGAATTTGGTTGAGGTGATTAGTTAGAATCTTCTATCCTGAGATCCCATGGTACCTGACATCTTCAGAGATCACTGATGATCTTATTAGTGGAACATCGATTAGCTCATTGGTGGGTTTTAATTTCAAGTACAGCACAATCAAGAACAGGTTGCTGACTACACAAAGCACTAACATTTTCATCTCAAAATGTAGCACTGAATGATTGAATAGAATTATCTCCATATCAGTTTCAATGCAAGGAAAGAGGACACTGGCATTGACCTAAATTTGCAGCCTCTCATGATCTAGCTGCAACTCACCTCCCAACAGGAACACCAAACATAGGGCTCCTTCGCAGGCAACAGCATGATTGAAATCTTAGCTGCAGTATAAACTTATGAATTAGCTTGGAATGTGGATGTCTTGAAAAGAATTGTTACTAAAGATTGACAGAACTCCACCTAGCCTGACTGAAATTATTAAACTCTACAATAACTATGATAAGTAATTATGAAAATTCATTATCTATAAGCATAAGCAGATAGACATTAAAGCTTTCATTCAATTCCTCCTACTACTTACCATCTCATGTCTTTGTAGCCATTGAGCCCAACAGCCTTCTAAATTCTGGCTTTAGTTAACTCAACCAACTGCCTGAAATTCCTCAGCTGAACCACCAGGCGGAGCACTCATGGACACTGTTTTACACCTAGAAGGTTCCTTGAGGGGCGAAGAGTGAAGACATCTCCACCAATCCTCCATTTGTAAAATAAGGTGGAGACACCCGGCAAGTGGCTGGCTCCAGTGTGAAAGAGAACAACTTGGAGGGATTTTTGGCTCCCTCCGTGGAGCTACCACATGGCCACTGTTCAAATAGCGAACTTCAGTAACAATGCTGGAGAAACTCATTAGGTCTGGCAGCATCTGGCAGAACAGAGTTAATGCTTCAAGTCTGGTATGACTTATTTAGGTATGGCTCTACAGAATTTAAACATTCACAGTTTTTCCTCTCTACAGATGTTGCTGAACTTGCTGTGATTCTCCACCATTCTGTTTGCTTTAGACTTCCAGCATCTGTAGTACTTTGCTTTATACAACTGCTGTAACACAGTATTTAGTTCATTTCCTTCATAAATTTAGCACTGTGTTCAATGTGATATTGGTAGAAGTTAAAACATCAAAACCCTTACAAAGGCCCCATTGTGTGACAATTTGCTTTTTAAAAAGAAATGGTCAATTGAGGAGCAATATATGATTTATTTCTGCATTGCACTCATATCAACTTATGTTCATACCCCTTGGTAGAAGTATAATATAGCAGAGGTTGTGAAAAATAATGAGATAGCAGTTTATGTATAATAGACTATGTACACTCCAGGCCAGAATTCTCAAGACATGGTTAGCGGTATTAATCTTCCAGACTCGATTATGTATCATTTGGCGTGTTTGTCTGCAGCAGCAGCAGCAGACAAAAGTGTCATGTAAACAATCAAAGAGCACACTCTGGGTTGTGAGGCTCACTGTAAATTTTCCCTGCTACATCCGATGTACAGTTATCAACTCAACTTTCAATGTGTGACCCATAATCAATGCATTTCCATGGCACTGGTTTCAGATTAGATTAGATTACCTACAATATGGAAACAGGCCCTTTGGCCCAACAAGTCCACATTGACCCTCCAAAGAGCAACCTACCCAAATCCATTTGCCCACCCTATAATTACCCCTGCCTAATGCACCTAACACTATGGGCGATTTAGCATGGCCAATTCATCTGACCTCCACATCTCTGAATTGTGGGAGGAAACCAGAGCACCCAGAGGAAACCTACACAGACATGGGGAGAATGTGCAAACTCCACACAGACAGTCACCCGAGGCAGGAATCGAACCCAGGTCCTTGGCGCTGTGAGGCAGCAGTGCTAACCACTGAGCCACTGAAGTCAGCTTGAAGATTATTTCTTCAGTACCTTGTGGAATCATAGAATCCCTACTGTGCAGAAAGAGGTCATCCATTCCATCGAGTCTACATTGACCCCCCACAAAGAACATCCCATGCAGATCCAGCCCCTGACCCCATTCCTGTAAAACAGGAGAAAATGAGGACTGCAGATGCTGGAGATCAGTCGGAAAGTGTGGAAAGTTCATCAGGGAACTGAAGGGCTTATGCCCAAAATGTCGATTCTCCTACCCCTCAGATGCTACCTGACCGCTGTGCTTCACCACTGCCACACTTTCACCTTATTCCTGAAAGCCCGCATTTCCCACAGCTAACCCACCTAGTCTACACAACCCTGGTCACTACAGACGATTTTGCACATCTGATCCATCTAACCTGCACATGCTTGGACAATGGGAGGAAACCCACGCAGACACTGTGTGGAGTTTGCATGGTCATCCGAAGCTGGACTTGAACCCAGGTCCCTGGTGCTGTGAGACAGCAGTGCAAACCACTGAGCCATATGCTCAACAGCACACACTAACAAACTGAAGAACACAGTTAACATGGATTCTGGTAATGACTCTTCTTCAGTCATAATAGACTGTGGGTACTGGTTTCTTTCCTCTGCCATGACGGCCGTGCCTTCAAGTCCTAAGTCCTTGAACTTCCTTCCTTCTGCCTCTTTCGCTGTTTCCTCCTATAATGATCACATGATATGATCATCTCCTTGACCAAGCTTTTGGACAGCTGTAAAGATCTACTTATGTGGTGCCAAGTGTTGTTTGATAATGCAAATTTGAAGCCCCTTAAGATGTTTTAACATGTTAAAGGTGTTATAAAAAGCAATTTGTCATTGGTATGGTAATTACTTTCCATACTTGCACTGCAAAGGTTTCCATTATCACTGGATATCACAGCCTTCAGAGAATTCACCCAAGAGCAGTCCCATTAAAATCAATGATCCTTGATGCTAGGTTACCACTCAGATGCTAAAGGTAAGTCTCGATCATGCTACTTGGTGTGGATGTGGATAAGCTGGTACGTGATCATTTTGGTATTATCAGATTTCCGTGATTTCAATTTCGGGCTCAGATGGTATCACAGATGCATTCAAGAGGAAGCTGAAAGTGATTGAAGGATGATATGCCTGAATTATGCAGAGCATTGGTGAAACTGGAGTCATAGAATCCTCCAGCATGGAGACAGGCCCTTCAGCCAAAACTGGTCCATGCCAACCAAAATGTCTATCTGTGCTAACCCCAATTCCCTACACTTGGCCAATATTCTTCTAAACCTTTCCTACCCACGTATTTTAAATGTTAACGTACCCGTCTCACCATTTCCACTGGCAGCTCATTCCATATAGCAGCATATTCAATACCACCCTGTTTTAAAAAAAAAGTTGCACCTCAGGTTTCCTTTTAATTCTTTCCCATCTAACCTTAAATTGATGCCCTCTAGTCCTCGATTCCCCAACCCTGGGAAAAAGACCGAGTGCATTCATCGTCCATGAGCTTATGCATTTCGATAAAAAGTTCCCCCCTCAGTTCCCTATGCTCCAAAGGAAAAAGTCCTTGTTTGTCCAACTGCTCCCTATAACTCAAATCATTGAGTCCTGGCAAATATGTACAGAAATATTGTGCACAGATTTGAATATAGGAGCAGAAGCAGGCCATTGAACCTATCAAGCTTGCTTCACCATTTAATGCTCATCGACACTATCCTGACAATTCTGAACACTACGAGGAGTCAGACATCAATCTTTATCTCAAATTCATTTAAAGACTAAACTTCCATTGTCCATTGCAGAGAATTCCAAAGATTCCCAACTCAGTAAAAGTATTTCTCTTCATTTCAGTCCTAACTTACATTGTACTCCTGGTTCTACACTTCCCAACCAGGGGAATATCTTACCTGCATTACTCTGTCTATGTATCAAAGTATTTCATAAGCTTTTAACAATTTTGTCAACATTTACCCAACAATGTGGAAAACTGCTGAAGTATGTCCTGTCATTAAAAAGCAGGACAAATTCAACCTGACCCTATTGCTGCCCCATCTGTCCACTCTTGATCAGTAAAGTGATGGACAGTGTCATCAACAATGCTATCAAGCAGCATCTGCTAAGCAATAACCTGCTAACTGATATCCATTTTGGGTTCTGCCAGGGTCACAGAGCTCCTGATCTCATTATAGTTTTGGTTCAAACACGGACAAAAGAGCTAAAGTTCAGAGGGGAGATGAGAACAATAGTCCCTGACATCAAGGCTGCAATTGATAGAGTGTGACATCAGAGAGGTCTAAAACTGGAATCAATGGGCATCATGGGGCAATCTCTCTTCTGATTGGAGTCAAACCTGGGTGTACAGGAAGACGGAGATTGGAGATCAGTCATCTCAACTTCAGGACATCTCTGCACGATTTCCTAGAGTATTTTTCCTCAGCCGATCCATCTTCAGTTGCTTCATCATTGACCAGCCCTCCATCAGAAGGGGGGATGTTTACTGATGATCGTGCAATGTTCAGCACCATTCACAACTTCTCAAATACTGAAGCAGTCCATGTCCAAATGTGACAAAATCTGGACATTATCCAGGCTTGTGCTGACAAGTGGGAAGTAACATTCATGCCACACAAATGCTGCACAAGTATCATCTCCAATAAGAAAGAATATAGTCACTTCCCTTTTACATTCAGTAGTATTACCATCACTGAATACCTTATTCCTGGAGGTCACCAATGACCAGAAACTCAATGGATTTGCCACATAAACAGTGGCTGTAAGAGGAAGCTAGGAATACTGGACAAGACACACTTCCTGACTCCCCAAATCATATTTCACAACCCAATTGCCTGGATGGGGAGAGGGGAGGGAGGGGGAAGCTCCATCTCAGACAAAAGCAGATTACGTGATTGGGACCACATCTACAAGTATCCACTCTCTCTACTGTCAGTACACGCTACTGCAACTATCTACAAGATTGGGTGCAGAAATTCACCAAAAATCCTTAGACAGAACTTTCGAAATTTATGACCACTTCCATCTAGAAGGACAAGGGCAGCAGATAGCAACACCACCACAACCTGCAAGTTCCCCTCCAAGCCAGTCATCATCCAGACTTGGAAATACATTGCCCTTTCTTCACTGTCCCTAGGTCAGAGTTTTAGACCTCTCTGAAGCTCCTTTGCTAACAGCATTGTGGGTTTACCTACACCGCAAGGACTTCAGTGGTTCAAGGAGGAAGATAATGACTACCTTCTCCTGGTAAATTAGGAGTGGACAGTAAATGTTGGTCAAGTCAATGACAATCAGCCAATATATTATAAAATTAATGTGGTAAACATTCTCTGAAAGACAAGTTTGGGTTTCTCATAGCTGTCTAGTATCAATCGAGAGAGCCACCACCTCAAGATTCTGCCGTAGTCTCAGGACATGGGAGCAGCTTTTAGAAATGAGAGAGAATGAGAATATTTCTTCACCCTGAAGATTGGTTGTATTCAGAATTTTTTGAAAGAAATATTCCAGTCATTGGATCCTTTTCAAGATTGCTTGTTGCCCTTGGTGCGTTTTAATGTGTAGTCACTTGTAATGTACACAGAGCCATAGAGATGAACAGCACGGAAACAGACCCTTAAGTCCAACCCGTCCATGCTGACCAGATATACCAACCCAATCTAGTCCCACCTACCAGCACCCGGCCTAAATCCCTCCAAATCTTTCCTATTCATATACACATCCAGATGCCTCTTAAAATGTTGCAATTGGACGAGCCTCCACCATTTGCTTTGACAGCCCATTCCACACACCCCTCAGCCTCTGATGCTCCAGGGAAAATAGCCCCAGCCTGTTCAGCCTCTCCCTGTAGCTCAAATCCTCCAACCCTGGCAACATCCTTGTCATTCTTTTCTGAACCCTTTCAAGTCTCACAACATCTTTCCAATAAGAAGGAGACAAGAACTGCAACCAATATTCCAAAAATGGCCTAATCAATGTTCTGTACAGCCACAACATGACCTCCCAACGCCTGTACTCAATACTCTGACCAATAAAAGGAAAGCATACCAAATGCCATCTTCACTATCCTATCTACCTGTGACTCTAAGGAGCTATGAACCTGCACTCCAAGGTCTCTTTGTTTAGCAGCACTCCCTAAAATGTTATGTTAAGTGTATAAGTGCTGCTAAGATATGCTTTCCCAAAATGCAGCACCTTACATTTATCTACATTAAACTCCATCTGCCACTTCTCAGCCCATTGGTCCATCTGATCAAGATCCCATTGTAATCTGAGGTAGCCTTCTTTGCTGTCCACTACAACTCCAATTTTGGTGTCATCTGCAAACTTACTGACAATACCTCCTATGTTCACATCCAAATCATTCATATAAAATGATGAAAAGTAGTGGACCCAGCACCCACAGCCCTCCATCTTCTATCTTTGAGTCAGTTCTGCATCCAAATGTCTAGTTCTCCTTGTATTCTATGAGATCTAACCTTGCTAACCAGCCTCCCTTGAGGAACCTTGTTGAATGTCTTACTGAAATCCATATAGGTCACGTCCACTGCTCTGCCCTCATAAATCCTGTTTGTTACTTCTTCAAAAAACTCAAATCAAGTTTGTGAGACATGATTTCCCACGCACAAAGCCATGTTGACTAGCTCTAATCAGTCCTTGCCTTTCCAAATATTTGTACTCCTGTCCCTCAGGATTCCCTCCAACAATTTGCCTACCACCGATGTCAGGCTCACTGGCCTATAGCTCCTTGGCTTGTCCTTACTAACTTTCTTAAATACTGGCACCATGTTAGCCAATCTCCAGTCTTCCAGCACCTCACCTGTGACTATCGATGCTATAAATATCTCAGCAAGGGGACCCAGCAATCATTTCTCTAGCTTCCCATGGAGTTCTAGAGTATACCTGATCAGGTCCTGGGGAGTTATCCACTTATGCATTTCAAGACATCCAGCACTTCCTCCTCTGCAATATGGACATTTTTCAAGGTGTCACCAATTATTTCCTACATAATTTAGTACCCATTTTGCATACAGGAAAAACACAAATTGCAATAGTGATCAGACTCATTTTGGAGATCCAGTGGGCTATGCCTGTTGAGTCACTAAATATTCAAGTTTGAGATTAACTGATTCTTGAAACGTAAGGGAGTTAAGTAAGTGATGGATGTGGGTACAGTTACAATATTTAAAAGATACTTATCCAAGTACACAACCAATTTTTTTTTGTAGGGGGATATGTACCTAGCGCAGGCATGGGGGAACGAGTTTAGTTTGGGATTATCTTTGGCATGGACAAATTGGATTGAAGGGTCTGGTTCCATGCTGTATGACTATGACTCTCTGAGGACTAAGTGATTCTGGGATCAAATGGGGAAGTGGTGTTGAGAATAAGGTTCAGCCTTGACAACACTGAAGGCAGGAGTGTACCTGATGGACCATGTGAGAGACTCTTATTCATTTTGTTTGTTTTTTAAAAATATGCTTATTTACTGATAACGAGCTTGCTAAAATGTTGAGAGATGGAATAAATATAATCAACGGGCACTACTCTTTGTAATTGTTACTTATGGCCTCCCCCATTAATTCTGTTGGACCCTCGAATTATATTCCATTTTAGATGGTGGTACCTAAACTTGCCAATAAAAGTAAAAGACAGGGTGGATTGTTAAGTGTCGATAGAGATCTGAAATTGCAAAGAGACATTAACAGATTGAATCTAAATAATGGCAAGTATATTTCATGTTGTCAAGTGTAGGGCAATTCACCTTAGATCTAATAGAATAGAACAGGGCAATTTCTAAAACTGATGAATAGTTAGTGACAGCCCAAAGGGATCTAGGTGCATATATCATTAAAATGTCAAAAACAAGTACAGAACAGAATCAGGATAGTTAATGGAACACTGGTCTTTCTGTACAGAGGACTATACAGAGAGGATGTCCGTTATGTTTCAGATAGACAAATTCATAGTTCGACCACACGTGGAATTACAGAACAGTTTTGGGCACTGCATTATATTGACAGACATTATACTTAGAGAGTGAAGGACCCTAACCCAAACCAGAGTGATATCTCAGAGCCATACAGCATATAAATAGGTCCTTCAGTCCACCATGTAGATGCAGAGTAATAGAACCCAAATTACACTTGTCCCATTCACCTGTACTTGATCCATTGTCGACCATGCCCTGGCGCTTTAGTGCAAATCCAGATGCTTCTTAAACAAACATTGTGAGTACCTCACTCGACCACCCTGTCAGACAGCATATTCCATATTTCTACCAACCTCTGGGTGAAATCCTTTGCTCCTCCTCAGATCTTCTCTCAACCACTTACTCCTCACCTTAACTGTATTCCCTCTGTCCTTAGACACATCTGTCATAGGGCAAAGGTTATATAATCCACTGTCTATGCGTTACAATTTTGTGTGCTTCAAAATCAGATTGCCCGTCAGCTTCTTCTGCTCCAGGGAAAAGACAAACCCAGCTGATCCAATCTCTCCTCAAAACTGAGACTTTTCATTCCAGGCAACATTCTGGTGAATCTCCTCTACATCATCTCCAGCGCAGTCATAACTCCTGATAGTATGGTGACCAGAGCTGCACAAAAGCATTTCATCTATGATTAATTTCCATCAGCCATCAGGGCTTCAAGGGGGAGGGGAAATTACAGAAACTCCTATCCCCTGGAATTCAGATGCATGAGGTTTAGGATAACTAAATCAAAGTTAAAAGGGACTCAGGGAAACAGCTAGTGTAGATAGAGAAACATTGTGGATGTCCAGGACTAAGGCCATCTAGAAATTAGAGTCAAAAATGTTACGATGCGGAGGATGAACCACTCTACTTTTTAAACCAAACACCCAGAAAAGCTAGACTCGCCTTGTAATCTGCTCAAAAACAAATGCAAAAGGAGAACTCCAAATCTCCACTATTTAAGGAAAAATTATTTATTTTTCCAGGTCTAATAGCGAACACTAGTCAGAAACTATTAACAAAACCAAGCCCCCTTTTTCTTAATTAATTACTATCTGACCCCCACTCTATAAAAATGCCGCACCAACATCAATTATTAAACATTACATTCAGCTAATTTGTCAAAGTCCACCCAGTCTCTTATGCTGTCTTCCTTACGATTCTGCTGTCTTTTTCCTGTGTTGTTGTCTAACTTTTTATTGCTTTTACAAGAAAAGGTATCTTTTGATAGACAGTGCCTCTGAGATTTCTTTGAAAGCAAGATGTTTATTTCTTTGGATGGCAGTTACCCATCTGTTCAATGAGCAGTTGCTCTGACCAATTTATAAAATAACCCGAACACTCCCTCTCATCGGTATGATGTTGTCAATACGATAAATTCAAACTCAGCTGGGTTTAGTATCCTGGGCATAATTTAAATTAACTGGTTAAATTTGAATTATCATCAAAACAGCAACCAAAACTCAGGTATCCATTTAACAGACAATTGTCATGTGTATCTATTTTGGAACAGCCCATCTCTTAGCTGTTCTCTATACTGGCAGCTGTGGCTGTACTTTAAATTCAGAAAATACTTTCTAGCTTAAAGTGACAATACTCTCTTTCAACTTTGTAACACAATAAGTTCAGGAATAAATTAAAAAGCACACAAGGGTGATAAAAGTTTGGCGTTTTCTTCAAGAGACAGTGATTATAGTGGATATTATCACTAGACTATTATTAATCCAGAGACCCAGGTCATGTTCTGGGGACCTGGGTATGAATCCTACTATGGCAGATGGTGGAACTTGAAATCAATTTGAAAAAAAAATCTGTAATTGAGACTAAGTATGACCATGAAACTGTTGTTAATGTTTGGGAAAATCTCATCTGGTTCACTAATGTCCTTAAGGGAAGGCAACTGCCATCTTTACTTGGTCTGGCCTACATGTGACTTCAGAGCAATGTGGTTAACTCTCAACTGCCCTCTGGGCAATTAGGGATGAGAAATGAATGCTGGCCCAGACAATGACACTCATTTTGTGATATAAAAAAAAGAACATATTGCCATTAGGTTAATTGATGATTTAAAATCAGACGGATAGATTTTTGTTAACCAAAGATATTGAAGGATGAGACTAAACATCAGCCATGATCTGATTGAATAGTTGAATGGGCTCAAGGTTATGGATGATCTGCTGTTTTCCTATGTCCCAAAGTACAGCAGAGTTTAGATTGCCCACACTCTATACACAGAGAGCTAGATATAGATGTGGTTACAAACAGATGAACCACTGGCTTTAGAAACCTCACTGAATCTTTTGGCCAGTGTTGTAAATGCTAGAACAGAAATCCAAACAAAGGGTAAAAGTTTGAATTTACCCTTTTATTTGCAAGTTAAGAAATTATTGTAGTATGACCCACCTCGAGAAGGTAGTTTTAAAAACCTTGGGCCACATAGAAACTAGAGGCTGGATTAGGCCATTCAGCCTTTGAGTCACCCTTTAATTCATAGAACTGTAGAATCACTACAGTGTGGAAACAGGCCCTTCAGCCCAACAAGTCCACACCGACCCTCCGAAGAGTATTCCACACAAACCATTCCCTAATAGTCTACATTTAGCCCTAACTAATGCACCTAACCTACACACTATGGGCAATTTAGCATGGCCAATTCACCTAGCCTGCACATCTTTGCATTGTGGGAGAAAACCTGAGCACCCAAAGGAAACCCACACAGACACTGGGAGAATGTGCAAACTTCACACAGACGAGCACCCGAGGCTGGAATCGAACACAGGTTCCTGGCACTATGAAGCTGCAGTGCTATCCACTGAGCCCCTGTGCCACCCCCAGTATCTCTCTGGAGTATCCTCCAATTTAAAATAGATATACACCTCATGGTGATGTATTTTTCCTCACTCTCATTGAACTGTTTTGATGAGCAAAAGGTCAGAATCTAACTGTAACCTTGGCAGATAATTTGGGTAATTTAAATAAATGAGTATGTCAGTGTGCTAATGAGCCATCAGCTCAATCTGTCATAATTCGGCAGACATACCTTCATTTTATTCCAAACAGTGTGGCATAAAACAGAAGAGAATGCCAAAATATAATTATATTCCACCCAAACATATGCATTTGCACTAATGGTACATTTACAAGATTGTGCTAAAGATAGGCATTTAGTAGGTGTCCTATTATTAAAAGGTGTACTGGTGCGTTGAAGACCAGTTTATGTGACAACTTATTTTTCTGCAGACATGATCCCTTTATAATCTCCTTTCAAAGATATGTTCTCATTCAATCGAGTAACCTTATCACATTAATAACTTGACAATGAGAAACTGTGAATAGATGAACAGGAGGAGAAACAAAATGATAACCTATAAATAACATCAAATTATGTTTAGAACGGAGGAAGAGCATGGTCCAGGGCTAGTTGCGAGTTGACCCATACAAATCAGAAAGTGGCCTATGGCCTAGTCAATGGATAGAAGAGATCCCAGACTGGAGGTCGAGCTGTTTCAACCAGTGTTCTGTCTGTGATCACGAACCAGGTTGTGGTGTATTGTCCCTTACACATTGTGTGGGCATCACGTATTAGGGGTAGCAGTTTGGATGAGAAGTATCAAAGCTCAGATCCCAGGGTGAGGAACCAGAGGGAGGAACAAGTGTCTACTTCCTTGAATTCCCCTCAAAGAATGGGATGGTGGCGCAGTGATTTACATTGCTACCTCACAGCATCAGGCATTCAATTCCACTCTCTGGTGACTGTGTGCACTTTGCACATTCTCCCAGTGTCTGTGATAATTTTCCCCGGGTGCTCCAGTTTCTTCTCACATCCAAAGATGTGCAGGTTAAGTGGATTGGCCATGGGAAGTTGCCCATACACGTTCAATGATGAGCATGTCAAGTGTATTCTAAATTGCCCTGTAGTGTCCAGGAAAGTTTGGTTGGGTAGTTTCAGTATGGTAAATTGTCCCATGATGGGAAATGCAGGGTTATGGGAATAGAGTAGGAGGGGGGCTTGGGGCTGGGTGGGATATTCTTTGGAGTGAACAGTAAGTTAAGTAGGTGAGTGGTTGAAGGGAGGGATATTTTAGTCAGAATCAGGCTAGATGTTTACACTCTATTCAAGCTTTCTTTTCTCCTAACACTGCTGTGCATGTTGCGTTATATTATAAAGCTCAGTCTCCCTCTTACTGAGCTCTGTCATCTTGCAGCCTGATAGACTGAGGCAGTAATGCTGGAATTCCTTAGCTGGAGGGCAGATACACAAGTGCCTGTGATTGTAATGTACATTGTAAATACTAGGAGCTGTAATAAACGTGCATTGAACTTTTCGACATGACATGACCCACGGTCTAGTCCTTATGTTATGGGAACTCAAGTAGCACAGCATAATAATTGATTATCAGACCGGTTCTCCAAATGTCCCACCTGTGGCAATGTAAATCTTCTGTTCATATTTCTCCATTTCTTTTTTGAGAGCGAAAGGAGGGATTAATTCTGTGATCTACAGCCCTGTGCAAGTAGGAGTATTTGATTTAGGGTATAGGTTTGCTCGCTGAGCTGTAGGTTTGATATCCAGACGTTTCATTACCTGGCTAGGTAACACGATCAGTGGCAACCTCCAAGTGAAGCGAAGCTGTTGTCTCCTGCTTTCTATTTATATCTTTCTCCTGGATGGGGTTCCTGGGATTTGTGGTGATGTCATTTCCTGTTCTTTTCTGAGGGGTTGATAGATGATATCTAGATCTATGTGCTTGTTTATGGCGTTGTAGTTGGAGTGCCAGGTCCCTAGGAATTCTCTGGCATGTCTTTGCTTAGCCTGTCCCAGGATAGATGTGTTGTCCCAGTCGAAATGGTGTTTTTTTTCATCCGTGTAAGGCTATGAGGGAGAGGGGGTCGTGTCTTTTTGTGGCTAGCTGGTGTTCATGTATTCTGGTGGCTAACTTTCTTCCTGTTTGTCCTATTTGGTATTTGTGGCAGTCCTTGCATGGAACTTTATAGATGGCGTTGGTTTTGTCCATGGGTTGTACTGGGTCTTTTAAATTTGTTAGTTTTTGTTTGAGAGTGTTGGTGGGTTTGTGTGCTACGAGGATTCCGAGGGGTCTTAGTAGTCTGGCTGTCATTTCTGAAACTTCTTTGATATATGGTAAGATGGTTAGGGTTTCTGGCTGTGTTTGGTCTGCTTGTTGTAGTTTGTTCTTGAGGAATCTGCACTCTGTTTGATCATTACAATATTTGATCATTACAATAACAGTGGTCCTAGAACTCACTGCATAACATAAAGTTATAGCACCACATGGGCAGGTCCTGAATTTGACAAACCCAGTTGCTTATGGACTGCTGCTAGAAGGAAGTCACGAGAGAGACCTCAACTGGTCCACTCACATCAGCACTGTCCGCATAGCATGGCAGACTATTAATATCCTGTAAGTTGCTCTAACAAGTGGCTCAGTTGTACTGAAGTTGAGGGTGCGATGCTGGAAAAGCTGAGCAGGTCAGACAGCATCAGAGGAGCAGGAGAATCGACTTTTTGGGCAGAAACCCTTCATCAGGAATCAGAGTTGATTTTCCTGCTCCTTGGATGCTGCCTGACCATGCTATGCTTTTCCAGCACCACACTCTTCAACACAGATCCGCAGCCCTCACTTTCTCTCAGTTGTACTAAACTCTTAAGTCTTCCTTACCATATACTTCTTGTCAATACCACCCCATGAAAATGTAACACGAAACAAGTTTAAGCCAAAAAAGGTCTCTCCTTTTAAAACCAAGTTGAGGAAATATCTTTTTCCCTTCAGGAGATAGTTTTTCTGGAATTTTCTTCCCTGGAAAACAGTACGGGCTGTGTTAGTGAATTTATTAAGTTTGGAAGTGAATAGACTTTTGAACAATAGAAAGGAGGGTTAAGTGGGACAGACTGGAAAGTGGAGCTGACACCACACCGATATCCAACCATGATCGTGGTGAATGACGCTGCAGGCTTAAAGTCCTGCACCTAAGTCCTGCTTTCCTTGGTCCCTAAACCATCTCAACAAGAAACAACAAGGTAGCACTTCATACAGGCCGGTCACTATCCTGATTGGGGATCTGTTTCAAGAACTCGAGTTGAATCTTCCAGAGAGATTGCCTGCTGAACAGGAGGGATGAAGCTAAAGTCAGCCTCATCTGGGCACAGCATCCCTTTGATATGCTTTCCAGTTGCTCTGCACTTAGAGCCACAGAGCACAAACAGACCCACATTCCCACCCTAAAAACTAGACCCAACGGTCTGCACTTAGCTCATAGCCCTCTGGATGTTTTATGTACTTAATTCAAATGTCTTTTAAATTTTGTAAGTGTGCCAACATCCACCACTTCCTCTGAAAGATTGCTCCATATGAAATCATTCTTTGCATTAAGTTCCATAGCTTTCTCCTCTCACCTCAAAATTATGCCACTAGTCTCAAAATCCATCACCCCAGTAAAAAGAAACTAGTCATTCATCTTATCTATACCCCCATATTACTTTATAAACCTCTAAAAACAAAAAAAGTCACCCCCAGCTGCCTACATTCAGTTGGAAAGACTCCCACCCTCTCCCCATAACTCAAAGCCTCTATTCCCAATAACATCCTGGTAATTTTTTTTTGAATCCATGGGGCAGCACAATAGCTCAGTGGTTCGCACTGCTGCCTCACAGCTCCGGGGTCCCAGGTTTCGATTTCCACCTTGAGCAACTGTCTGTGTGAAGTTTACACATTCTCCCAGTGTCTGTGTGGGTTTCCTCCGGTTTCCTCCCATAATCCACAGATGTGTAGGTCAGGTGAATTGGCCATACTAAATTGCCCGTAGTGTTAGGTGCGTTTGTCAGGTGTAAATATAGGGTAGGGGCCAGGGTGGGTTGCTCTTCAGAGCGTTGGTGTGGATTTGTTGGGCCGAAGGGCCTGTTTCCATACTGTAGGGAATCTAATCTTAATATCTTTCCTATAATAGCGAGATCAGAACTGGGCACGGTACTCCAAGTGAAGACTTACCAACGTCCTGTACAACCTCAACATGACATCCCAACTCTTGTACTCAAGAAGATTGAGCAACAAAGGTGTGCTAAATGCCTTCTTATCCTGGGTATATGATGCAAACTTCAAGAATTATGTACCTAACCCTTTGGTCTCTGTTCTACAACACTACCCAAAGCTCTACTTTTAAAAATGTTTGTTGCCCTTGCTCGTTACACCAGAGTGCAATATCTCTCACTTATCTAAATTAAACTCAATTTGCTGCCCCTCAATTCATTAACTCAATTGATCAAGATCTGTTTGTAATCTTAGACAAACTTCCTCACTAGCCTCTGTACCACTACTTTTGGAATCATCTGCAGACATACTAACCACGTCTTCTATATTCTTGACCAAATTGTTTATATAAGTGACAAACAAAAGCAGATTCTATATACAGATATAGATATGGTGGAGTTATACAGGTTTAGGAGAGGAAAAGTGTAATGAGAGACCCACAATAAGAAATTGCTATGGAGTAGGCCAGTCAGCCCTACTCTGCTATTTAATAGGATCATGACTGATCTGACATGCCTTTCATCCACTTTCCTGCCCTTTCCCCATGCCCCTTGGTTTCCTGACTAATCAAGAATCCATCTCAGGTATAGATACATACAAAAGGACTCTGTCCCCACACTTTAAGTACAAAGGAGTTCCAAACACTTACAACACTCCAAAAGAAGAGAATTTCCTTCTCATCAGTCTTAAATTGGCACCCTTTTACTCAGAGATTCTGCTGTCTCGTTCTGGACCTGCACATGAGGGGAGTATCCTCTCAGCATTTACCCTGTTAAGCCCCTTAAGAATGCTGTGTGTTTCAATGAGATTACCTCTTAGTCTAACCTCCAGTGAGTGGAGTCACAATCTTCAATGTTCAATTTTTACTTAGAGCTTATCCCTCCACACCAGTCATGAACCCTCTCTGAACAGCCTCCAATGAAATGATCTCTTCTCTTAAATGAGGGAACCAACACTGCTCAGTGATCCTACCAGCACCTTGTACAGTTGCAATTAGACTTTCCTATCCTGATCCTCCAAGTCACTTGAAATAAGGGCCATAGCACTCTATTAGTCTTCTGAATTACCTACTTCACCTGTCTGCTAGTGTTATGCTTCATGCATAAGTACCTCCAACTCCCTTTGTGTTGCAGCTTTTCACAGTTTCTCTCCATTTACTATTCTGTTCTCCCTTCTAAAATTAAAGAACTTTGCATTTTTCCACATAAATAGGCAAAAAGTTTGGAAATACTGTTATCAGGACTGTTCTCTAACCTGCTTTATCTTCCTGAACTTGTCTTTGTTTTTGTTGGAGCTGCAAATTTGGCCATAATGCATTCATTTCCTTCCTCCAAGTCATTAAGATAGATTGTACCAGCACTGATCCTTGTGGAACCCTATGGGTTTCAGGTCACCAACATGGCTCAGTGGTTAGCTTTGCAGCCTCACAACACCAGGGTCCAAGGTTCGATTCCAGCCTTGGCTGACTATCTGTGTGGAGTTTGCACATTCTCCCCATGACTGCATGGGTTTCCTCCAGGTGCTCTGATTTCCTCCCACAGTCCAAAGATGCACAGGCCAGATGAATTGGCCATGCTAAATTGCCCATAGCGTTCGGTGCATTAGTCAGAGGGAAATAGGTCTGGGTGGGTTACTCTTCGGAGGGTCGGTGTGGACTGGTTGGGCTGAAGGGCCTGTTTCCATACCATAGGGAATCTAATCTAATCTGAACAAGAACCTCCATTTGCTGTTTCTTGGCCAATTCCCTATCCATGCCAATATACCACTTCCAACTTAGTGGACTCTTAATTTATGACGTAACCTTTTGAGAGATACTTTATTAAATGTCTTCTTGAAGCTCAAATACAACAAATTTACTGATTCCCCTTTGTCCAACTGAGACTTCAAAATAAAACTTCATAAATTAGGCAATTTCCCTTTCATGAAATCATACTTTTGATTAAATTATGATTTTTCAAGCATTTCTCTCAATAATGGATTCCAATACTTTTCCAATCAATGTTAAGCTTATCAAATTAGAGTTACCCACTTCTTAACCTCACTCCTATTTTGAAAAGAGGTGTCTGATGACCATCAAACCGACAAACATCGCTGTAATCATTCACAGCTTATCTCACCATGAATCATTCATTATCGCTCCATGTGACATGCTTAGGTTAGAATCGCCCCTTCTGCTGACAAATTGGTTGCTAATCCAAGCGCTCTATGGCACCCTCATTAAAAGGTTTTAAGACTTGCATAATGTGCATCAAAAAGGAGAAAAACAGCAGAATTTGACAATATGCACAATTAGTCACAACCTTTTAATTGACAGAATGCAAATTGAGACCCTCCGATGTATTTCCACGCTAGATATAACCTCTAAATCATTTAGTAATTTTCTATTGTATTACCATCAGTATAGATGAAACCTGCTCATTCTGTCTTACTCTGCAAAGCCACAACTTTGGATCACGTACTGGGTTAGTACCATTAGGAGACTCAGACCATAGCTAAATGCTAAATGGTTCTTTGATAAAGAAATATTCAAATCACCCATTTAGATAAACAAATAATCACATTTGCATTTTCAAAGCTCAGGATAGCAGCATTAATGGGACTTTGATGGTTTTTGCAATGAGGGTCTAATAGGCCCCTAACCCTCCAGAGGTTGCTGGCTTTCAAAAGAGTTGCTTTAATGCTGTTTGGTCAAACACCTCACCTAATGGAGCTCAGCCATTAGTGATTCCAGAGCAGACAGTGAATCTAATGGAGACATTGAAAATTTACAACGCCTCTGTTATTCCATTACATTCTGGCGGGTAATGGGGTCAGACTGTGAAGGAGCTCTATAATATATGATCCTTTGTTTTTAAATCATACACAAAACATGCTTCAAACTAGAGATACATCGGACAAGAGAGTGTATGAATAATCTGACAAAACAGTAAACATGATCCCATTAAAAATAGTTGGACAGTCATCCAAACTATTCCAGTGATCAACTAAAAGTGAACATGAACCATCACTCAGAATCTGTGTGCAGCATATACTGATTTGCAACCCACAAAAGGATGAAGTGATCATGCGGAATGCTTGTTTAAAATATTACAAAAGTTCTGGATATTAATGTTAGGCATGGCTTGTAAAATGTAACCTACTTTCTAAGTTGAAAATGTGTTGCTGGAAAAGCGCAGCAGGTCAGGCAGCATCCAAGGAGCAGGAAATTCGACGTTTCAGGCATAAGCCCTTCATCAGGAACCTAAGTTATCAGTGCAAAGAGATACTTTGTTTAAAGCAAAACAGCTGTTGTTCTGAAGGTCGGTGGTGGGTGGCGGGTGGGTCACTGGATCCAAAATGTTAACCCTGCTTTCTCTCCACAGATGCTGCCAGACCCAGTGTTTCTCCAGCAATTTCAATTTCTCTGCTATGTAATTTGCTGACCTACAGTGCTGCTTATAAAGCAATTGGGACAAGAAAGGGTCAACTGATATTAGCAGGTACACTCCAGCTTGCAGGATATATCAGATGGTTAAACTGGCAATAAACAGGTCCAGGCAGTGGGCCGTGGAGGGGGTCGTTATAGTCGATTGTCTGTCCCTCTTCCACGGTCATGTCAGAGCCCAGGCATCTCTGGAGAAGGTGCACGCAGTGTCCACCAAGACTCTCGAGATTTTCAGGGAGAAGTGGGCACCGCAGGGAATGGAGTGTATTATTTCCCTCTCCAACTCTATTTTGATTTAATCACTGCCCTCCCCTTCACTGTTTGATCACGCAACAATGCCTTCGGAGAAGGACACTGCTCGTCACTGGCCACCCTGATGTTTTCTTTCTTCCTGGTGTTGGAAATTGAATGAAGATTTGTATACCTGTTTTTCACTGTGTCCCACACCTGCAAAACAAAAGTAACATTGTTCCTGGGAGAGACTATGGGGTTCTGCTTGTTAGCCATATAGTATTAGTTGTTGTAAAGTAAACTGAGGTTGAGCCAGATACTATTTTTATTCACTTGTTAGATATGGACATTCATACCCAGCCAGCATTAATTGCCCATTCCCTAGTTGCCCTAGAAAAGTGGATGGGGAGCTGCCTTCTTGAAATGCTGGAGTCCAGTGACAATGAAAATATTTCCCAATCAGGATAGTGAGTGGCGTGGAGGCAAACTTGCAGGTAGTGGTGTTCCCATGTATCTGCTGACTTTATGATTTTAGATGGAAATGGTTGTGGGTTTGGAAGGTGCTGTCTAAGGAATTTTGGTGAATATCTGCAGCGCATCTTATTGATAGTACGCACTGCTGCTGAGCAGAGGTGGAGAAATGGATGCTTGGGGTAATGGTGCCAATCAAGTGGGCTGTTTCATCCAAGATGATGTCAAGATTCTTGAGAATTTTGGAGCTAAACTCATCTAGGCTAGTGATAGTTTCCTGTGAACCATAATCTCAGAGACCTCATAACTACCTACTGAGTACAGCAATAAAAATGTATTTACTGAGCATCAAATTTGATCCTATCTTCTGTCAGAGATGTTCTATGGATATCCTTTCCTGTATGGTATCTGTAGCCTTGACAAGTATCTACAAAATGGTGTGAAGCTTCAAGATAGCCAGGATCATGCCCAATATTACAAAGATGGTGACTGCAATAAAACTGGTCAAAAACAAGAGATTCAAATCATGACAGTTAAAAGGGAAACTTCAGCTAATGAAGTGTTAGACTTTTGAAATTTTATTTCGAATGAAGAAACATGCAAGACCATAGAGAATGCAGGTTCTAGACCTCAATGCAACACGTTTGATTGTAACAGCACTGCCAAGACCATTTCTGAGCAAGGAGAAGTACTCAACTCAGGGGTTGGCTCTGAGAGAAACTTAGGGGTCCTTGCTTGCTCTCTTAATATTCACTCAAGCATTTCTGGATTCTCAACTGTAAGTTGCTCTGTCCTTTTGAGTAAAGATAGTCATCCAAGAAGCAGAAGGAATCACATGACCTTAATGGCTACAATTCAAAAGATAATGTAAGATCTCATTGGCTGCACAAGGTCTGAGCTACTTTCCTCTAACCTTTAACTGTGAATATTCGCCAATTTACTCTTCAATATTGTCATAAAGCTGGTCCTTTTCTTTCTAAAAACTGTGCCCTTGATTGTTTTTCAAAGGGGTCATAAAACACTCTGGGCTCTGAAATGACTGAGTTTTGTTCCGAGATAGAAAGGATATTGAGAGGCCTTTTTGTTCGTATGTAAACAGATGAGACTTAAGCTTTAGCCTAATGTTTTTAGAAGTAAGCTGTGTAAAGCAACGGGGTGTGGCCAGCTCTCTAGCTGAGCAGAGCAGTCCAGAACTACTGAGGGAGGTCAGCAGTGAGCTATGTGGAAACAGGCTGCTGTACCTGTTCTGATCCTGCCCTAACTTTGACCTTTAAGCCTCGGTTTCATTTTGACTGTGTTTAAGGGGTTCTCTTATTGGGACTTAAGCAAATTCAGAACAGCATAATTAAGGCTAGGGTGTTTAGATAGACGGAGTTCTGTAGGAGTTTTTTATTCTGTTCTTCGTGTTTCATAGTGTAATTTTATGTTTTAAAACCCGGTAGTCAACCTAGCTAACTTACTCTGGGCAACTTTCACTGTACACTAACCAAAACAAATTGGAAAGTTATGGTCTGGGTTGCCCGCTTAAGAATGTTTTGAGTGGTCTGGCCTAGTCCATAACAATGGAATATTGTCTTTCTTGGCTAATCTGGGGATTAGATGTGGAGGTGCCAGTGTTGGACTGGGGTGGACAAAGTTAAAAATCACAACATCAGGTTATAGTCCAACGAGTTTATTTGGAAGTATTAGCTTTCAGAGGACACTGCTCTTTCATTAGGTAGCTGTGGAACAGGATCATAAGATACAGAATTTATAGCAAAAGGTCAGTGTCAAGCATGCAATGGATGAGATATATTGAACTAGCCTAGATTGCTGGTAAGTCTTTCATCTTTTAGAATGGGTTGCAGGTTTTGGTTCATTAATATGTAAATCCCAGAATTTCTTTCAAGTCACATTTGAGATAACATAAGGTTTTATAAAAGAGGTGACATCTCAGCTCAGACAATGCATTAAAAGGCATGTGCTCAGAGACACAGACACAGTCTGTGTGAGCATGAGGATGTAAGAGAGTGTTTGTATGTGTGTTTGGTGCAGCCAAGTCACCTGTAGTGTGACATGGACCCAAGGTCCCAGTTGAGGCCATCTTCATGGGTACTAAACTTGGCTACCAGCCTCTACTCATCCACTCTGCATTATTGCATTTCCTGAAGTCAGACTTGGGAGGATGGTCACCAGAGGTTAAATATCCCTGACTGAAGCGTTCCCCGACTGGGAGGGAACATCCCAGTCTGGAAATTGTCGTGCAGTGTTCATTCATCTGTTTTGTAGCGTCTTTTAGGTCTCACTAATGTACCATGCCTCAGGGCATCCTTGCCTCAGTGTATGAGACAACGTTGACCAAGTCACACGAGTACCTCCCGCGTACATGGTAGGTGGTGATCCATGTGTAATGGTAGTATCCATGTTGACACTGAAATCATGCAGTGGTTGTAGAGTGTTGTGATCAATGTTGTCCTGAAGACTGGGTGGTTTGCAGAGAACGATCTGTTTAAGGTTTGGTGGATGTTTAAAAAAGGTGAGAAGTGGAGGCGTAGGGAAGGTTTTGGTGAGGTGCTCATCCTCATTGATAACGTGTTGCAGACTGCGAAGAACATTGTCCAGTACTTCCTGGGAGCAGGGCAATGAAGGGTACGCTATCTGTTCCAGAAGTTATTACTTCTCACTGTGGCACATCAGACCTGGCGATCAATGAGTTGAGCATCGTACCCTGTTCTAATGAGGGCATCCTTCAGGTGTCCGTCTCATTCCTCCTCGTCTGAAAAGTTCCCGTGTATGCATAGCACTTGTCTACAGGGGATGGCTATGTTTTAACATGTGTAGGGTGGAAGCTATAGAAGTGTAGCATTGTGAGGTTATCCGTGGGTTTGTGGTAGAGTGAGGTACTGAAGGTGCCCATTGTTGATGGAGATGTAGGTGTCCAAAAACGAGACAGATACTAAAAAGAAAGTAATCCCATGGTAAGTCTTATAGTGGGATGAAACTTGTTGATACTGTAGTTGTTTCAGTGACCCCTTGCCATGGGTCACGAGGAAGAAAATATGTTGCCAATATACCTGGTGTATCATTCTGGTTGGAGGTCCTGTGCAGCACAGAAGTCTTGTTCAAATTTGTGCATGAAAACGTTGGCATGCTGAGGTGCGCATTTGGTCCCCATGGCTGTTCCGTGTCTCTGGATGAAGGACTAGTTGTCAAAGGTGAAAATATGATTGAGGATGAAACGGATGGGTTATAGGATGGTGCTCAGAGATTGGCAGTTGTTGGTATTGAGTAGAGGCTGTTGCAGTGATGCCATCATTGTGGAGTATGTTGGTAGCAGAAGTCAAAATGTTCATAACCATGCAGAACTTACAATCTTCGACTCTGTTTGTGTGACGGGGTAGAGTTGCATTCATCAGAATAAACATGCTTATGTCAAAGATCACTGTAGAGGCATTCCATTGGCCTCTTTGTCAGAGTCCTCCACATCTCACTGTATGGAGGATTGTGCTGAACCGTGTGTGTGTGTGTGTGTGTGTATGAATGCTGGCTACTCGGGCAGTTTTCTATTTCTGATATTCCCCACATGGGTTCATTACACCACCAACGATGGAACCAGGAAGAGGTCATCATCACTATTATTGCAGGGTGACCAAAGGACCAGAGGAATGGAAGAGGAACAGAATCACCAGTGAAGCAGCAATCTTCAGTGAATGCTCACAGCTGAAGGCCCCCCCAGGGGACACCCAGTCTGTCATCCTTGATGCCATTTCCCTCAGATGACAGAGACTATCCTGGGGCACTGTCATTGAATGTAGCCTGCTGAGTGGGACCTGTCACCTGGAGGGGTGAGAGGCCATTCTGTCCTGGTAGTTGCCAGGGTGACAGCTACACTAAGTGTTAACGCTGTTGGCTGTCACTGACTCACAATTCAGATGTATCAAGGCTGTTACTGATGCCATTTTGCTTGATTACACAGTTGGCCAATGACATGGCCAGTGCTGAAGCTGGGCTTGTAGGCTTACCAACCATTATTAGCTTCCCATAGATGCAAGGCTCTACATAGTCTGTACGCGTGACTGCATCGTAACAGCGCTGACTTTATCAACGCAAAAGAATTTAATTCCATCAAATTGGTGACATCTTTGAGTCTAAACCGGGTCCCCAGGAGGTGCCATGATGGCCACATCCTTGCAAATTCCTATGTTCCTGCTTCATTTCAATGAATGATACACTACATGGTTGGTCACTAGGAGACAGAGCTACCCTTTACGACCATGTTTGATGACTCAGTCACACAACTCCTGGCCAACAAAAGGTACATTGCAGCTTGGTCTTCAAGCAGAGAGTGATGGAGTAGATGATTTGATTGGTTGAAGTGTAATGGCCTCACAATGAATAATGATAGGTCTTGTACTACACTTGCCATGGGGTGGAACAAAAAGAACAGCAATCCCTGAGTCAGGGTTTCAAGATGGGATGAGGCTGAAGATTAAGAACCAAGCTCCACAGGTTTCCAAATAGCAAACCATTTATGAACATGTGCCAGTGCAAGCAAAGAAGTGTCAGCCATGCCTGTGTGGTTAAAAGCATTTCTTTTTCACTCCCCTCATGTGGAGGTGATGGGCAACTGCAGACTGAAAGCACTTGCCTGGGTTTAAGATAAGCCTCACACCAGGGATTGGGAAGTTCCCAGCAGTAGAAAATCCCTCTACCTATGATGAGAGAGCAAAGAGAGGATGCCTGGAAGGCTTGGGTAATGAAATATAAAGTGTGAGAAATCTCACTAGGGCTCACTCTCCATGAAACACACCATAGCTCACATTTAGCAGAAATTAGCTAAGGCCACAGTCATGACCTTAAATGATAAGAAAAACTCAGTGGCACCACCATTGCAGTTCCACATTGCTATTGACCAGCTAAGGCTACAGCTACATCAGGGTACTGCAACTCAAGGCAATGAAAACCCCAAATAGCCTTTTGGCACTTCCAATGACCCTGCAAAAACAATAGGACTATAGGTCAATTTTCTTGGGTTTCTTTTTTGATCAAGTTCAAGTTGTATCAAAATTTTGATAATTTCTTTTTAAAACAGAGGAATAATGGGTTTCCTTGCTGTGTTCCAGACAAACTCACTGCATTAATTATCTATACTGCCCATTGCAATTACTACTCCATTTCCAGAACAACTACTCACTCAGATAGTCCCAGAATAACTGGCATCCCTTGTGCCTATGCCACCTTTACAACAGTGTGCACCCAGATGAGCACTGGCATTCCAAAGTTGCCCTACTCATAGGTTGTCCAATCAACATGGATCAAACAAAAAGGTGGCACCATTAGAGCTCCTTGTGGATGGGGTGGTCCAAAAAGGGAGGGGGATCTTACTCAGAGGAAGCTGCAGCACCAGACCCTGGAAGGCAGGTCTGAGATCACCAGAGTCATTGCCTTCTCCAGGGTGTGGAAAAACACAGTCAAGAGTGATTAAAGTCAATGCTGTGTCTGGGAAAGTGTCATACTTCCCTCTGCCAGCTCACTTACATCCACCTCCCGTCATTCTCACTGTTGCCTGCATCACCCTATCCATTGCCTCAACCACCCCCACCAATAAGTCTTGCCTACCCTCCAGGCTGACTCTATTCAGTCCCCTTTATGACTTTTCTACACACACACACACACACACACACAAAACAGAACAACAGAAATGCCAGCCATTTACCTCAGTCTCCAATCCCACCCCATGACAGGACACATTCCTTCTCTATATGCAGCAGAGACTGTTTTGGAGAGAATCCGGGGCCTCCCTGGAGAAGATCAGGAGCATTCCTATGGGAACACTGATACATCTACATCTGTCAAGCAAGAACCACTCATTTCTTTGCCCCACTTTCTCCCTCCTCCCCCACCCCAATCAAATCTCATGTCTAACCCAGAAAATAGCCCTATGAGGAGGAGGAAGTGGGGTGTTAGAAGTGATGTGAAAAATAAATGACCTTTGATCATCTTACAATCAAGAAGAAGAGGTGTCATGTAACTGGAGGCCTGGACTTTGTTTTTGAGAATGAGGTCACCCTAACAGTAACAAGTTTCAAAAACAGGAATTGCTGGGAAAGCTCAGCAGGTCTGGCAGCATCTGTGAAGAGAAACCAGAGTTAACGCTTCAGGTCCGGTGACCCTTCCACAGAGCTGACGGTAACTAGCAAAATGTTGGCTCGTATGCAGAAGGTAGGTTGGGGGGATAACGAGTAAACTATGGATGGGGATTGAGCCCAATGAGAGAGAAGAACAGTTGAACAAACAAAGAAGTGGCAATGGCTTGGCTAGGAGGGTGAATAGCTGCTAATAGAGACTCCCAGTCTGCTATTTTACATTACCTATTGTTAGCTATCATGAGTTAACCAGGCCTGGTGTGAGAGGTTGGAGGGCTAGGCCATGGGAGAGTTTAGGCCCTAACATTATTTAACACTATATGGAGTCTGGTGGGCGGCAGGGTCCCAAAGCAGAAAATGAGCTGTTCTTCGAACAAAGCAAAGCTCATGCTGGAATGCTACAGTGAGCCTGAGACAGACATGTTGGCCAGGGAACCAGGTAGGGTGTTAAAGCGACAGCTGCCAACTGGAAACTTGGTCTTCTTTGTGGGCAGAACATGGATGTTCCATATAGCATCATCCAGTCTATGCTTGGTTTCCCCAATGTAGAGGGGACCACATAGTGAGCAATAAACGCAATAGACTAGATTGCGTGAAGTGCAGGTAAAGTGCTGCTTTACTTGGAAGGTATGTTTGAGCCTTGAATACTGAGGAGGGAGGAGGTAAATGGCCAAGTGTTATACCTTTGACAGGGCAGGTGTTGGGATTGAAGGGAGTGTGAACCAGGGTGCTCCAGAGGGACAGAACAGGGTCACAATGTGGTCTCCTCTACATTGGGGAAAGCAAAGCAAAACACAGACTGGGTAGCCGTTTAGCAGAACACTACATTCTGCCTGTAAAAAAAAAGCCCTGAGCTTCAGGATGCCTGCCACTTTAACACAGCACACAGTTCCCCATCCAGCTGCAGTATTCCAGCTGCACTCAGCACAAGCTGGAAGAATATCACCTCATTTTCCACGTCAGGACCGTGCAACCCTCTGAACTCAAGAGAGTTCAATAATTTTTTGGTTTGGATCCTCCCATTTCCTAGCCCCCTACCACACACCCCAGGCCTTGTTATCACGATCTGCCACTACAGCCACCCTTGTTTTCAACTAAGTCTCCATTATTGGCTATTCACTCTCCTAGCCAGATTATTATCCACTCCCTGGACTAACTGTTGTTCTCTTTGGGCTTTATCCCCACCTCTGATTTACCTAGTTTCCCCCCACCTCTGTCATTTGCAAACAAATCAACATTTTGCTACCATCAGTTCTGAGGAAGGGTCACCTGAATGTCCCTTCATAAACACCATCATATTTTCTGAGCCTTTCCAGCAACATTTTTTTTCTGCTTTACAGCATCTGCAGTTCTCTTGGTTATTTTTTGATAGTGTAAATAATTTCCATTGGCAGTCTCTGAAAATTACATGGGAATTTATTGGGGGGAAAAGGAGGGAGGGAGGGGGGAAAAGGAAGGGGGGGGGGAAGGAGTGAGAATCCCACATTTCCCATGGATATACACCTAACCTGCAGATCTTTGTGGGAAAAACCAGGTCACTTAGGAGGAAACACACACAGACATAAAGGGAAAGTCTGTGTGGAGTTTACACATTTGTCAGGGAGTGGAATCAATGCCAGGTCCCTGGCTCTGTGAGGCAGTGTTAACCACTGAGCTGGCCACAAATGACAAAACGAAGATTGTGAGCAAAGTAGACCCTTCAATCAAGGTTTGCACCTAGCTCTGAATTTAAACTGTTCACTAATTCTGCACCCATGTGATAAACGTTGCCTTGTTTAGCTGTAAGATCTACACAGATTCAGATAGATCCAGAGTTTGACACTAGAACAATCCCTGAGAATCAGCTTGTTGGTTTGTCACAGGTGAAGTCATCATCTTGCTTCAACAATGGGAGAGTTTCCTGCTTTACTTTTGACGAGAGTGGATAGATGGGACTTGACTGGTTTGAAAACCATTGGTTTCAGATCGGGATGCAGAATGATGACTACATTTCCTAATCCTCAAACAGTTGTGGCAATTCAGTCTTAAACTGTTCTTAGGCCAGCATTCTTGACTTCCAAGGTATATTCACTGCAAGTTGGTAGATTAGATTCCCTACAGTATGGAAATAGGCCCTTCGGCCCAACAAATCCACACTTACCCTCCGAACAGTAACCAACCCAGACCCAATCCCCTACCCTATGTTTACCCCTGACTAGTCCACCTATCACCATGGGCAATTTAGCATGGCTAATTTACCTAACCTGCACATCTTTGGATTGTGGGCGGAAGCCATAGCACCCGGAGGAAACCCACGCAGACACGGGGAGAATGTGCAAACTCCACACAGTCACCCAAGATGGCAATCGAACCGGTTCCCTGGCACTGTGAGGCAGCAGTGCTAATCACTGAGTCACCGTGCCGGCCCACTGAAGCCTTTCTGCTCAAGGGCGAGCACCTCCGATTCCAGGTCAGTAACTTTCACTACATCCAAGTGTTGCATCCATTTGTACCATGTTTTTAGGCAGCATGCCTCCTAGTGTTAAAGTGAAGTTTTCTCCAATCACATTTCAGCATCTGAGCCAAAAAGGTGTTTCAATTAAGGCATGTCTTATGTGACTGACTAAGGTCTCATCTTTCCAATAACTTTGACTTGATCCTTTGATCCCACCCAGGAACAAAATTTCTATATTGCTGACACCTTTCTGATTTCTTGGAACTTGCTACTGTCCAAAAGAGTTTTAAATTCAGCATAAGCTTCTTGCTGAAATACGCTGCTTCAGTGAGCCAGTTTCTTATAAAACTGGTACGGTGTCATTATGGTGGAATAATTCTCCCACAGGTGGAGTATTTTCCTGCTGCAATTATACTAGTTAGCTGGGGTGGGGAAAATATTCTCCTCACACCGGTTTCTCTACAGCCATGTTTTACCATTAAAAATAATAACTGTACCAAGTTAATTCTTTTGTAAATGGGCTGTCTTAACCATGGCGGGATTCTTCTTCCCAGTCTCAGTCTGCCTCCTCAAATCGAAGGCTTTCACTATCAGCTCATCCCTTGCCTACAATGCAATCAGATAATGCTTCATAGGCTCCAACAATCCCACCCCCGAATTTCTGTTAAGCTGTTTGTGTAGGCGATTGATAAGCGTGCCAATGCTTACCTCCATCATTACATGTACTTCACATTTCACCCAGTCAACTATGCTACTTCCCCTGCCGCCTTCCATCTCTGGAAATGCCATTATTGCTTGATCATGTGTCATTTTTCTCAGAGGCCTTGCCTGACGAGGATAGCTGCACAATCACGTTGCACGCAGTAGTGTACCCACCTGTTCACTGCTTAGCTTCATAGTGACTCAGGGTTGTAATGCAATCTGGTAAATTTGATTCCAAGTCAGTCATGTTTCTGCTGGACTGGGACTTGTGACTTGGCACAAAGCTCTCCAGTAATAGCAGTGACTTCAAACTTGCTCTTCTCAATTAACCTGATGTTCATTCTCTTGTTGCCATCATATAATATTCAGTTGCCATCATATTCTTGGTCTTGAGGTGTGGCCAAAGGATATGGCTGTCTGCTAAAGGTAGTGTAAAACATTACATTTTATTTAACTAGGATTATTAAATGGTGACTTCATCTTTCCACAACCTTCAAGGAAAAACATGGTTATATCATATAACAATGTATCATTTCCTGTGATGCATACTGCCTGAATTGACTATTGCAGTACCTGTGTTCCCCTAAACCAGTATGGTTGATGTGTTGTATGTTGTCCTTCACAACATCATTCTTTTGTAAGCACAATTAACATTACTAGAGCAGTAGCATTTTCCCCCTAGTTAAATTGTTTAGGACTTCACATTAACATAAAGCAATCCTGTTAAATTTGCCACTGACTGGCAGATTCGATAGAATCCTAGGAGACCTAAAACCCCAAGCAGTGTCAGAAGAAAAATAGAAGACTATCCATTACCTCAGCTTCTTCACTGATATAGTTATTACATTCCTCACACTAATCTATAATTGATCTGAAAAATCATATCGGACTCAAAATGTTAACTCTTCACAAATGCTGCCAGACTGGAGTTACTCTCACATCTTGATTCAGATTTCCAGGAGCCACAGTATTTTGCTTTCACTTTCACGACTCATTAGCTTGCTTGCTTAAAGCAGTCTGCAACAACTCCAGGGCTACAACACTAAGTCCACTTGCTGCAATGACTTGAGGTGGTCACTAACTTAATTTGGGGACAGTTTGTTCATACATTTCCAGTGGAGAACAGAAGCAGAGCTGTGGAAAGTGAAATCTAAAATAAAACCAGCTACAGCTAGAGATGACTTTGATAATCTGATACCTTGTGATCAGGAGTTGAATTAAATAATAGAGTAGAGAGAAGTAAACCGATTGTTCAAATCTTTTGAGCGCACCAGACCCCATCAATCTGAATATTTACACCAAACACGAAGAAATGTCAATATTTAGCAGAGGCTCAACACTGGAGGCTTCAGGGGATACCCGCAACATTCTGTGGCTGTTTTCAATATCTCTAACCCTGATAATTTCACTATGTTGCAATACATACTAGAATGTCATCAACATCAATATTATTGAACAATAAAAATATTCAGAGGCAAAATTAGCCAGAAGCTGTTAGTGTGTGCATCATCAAGTCCAGCTGTGCTGATTTTGTTTAGCTCCCCCCGCCCCCTCCCCCTAACATCTGATTTGATTGTTACATGTAACAAGGTACAGTGGAAAATGTTGTTTCGTGCACTATCCAGACAAATCAGTCCATTCATGTAGTACACAATTTGGACACTAGAGGTCATGGCTCCCCATTGCTTAATTATTTCACTTCATTTGATTCCAGTAAGAGAGACATTCAAATTAAATTACACGTTTAAAAAAAATCATGTTTCTTCTAAAGGAATGTGAGTTGGGTCGCCCTGGCATAGAAGGTTCCTATCATTGTCAACAGGAATGGTAGAATCCTCCTGCCTTAGCTCATTTGTTAAAACCTTTCTTCACATTCTTAACACCTTTGCCTATTATTCCAATGGATTCCTGGTCGACCTGTTAGAACCGCAATGAGAACGTGTTAGAATACAATGCGATGTCTGTCTACCAGCCATTTGGGGCTGGGGAACTTTGTTGTCACCATCAGTCCTTTCTAGGCCAGTTTAAGGGGCTGTTTAGTGGTCAAAGGATAGCCCAAAAATAAATCTCAGCAGCTGAAGCCTCTTAGAGTCAAAGTCAGATTCACAGCATGGAAACAGACCCTTCGGTCCAACCAGTCCATGCTGTCCATAATCTCAAACTAAACTATCCCTCTAAAACATTTCTTATACATATACTTATCCAAGACGTCTTTAAAATGTCGTAACTGTGGCTGCAACCATCACTTCCTCTGGGAGCTCAATCCAAATGAACCACCAAACAAAATGCCCATGTCTTTAAAATCTGTCACCTGAAAAAGATATGCCCCCGGATCTTGAAATCCCCCACCCTGGTGGGGGGGCGGAATTTACCTTAACTATGCCCCTCATGATTTTAAAAGCATCTATAAAAAAGCGACTCTGCAACCGCCCATGTTCCAGTAGAATAAGTCCCAGCCTCTCCTTATAACTCAAGACCACCATTCTTGGTAATATCCTAGTAAATCCCTTGAGCCCTCTCCAGCTTAAAAATATCCTTCCGATGGCAGGGCAACCATACAGTATTCCAGAACACGCACCACTAATGTCCTGCACATCCTCAACATAATATCCCAACTCCTATACTTAAAAAAGGAGTGAGCAATGAAGGCAAGCGTGCTTAAATGCCTTCTTCCCCATTTATCTACGTAATGCAAATTTCAAAAAAATGTTATTTACCCGAACCTCTAGGTATGTTCTACAACACTGCCCAAGGCCCGACTTCTAATTTCACAACACTGCCCCTGTTTGATTTTACCAAGATGCAATTTGACTCCATCACTACTTGTCAGTTTATTGACCCAATTGATCAAGATCTTTGTAATCTTTGACAACTATAGATAGGTTGTGATTTATTTTCTCAGAAACTATGTACAGGGTACAGAAACCATAGGGTATGTAAATTGTGGCTACGAGGTAGAGAAGACAGTGGCTCAGTGCATAGCATTGCTACCCCACAGTGCCAGCGACCCGGGTTCGATTCTAGCCTCAGGCTCTGGTTTCTTCCCACAATCCAAAGACGTGCAAGGTTAGGTGAATTGGCCATGCTAAAGTCAAGGAAGTTGAAATTACAACCAAAAGTAATAGACATGTGGAGGTGCTGCTGTTGGACTGGGCTAGACAAAGTCATAGATCACACAACACCAGGTTATAGTCCAACAGGTTTATTTGGAAGCACTAGTTTTTGGAGCGCTGCTCCTTCAGGGAGTCGAGGAATAGGACCACGAGACACAAATGTATAGCAAAACATTTGTGTCATGCAAGTAAAATGATATATTTGACAAACCTCGATTATTGTTAAGTCTTTCATCTTTAAGAATGAAATCACAACCTGTGTGTGTGATTTTTAAAAATAAACCCAGTGATTTATTGCCCTGGTTAAAATAAATCTGGAAACACAATGTGATGAGACACTACATTGAAATAAATGCTGTGGTGAGATTACACAAACTGTCCACAGGATTTCTTAAAGGCTCTCAAAATGAAGTTGTTTAGATTAAATTACTTTCAGCATGGAAACAGGCTCTTCGGCCCAACACATCCACACCAACCCGCCGAAGCACAACCCACCCATACCCCTACATTTACCCCTTACCTAACACTATGGGCAATTTAGCATGGCCAATTCACCTGACCCGCACATCTTTGTGACTGTGGGAGGAAACCGGAGCACCCGGAGGAAACCCACGCAGGCACAGGGAGAACGTGCAAACTCCACACAGACAGTCGCCTGAGTCTGGAATTGAACCCGGGTCTCTGGCGCTGTGAGGCAGCAGTGCTAACCACTGTGCCACAGTGCTGCCCCAAAGTTGGTTCTAGGCACGTAGACATGAATCTTTAATTTAAACTCAATACAATGATATCAGTAGCCAGCTGTATAGTTTAATTTGAAAACATTTATGGTCATTTAAAATCATGTTAATCATTGGTGATGGTCAAAGTACTGGCGAAAAATGATAATCTTTGGTGATGTATTCACTTACAGCTGCAATGACCAATGACATCCAGTTACCCTCCAAAACAAATACATCAAGAACTGGTTTTCTTGAAAAAATAAATGGACTCAGATTTCCTACTGGCCTGACAGTCATTATTTCAGTGTAGATGAGAGGTGTGCATGGGGACCCTGCAGAATTCCCATCCCAGTGACACTGACGGTGTTACCCAGGAATTTTAATTTTCTGCTGGGCAATTTCTGAAAGTCTCCACTTAATCTGAGAATCAGAGAATTCTGAATCGATGTTTCGGGCAAAAGCCCATTATCAGGAATCTGATTAAACAAGCTGTCTAACTTCCAAGTTGCTATTCGACGAATCCTATACTCACATTGCACCTCTCCAAATCTAGCCCCTTCCTACCACTTACACACACACAGACCCTTACCTGACAACCCCCTAAGTAACATTGATCCAACATCCCTCCTTCCCCATACCAGTTCTCCTGTCCATTTCTGGGAATTTGTAAAATGGTAGCTTTGGTAAAGAATGATATTTGGAAAAATCAGGTTTACCTTATTCTGAGGGCAAAAGTGAGGTCTGCAGATGCTGGAGATCAGAGCTGAAAATGTGTTGCTGGAAAAGTGCAGCAGGTCAGACAGCATCCAAGGAACAGGAAATTCGACGTTTCGGGCATAAGCCCTTCATCAGGATTCCAGCAACACATTTTCAGCTCTAATTCTGAGGGCCTAAAGAGATGTTGCTTTGTTAAAGGCTATAACATTTATAGTTTAGAACTTCCTCTTTTTGACAACCCTCCCTGCCCCTATATTTCCCTCCCTTACCACCTATCTTTGACTTCAAGCCTCAATTCCCACCCTCCCTTTCCCATCATTTCTATCTTTCCTTCATCACTGCTCTGCTTAGAATCACACCAGCTTACATCTCAGAAGGAGGTGCTCAGACCCTTTGTGTCTTTGCCAGCGCTTTGGTAGAATTATCCAATTAGACCCACTCCCGCATGCCCTTCTTCATAATCCTGCAAGCATTTCCCTTTCTAGTCTATATCTAATTGCCTTTCAATGTGGAATCTGCTTCCAATGCGCTTCCAGGCAGTGCATTCCAAATCTCAACAGATTCACTGTGTAACAAAGGCTCACCTCGTCTCTCCGCTGCCTCTTTTGCCAATTATGAGCACTCTGTGTGCCTTGGTTACCATACCCCCTGCCACGGAGAATAATTTCCCCCTATTGGCACTTCATAACTTTGCACACCTCTTAAGTCTCTGCTTAATCTCCTCTGCTTGAACACAAACACTTCCCAGCTTGCTTTTACTATTCTTCCATTATAGTTTTTGATGCTTCATTTCATTTATCTCTGTTTCAGTCTCAGGATCAGCTTTCCCATTTTAGATGCTGTTTCGACTTCCCTCCATATGTGAATGCGACTTTATCTCACTGATCACCCCAGATGAATTCTGATTTTGTGAGAGTGTGAAACAGTTGAATATACAGGAGTTGGGAATGAGAGGTCACTGTTCAAGGTGCTTTTACAGTCAAATCACAAGATCAGTGAAAAATAAACTCATTTCAAAAGCACACAAATCACCTTTGGGATTACAAGTAAATGCATTCAAAAAAATGGAATCAATATCAGTACCATATTATTCACCATCCAGCACAGACATTGGTCAGTTATATTTGTATCATTCATCAGCTCCCGTACCTGAGGCACTTAACATGGATTTCACAACGCAAACTTTTTCTGAATCCATTCAATTCATTTTTTTTCCGAATCTAGTCAAGGTATAACATTCTGTAAGTTTTAACTGTAAATGGTTACCTTTCCTGGAGGTACATCAATGACCACTTCCAGACGGAGCCTAGTGCTCCTGACCTCCTACTGAAAGGCTGACAATTGGTTCTAATCTTATACCCCAGAGGTTCTGAAACACCCCAAGTATTGCATTCCTTTTGAAGTGTAGCCCCTGTAAAATAAGACTGGCTAATGCCTTAAGTGCCACTTTGAGTTGGCCTTTTCCTCACTGATGACGGTCAAGTACAACGACTGCATGGATATAATTTTGAGGTCAGCCTTTCAGATGGTGTCAGTTGCTTTTCTTTCCTGCCTACTGGCCAAATTACTCCTCATGCTTTCCACAGCCCTGGCCAGGAACTTGCACCTTGCCTCTAGATTCTATCCCATTTCCAGTGTGCATCCAATCTCCAGTTGCACGAGACCTTTAATGTTCTTTAGGGAAGAAATCTGCCATCCTTACCCAGTCTGGCCTACACGGGACTCCAGACCCACAGCAATGTGGTTAACTCTTAACTGCCCTCTGGGTAATTAGGGATGGGCAATAAATGCCAGCCTGGTCAGTGACACCCTCATCCTGTGAATGAATTAAAAACCTTGTTCCCTTGACCAGTCTCGCTGATGTGTCAGGACTAGGATTTGAATTCATTATAAACCATTTAGAAGTCAGACATCGCTGTCTAATTTGGTGGGGGGTCAGTTAACTGGGCAGCAGTTTGTGATACAGAGAGTGATGCTAACAGTGTGGGTCCACTAGCTGAGGTTACCCTGAAAGACTGTCCTTCTCAAACTTTCCCCTTCAGACGAGGTGGCAACCCTTAGGTTAAACCACCAGCAGTCATCTCTCTCTAATGAGTGCTGCTCTATGGTCAGGTAGGACTATGGTGACTTTACCATTTTGGAAAGTGTACCTCCAAATACAAATACACTTTGCTTTCAAAGCCAGATATTTAGGAATATAGAGTGAGTAGACCAAACTTGTTCTAATGCTCATTACGCCAATCCATTTCTCCCAATACACAGTCCCACCAGGAGCAAATACACAGTTGTGCCACACAGACCATTTATTTAAAATGCTAAATCTCTGATGTCACACCTACATAATGAAATTAGGAAGCATAAATTTTGAAAAGGACACCACCCTAAATCAAAAGAGAATGGGCATCACTTTTGAAGCAAAGTGGAATGGAGGGTCAGATGACCGTTTTTGTTCTCTTCATATCCAGGGACTACACAATTATAAAGTCAAATCCCTACAGTGTGGAAACAGGCCATTTGGCCCAACAACTCCACACCCTCTGAAGAGTCTCCCACCTCGACCCATTCCCCTATCCTATTACTCTACATTTCCCTGAACACTATGGGAAATTTAGCATGGCCAATTTGCCCAACATGCACAGCTTTGGACTGTGAGACGAAACCGGAACGCATAGAAGAAACCCATGCAGACAGAGGGAGGACGGATGGATGGACGGATGATCACCTGGGAGCGGCATTGAACCTGGGTGTCTGGCACTGTGAGGCAGCATTGTTAACCACTGAGCCACACCAATTACGTCAGATAAAATTCAGCGGGATCTATTGGCGGGGATGGTAGTGGGTGGGTTGGTGGTGTAGGAAAACAGAGTTAATGCTTTGAGTGTGACAGTTCCTCACAACTCAGAACTGAGTTTCGCTAGCAATTTTCACTTTAGTTTCAGATCTCCAGTTTCCACATTTCTTTTTTCGTTTTACAATTATGCAAGGCTCCAGAGCTAATGTTGCCGAGAGACAAGTTTGCATTTTGTGTCCTTCAGGACATATCTTGGACGTGCCATTCCAATGTGACAGATCTTGCCTGTGGTTATTAAAAGAAAGACTCTATGCTGTTTGCAGCGATATCAGCTTTGGGGTGGAACGCCAAAGATTACATGGATACAACGCCTATTGTCACAGTGATAAATGGATGGGCATAATTCAGATTTCATTGTTCAAGAATGGCTTAATCAGAAGTGATTAGAGGATGCTCTGCTCATGTGATGAATTGTTTTCAGATGAAGACATTTAATAGAGACTTTTGGAGCAACATGGGAGAAGGACACAAACTATTGATTCAACAGCACCCTGCCCATGACCAGGAGAAAATTCACTTTCACTTTTATGCATTAACTGAACCAGGTTATGATATTGGTTCAGCTACACTTCAATTAGAGTACAGTTGGCAACATTTACTGTTGCAAGCAATAAATCAAAGTAAGTTTGTCATCTTAAACCTCCAGGTTGTACGCTTGAGAACCCTTATCCTTTATCAAACCTATTAAAAGAGCTGTCTTTTGTAAATTCTTAACAATTGCAACACAAACTTAAGACACCTTTTTCTTTTAAACCTCGTCTTCCCGCATGAATGACTGAAGGAAGAAAATCTATAACTTCAGCACAGTGGATTCCCATCTGCTGCACACTCATGCAGCTTAGAAGAAACATCAATTATTGTTGATCTGCATCTTAACCCCATCTACTCATTTGCCTGCATATTACTTAATAACCACTTGTCCAGCAAAGATCTACTAAGTGCTCTGAAGGGTCACTGGACTTGAAATGTTAACTGTTTTCTATTGATCTGAAGATTTAATGATAAACTGACCAAGCCTCTGCTTTCTGCAGAGCAGGATTTGATACTTCCACAACTGTTTATGAAGAAGTTTCTCACTAGAATGGCCTGGCTCTGAATTTAAAGTGACATCTTTGCCCTAGAAACTCCTACCATGTTTAATTTTACAACCAACTTTTGTCAATTCCTTCCAAATTTCTAAAGACATCAATTCCTTAAACCCACTAATACCAGGGATTAAGTCTTTGACGCAAACCTCCCTGCATAATTTAACTCTTACATTGAGGAACCCCACACTGGAATCCTTCTGAAGTAAATACAGCTGTTTAGTGCTCAGCCCTGTACAAAGTATTCCACTTATTTTCCTGTTTATTTATATTTCTAAACAATACATAGTTGGGACTTGCTGTGCAGTGACTTTAATAGAGCTTTAAAATGTACACTCCTTTCTTCAACTCTGGCTCCCAGCTTTTTTTTTGTACTTTGTGATTTCTCAGTCACACTTGGGTTTAACCACTCAAGCACAGAGAGAATAGAGCAGTTATCAGACTCTCAAACAGAGATCAACACAACAAGTGGTGAGTGAGAGTTTATACTGGTGTCACAAAGTGTCCATTTTATTAAACATAGAAATAGATTACAATTCTATTTTGAATTTGTATCTGAATGCAATGTTTTGTACATAAATACTTAATTTCTGTGAAGCTTCTGTGCTGAATCGTGTCTTTTTTGAGACATCTTCAAGGAGACAAAGCGTTCTCTCAGCTTAATCTTAATTACCCACCCAGACCCTGGAACCTCATGTCAGACTCTGTCTCATCTCACCACATGCCACACCTTGAAGATCCCAGAACCACTGTCATCTGTTGTGCCCACAGTACTTTTAAAAACCCGTGTGCAGCTGGACAAATACTGCATTCCAGAGCAATGATGCATGGTTCTGGATATATTCCTGTTTGCCATGTCCTGGGCAACCAGCACCCCATTGTGGGCAGGGACCTGGAGCTCCTCCTGAATGGAATGGTACATATATGCGACCATCTCATTTCCCCGCCCCCCCCCCCCCCCACCCCCGTACAAAACACTGCATGCTAACCTGGTCAGAGCTTGGCACCAGCCTGTAAAACACTAGGAAAATAATGTCAATGCTTTTCTGCACTGACCAGTGTAAGTGCCATCTTCTCTCCAATACCTCACACTGTCTGCTACTGTACCATTCCTAATGAAGGGCTTATGCTTGATATGTCGACTCTCCTGCTACTCAGATGCTACCCGATTGGCTGTGCTTTTCCATCACCACACTTTCTGACTCTGCAACTGTACCCATCTGCCATCAAGGCTTTTGCAGTACCAGTCTCACCATTAGCCACATCTCTCACTCACACCTACCCCACTAATCCGCATGCCTTCTGTGCTCCCACTCATTCCACTTGCATGAACAGTAACAACTGTGTCATTCACAGGTATGATCTGCCTCTCTCATTTCAAAGATAAGCAGCCCCCCCGCCAGTAGTACAGAAAGAGTCCAGGCCGATGATGAGCTGCCTGACTTTCAGCTCCTCACTTATCCGGAGAGGATCCTGACTAACTGCCTGAGGGCAGTCTGGATTGGGATTGGCACTTGCCCTTAACTTCCTGTGTTGGAACCTCATGAGCAAAGATCCTCCCCCTTGACCTGACTAAAGCCTGGTGACAATCATAACAAGCTTCTGACTTTAGCTCCGTGCTGAACAGTAAGACTACACAGTAGTAATAAGACTTTGGTATCTCTAACTGAGGGGGTAATTACACCACAGGCAGAGACGCTGTGAGCAATCAGATAAGCTCAGAGTGAGAGAGCTGTGACAGTGAGTGAGGAACCAAGACATATAACCTGTTGCAGTCCATGAACTGGGCGTGTCCATGAGTACACAGTGTCCTTGCTGCAGCATTATAATGGAGTGTTACCAGGACAGCCAGAGGTACAGCACGGAGGTCATTTGGAGTGAGCAGTGAGTTGAAATCGCCGGCTGTGTTTTCCTGGTCAGGTTTCCCCAACATTGAGCTTGTTTGGTGAACATGGGAAACTAAATCAGTGAGAGAAGTTGTATCGTTAACAAAGATCTGAACAAGTGCTAATTATCATTGATTGGGCAGCACAGTGGCTCAACAGTTAGCACTGCTGCCTCAGAGCCAGGGACCTGGGTTCAATTCCACCCTCAGGCGACTGCGTGAAGTTTGTACATTTTCCTGATGTCTGCATGGGTTTCCTTCAAGTGCTCTAGTTTCCTCTCATAGTCCAAATATGTGCCTGTTAGGTGGATTGGCCATGGGAAATGCAGGGTTACAGGGATAGCTTGGGGCATGGCTCTGTATGGAATGATCCGAGGGTCAGTGCAGAGTCAATGGGCCCCAATGGCCTCTTCTGCACTGGAAGTATTCTGTGATTTGACATCGTGCTGCTGCTCTGTATCTCAAGATAGTTCACTTCAGAAGTAGTAACAGGAATGCAGAGGACTGGGCTAATGGTAAAATTCTTGGTAGTGTAGGTGAACTGATAGATCTCTGTATCCAGGTGGATAATTCCCTGAAAGTTGCAACCAGGTCGATAGAGTTGTTCAGGCGGCATATGATGTGCTGGCATTTATTGGTTGGGGGATTAAGTTTCAGAGCCACAATGTCCCACTTCAGCTGTACAAAACACTGGTAAGGCTGCACCTGGAGTACTGCATACAGTTCTGGTCACTGCATTGTAGGAAGGATGTGGAAACTTTGAAAGGGTTCAGAGGAGATTTACTAGGATGGTGCTTGGTATGGAAGAGAGGTCTGATGAGGAAAGGCTGAGGGAACTGAGGCTGTTATTGTTGGAAAGAAGGTTGAGAGGTGACTTAAAATGAGACATATAAGATAATCAGAGGGTTTGATAGGGTGGACAGCGAGAGCCTTTTTACTCGGATAGTGATGGCTAGCACAAGGGAACGTAGATTTAGGACAGTATTAGGTGTAGTTTCTTTACTCAGTAGGAGGAGTGTGGAATGGCCTGCCTGCAACAGTAGGTTTGCCAACATTAAGGGCATTTAAATGGGCATTGGACATACATATGGATAATACTGGAATGGTGTATGTTAGATGGACATCACATTATTTTCATAGGTCAGCACAACATTGAGGGTCAAAGGGCCTATACTGCGCTGTAACATTCTACGTTCTATGTTCTGTGCTGTCTAGTGAGAATCTTACCACACTGCTTGTGAAAGTCAGAGATGATGCAAGATGATCAGGATGTTGAGATGGACCTGACCAGACCTGTCACTTGATTCTGTCTCAGCTCTCAGAGGCCATCACTTCGACCACAGGAAGATTACACTTTGTTGTTTCTAGAGATTTTCCAATTAATAGATGTTAGATCTAACTTTTCTATTGCAAAATAGTCTCATTTTATTCGGCAAAATGCATCTATCACATCATCATCTAATTGGTCTGTACTACTTTATGCTTTTACATTCCACTCTATTATACTGCTCACATCTTTATATCATCAGCAGACACATAACTCGTTATGGTAGGATCTTCAGTAATGCAAAAGGGAGTTAAAATGCCAATGTGTTGGAGCTTCAAAAAAAATTGGTGTTCTGATAAAAAAAGGTTCAATTGTGGAGCAATCCATGACTTTGCTGCATGCTGCTTTCCAGTGACAGCTGCTGTTATTTGGGAGTGCTTTCCGAGTCCAAAAGTCATGGTTAAGTTCTATTCCAGAGACATGAGCCCATCAATTCAAGGAATGCAGCACAATCAGGTGTACCATTGCTCAAATTGTCTTCAGTCAATTCTGCCCTCTCCGATGGATCTGTAACTCTCATCTTGAAGGTGAGCAGGAAACATCACGCCTTTGTCCTTGGCATTATCTTTTCTCTTGTGGAAGAGACCACTCCTCCCCTACCCACCCCAATATGATTAGAAAATAGCCTCAAACCTAAATCATAAGGTAAGTGTAAGGTACTATACACAAGGTGCAATTCAATTGGTTCACCACTCGGCTTTCATCAAAGCACTAATTGTTGTAAGAATAAAGTACAAACAAAAATTTGCATACCTTTATTGAAAGGTGATAAAATAATATCTAACTGTATTAATTGTTCCAATGTAGGCAGCTTCCAATAAACCCTTGGCAAGGCAATTTGGCGAAATAGTGATGGTTCTCACGCATTGTCTCTGTCCAGTCCAGCAGGACAAAATACTAAAAACAGTCTGTCTCTTTATTTCTTAGAAGATTCCTTTTGTCCAACAATGTACCGGAAGAGAACTCAAGCTTTTAACACTGAATCAGTAAGAATCTTAAAGCAAATCCAAAAACAACCTTCCTGGGCCTGAGTGAGGCCCATCACCATGCACTCATGCATCTTTGGTCTGATTTAAAAAAAACCCAGGGATACTTTCAAGCTATTGACAAACTGCCTGTCTGAACACAGGCATCCTTACAACACTGAGGCAACACCTCTCTGCAAGAGAAACAGGATAGAACAAAACAAAAAACAGAGAAAAGCAGACTCTGGTTATGATCACACTGCTGTTTGTAGGAGACTGTTGTCTCCCCTATATCAGTGACTTAATTGCCTGTACTCAGCAGTGAGAACAAGCTAAATATTTCATAAGAGCGTTCAAGCGAGCTGTTTTAACTGTTACATGGAATAAACCAATGGTTACAGCCCGAGCCACACAGTGAGATAAGCACTGAGTCTTCTACACCATAATAGAAGACAATTCAGTAAATAATTTTATTCATGTGCTATCTTTTTGATATTAGTCAATGTTTTGTTGGGATGATATGCTTGGTCAAACTTCCCTACATTGAGAACAATTAAAAAAAGGTTTTAAGAATAAAAGAATATAGACCAAAACAACAAAATAAAAATAATGCTGGAAAATCTCAGACACTAGAGGATGAAACAGAGTTAACGTTTCAGGTCAATGTCCCTGGAAAATGTTCTCATGCAGAGTGTGGTAGGAATCCAGAATGCACTACCTGGGAGGGAGGGAGGGTGGGGGGAACCTCAATCTTTACAGAGCACTGAAAGGTCATATCAAGACTTTGGGCTGAACGCAGAGAAGTGGGGCCAGAATAGATTCAGTGTGGTTTTGGCACAAGACCTGATGGGCTGAATGGCCTCTTTATTACTTTATGATGGATTATCATTTGCTTCAGGAATGCTCCTTTTACCCACAGGATATGCATCTTAAACTGGAAGTCACCAAAAAAAAAAATTTGGCTAATTCCTGTCTCTCACTGGTCAGAAGAGTTAATTATACTATCCCACCTTGTACCCCAGCCCAGAGTAGCTAGCCCAGTGTTGATCAGGGTCTATATCTCAGAACTGGGACTTCATGATTCAGGTTCATGCTAGAGATAACTAGGCCATTAGTGTACTAAGTTTAAATTGAGTGTTGAGTGGGGTTCAATACTCAACAGACTACCAGGGAATAATTCATGAATAAAAGCCACACTTCACATGTTTGACTACCCAAGCAGAGTGGGCGCAGGTCATCTATGGAAACAAATGCTTCATTAAAAGGAACAAATCATTCAACATCTAACAACCTTTCACACAAACTCGGCCATGTCTTTGAAAATGGATGATACAGAATGGTATATATTGACTGAGGATAGCCAGCATGAATCCTTCATAGAGCAGAGGCAGGAACTAAGGAGAATGGACTCTTGCTCTGTTTTCACTAAGGTCTATATATTAAAATCTAACCTACACACAGTGCCACAGGCACCAAGATCAGAATAAACCAGATTGAAAATCTGTACAACCCTGTGTTAAACACAAGAAAGCTGTCTGTTCAACACACATTCAAATGGATAGAGCGCTCTGTACACCAATGTATATAAAAAATATACAAAAAGGCATTCTAGTAAAGGATTCAATGACTTTTACAATTCTAAAAGGCCTTACTAAGGAGACACTTGGAATAGTGTGTCCAGTTTGAGCCTTACTGGAGGCTGGACGTTTTGACTGAGGGAGTGTAATGAAGGTTTACCAGACAGGTATTGAGCTGAAAATGTGGTGCTGGAAAAGCGCAGCAGGTCAGACAGCAACCAAGGAACAGGAAATTCGACGTTTCGGGCATTTCCTGTTCCTTGGATGCTGCCTGACCTGCTGTGCTTTTCAGGCAACACATTTTCTGCTCTGATACTCCAGCATCTACAGACCTCACTTTCTTCCAGACAGATATTGAGAACGGCGGGAGTAACAATAGGAAGAGAGACAACATTTAGGATTACATTCACTGAAGTTAAGAACGAGGGGATATCTCAGAAACTAACATTTTTACTGGATTAGACAGGATAGCTGCAGGGAGAGAGAGCATTCTTGGTGAGCAGGGAGTCCAGAATCAGGGGATACAGTCTCAGGATAAGGAGTAAGCCTTTTAGATGAGGAATTTCTTCAGCAAGTGGTAAGGCAGGAGAATACTCCCCCACAGGAGACTGTGGAGGCCAAAATACTAAAGATTTTGATTAGAGGTGTAGGTGCAATTTTTGGGACTAAATGAACACTCACGTCTAAAAGCGCAAGTACAGAAAGCTGACTGTACAAATAAGTACTCAAACACTCATACAGGGAACATCCTGCAATGCTTTTTTAGCACTGTTGTATTGAAACTACTTTTCCCATAATGTATAAATACTAGAAAACTTGTTTAACTACTCCTCTGCACTTTCCATCAGGAATTGAAAAATAAATTACCATTCTCTGATAATGGATGAAGCCTCTGTGAAATAGTTCTCTAAAGACAATGCAACAAGTGATGAAAATAACATTGTCAGAACTTTGAAGTCAACCAAAGGTTAGCAGTTAAAACAGTCATTATTAACAAGTTCATAGCAATCTCTCCCCCAGTAAAAGAAAGTGTGGGCCAACCAGTCAGCACTGCCCTCATACATTAAGGACGTAATTTTTCCTTCAATATTTCATACAACTACACAGAATGCAAGATGAAGTCAACATTTTTTTCCCCCCAATAGTGCTTAGGTTTGCACTACACTGAACAAAGAATTAAAAATCTCAAGTCAATCCAATGTAGATCCAATATTCCATGACATGGTTATATTTACCCAATCAAGGACAAAGTCAGGCAAAAGAATAAACTATACTAATGACATGTTGCAGCAACTGGAGCCATTTTACATCAATGGAATCAGGGTGACTGTGTCTTGGTGTGCTTTTCAGAGCACAGAGTGATGCTTTCTGCAATGTTATAGGTGGTTGATGAGGAGGAAGTCAAATGGCATAAGCTGAGCTTACAAGAAGAGTCTGGCAGAGGTTTAAAATAGAAGATTGCTAATAGTTTAAATGTTGCATAATAGAGATATCAATTCAAACTTGACTGCAACTGATGTTTAGTGTCTAAAGTGTTGACTTAATGTCATTCTTTCTCAGCACTGTGCTGAGAGTAACACAAACCATATATTAAATCATAAATAATTTCTTTTTTACGTTAAAAGCAATTTGTGAGATGTCTTGAATCTCTGAATTTGAAATTAAAATTTCCAAAGACTTTAACTTTCGTTATTTTTCTCTCAGAGACTTGTTAGATTTTGGAACACTGTTCACCAGAATACAATAAAGGCTTGTTGATTCAATTACCTTACTCTGATTTACTTCAGTTATGATCAAAGCAAAGGATTATGGGGGCAAACAGGAAATTGCCATTAAATTGGATTGACCAACATTTAATTAAATGATTGAGCCACTTCTGCTTCAATTTCTATGATCTTGTGACTTAAAGGTTGAAAATTCCTCCTTTATTACTAGTACAGCTTGTTCGGACTTTCTATGGTTTTGTATGTAAGCATGTAAGTTTGCTTGATGCAGGATTATGGAAATGGTTTGCAGATACAACTACAGTTAACATAGAACATATCTTTAATGAAATCCAACTCCAGCTTAATGAATACCGACATTTGGGTTCTAAGTAAGCTCTCAGGTAGAGTCATGGAAACATTATGGTGTGGAAGGGGTTCATTTGACCCTCTGTAGAGTATTCCCATCCAATTTATTTGTGAAATTGACCACCCATTGTTTCCACCATCTTATGGTCAGTGAATTTACCACTTGCTACAAAAAAAAGCCTTTTCCTTATATTCCCTCTGCATCCCTGCAAAATATTTTAAACTCAGGACATTTCTGCAGGAGTTTCTCATGGTAGTGTCCCAGAATCTGCAGTCCTCACTTTCTCCTAGTGTCCTCGACCCAACCATCCTCATCAATGACCTCCCTTCCATCACAAATGGGGACTTTCTCTGATGATTGCACTATTCCTTAAATATGAAGCAACCCACGACCAAATGCAGCAAGATCGCGACAGTATCCAGACTTGGGCTGATAAAGTGCCAGTAATATTCATGCCACACAAGTACCAGGCAATGACCACCTCCAGCAAGAGAGAATCTAACCATCACCCATTGACCTTCGCTGCCATTGCCTTTACTAAATCTCTCCATATCTATAGGTTGTGAGTAACCATTGATCAGCACCTGAACTGTGTAATTCACTTCCTGACTCTCAAATCCAATGCACCATTACACAAATCAAGAGTGTGATGGAATGCTGTCTGCTTGTCCACATGAATGCATCTCGAACTACATTCAAGTAGTTCAAACTTGTTCAGGACAAAGCAGCCCACTTGACTGGTATCAAACCCACCACCTCTGATATTTGCTTCCTTTCCACAGTGGCAGCAGCTGCACTGCAGCAACTCCTCAAGCCACCTACTGTATAAGTTCAAATTTACAATTTCACCATCTGGAAGGAAAGGAATCACTGTCAGGTTGCGTATTATTTGTGATACTTAAAAAAACAGTAAAAGTTTTGAGGGCAATGACAAGTAAGATTGTGGAAGACACAAAAATTGGTCAGATGGTTGACAGTGAAGAGAAAGATCTTAAGTTACAGCATGATATTAGACAGATTGGTCAGGTGGGCAGGTCAGTGGCAGGTAAAAATTTATCCCTGATATGTGTGAGGTGATTCACTTTGGAAGAAGGAACAAGATAAGGGAGTCCTCAAAAAATGGCAGGACACCAGGAAGGTCAGAAGAACAGAGGGATCTTGAGGTGTTTGTTGATACATCTATGAAGGGGGCAGAACAGGGTTAATAGGTTAGTTAGGAAGGCATACAGGACACTTGCCTTGATCTGCACACTCACTTCCCTCCAAGGCCCCAAGGGATCCTTCCATATCCGCCACAAGTTCACCTGTACCTCCACACACATCATCTATTGCATCCGCTGCACCCGATGTGGCCTCCTCTATATTGGTGAGACAGGCCGCTTACTTGCGGAACGCTTCAGAGAACACCTCTGGGCCGCCCGAACCAACCAACCCAATCACCCCGTGGCTCAACACTTTAACTCCCCCTCCCACTCCACCGAGGACATGCAGGTCCTTGGACTCCTCCACCGGCAGAACACAACTACACGACGGCTGGAGGAGGAGCGCCTCATCTTCCGCCTGGGAACCCTCCAACCACAAGGTATGAATTCAGATTTCTCCAGCTTCCTCATTTCCCCTCCCCCCACCTTGTCTCAGTCGGTTCCCTCAACTCAGCACCGCCCTCCTAACCTGCAATCCTCTTCCTGACCTCTCCGCCCCCACCCCACTCCGGCCTATCACCCTCACCTTGACCTCCTTCCACCTATCCCACCTCCATCGCCCCTCCCCCTAGTCCCTCCTCCCTACCTTTTATCTCAGCCTGCTTGGCTCTCTCTCTCTTATTCCTGATGAAGGGCTTATGCTCGAAACGTCGAATTCTCTATTCCTGAGATGCTGCCTAACCTGCTGTGCTTTGACCAGCAACACATTTGCAGCAGACTTGCCTTGATCAGTCATGGTATAAATTATAAGAGTAAGGAGGTTATGATGGAGCTGTATGGGACTTTCATCAGGCCGCACTATTAGAAGGATGTGATTGCACTGGAGGGGGTTTACCAGGATGTTGCCTGGGTTGGATCAGTTCCGCTATAAAGAGAGTCTGGATAAGCTTGGGTTGCTTTTTTTTAGAGCAGAGAGGGTGAGAGAGGACCTGCTAGAAGTGTACAAGATTGAGGGGCATGGGCAGGCTGGATTGGAAGCAGTTGTTCCCCTGAGTTGAAGGATCAGTGACAAAGTGGCATAAGTGTAAGGTGAAAGTCAGGAGGTTTATAAGGGATTCAAGAAAGATATTTTCACCCAGAAGGTGGTTGGGGATCTGGAATGCACTGTCAAAAGGTTTAGCAGTTGAGCAGGAATCCTCACAACCTTTAAAAAGTACTTGGATAAGTGCTTGAAATGTTATAACATTAGAAGCTGTGGGCCTAATGCTGGAATGTGGGACTGGTGCACTTTTATTGTTTTTGTTCATTCAGGCTTGATGGGCCATATGGCCTCTTCTGTACTCTATAAATCCCTAAAGCGAAGGAAGAGGTCATTTGGCCCATCAAGTCTACAGCGGCACTCCCACTCAATCCCAGCACCAGTACTCCCATCCTACCCCTGTAACCTTGCATTTCCCATGGCTAATCCACTTAGCCTGTACAACCTGGGCACTATTGGCAATCCATCTAACCTGCACATCTCTGAACTGTGGGAGGAAACTGGAACATCCGTCAGAAACCCATGCAGACATGGGGAGAATGTGCGAACTCCACGCAGCCTGTCCTCCAAGGCTGCAATCCTACCCTGGTCCCAGGTGCAACCCAAATACAATTGTATGACAAGGATAATAGATTGCCACCATCTGCAAGAATCCCTCCAAAGCATGTATCGTCTTGACTTAAAACATCAGTAAGGGATTGCTGCACTGCCATATTCACTTATAACGAATAGTAGATAGGTAAATATACTCAGCTTTGTAGTTCACATTTATATTCAATCTCATTTTCAAATTTAAAAATATTGTTTTATTAATTGGTGTTGCAAATTGGTGCACTTGCATTGGATAGAAAAACATAGCCTTGTGGCAATGTTTTACTTAAAGCTTTGATTGAGAAATATTTGGTACAATTTTCTTTAATTTGTAAACATACAAATCTGATACCAAACATTGCTATGACAATACGTAGTTCCTTATTTGAAGATGTACCTACACGCAGATAGTGCTCACTGAAATATTTTGGAACACAACTCTGAACTCAGCCGTTACAGACTAACAAGCCATGGGGCTAATATCCTTGTGAGGTCAGTAAAGTTTAAGATACACACCTTTTTGGTGTAAGTGCATTTCATCTCAATTGTGTGCACCAGTAAGCCATTCAAATCCAGCAGAAGAGTGACTAAGAAAAACTCACCACGTGTAAATAATTCTGCAACATTGTATAAATCCTAACATCATTCTGTGGTTTGGAGAAGCCGGTGTTGGACTGGGGTGTACAAGGTAGAAACAATGACTGCAGATGCTGGAAACCAGATTCTGCATCAGTGGTGCTGGAAGAGCAAAGTTAAAAATCACACCATACCAGGTTATAGCCCAACAGGTTTAATTGGAAGCACTAGCTTTCGGAGGGCTGCTCCTTCGCCAGGTGGTTCTTATGTGTCATAACCATCTGATGAAGGGGCAGCGCTCTGAAAGCTAGTGCTACCAAGTAAACCTGTTGGACTATAACCTGGTGTTGCGTGATATTTAACATTGTTCTGTGGTTATATCTCATTCCAGTGTGTAGGAACCAGGCCCTGACAAAATTGATCACATTTGGGAGAGACAAATAATGTAATCCATTATTGCTGCAAAGATAGCAGATGGATAGAGGTTAACTAGCACATTTTGGATTGTCTGGCTCGAACCAAAATTCAGCAGAAGAATTCTGCTGTCTGGTGTCCCAACAGGCGATCAGGGAAAAGTTAAACATTGCAGACTGTGCCATGAAGTAGATTTAGATTTAGAAATTAAGTTTCATTTTCACGTGTACTCAAATACAGGGATACAAGAGTACAATGAATAGTGTACAATGACTCTATTCCTGGCACCATCTTAGGCACAAAGGTAGCTAGGTGCAAACTTTTAGGTACAAAATTTGGGGTGGCATGGTGGCTCAGTGGTTAGCACTGCTGCCTCAGAGCTCTAGGGACCCAGATTTGATTCCACCATCGGGCAACTGTCTGTGTGGAGTTTGTACATTCTCCCCATGTCTGCGTGGGTTTCCTCCCACATTCCTTAGTTGTGTGGGTTAGGTGAATTGGTCATGCTAAATTGCTCATAGAAATAAGTGCATTATTCAGAGGGAAATGGATCGGAGGGTGGGGGTTACTCTTTGGAGGGTCAGTGCGGACTTGTTGGGCTGAAGGGCCTCATTGCACACTGTTGGGGAATCGAATCTAACCCATAAATGAGAAAAGTCAAGAAATAAGTTAAAAGGTTCAGCATTATAGTTCTTCTTAATATGAAATAGAAAAATGAAGTTAAAAGTTAAATGTTACATTCCTTTCTTAAGCTGTGGGTCTGCAGTCATCGAAACTGAGCTAGCCCCACAAGGGTGCACTTTCCCCTGTGCTGGGCAGGCTTTCCCCCCCTCACGTGTACTGGGCCTGCTCCCCACCTTCCCCCTGCGCTGGGCAGGCTATCACCCACATCAGGATAAGTCCTGCCTGGGTTTGCCAACCGCTGGGTTACCAGCCTCAGACCACCATCAGTGCTCAACCGGCTATGCTACTGACTGGCACTTGCTGCCAAAAAAGTGCAGACAGTAAGAAACATATGAATTAAGAGCAGCCTCATTGGTCAAGCCCATCATTCAACAAGATCCAGCTAATCTGACTGTGGCCTCCAACTTCACATTTGTATCCACCACTTTTGTTTGCTTTGTTGGTCAAGAATCCATCCACATCTGCCTTAAAAATATTCAATGACCCTGCCCTGTGGGAAAGAGAATTCCAAAGAGTCAAGTCCCCAATACCCATCCCAACTTTGACAGGTCACCTCATAGAGAGCAACTTAACTCCCACTAGCTCCAAAAGCAAAAAGAAGACAGTAGAGTATGAGTTCATCATTGAAGACCTGTACTTTTCTTAAAAGAACTGCTTTATGAGGGAAGCTCAGAATAAAAGTATGGCCCAATGGTGACATACGAACTTAGTAAATAGGAGAGGGAGTAGGTCATCTGGCCCATCGAGCCTGCCCCACCATTTAACAAGATCACCACTGTCCTATTGTGAACTCAGCTCCACTTAGCTGTCTGCTCATATTGTTCTAAAATCTATCTTTGCCTTAAAAACATTAAACAAGGTAGCCTCAACTGCTTCACTGCAGACAAGCAGGAGGCTGGAAGAACATCGCAAGCCAGGCAACATCAAGAGATGGTGAAGTCGACATTTCGGGTGTAACCCTTCTTCCTGAAGAAGGATTAGACCCAAAATGAGACTTCTCCCCCTCCTGATGCTGCCTGGCTCGCTGTGTTACTCCAGCCTCCTGCTTGTCTACTTTGGATTCCAGTATCTACAGTTTTTTGTCTCAACTGTTTCACTAGGCAGGGAATTCCATAGATTCACAACCCTTTTGGTGAAGAAGCTTCTTCTCAACTCAATCTTAAATCTAGTCCCCATTATTTTGAAGCTATGCACTTTAGTTCTAGCTTCACTCACCAATAGAAACTCCCTACTTCTATCTTATCTCCTTCATAGTTTTATATGTTTCCATAAAATCCCCCCCCCCCATTCTTCTGAATTCCAATGACCATAGTTCCCATCTACTCAATCTCTCCTCATAAGCCAGCCTTTCCATTCTGGAATCAACCCAGTGAATCTCCTCTGCACCCCCTCCAGTGACCGTGTAACCACTGTCAGTTGTCATAAAAGGCCATTTGATTGACAAATGTCCTTTAGAAAAGGAAATCTGTCTGACCCACACATGGCTCCAGATCTGCAACAATGTGCTTGGCTCTGAATTGACATCTGAACACTTAGGGATGAACAATAGTTGTCAAACTAGCCAGTGACATCCACATCCTGTTAACAAGTCAATAAAGAAACTTGACTGTGGTCAATTTCTCAGCCCCAAGGTAACTGATAATACTAGAAAAGCTTATATTCAGCATAGAGTGCTCACAGATTTCTGCTTACCTTTGATGTGGGAGATTATTGTATGAAATAACCTCAACTTCTCAGGTTGACCTTACGATCATTTATTTTGCCCACAAATTGGAACAGCTCTACCTCAGATTCTGAAGCAGGAATTCTGCTCAACCAAGAAATCATCAGCTGTTTATACAATAAGATGCACACAGGCAGTACATCTACTTGAATTCCAACATGGTCACTCTAGGTTACCATTACACGCAATAGCTCTGTTCAGATTCCTAGGACGCAGAGTGTCTGCTACCCTTGATATTATCTACACATGGATCTTCCAGTTGCTGCCCTTATTTCTTCTTGGGACCCTACTTGTTACCACTGAGCTAATTCTTGTAAGGCCAGCTTTGTCGGCCATAACATACTGCTGAGCAGATGAAGAGTTAGGAATTCAAGTTGTTGATAAGGTCCTTAGCTCTAAGGACTGTGCTTTCTGTTTAACTCATAAACTTTACCTAGCATGACTAAATGGGAATAAATGAACTAAATGAATGAATCCTTCTTATTTAACTAACTAAATTCCCTAATCCTTTCAAATATAATCACTTAACCATGCTTAACAGCTTTATTAATCATATTTGTTTCTTTCCCAAGTGACTTTCCTCCCTTATTCCTTACTCTTACAGTTTTCAATATTTTTCTCACAGGTTATAGACCAACGATCTGGAATACGCACTATTGTGTTCTGATTGGATATGGCTGAGGTGGTGCACAACTCTGAACATGGCACCTTAGGAATTGATATTTTGACCTTGGAAATGTAGATTTAGGAAGGTGGTGCCAGGGCTTCTCTGAGAGGGTATCATGAAGTCAGAGAATGTTGGCGAGCATGGATATTATGCCTGCCAAGATACTGAAGAATTTAGTACTTACCTTCTGTAGATACATGGTTGACCAAGAACTCTCCCAATTCCACCTGTACCTTTCTGGACCATCAAGTCCTGGATTGGGACTTGAACAGGTAACTTCTAAGGCATGACCCAGTGCTCCATAAGGGCTTCCCAGTTACCAGGCCCAAACTAAATTAAGACAGAAGGCTGCATGTACTAGGCGAGTACTCTCTTGAGGAGAGAAAATGTGGTCAAATTGTGGACTTGATTGAATTATTGGTTGTGGTAGGTAAAGGGAAACTGTTTCTGTTCTGGCTGCTTGTGGCAGATAAGTCTGGAGCAAAGAGCTCTTAATTTTTGAGCTGTGCTGCTAAATAGACACATTAGGATATAATTTCTTCACATTAAAGGCCGTGGGAGTCTGAAAATCTCTCCTCCAAATGTTGTTGAGGCTGGAAGGTCAATTGAGAATTTTAAAATTGTGGTTGATAGATTTCTGTGAGATTGGGGTATTAAGAATTACAGAACCAAAGTTTAGTAAATTGAGTTAAGGTACAAAATGGTCATCATCTAATCTAACACCAGGATAGACTTGAAGAGAGGAATGGTCAACTGGTCCATTCTGATGAAGCAGCAACTCCTAGTTAACTGGATTCCCAACTGAAGCAAAACAACAGTATGAAGGAAAATCACAACGCTATAGAGTGAAAACTCCCCACGGCTTCCAAGCAGAGATTTCCAGGAAGTAGGTGAAAATATTACACATGCCCAAACTATAACAGTCAAAGTTCTTTCAATCTGATAATCATTACTTAGATTGGAAAATTGTGAGTGCCACTTTGCCATTTCAGGAAAATCTGAGAGGAAATCCAGGGAATTGTCAATCAAACAGCCAGACCATGGGAGAAACGATTAGGATGGGGTGAGTGATCAGCCTGAAATTTTCTGAGCTGATCAGACAGCCAGTGTGGAATAGTTAAGACAGTAGGTTGTGTCTGACAAATCTAATTGAATGTTTTGGAAGAAGAACCAATGTCGTGGACACGGGAATGTCTATGGAAGTAATTTACATGAATTTCCAGAAAACATTTGATATGAAAACTATTAGCTAAAGTAAGGAACAAAGACCTGTACCAGGATCTTCCTCTATTCACTGTATTTATTACGGCATAAATGTTGGCACGGGGAGCAATTATCCAACTTTAGTGATGACGTAAAGATGGGCAGCATTGTAAATGGTATAGATGCCCTGATTCTGGCCTACCAGAAAGCTTTGGAGTGGATACAGAAACAGCTTACCAGGATTTGGAGACACCGGTGTTGGACTGGGGTTTACAAAGTTAAACATCCCACAACACCAGGTTATAGTCCAACAGGTTTAATTGGAAGCACCAGCTTTCAGAGTGCCGCTCCTTCATCAGCTGGTTGTGGCTGATGTTGCCTGGTTTGGAGGGTATTAGCAATGAGGAGAGATTGGACAAACTTGGTTTGTTTTCTTTTAAATTTCGAAGGATGAGGGGCATGTAAAGTACTCAAAGTAGAAGTCAATACATTTTCAAATCAGTGAGGAGTTGAGGGCTATGAAGAGCCAGCACAAAGGAAGAGTTGAGGCCTGGGGCAGAAGGGCAATGATCTTAAGGAATGGTAAATCAGCTTGAGGGGTCAAATTCCCTACTCCTGCTTTTGTTCCTTACATTGTTTTGTAAAAGAGGCTTTATGGTCCTAGAACACAGGAAGTTACACGACATTCTTCAGTTGTACAAAACCCTGGTTAGACTACACTGTGGGGATACTGTGAAAAATTTGGGGACCACATCTTGAAAGGATATAATGTCTTTGGAGAGAATGCAGTAAAGGCTACCAAACCTGGTTTGATTCTGGTAACCCTTACTGCATTCTCTCCAAAGACATTATATCCTTTCAAGATGTGGTCCCCAATTTTGTTCACAGTATCCCCATGGTGTAGTCTAAGTTTGATTCTGAGGAGAAATTGCATAAGGTCATACTCCTTGGAATTTATAAGGAGGAGGATTGGTTTTATTGCATTTTCCAAGATACTGTGAGGACATTAAGAGTGTAAATTTTGAAAGACTTTTCCCCCGTATTGGAGAGTCCAGGGCTTGGTGGGATGGACATGAGTTGGATGTTTGTGATAGGACTGTTGAGGGGAGGGGGTGTAGTAGTTCAAGATGTCAAAAAATCAGAGGAAAAAGTCTGATAGAAGAGAATAGCAATTTATTGTCACTTGCATTTATGAAAATACGGAGCTATGTGTATAAGTTGCTACAATTCGGCATCACTTTAATTACAGAAATTATAAAAAAGAAGTAATTGAGATAAAGTTAAGATAAGGTTCATCTTTTATTCCCTGAACAGCTCCTGGATTTCTGAAGTCACTACAGGATGCTACCATTGAAGCTGCCTCCGAGGCTGTCAAAGCAAGGATTTTCTGACCGGACCTGCTGCGTTGCCAGCAGCATGGCCAAGACTGAAGCCACTGCATCACCACCATAGCAAGGTGGAACAGCCCAGACCCACCAATAGACGTAAAATGAGGAAACACCTTGATCTGCAAAGGATGATAGAAGTTTGGAAATTCTATCAGCAAAAGCTAGTTGTCGGCAGATCAATTATTAATTTTACAACCTGGATTGATTGCAATTTTATTAAGCGTGGGCATGAAAGAATTTGGCTTAAAGGACATAGAATCCGATGTCAGGTCAACCTTGAATTTGCTGAATGGCAGCACAGGTTTGGGGAAGGGCTGAATTGCCGACACTCATTTCCATGCTCCTTCACTGTGTTTCTAAACTGTGACTTCTGTCACGAAAAGAGATAAAAATTATGTCTTTTGTTTCCATTAGTTCTGCCACTGTAAATGCTACAAGATGGAAATGTTCAGATAAATTGACCTTTTAAAACTAATCTTAAAACATATTTTAGAATTATTGAAATGGTTTTCACAAATCAAATGCAGCAAAAAAAAACAGCAGTAAGCTGAGGACTGTGAATATTATCATTGATGTGGAATGAGTAACTTCAGACAGAATAATCTCTTCTCCAACCTGACTATTTTAATTCACGATCTTTGTAGTTCCTTTCAGTCTGAGTGAATATGTAGACTTAACATTTTGATTCTCATGTATACATCTCAGGCAGTTTTGAAACCTGAGACATAGCATTCTCCAGCTTGTAGAGTTTCACAAACCATACTGTTTCACTCAGAGGACATTGAGGACTGATTTGATAGAGGTGTTTAAAATTATCATAGAATCACAGAATCCTTACAGTGTGGAAAGAGCCCATTCAGCCCATCGAGTTCACACCAACCTTCAGACCCATCCTCCCTTCCCTACCCCTGTAATCCCGCATTTCCCATTGATAATACACGTAGCCTGCACATCCCTGGACACTATGGGTAAATTAGCATTGCCAACCCACCTAACCTGCACATCTTTGGATTATAGGAGGAAACCCACGCAGACACGTGGAGAATGTGCAAATTCCACACAGATAGCTATGCGAAGGTGGAAAAGATGGAACATAGTCCTCAAACTTAAAAAATTCCAAATATATAAAACCAAAAGGAACTAAACCAACTAGCCTCTGAGCTGTAAATACTGGCATTTCAACAGACAATTAACTTACATCCGTGATGACAATGTAGACAGCACGCTTATTTTTATCATTACTGCATTCAGCAAGTATTAACCACTCTGGTCATGGACTAGATACAGAAACAAGGGGATAATATTATTCATGGCTGGCACCACTTGGAGTTAGCCTGCACTGCTTAAAACTAGTATAAACATTTTAAAGGACGCATACACAATTGTTGGAGCAAGTCGTGGTCAAAGGGAATCTGACCTGGGAAAGGAACAGCAGAGCAATGGAGGTTCCAAGGTTTTTGCATCCTGCACTGGGGTGTGATGGAGAAGATGGAAAAGAAGAGATGCCGTGTATCCACAGAGGATCATTTAGACATATTGTCCCATGACAGCACAAGCTTCATTGTGGAGGTTAATGCATGGAGTCTAGGTACCTGGGTATAGTACTGAATGAACCTCAGTGACCTCATTCAAGTTGCTGGGTCAGTGAATAGATCCCACCCACTCAGCACTGTCACCTCAGCAAGCGCTCAAATTAGGGGACCCAAATGATTCACCCACCAACATGCTTTATTGATCATGTCTAATATCAATTTATTTCACCTCAGCCTCACACATTCAGTTTAAGACTCAGATTCATATCTCACTGTTTAAACACACTACCTGCTTCCCAATCTGATACATGTCCCACAACAAGACTAAAGCTCGCATATGCCAGTATGACCCCCAGAATGGACAAACCCTAACCTATTATTAGAGAAGCCATTGTAGACACCATTGAAAAGTAATGTATCCTTACATTTAAACCTCCTTTTTACTTCCCATTTAATCCTCAACTCAAAATTCCTTTTGAATTATGAGCTGTGGATAATGTAGACCTGCATCTTGTCTTTTTTATCACTTCCTGTACCACAACCCTGTATATAGATTTCATTAAGGCATTTGATAAGGTTCCCCACGTTAGGCTCATTCAGCAAGTTAGGAAGTACGGGATGCAGGGAAATTTGGCTGCCTGGATACAGAATTGGCTGGCTGAAAGGAGACAGCAAGTGGTCGTGAATGGAAAGTATTCCACCTGGAGGTCAGTGACCAGTGGTGTCCCATAGGGGTCTGTTCTTGAGCCTCTGCTCTTTGTAGTTTTTAGAAATGATTTGGATGAAGAAGTGGAAGGGTGGGTTGTTGATGACACAAAGGTCGATGATGTTGTAGATAGTGTCAAGGGCTGTTGAAGGCTACAACATGACATTGACAGGATGCAGAGCTGGATTGAGAAGTGGCAGATGGAGTTCAACCTGGATAAACATAAAGTGATTCATTTGGAAGGTCAATCTTAAAGACAAGATTCTTGGCAGTGTGGAGGAACAGTGTGATTTTGGGGTCCATGTACATACATCCCTCAAATTTACCATCCACTTTGATAGGGTTGTTAAGAAGGGGTATGGAGTTTTGGCTTTCATTAACAGGGGGATTGAGTTTAAGGACCATGAGGATTTTACTCTATAAAACCCTGCTAGATCAGACTTGGAATATTGTGTCCAGTTCTGATTGCCTCACTATAAGAAGGATGTAGATCCTTTAGAGGGGGTGAATAAGGGCTTATGCCCGAAACAGTGGTTCTCCTGTTCCTTTGATGCTGCCTGACCTGCTGTGCTTTTCCAGCAACACATTTTTAAGCTGCAGAAGAGATTTGCCAGGATGTAGCCTGGATTGGAGCGCTTGTCTTATGAAGAGAGGGTGAGTGAGCTGGGGATTTTCACACTGGAGAGAAGAAGGAAGAGCGGTGACTTGATAGAGGTCTACAAGGTAATGAGAGGGATAGATAGAGTAGATGGCCAGAGACCTTTCCCCAATGCATTCATGGCTATCATGAGGGGTCATAATTTTAAGACGATTGGAGGAAGGTATAGGGGAGATGTCAGAGGTAGGCTCATTATGCAGAGAGTGCTTTGAATATACTGCATATTGAGCCTAATCATAATTAGATTAGATTACTTACAGTGTGGAAACAGGCCCTTCGACCCAACAGGTCCACACTGATGCGCAACCCACCCAGACCCATTCCGCTACAGTTATCCCTTCACCTGACACTACGGGCAATTTAACATAGCCAATTCACCTAACTTGCACATTATTTGGACTGTGGGAGGAAACTGGAGCAAATCCACGCAGACACGGGGAGAATGTGCAAACTCCACACAGTCAGTTGCCTGAGGTGGGAATTGAACCCAGGTCTCTGGCGCTGTGAGGCAGCAGTGCTAACCACTGTGCCACCATGCCACCTCAGACATTAGGGACATTTAAGCAACTTCTGGACAAACACAAAGATGGCTGTAAATTGAGGGGTATATATGTTAGGTTAATCTTAGATTAAGATAAATGCTTGGCACAACAGCGTGGGCTGAAGGGCCTGTACTGTGCTGTACTATTCTATGTTCTGTGTTTCTGACAGTGGAGAAACATCAAATGAAAAATGAAAATGAAGACACTCTACTATCACTTACTTTCACAGTTGTAGCCACCAGCCTGAATACTGTGACACTACATGTTTCTCAGTGGACAGTTTAGAACAGGAATCTACACTGGGTGAAGTAATGTATACAGATGAGTTGCATTGAGTGCAGGAGATTTGGCTCATAGAGGCTGAGGTCACGTACAGAGTCCACTACAGAGAAACCGGATCAGGACTTTGATAGTGCAGCCTATGGAAGATCATTGATGGATACTGTTATGGACCTGACCACTCCACTCCTTAAAATATTTTAAGAAGGTAACCTACTCTTACTTTAAAGGCAAATGTAAAGTGCTGTTTTCCAGATGTAATTTGATTGGTCAAACTACTCAATGTTAAGCAAAACACAATTTATTCAAATATTATAGTTAAAATACAACAAAGGAAATAACAACTCTATTGGAAAACTTAACAGAATAATATGTACAGTAACTATTACTAATTAACTGTTCTAATATAGATTAGATTTCCTGCAGTGTGGAAACAGGCCATTTAGCCCAACATAACCTTATTCCCCTACATTTACCCCTGATTAATGCACTTAATATTATGAGCAATTTAGCATGGCCAATTCACCTGACCTGCACATCTTTGGATTATGGAAGGAAACAGGAGAAAACCCACACATACACAGGGAGAACATGTACACTCCACACAGACAGTCACCCAAGGTGGGAATAGAACCCAGGTCCCTGGCCCTGTGAGACCACAGTGTTAACCACTGAGCCACCATGCCATCCTAAACACAGGGGATATGGTACCATCTCCTAATACACCCTTTGCCAAAAGTTAAAGTCAGAAATAAATTGTCTCACATGCAATCCAACAGCAGAGGGAGAGAAAAGAAAAACTAGCAAAATTTCAAAGGACCACCAGGACACATTTACTGCAGCTTCCAATCCTGTGGAGACTCCAACAGCTACTGCTTAAATCTAAACCTAAAAAAAAACAAAACTAGAAACTCTGGTCTGTGGGAGCTGGCCACACCCATTCAGGTTGCTTCTATTGTTCCAACATAACAAAAAAACTCCAAGGCCTCACAAATTGTTTATATTCTTACAGACTGTTTGTACCTCTCTCCCAATTCCTCTCTAAAAGAATCCAGGACAAAACACAACTCTTAAAGCCACAGCATCATCACAGTATGAACAGTAGAATGGTTAGGAAGCCTGCCAGAAAGTTTCCCATCAATGACAGGGAACACCCAACATCAATTTTGTACACAGCTTCGCACAGACTGGGAGCTGATCATTCTCAACAAGGGAGTGATTGGCAATTCCATTCAAACACTTGTGCAGCCATCCATCCACCGTGCAGTTTCTGGCAGTCAGTGGAACGTTGTTGTCAAAGCAGAAGGTGTCACCTAATACCTTGGTGCTGTCATGATAGATTAGAATGGAGTGGTCCAAGCTCAGACAGCCGGCACCTTGCCAGTGGATTGTAGCCTGCAATTGCCATTTGCCATGTATTCTGTCCTCTGATGGGTTTGTTGAGATTTGTTGCCTTGGGGAGTGGCTATGGCTCATGGGGCAGGAACTATTCAATCTTCTCAGAGAAATTTTGCCCCCATTTCTGTGCTGCTCTGTTAGATTCCCTCTACAGCCTACCAACCCATACTGGCTTTACAATGTTATCATATAGCTCGCAGGTTCTGATCATGTAGGATACAGGGTGAGAGGACATGCAATTGGACATGCAATGAATTCTGGCTTATTTCCTACAGGTAGGAATGTTTTGCTTCATCACTGGAAGGGGATTATCCAGCCTTGAATCTTGTACAAGATATGGTTAGACCATGCAGGAGAAGGTGAGAAATCTGAGCAGATCCTACATTTTGAAAGGAATGACCAGGGTCAGGTACTTTTCATTCGAAAATAAAAGACGCAGGGTGATCCAATATGATTTCTGGTAAGTTATGAATCATAAGTATTAACTAATCAGCAATAAATCCAGTAAGCAAGTCAGAAAAACCTTCATACCGAAAGGGAAGTTTAAATGTACAATTTACTATCACATGGAGTGGTTGAGACAAACTGCATCTATCATTTAAAGGGAGGCTGGATAGGTAGAGGAAGGGGAAAAGATATGATGAGAAAGTAAGATGAGTTAGGTTGGGTAAGAGCTAATATGGACCATAAACAACAGCAGAGAAATGTTGGGCTGAATGGCAAGTTTCTGCAATTCTTTGAGTTCAAGAAAGTTTCAGTCTGAAGTGAAGTATTCAGCCTCTGGTTTGTTCAGTTGAGCACTCATCATTAATAAAGCAGGTGCAGAGAGACTAGTTGAGTTGCTCTTCCAAAGGACTAGCACATACATGATGGGCTGAATGGCTTCCTCTGTACTATAATCATCCATGATTCTGTTTATCTTGTGATGTTTGGTACATGGAATTCTCACAGCCACAGTTATCACAGGTGATAAAAGTCTTTCTTTTCTGCCAACTTTAAACCAATATTTACTCATGTCTCAGTTCTGCTAAAATTAGCAAAATCAAGAAAAGAAAAATAAAAGCTACGTAAAGCGTTTGCTGAGAACAGTTTTGTTTCTGCCTGCCTTTGTAGTCCATAACCTTCATTTTCTTTCTTGCAGTTGCTATCAAGATAAACTGTGTCAATGTCTCACCAGTTTCTGGCCTGATCTATTCCTTTAAGTGTTCATGCTGCTTCACTCAGCCAGCCTGCTTACTGTGAGCTTTGAGAGATGGAGCAGATTTTTTCCCTGTCTACCTGACCCAGCTCCAAACTTTTGACAGGGTCACTGCTAACACTTTGCCAACAAATTCCTCCAGGTATTTATTTTTGTTCGTGGATGCAAGTCAGAGTAGAAGAAAGATTCAGCACTATGAAGAATGAATGTTAAGTGAAGATCCCTTGTGATTATATGTAATTTCCAAGGGCAGACTGGACAATTGCAATTGGATGGCTGCTCAGAGGTGTTTAATGCTCCACTCAGTTAGCATCAAGTGCGATTTCCCGATGGAAGAGGAGACAACAACAGCAACTTGCTTTTACATAATGGAATGTAACAAAACATCCGAAATACACAAACCAAATTTGACACCAAACTATATAAGGACAGTATATTAAAAAAAATGACTGGTGACCAACACCTTACACAAAAATGTTATGGTGCAGAAGTTACTGTTTTGATTTTCAGAGTAATGTGAAGGGAGTAAATCAATAGAGCGATGTGGGGGTTTGGTTTTGAGAGAACCACCCTGCCTTTAAACTGAGGCATGATGACCAATAGTGGGAACAAAAGAAATCAGGAGAGGGGGAGAGGTATGTTCTGGAGGAGCAGAGTAAACTCGAAGTGGGGGGGAATTTGATCTACCAGATAGGCTGCATCTACCAGAAATACACCCATGAGATTCCAATCAAATACGAACCTAGGGCCAAGACTGTCCTCCACATTTTATGGCATGGTCATTTGAAATTACGTTAATTTGAAACAACTCTGTAGCATGATTCAATGATAGTAAAAATACAGGAACTCACTGAATGGTTCCAGCAACATTCAAGCAATTGTAATCTTTCCATTTCTTAACTGTGATTCCTTTTGTTGCATTCTCCCCCAACATGCCCCCAAACATGTCACAACCAGCTTTCAAGCCAGCGGCCATTGTGCTCTGCAGGCATTTCCATAGATTTTCCAAGTATTTGAGGGGTTCGGCAGAGGGAGGGGACCATTGCTGTTTCCCAGGTGAACAGCTCAGGCTGCAGTAACAGTGCGATCTATGACCCCTGACCTTTACATATACAACAACACCTTTGGGCAGAAGTAGTCAACCTCATTTGCCTGCTGATTAATACATGTGAGGCTCCTTTTTTTATTTTAAAACTATATTTTATCTTTATATATACATGTCAAGGAAACATTGACTTTCACTCTATCCAAACAAACCAAAAATATCGCTTACTTGAACAAGACTATTTTTCCATGCATTTAAGGCACAGGGAGGGTCCAATAACTGAATGGACCCCAAGTTAACTTCTGCAGTAGAACTTCAGCCAGTGGACTTTTTCTTGAATAATGCTGGAGCAGCAGGGATACAGCTCAGATATGCAGATGCATGGCTGGCTTATACCTGAATCCAAGAGTGTGTTGCTGGAAAAGCACAGCAGGCCAGGCAGCATCCGAGGAGCAGGAGAATCAACGTTTCTGGCATAAGCTCTTTATCAGGAATGTGGAGGGTTGGGGGGGGGGGCAAGTCAGTTGAGAGATAAATGGGAGGGGTGTGGGGTTGGGGAGAAGGTAGCTAGGAATGTGATAGATAGATGAAAGCATGGGTAATGATGATAGGTCGGAGTGAAAGATGAAGTGGATAGGTGGGAAGGAAGATGGAGAGGTAGGGTAGTTCAGGAGGGCGGTGCCGAGTTGGAGGGTTGGATCTGGGATCAGGTAGGGGGAAGGGAGATGAGGAAACTGGTGAAATCGACATAGTGATCCCATGTGGTTGGGTGGTCCCAAGGCAGAAGATGCCTATCCATTCCCAACTACCTTACCCACAACCCCACTCCTCCTGGATCAAGCTGAAGGAGAGAGATATGCTTGTCAAACCAGTTTTCATATGTAGAAGGCAGCACAGAAGGCCTAAAATCCTTGGACTGGACGGCAACGTGGATGATTTGAAAGACTGTGCCATTGCAATGCCATCATCCTCTCATTGTCACCCACCCTATCCCCTCACCCCAGCAACACTCTGCATTCTGAAACACATTGAATTATTGCAACTGTCATCCAGTCAAGGGAACTTTGTACGAGAGTGAGTTTCAGATGGTAGCTTTGCTCAGGGAGGAAGCTTTAAAAGGGACCTAAGGGGCAATCTTTTCACACAGAAGTTGGTGTGTGAATGGAACAAGCTGGCAAAGGAAGTGAAAGATGCACAAGTACAGATACAACATTTAAAAGATATTTGGACAGATGAATGGATAGGAAAGGTTGAGAGAGATATGGATCAAATATAGGCAAATGGGACTAGTTCAGTCTGGGGAATCTGGTCAGTAGGGACAAGTTGGGTGAAAGGATCTGTTTCTGTCCTGTATCTCTATAACTCTCTAACTTACTTTGTGATGGTTCATTATATTAAAGATGGTCTATAAATGCATGTGATTGTGATCACTGTTGTAGCCTTTTAGATTTCTTGACTGTGTTTAAGTGTGGAAAGTTTTCTTTGTGTTCAGTTCTGCAGAGTTGTTGTTTTGGTCATGATTCAGACGCTCCACTCTATCTCATTAACAGGTAGGATAATGTGACAAATATTCACCTTCACCCCAATAGGCTACAACATCTCTTTCACCACCTGGACCCAGTCATGGCATGATAACAGGTAACCCTTACTTTCCACTGATTCATAAAGAGAAATAGAAGTGTTGGCATTGAATCATACTATCTTACAACAGAGTGAAGACTTTGGACTATAATTGCTGTACTAGTTATCTGACTGGTGCCAGTCACAAACTGGATCTTTTCCTTTAGCCTAGCACGACCTCCATCCCTGCTTTCTCCAATGCCCTTTTGAAAGCTGTTACTGAATCTGCTTCCACCACCCTTTCAGCAGATCACAACAACTTTTTTTAGATTACTTACAGCGTGGAAACAGGCCCTTCGGCCCAATAAGTCCACACCGACCCGCCGAAGCACAACCCACCCAGACCCATTCCCCTACATTTACCTCTTCACCTACCACTATGGGCAATTTAGCGTGGCCAATCTACCTAACCTGCACATTTTTGGTTTGTGGGAGCACCCGGAGGAAACCCATGCAGACACGGGGAGAATGTGCAAACTCCACATAGAGAGTCGCCTGAGGTGGGAATTAAACCTGGATCTCTGACGCTGTGAGGCAGCAGTGCTAACTACTGTGCCACCGTGCCACCCACAACTTGCTGCGATAAAAAAATCTTCTCCATTCCTCTCTACTTCCTTTGCTAATTCTCTTCACTCCACATCGTCAGCTCATTGACCTTCCAACCAAACCTTTCGATTAACTCTTCTCATGAGCTTGTATGGTCCAAGGAAGATGTTAAAAGTCAACCACAAATCTGAAGGTCCTCATCTCTGACATGACGTTGGATCAAAGATTTGATTCATTGAGTGCACATGCCTGAATAACACATGGACACTGAAATAACATTGGAGGGAGATGTAAAATGTCCTGCTGACTCACTATCTCCTTTGTTACAGTCACAGCTGGAGAGATGAACTGATTCCTCTCCTCATTCTACTGCTTCACTGGTTATAACAGAAGTTGAATTTAAAAGTGGTGGTGATATCACCATTTATATCGGCATCTGATTTAGTGTCAGAAACAAATTAGCCAGGTTAACTTAAGTCAATAAAGAACAGCTAATTCATTAGCATTGAAATTAACTCAAACAAGCAAGCAACAATTATTGACAAAAATGTTCATAGAATTCTTACTGTGTGGAAACAGGCCATTCGGCCGAACAAGTCCACACTGTCCCTTCGAAGAGTATCCCACCCAAACTCATTCCTCAACCCTATTACTCTACACTGCCCATGACTAACCTGCACACCCCTGAACACCATGGGTAACTGAGCATGGTCAATTCACCTTAACCTGCGCATCTTTGGTTTGTGGGAGGAAAGTGGAGCTCCCAGAGAAAACCCACGCAGACACGGGGAGAATATGCAAACTCCTCACAGACAGTTGCCCAAGTCTGGAATCAAACCTAGGTCTCTGGCACTGGGAGGCAGCAGTGTTAACCACTGAGCCACCATACCGCACCTAGTTGAAACTGAGATAGATCTGACTTATATTCTAGGAGGTAAAAACAATGACTGCAGATGCTTGAAACCAGATTCTGGATTAGTGGTGCTGGAAGAGAACAGCAGTTCAGGCAGCATCCAAAGTGCAGCAAAATTGACATTTCGGGCAAAAGCCCTTCATCAGGAATAAAGGCAGTGAGCCTGAAGCGTGGAGAGATAAGCTAGAGGAGGGCTCTCCACGCTTCAGGCTCACTGCCTTTATTCCTGATGAAGGGCTTTTGCCCGAAACATCGATTTCGCTGCACTTTGGATGCTGCCTGACTTATATTCTGCCTACCCAAAATTAATATGAATTAAATGTGGGTAACAGGCAAACTGTGCTCAAACACTCCACAGAACATGGCAAGAGACATATGAGGTTAAGAAAGAACCCATGGATTTGTCAGCAATTCCACCCTATCCGTGAAGACTGATTATATCAACCAGCAGTTTAATACATGTTGTGTTATATATTCACCAACTGCTGGCTTACCCAGTAAAATGGAGATATGTTGTGCAGATGTATAAATTACTGGAAAAACACAGCAGAAGGGTCTGAAGAAGGGTCACTGGACCCAAAACCTTAACTCAGATTTCTCTCCACAGGTACAGCCAGGCTTGCTGAGTTTTTCCAGCAATTTGTTTTTGTTTCTGATTTCCAGCATCCGCAGTTCTTTTGTTTTTCTACATATATACGAAAATCGTTTCCATGACCTTTCAGAATCTCAAGAAGGGTTTGAGGAAAGGTCATGGACTCACAGCGTTAACTATGTTTTCAATTTATAGACCTGCTGCCAGACCTGCTGAATTTCTCTTGCAATTTCATTTTTTGGTTGTTTCTCTGTTTCAAAGTCTCATCCCGTTGACCACTGTATTTTATAAACACAGAACTTGCGCTCCTGAAGTGGTGAAAGTGTGAGAAATGAATATAATTAAGTTTCCAGTCTGAATCCATGTATGATGTCTGTGCATGTGCATATTTTTCTGTGTGTCTGTGTCTGTTTGTGTCTGTGTATGTGTGTGTATATATATATATATATATATACACATACACATATACATATATATATATATTTGTGTCTATGTGCATTTATGTATATGTGAGTATCAGTGTGTATGTATGTATGTGAAAGAATACAAGAAAATTAGTATGCATCATCAAGTTAGATTTTGTTAGGGGTCCCACATGCTCTAGCATCAGATGTAGGATTGAACCTTGATATCATCTCTTCCCCCTCTGCATTGTCTATTGTGGGACCAGCACTCTTGAATGTTAACCAGAAATCTCTTGTGTATTTGTCCTGCAACAGCAGATTGACAGCTTCACTTATGGACTTTTCTGTGCTCCCATTTATTTACCAGTTTTCCTTATGCCTTTGTAAAGCACCAAGACATTTTTTTTTACACATTGACCACTTGCCAGGAAATTTCTCCAGATTCTCAAAATCAATATTTTGCAAGTTCAGCTAGGGATTATCCTACTGACCAAGGTTTTTGCTGAAGTAATTGGAATGAATCAGGAGGAAGACCACAAGATAATTTCGAGCAACTGTATGTATTGTAAAAGGGATTCAGGAACCTGGAACAACATTGTGAAGATATCATAAAGATGCAGATCACTGACTGTAAATAGCAGTGTGGGCAGAGTTAGCACACTCTCCATCAGGACAGATTACAACAAGGATATGAATGCACAAGGAAGCTTGTATCAAACATGATGATAAGTCAGAGCCTGGCATATCTGATTATCTTGAATGACCATATTTTGTATTAATGGATAATAAGTACACAAACAATGCTTTGGGAAGGGCATTTCAAGATTTTGATGCAGCCACAGTAAAGGAACAATGATAAAGTTCAAGTCAGGATCTGTGTGATTTGGAAGGGGCTTAGAGATTGTGCTGCTCCCATATATCTTTTGACCTTGCCCTTCTGAGTGCCAGAGGTCACAAATTTGGAAGATGCTGTATGTGGCTGCAGTGCACCATTCAGGTAGAATGTACTGCTATCACTATGCATCATTGGCAGAGAGAGCGAATTTGGAAGGCGGTGGATGACCTGCCGATCAAGCAGATTTCTTTGTCTTGGACAGTGGCAAGCTTCTTGAGTAATGTTGGAGCTGCACCCATCCAGGTAAATGGGGAGTAATCCATCAGAGTCCTGACTTGTGTCTTGTTGATAGTGATGGTGGATAGGATTTGGTGGAGACAGGAGGTGAATTATTAGACTCATAATTCCCAGCCATCGACCTGCTCGTGTAGCTTGTGTTTATGTGTTGAGTCCAGATGTGGCAGCTTTAGTGATGGTGAGGTGAGACATTTATCTCCTGACTATAGGCTAATGAAACAGCTGGAAGCTCCATGGAATCTGCTAAAAACCAAGACTGTTGTTGAATACTGATGTGGTTTGTGTTTTTAATTTAGTGACAAGAAGTAATGGCGTGTGACATGGCTTGCTTCCAGCATTTGATTAAATGTCATGTGCTTAGTAATCTTTGCTCTTTCATGCTTCCTCCAGGACTTGAATCTCTCCCTTCAGAGAGGATGGAGTTGGAGCAAAGCCAAATTGGCTGAACTTCAGATTGGACAATGTACAAGTGACAGACTGAAGTGTTCAATGCTGGAGATACATAGAGCTACCACCATGATAATGAACTGGGCAATCCGGAATCTCTGATTATCTTTGTTACATGAGGTGAGGCAATGACAAATTCCTTTATCCTCACCTGTCACATTTATTCTATGAGGTTCCCTATTCAGCAGATTGCCTGAGAATTAATGAATCCCACCACATCTGCAGCTAGCAATTTGGCATTTCACATTGGCCTGAGAACATACTCAAAAGCAAAGAGCTATAAGTGTCTTACTCCCCAACAAACACTTTGCAGCATATTTCCTTTAAAGGTTTGTATCACCTTCTGTCACCTCACAGGTCAGCCCAAAGTTCCACCCTTGCTTCTCTCTTAGTTGTTACCCATTATCTCCTGCTTTACAATATTGGCAGTAAGTGTAGAGCCAACTTTATTACAACGAAGCTGAACATAGTCTTTGGCAACCATCTATCAATCATTGACTTTGCATGCTGTCTAATTTCCAATTAAATTTTGAAAACTGCTGCAAATTATCAACCCTTTATCATTCACTTTATCAGTACTGCTAAAGATCCATTTTATCCTCAATAACTGTAATGTCCCTGTTGTTGGCCTCAATGCTCTGTAATAGCTGAAAATGTGTTGCTGGTTAAAGCACAGCAGGTCAGGCAGCATCCAAGGAACAGGAGAATCGACGTTTCAGGCATGAGCCCTTCTTCAGGAATGAGGAGAGTGTGCCAAGCAGGCTAAGATAAAAGATAGGGAGGAGGGACTTGGGGGAGGGGCATTGGAAGTGCGATAGGTGGAAGGAGGTTAAGGTGAGGGTGATAGGCTGGAGTGGGGGTGGGGGCGGAGAGGTCAGGAAGAAGATTGCAGGTTAGGAAGGTGGTGCTGAGTTCGAGGATTGGGACTGAGACAAGGTGGGGGGAGGGGAAATGAGGAAACTGGAGAAATCTAATTTCATCCCTTGTGGTTGGAGGGTTCCTAGGCGGAAGATGAGGCGCTCTTCCTCCAGCCGTCATGTTGCTATGGTCTGGCGATGGAGGAGTCCAAGGACCTGCATGTCCTTGGTGGAGAGGGAGGGGGTGTTGAAGTGTTGAGCCACGGGTAGTTGGGTTGGTTGGTCCGGGTATCCCAGAGGTGTTCCCTGAAACGTTCTGCAAGTAGGCGGCCTGTCTCCCAATATAGAGGAGGCCACATCGGGTGCAGCGGATGCATAAATGATGTCTGTGGAGGTGCAGGTGAATTTGTGGTGGATATGGAAGGATCCCTTGGGGCCTTGGAGGGAAGTAAGCAGGGAGGTGTGGGCACAAGTTTTGCATTTCTTGCGGTTGCAGGGGAAGGTGCCAGGAGTGGAGTTTGGGGGTGTGGACCTGACGAGGGAGTCACGGAGGGAATGGACTTTTCAGAACGCTGATAGGGGAGGGGAGGGAAATATATCTCTGGTGTTGGGATCTGTTTGGAGGTGGCGGAAATGACGACAGGTGATATGATGTATATGGAGGTAGATGGGGTGGTAGGTGAAGACCAGTGGGGTTCTGTCCTGGTGGCCATTAGAGGGGAGGGGCTCAAGGGCGGAGGAGCGGGAAGTGGAGGAGATGTGGTGGAGACCATATCGCCAGACCATAGCAACATGATGGCTGGAGGAAGAGCGCCTCATCTTCCGCCTAGGAACCCTCCAACCACAAGGGATGAAATCAGATTTCTCCAGTTTCCTCATTTCCCCTCCCCCCATCTTGTCTCAGTCCCACCCCTCGAACTCAGTACTACCTTCCTAACCTGCAATCTTCTTCCTGACCTCTCCGTCCCCCGCCCCACTCCGGCCTATCACCCTCACCTTAACCTCCTTCCACCTATTGCATTCCCAACGCCCCTACCCCAAGTCCCTCCTCCCTACCTTTTATCTTAGCCTGCTTGGCACACCCTCCTCATTCCTGAAGAAGGGCTCATGCCCGAAAAGTTGATTCTCCTGCTCCTTGGATGCTGCCTGACCTGCTGCGCTTTTCCAGCAACACATTTACAGCTCCTCCTACCCTTCCTTAGCTTTACGAATCCTCCAACTCAATAGCCCTGGACATCTCCTTCTGTTTTCTGCCATTGGTGTACTATGCGTCCCATGCATACTCTATCTGCTCTGTTAAAGATGGAGCCTTCCAACATCTGATCCTTTTACTCTGTTATCTCAGAATCCTCAAACCCAATCTCTCTTCACTTTAAGAAGCTTCCTTAAACCTTGATAATATAAAACTTCTTCTTCCCTCACAACTATTCTCAAAGAGAAATACTTTATGAAGGAGGCATATAGTTCTTAGCTTTATATAACAAAAAGCAAAATGAATCAATTGGAAAATGCTTGAACTTAAGTAAATCTTGCTGAATTGTGCCTTCATCCTAAAGGCTGAATCTGCTGTCACTGGTGTCTTCCTCCTGTCCCTTATTAAAGTATTTTATACTTTGGAAATCATGGATAAAAGCAGTACGAGAGATGACATTATATTGTATGAAGTACCCCCTGGTGTGACACTGCCACAATTCATTTCAATGAAGTCAGCAACAGAGAAGGAAAGGCAGTGCAACAGTTAGAAACACCATCACTAATCAAATCATGACATGCTTCAGAATATTTCAATACAAATTTATGAAAAGTGGCTGGTAATTTTAAACTTGTTTGGGGCAAATTTTTATACACTCAATGGAGAGGATACACATGAATCCGTTTGGAAAATATCACCTTAAAGGCATTATTCTTCTGCAAATATATTTTGGTTATAAAATCGAGAGAAAATCACTTAACACATATTGGTTATTTTATCCTGCAATCAATCAGATTAAGGTAAAATTCTTGCTCATATGTGGGCGAGCTGCCATCTCATACGCTGGTAGAAATCAGGCAGTCATCGCATTGATGTGAAAAACCCATTCAACTCTGGGAGAATGTTTTCCTGCATGACTAATCTGCAAACTTATTAGGCCCAAAAGGCACACACGACACTCTTTGTTGTTTGAAGTGATCGTTCTGAGAGAATTTTGGAGGGGCATTTAGCTCAACCACACTTATTGCACAAAGTCTAGGTGGGAAAGAATCAATCTAGCACAAAATCCCAATGTAGAGAGATATTGCTTTTGGGGTCGAATCATTTGTAATTAAACCAAACTAGTTAACTGCTGCTGCTGAGCTCAGTTAGATGGATGGCTGGTAAGTAACCCCACTAGGTGGGGTTAGCATAAAGGACTCTCCTTCTCAATGTGACTCTCACGTTGAACCACTACCATTCATGTCTCTCTCTAATAAGAGAGCAGCTCTATGGTCTGGTAGGACTGTGGGGTCTTTACCTTTACATGTAATAAGAAATGTGATATTTAACATAAAGAAAGATGGGACAATTATAGAAATCTAAATAAACATTGAAAAGGAGGAGTTAGGTTAATAAATAAATGCAGGCAAAATTTATGAAGTAGAAGTGAATGTTGGCAAAGGTACAGTGGGTAAGGATAGTGCATATCTGAACTGCACAGTGTGCAATGGTCTCAGTTCATCTCCCACTCTGTACTAACTCAACTGATGTTAGTTGAGATGTGTGTTCCAAAAATGGAAGGGGTGGCAGGGTAGGTGATGCCTGGCAAATGCTGTATGGTAGGAAGGTGATGCCTGAGGAGCCACTAATATTGGATGTTGTGACACATTGTGATTGGGTCAGTGTGGTGTTGAAAGCCATTGATGAAGAGTTTTGAAAAAGTGTCTATATAACTTCCAAGCCTCATTGGAGACGGGAATGGAACATGAGATGAGTGAGTTATGCTGCTAATTTGGGCACTTTATTTAAAGGATTTGTACCTCAGCAGGTGTCAAAGCTGGTTAGGGACTTTTTGCCCAAAACGTCGATTCTCCTGCTCCTCGGATGCTGCCTGACCTGCTGTGCTTTTCCAGCGCCACACCATTCCTGAGTGCTATACCACTGCCAAACAATGGCGGTAGCTGCCTTGTGACCAGAACAATAGTCTATTTATTCATCTGGCTTTCTGGCATTCAGTGAGGTGGTGGCTGCTGAGTGACAGGCATGGAGTAGGGAGGGGGAACAGCCCTTGGTGCTGTCAGTGGAGTGGGTTTAAAATGTAATTTCAATATTAAAACTCTAGAATTTGAGGCAGGTAATTTGCAAATAGCAAGTCAGGGATAAACATTGGTGAGAACACTGGAGAGGCAACCACAAGTGCTATCTGAACACGTTTATACCAACCTGAGAGGCAGATGGAGTCACAGTTTAATTTCACGTCTGAACAATGATATTACCAACAGAGTAGTAGTGCTCTCAGGAAGGAGTGGAGCACCAATCCAGATTCAGGGCTCAGGTCTTTAGATTTGGACTTCTGTGAATAGCCTTGTGATGCAGAAGCAATCAGAAACACAAATCATACAAATGGTGAAGGAGAAACAGAGTATGGAAAAGATTGAATACGCCATGTGAAGGAAGGAGCTCTCCTAAAATACTTGGAAATACGGTGGACTGTTCTAATGTCATATTGGCTGGTGCCAATACTGGGAGATCTGGGTTCACTTGCAACATATCAACAAAACCACATTTTTAATGAATGGAAGTCAAAAACTGAATTGATTTTCCCAGTTAGCTACACAGGCAAAGCAAATGATTTTTTACAGAGCTTCATGCATAAACAGAATGAAAATCCAATTGATGCAGAGCAGTGCTACATTCAAGACCTCCAGAAGAAACAATGCAATTATAATCACACTCCTAATGCCTTCACAGTCGATCCTCCTTCCTTGTGCATAATTACGTGAAAATTATTCTTGCAATGCAAAAATCTATCAGCATTCATGTTCCTTAATGATTCATTTCTCAGTAATTAACAATAATTTATCACATCTGAATGTAAAAGGGTGAATATATTTACTACAGCTCAACTCTATAAGAATTCTGAGCAGAATTGCCTGTTATCTAATTGGTGTCAATTAAACAAATCAGTTTCTGGCTGTAAATACAACATTGTTTTATTTTGGCAACAATGGGACAGATGTGCAAAACGAACAAGATTCAAATGTCTCATGGAGGCCTGTTCTTGCCACATTTTGATTCTGCAGTTGTCGTCTGGTCAATGCTGACGATGGTTTTCCTGATGATCTTGCTTGTTTGACTCTTTTCTGTGTGTGAGAAATTTGCATATTGCCATACTTGGGTGCCGTTAGAGAATGGCTGCCTCATTTATATCACTTTGTGCCATTGGAACTTTCACTCAGGAAAATGTCATTCTGGCTGGCAATTTCAGTTCTCTCATGTCGATTTAGCAACTTTTAAGCAAAAGTAACCTTTCACGCACTCGAGTCAGCAACCCGGACATTTGTCAGGCAGAGACTGACTGCTGAATTTAAAATCTTAACTGTTCAAGACAAGCTTAACTCGTCAGATAAAGAAAAATCATTTAGTCTTTTTCTAAGTGTTTTGCAAGGCCAAATATCACAAAATAAACCCTTGCATTGTGTATACAGCATTACTTTCTGTCATGGCACAGCATTTGTTTATCCTTTCAGAAATAATTTTGCCTATTTTTATTAGCCTGGAAGAAAGGTTTTTCAAACCAATCAATTTGGATTAAGATGAAAAGTGCTTCATTAGGTAGACTCTCCACATATCAAGTCCCTTAGCTTTGTTCAGACATCAGCTTCATCACCTAACAAGTGCACCATGGAATTTATGTTGAGGAAGGGATGGTATCCGATACTTTACAAGAAATGCCTAACATGGAAAGGAGGATTTATTGACGGCATCCAGGAAGCCTGTACCAGGAGGAATGTACATCAGAGAAATGATAGGTACATTTCTTGTTGTGTCATTAGAAACAACGTTTATTACCCCTACAACTTGCCCCTTTTAATGAGAACTATAGACATTGCTCATCTAACATTGTTACCTCCGGTCAAGTATGCAAGAAATCCTGCCATTTCTATCCCTTTAATCCAAGTATTGTAGGTGATGGAGTTAATGTCTTGAAAGTTACTGTGCCTAGCCTCCAAGCCCTGATACACAAGACCAGCACAGCCCTGTAATTATAGTGAACACTAAGTCTGGGCTAATGTTTCTCTTAAATCTTCATTTTACCAGTGAGCATAAATTTTCATAGAACATAGACCAGTACAGCACAGTGCAGGCTCTTCGGACCTCCATGTTGTGCTGGCCTTTTATCCTACTCTAAGATCAGACTAACTTACACATCTACTATCTTCCATGTGCTTATCCAAGAGTTGCTTAAATGTCCCTAATGTATCTGACTCTACTACCACTGCTGGCAGCGCATTCCACATACCCACCACACTCTGTATAAAGAACCTACCTCTGACATCTCCTGAAACCATCCTCCAATCATCTTAAAATGATGCCCCTTCATGATAGACATTTCCACCCTGGGAAAAAATGTCTGGCTATCCACTTTATCTATGCATTTCATCATCTAGTACAGCTCTATCAATTCACCTCTCACCGTTCTTCGCTCAGTGAGAAAAGCCCTTGCTCCCTCAACCGTTCTTCATAAGACATGCCCTCCAGTCCAGGCAGCATCCTTGTAAACCCCCTCTGCATCCTCTCTAAAGTTTCTACATTCTTCCTACAGTGAGGTGACCAGAATTGCACACAATATTCCAACTGTGGTCTAACCAGGGCTTTAAAGAGCTACAGCTCTTAAATTCAATTCCCCTGCTAATGAAAAGCAACTCACCATACACCTTCTTAACAATCCTACCAGCTTGAGAGGCAACTTTAAGGGATCTATGGACATGGATCCCAAGATCCCTCTATTCCTCCACACTGCCAAGAATCCTGCTTTTAACTCTGTATTCTGCATTCAAATTTGACCTTCCAAAGTGAATCACTTCACACTCTTTGAGGTTAAACTCTATCTGCCACTTATCAGCCCAGTTCTGCAACCTACAACAGCCCTCCACAATTATACACATCTCCACCGACCTTCGTATCATCAGCAAACTTACTAAACTACCCTTCCACTTACTCATCCAAGTCATTCATAAAAATCACAAACAGCATGGGTCCCAGAACCAATCCCTGCAGAACACCGAGCTCCAGGCTGAATACGTTCCATCTACCACCTCCCTCTGTCTTCTATGGGCCATCCAATTCTCTACTGAGACAGCCAGATTTCCCTGCATACCTCTTATTTGTCTCTGAACTCACCCACAGTCTGATTCTAGACTCTAACCACTTGAGTGAATCTGCTTGCCCCACACTCTCAGACAATACAAATTTAAACCCGAAACTCTCAAATGGACCTGCCTACATCACATGTTTAGACAGTACATTCCTGACCCTAATCACTCAAATAAACCTACCTTCCCCACACTCTCTGACAGTACATTCCAGATGCTAGCCACTCAAGTGACCCTGACTCCACTACAATCTTAAACAGTACATTCCAAATTCTAACTAGTCAACTGAACCAGCCTCCACCAAATTGTCAGAGAGTATATTCCAGACCCTAACCACTCAAGTGAACTGCCTCCATCGTGGTCTCATACAGTAGGTTCTAGATTTTAATAACTTGTTGCAAGAAGTGGTTTTTCCACATGTCACCATTGTTTCAATTGCCAATCGCTTTAATCTGGGCTCCTCTGTTCTCGAGCCTTCCATAACTGTGAACAGATTTTCTTTGTCTCCCCTACCATGACCCTTCACAATTTTGTATATCTCCTTTACATCTCCTTCCAACTCCTGTCCTCCATGACAGATAGTCTCTCCTTCTCCAGGTAATCCACGTAACAGAAGATCCTTATCCATGGCGCCATCTTATTGAGTGTTTTGCACTTGCCTCTTTCCTGCAATGTGGTGCCGAAAATTGCATACAATTCTCCAGCTGAGACTGAACCAGTTTTATTTAAAAGCTTACCATGACTTTCTTGTACTTGTTAATAGTGTCCAGATTTAACCCTATATATGCCCCTATAGGGTATAGGATACTGTCGGCTTCATAAAGTGTTCTATTAACCTTCCACGGCACCTTCAATGATTTATCCCCATATGCACTTCAGCCCTTCTGCCCCTACACATTCTTTAGAATGGGATACCCTGTATTTTATCCTGACTCTCTAAATCCTTCCTACAAAAGTGAATCAAATCTCACTTCCCTGCATTCAATATCATCCTTCGCTTGTCTGTTCATTTCCCCAGCCGGTCAATATCCTGTTTTAAGTTCTACATGATCCGTGTTGTTCATAATACTGCACGCTGAAGTCAAGGTCAGTAATATATATCAGGAAGAGCAAGGGTTTCTACACTGACCCCTGGAGCATTCTATTAACCTTCTTCTAGTCTAAAAAATATCCATTAACCACTAATCTCTGTATCCCATGTTTCCTTCTGAGCCAGTTACAGCCCAACAATTCATAATGGTGCTCGATTGCACCATGATTTATTGCAATGGCCTTTTACCCCAGGGTGGGTTTCACGGAACTGGGTTGTTACAGACAGGCGTTCAATGGTCATAATTCCAATACACCATCAACACTAACCGCCAGTAAATTATCTCCCGCATTGAAGTGGCTGGCATGGTACATTTGCAGAGGTTTTGTCAGAACACAACTCTTTGCAGGTTGTCTTTGTACTGAGAGACACAGTTAGTGGGAGTAAGGCTCCTAGTGGAATTAATCTATGAGGCTGGAAAGAGTAGCAGAGGAAACAATGAAACAAGAAGTAGTAATAATATTATGTAAACTTTAGTTGTATGTAACAAAAAGACTTATGACAGGAAAAGCTTCCCATGGCATTTGAACACACGAGAAAGCCTGAGTCTGATACTTAATAATGTAATGTGCAGCTGAGACAGAAAGGTGTAGGTTCGAATCCCACTCCAGAGACAAAGACATTTTATGCTGGGCCAACACTGCAGTGTAGTATTGAGGGAGCAGTGTGGTCGAGATGTGATCTTTTAAAATGCCAGACTAAAGTACCATATGTCCTCTCAGATGAATGTAATAGATCCCATGATCCCAAACAGAACAGGCCACTTGGCCCAACAAATCCACATTGAGCCTATGACGAATAACCCACCCAGACTCATTCCCCTATCCTATGATTTCCCCTGACTAATACTAATCCGTACTACTCCTACTCACTGTCACTCTGCTGATCTGAATTGGTTCCCATTTACCAGAGGCTTTCATATTAATGTGATTATCTTTTTGTTTCGATCAGTTCATGACCTTACTCCTAACTATTCCTGTGTCTTTCGATGAGATGTTAAATCTGGACACTAATTTGCTGCTCAAGTGAGTGTTAAAGACCCCATGTCTATATTTGAAGGTGGTCAGGGCCTACATTTATTCTCTGAATGAGACAGAATAATATAAAAGCCAATAAAACCTGATTAATAAATGATTCAATTTATTGCTGCCTGGTGGTGACTGCTGTTCAAACCTGGCAACTGTGCTTTCCTATAATCGTGTCAGCATTTCAAATGTAATTAATTTGTTATATTATTCAGGATCAGCAGGACGTGGTCAGACTTCTCCCTGTCAGGACTGATTGGGCTCTTTCACTGTCAGAAGAAATACGAATGGAGTGGAGGATTGCAGAATCTTGATTGAATGTATCCACTTTGGACCTGAGGATGAGAGAACAATTAAGAAGCAACTGAAGATGTTTTGACACATGTTGCTATCTTAAAGAATTCCAGCAATATGGGTGATGAAAGCTCCACATTGATATAAAACTGCCCTTATATAATGGGAGGATTTTACATATGAAATCTATCGAACTCAGTTCTCTTCAGGTTTATGTTCAGTCAAATGATACCATGATAATACTGAGGTTGACAGCCATTCTGAGCTTTGTTTTGGTGTACTGCTCTTGTGTTCATGTCTGGATCAAGGGTGCAATGATACATGGAGTGAATTGTTTCTGGTCAGACCTAAACTGAGACAATAGGCAATTTATTGGCAAGAGAATGTGACTTCATGGTGCTATTGAAGATTTCTAATATCAAGTGGCTGACAACTGAGAGGAAAGAAAGAACATGCATTAATCACATGGGGTTAGGGACAATTTATGGGCTTGGATGGAAGATTGACTAATCAACAGAGACATGGGATAAATTAATATTTTTCTGTTTGGCAAGATGTAACTAGCGGGGTGTCACAGTTGAGACCCAACTATTTACAATCTATGTTCATGACTTGGACGCAAGGATAGACAGTACTATAGACAAATTTACAGATGACACTAAAATAGGTGGGAAAGTAAGTTGCAATAAAGAAAAAAAATCTTTATTAGGTGAAACCGCCAAAATTCGGAAGAGGCAGTTTAATATGGATAAATGGGAGATTATAAATTTTGTTTTGAAGAATAGAAAGACAACTTTTGATTAACTGGAGAGAAATTTCAGAGTGTTTCAGAGCAGAGAGATCTGGGTGACCTCACACATGAATCACAGAAAACTAGCATGAAGGTACAGCAGCTAAAAGGAAGGCAAATGGAATTTTGGCATTTATTGCTAAAGGAATAGAGCATGAGTATAGGGAAGTGTTGCAGCAACTATACAAGGCAATAGACAAGACCACACCCAGAGTATTGTGCAAAGTTTTGGTCCATTTACTTGTATTGGAGGCAGTTCAGAGGAGATTCACTAGATTGATTCCAGAGGTTCAGGCTTCATCTGATGAAGAGATTGATTCGTTGAGGCCTAACATCCCTGGAATTATAAGAAGAAGAATAAGAAGAGATCTAATTGTTGCATATGAGATGCCAAACGGGATTGGCAAAGCAGATATAGAGAGGATGTTTCCTCTTGTGGGACAATCTAGAATGACGAGTCATCGTTTTCAGCTGAGAGGTGGCAGATTAAAAACAGAGATGAGAAGAAATTACTTCTCTCAAATGGTTACAAATTTGTGGCACTCACTACTCCAGAGTATGGTGAATGCTAGGACATTGAGTAAACTTAAGAGGGCGATGGACAGATTTTTAATTAGTTGAAGTGTTATGGGGAGCGGGTAGGAAAATTAAGTTGAGGCTGAGATGATATCGTATTCAAATTACATTAAATGATGGAAACAGGCTCAAGGGACTGAATTGCCTACTCCTGCTCTGAATTATTATGTTCTTATAATGAGGCATGTTTCACAACATCTGGATATAGGTAAGGGTTTACTGCCTGATATGTAAATGAGATAAAGTATACATTATCACGCTAACTGATCTGGTGCCACAACACATACTAATATTCTCACACAAACTTTTAGCAAGTTTGATTTAACTGGGAAGAATGCACCTATAATCGAGGTCCATTGTTCCACAAGCCATCAAAAATGTAGAAAATGCCAATAAGGCTACTAAGATGACCAATTTGCCTGACTGCTATTCAGGACAAATATAATTCACCCTAAAGAATGGGCTGCAATGGTTCAAGAAACTCACCACCACGTCTCAAAGTAAATCACAAACAGGCATTAAATTCGGGTTGAGTCAATGATGTCCATAGCCCAGAAGAATTTTTTAAAAAATTTAAATGTTGCCATTAACGGAAAGTAAATCTATTTATTGCAACACATAAATTTAATAAATGGCAGAGAAAAGAAAGGATGTTTAATCTATCATTAGACAATTGGGTGGCACGGTGGCTCAGTGGTTAGCATTGCCGCCTCACGGCTCCAGGGACCCAGGTTTGATTCCAGCCTCAGGCGACTGTCTGTGTGGAGTTTGCACATTCTCCCTGCGACTGTGTGGGTTTCTTCTGGGTGCTCTGGTTTCCTCACACAGTCCAAAGATGTGCCGATCAGGTGGATTGGCTATGCTAAATTGCCCATGGTGTCAGTGGATGTGTAGGTTAGGTGCATTTGTCAGGGGAAAATGTAAAGTAATAGGGTAGGGGAATGGGTCTGGGTAGGATACGTTTCAGAGGGTCAGTGTGGAGTTATTGGGCAAAAGGGCTGTTTCCTCACAGTAGGGAATCTATAAATAATTCATGCACAAATAAAACTGGTGCAGGACAGATGATTTGACAAAAATATTCAAAATGGAAATATAAACGGGGAAAACAAAATTCTGAATATTACTAGTCCAGATTGCAAGTGTTGATTAAATTGTCTCTCCCAGTTCTTTTAATTTCAACAAGGATGATAAACTATTGTCTGTGAAGCACTGATCATTCTTCACGTTGGAAGTTGATCTGGTGGACTCATGTCTTGTGTTACAATTTTATCTTTTGTAACTTTTCACACACCAGGAGAAGGGAGAGAGAACAATGCTTTCTGACTCTGGAAGTCTCCAACTGCTTACAGGACTCCAAGACGGCCACAGATTAGCAAAACGGTCAGTGGGCTCCTGCCTGGAGCTCACTTGTCCCATCTGCTTTTTTTTAACCATTTTTTTTCTTACTTTAATCTACCGTGTATACTTGCATATAGATCGCATCTTGAAGACCATTTTTAAGCTGAATTTTGGGGGTGTGTGGGGGTGGGGGGGTCAAATTATACACGAGGTATTGTTTTCCAGGGATGAAATTCATGCTGGTCATGGATCAAACAAATGGACAAGCAAGAGCCAAATCTCTGATTTAAAATAATAAACAATAAAAGGAGAAAGAATTGTGGCTATTATTGAATACTTATCTACAAAAATAACTGTCTCCATTCTGTTTGCTACAGTAGAATAATACTGTTGTACCATATTGCATTTACCAGTTCTGTAGAGTGTGTGTAAGTCTACACATACGTACAAAAGTTAATAGACATACCAGCAGGTGGTCAGGCCATCTAGCAGGGGTATTTGTACAATACACAATTCATGGAACAAAAACAGATGAGCAGTAAAAACAAAAAAAAAAGTCTGATAGTGTTTTATTAGAAGGACTACATGAAACTGTTAATAATATACAATAAACACTTTCCATCAAAAAACTGATTTTCACAGCAAAAAAAAACTTCTCTTCATATATCACAAATATTACAGAATAGCTGCTTAAAACAGAAGTTACCGGTACATACAAAAGTCTATTAGAATCTTTCAAATTTACTGTCCTCATCAGTTGCACCACTGAATAATTCATTTCAGTTGTCTGGGTCAAGCATATCATCATATGGATCATCTTCATCTGCACCCTGAAGGGGATCATCAATTGATTTGTCATCACTTCCATTTGACCATAAACAGTCATTCTCCGTACCATCTGAAGCAATAGAAATTCCATATTTTTTGAAGATTTTCACAATAATTTCAGTTTTCACCTCCTTCCAGGACTCAATAATCCACTCACATACAGTTGAAAGTAATGGAGCATGCACGTCACCATTCTTTGTGAAACCTTTTCCTCTTCTTGCATCCAAGTGTCCCGATTCTTCCATGCTAAATCTTTAAATGGTTTATTGATGCTAACATCCAGTTGCTGCTCATAAGGCCTCCAAGAATCATTGCAATGTCAGTATTGTTAGTTCAAAGTTCACTGATGACACTTTTCACTCTGAGATCTGACCATTTCCCAAACCAGTAAGCTCTTTTCCTTTCCATTCCCTGACTGTAACCTATCTGCTATTTCTTGTAGCTGAGGTGTAATTACCTCCCTGTAACTCCTTTTAATAACCCTCTCCACCTCCTGAATGATCCGAAGTTCATCCAGTTCCAACTGCAGTTCCAGTTCTCTAATGCGATTTTCAAAGAGCTGGAGTTGAGTGCACTTCCCACAGATGAAGTCAGCAGGGACACTAAGGGTGACCCTTATCTCCCACATTCTGCAGGAGGAACATTCAACTGCCCTAAATGCCATCCCCACTATTCTGAATTCCCAATGAGACTAATGAAAAACTTCTTAAAAAGTCACCTTACCAATCGGCGCACAGAACCTTTTTATTTTGGTAAGAGGAGAAGGCCAGGTGAGAGAGACTGCGCGAGTAGTGCTTCAGGTAAAGTAACCAGCCAAATAGGAAGCCTCACTTACCCAGCAGTCCCTTGTCCGCTCCTGCTCAATGTGCGCTCCGCCTAGACATGAGGTAAGCTCTTACATCTTTTAAAATTTATCTTCCCATCAGGCCTCAGGTCCTTGCTGTTGCTCCTCCCACTCCAACTGCTGCTGAAAAGAAATTTTCCTTTGATGGAGAATCGATAACTGGGTTTCACTGTTTAAAAATAAAGAGTCACCTTAAGATAGAGACGAGGCATGAAGCAAATCTCACAGACATTCATGGAACTCTGTTTCTCATCAGGTAATATCATATTTTTAAGATGGACACAGGCTTATTCTTGATCTGCAAGAGGTTGAAAGGTAGATGGGAATGTGGATCAGCCTGGATCTAATTGACTGGTGGGGGTTGGCTTGAGGGGTTGAGAGACCTGATATTGCTCCTTAAATCGTATGTTTGTCGAATTGGAATTAGGTTCTATTGTCAAGTGTACTCAAGTACAGTGAAAAGTTTTCAATGTCACCATTCACAGCACCAGTGTGGGTAAAAAGGCACCGAGACACAAATCTTAGGTACAAAAATACACAATCTTATGTGTCTTAAAAATCCTACATACGAACTAATAGATGCCATTATGGACTAGTGCCCACTGAGCCCAATACAGATCTCCAAAACGTACACTTTCTTACCAAGAGTCACTTTAGAAAAGCAGGTGTAACTATCCTCCTTCTCATTCTTGCTCTCTGAAAAGATCTCCACATTCAATTACAGAACACATTTCTCATTAAGTAGCGGCTTCAATCGGGCTTCCTTTTCTTTTCATTGAAAGAATACATAAAGGGGGAGGAAAGAGAATTCGCATTGTCTTCGTGTACTTCTATTCGATCTGTAAGTGTTGTTTGATGTCAAACCTATAATCACATCAGAGGACAGGCTGCATAAATAGAAGGAGCTATAAAAATAACAATGTTTCAATACTCTGCCAAGAAAAGATCAATTAACTTTTGACACTCATAAAATACCCATTACCAAATCTCAAAGTGCCGCTAAACCTGCCAGACTGTCCATTAAACATCATCTCAGTCATCAATGAGCTGATTAATATTAATACGTTATGCAAATAAAGAGAGCACTCTCACATATTTTATGTGCTGACTATCGGTTCCTAATTGTGGTCTGATTACTTATTAGCAACCCCCCACCCCACCACTACGCCCACCATTCCGGATCCATGTTGTTGATTTTTGATGGGGTTTTAAAGATGAGCACTCCTCTGTGCTTGTCCTGCTGGAGTGCAGGTTCATTACTTTGATGGATCCCTGTCACGTTTACAGCACTGATGATAACAGAATGGCAAAACACTTTGCAATATTAATGATATAGTGGGCACAGGACCGGCACTACTGTATCAAAATGACGAATGCCATACCAGGGACCACCTCCCCAATACATTCAATGGTAGCACTGAGTAAAATAACAAGACGTGTTGTTGGATACTGCAGTCAGCACTTTACCACATTCGAAAATATTCTGACTACAATAAATATAAGCAGCCTCCTTCTCTGGTATTTGTCACTGTGTAGATTTTCATTGACAACACTTGCACTTTGTCAGCCAATGAGTGTTCACTCTTCAGAAACTGTCTCCTGAGGGCACTTGGCTGTGTCTGTCATCATGTTGAGATTACCTCATTGAGTGCATTTAAGACAGAGATAGGTAGTTTCTTAATTTGTAAGGAGATCAAGAGCTGCAGAGAGAAGGCAGGCAAATGAGGTTGAGAAACATATCAGCCATGATCGAATAGCAGAGTAGACTCAATGGTCTGAATGGCTTACTTTTGCTGCTATATCTTACGGTCTTATGATGCTTGCTTGAGAATCTAGTGCAGGCACAATGGGCCAAATGGCCTTCTTATGCACTGTAACAGTTCTGTAATTCTGATTGTGTAAGTTATGAAGCAGCCTCCTCCTCTATTGCTGTTATCCTGGAGAGTGTATTCAAAAGACTCCTTACATTACTCACAACTTCTCAGTGACTCCTCTCTCCATTCATGGGCCATGAAGTAACAGGGCCTGTGCTCAAACAGAAAGAGCTGGAGAAACTCAGCAGATCTGGCAACATCTGTGAAGACAACTTCCAGCATCCGCAGTTCTTCAGTTTTTGTTTAGCATCTACTCTCAGCTATACAATTTGGAAAGGGATATGCTCTCTAAATTGTGTTCTCCATCATCTGTTCTTGCTTATTTGTATTTTATGAGAGTCCCTCTCAGCTTGGTCTCATCAAAGTGGTGCTTGATCTATGTCAGTTCTGTGATGGCTTACTCTCAGAAGGACACAGCTCCTCTGGGGAGTCAGTGCCTGCCAAGCCCACAGACTGTTACTACACAAGTGAAAGGCTTGTGGGCAATAAAAGAGATAAATTCATCCTTAGAAGGCAAGAGCAGTTGCAAGTTATCACAATGAAGATATTTCAGTCAACACCGTCAATTAATAAACCATCCACTGCACATGTAATATTGATGGTGTGTAATGCCGATGGTATAAAACAATGGTCATGTAGAGAGAAACTGGGAGGCAGCAGAAGCTCAAACAGGGTTTCAAAAGAATGCGTCAATGTACAAACCTGATAGTAAGGAGTTACAGTATGGAAACAGACCCTTCGGTCCAACTGGTTTATGCCGACCCAGTTTCCCAAACTAAACTATTCCCACTTACCTGCATTTGGCCCATATCCCTCTAAACCTTTCTTAGTCACGTACCTGTCCAAATGTCTTTTAAATGTACCTGCATCTATCACATTATTCCACATACAAACCATCCTCTGTGTAAAAATATTACCTTTCAGATCCCTTCTAAATCTTTCTCCTCTCACCTTAAAAATATGTCTCCTAATTTTGAATTCCCCCACCCTAGGAAAAAAGTCCTTCGCTCTTCACCTTATGATGGCCCTCATGACTTTCTAATCCTCAATAAGGTCACCCTCAACCTCCGACACTCCAGTGAAAAACTTCCAGCCTACCTTATAACTCAAACCCTCCAGGCCCAGTAACATCCTGGTAAATTGTCTGATTAACTCAAGAAGTAATACTTCTGGTGATGAAATAGAGATAGACCCTGGTCAAATGGCAAAATACATTTGACCGTGTTGTGGTTCCAATTTAATTGCATTAGCATGCAATTGCAGTTTTCTCTCTCTCCCTATCTTCTCCTCCATATATGGAAAATCAACAAAGGGCCATCTCTGGTTCTTTCATTGACATTAGCATTCCATGATAACATCTCCTTCAAGTGCAAAAGAACATAAACTGTTATCACATGTACTTGAGATAAAAGACTCTGGTTACTATAATCAAGAGACATGAAATTGTATACGTATGAGGCTAGGTGACAATGATGGATGGAAAGACCAATGTGAGGAGGGTATAGAAATGTAAGGAAGATGTTCTTGAAAGGTAAGATATAACATAATAGATTAGATTTGAAAAGGCCGAGTGAGGAGGGCACATCGGGATATCGGTGAATGTGTCAGTGTCTCCACCTTTCTTGACAGGACTTGGCCATTAAATGTTTTCCTGCACTGAATCCAAGAATTGTGGTTCCAATGTCATTGACAAACACTTTTGTGTTTTTTGCACAACAAAGGATGCCTTTGAGTCGAATCAATTGCAAATTTAACATTTGTTCTAAAATATTGGAAGAAAAGATGCACAAGTTCCCCTTAGTTAGGTGACATGATGGACTTATAGCCATTGATTTACAGGGCACTCAGAAGTCAAGTCTGTTTTAAATTAAAGGTGGCACCAATGTTTCACATTTGCTTTGAGAAATTAGTTGCACAATTCCTCAAAATGCCAAAGCTCTACATATAATATGTAGCATAAAAATGGCCCATGCAGCCCAGCTAAGCCACACTGGCATTTATGTTCCACTTGAATCTCTTTCTCTCTTTTTCACCCATCAATACGTTGTTACCTTGTCACTTGCTGCAGAACTGCACAAATATAAATACCTTTACTCATATGGTGTGTTGATCTCTAATCTAGAAATGGTGCTATTGATTTTAAAGTCTAAGAAGTCAAGATAAATTATGAACAGTGGTCCCAGCATTATGAGTCCAGAATTTAAACCTTCTGCATTGGGAAACAGTCAACTTTATTTCAAATCTGTTTTCTCTCTTGGAGCTAGCTAGCAATCCATTCTCCTCCTTAATTCCAGAATCTAACTTTATTTATTAATGCAATACATGGCCTTGAAATGTATAGGGGATAGGCAAAAATGTGGAGATGAGATTACATCCAGATCAGTGATGATCTTATCGAATGGCAGACAAGCTAGAGGGGTTGAATTTCTTACTCTTGCTCATAACTCATACAGTAAAAGGTCAAAGAAAAATTAATTGTACTTTTTATTACTTTTTGAAACAATTCAGCAAGGTTAGTCAAGCAAGACTTCTCCTGTTCAAATTAATTTTTAAATTTCATTATTAAATTTTACTCTCGAGATAATTTTCAATTTTATCTTTCAGATGGAATTACACTGCTTCATCTACTACCAATAATATGATTGATCTATAATTCTTTGGATTTGTTCTAACTTCTCTGAAGATTTATGGGAAAAGAAATATATATTTTGCATTGGGATGATGATCCCTTTAAGGAGAACATTTTTCTGGAAAACGATTTCTTCTGAAATATGAATTGTTTAAGAACTGATCATGGGATCAATCAGCCTTGGAGATAAACAATAGAATAGCTAAGGGTGAATAAAAAGTTTATTGAAGGCAACATCCCTTTAAATTGTTTCAGTTTAGACTAATGTGACTTCTGGGAGTGTCTCGATCAGCAGAATGGAGCTAAAATTCTTTTTGCCAGCTAAAAAGGTTTATAATTTTCGAACATTAACAGACTTTATTAAGAGTGAATTGGACATTAGGGATAGCCAACTGAGAACAAATATAGAGGACGTTTCTATAGGAAAGATATAAACACAGGAAGTGCTGAATATACTCAGCAGGTCTGGCAGCACTTTGGAGACAGAAAGAGAGTTAATATTTCAAGTCCAATATGACACTTCTTCAGAAAACCTATAAATAAGAATCTAGAGTTGAAGAACATTAAAACGAGGAGAATTTTCACTCAAAATGGCTATGCTGAAGATAATGAACTTAATCTGGGAGTGTACACTACAGGGTGGTTGGAGATTTCAAGGGAAACTCACCAGAAATAAGCAGAAGGCTTCAGAAATCTCAATATTCAAAGCAATACCCAGATCAGGTAGCTAATCTTCCAACCACTTATAAGTAGCTGGTCGTAGTTTTTTTTAGGATGCATTTTATTTTCATTCATGGATGTGGGTGCGTCTGGCTGGAATGGCAATTATTACACATTTTTTATTTTCCCTGAGAAGGTTCTTGAACCATTGCAGTCTATGTGCTGTAGGTGGACCCCCACAGTGCTGTGAAAGAAAGAGTTCCATGATCTTGACCCAGTAACACAAAAGGAATGGCAATATATTTCCAAGTCAGGATGGCGAGTGGCTTGGAGGGAACCCTGCAGATGGTGATATTCCCAAGTATTTGCTGCCCTTGTCTTTCTCAACTGAAGTGATTGTGTGTTTGGAAAGTGGGCTTTAAGAATCCTTTGAGAATTTCTGCAGTGTATCTTGCAGATGTTACACACTGCTGCTGTTGAACATAGATGTTAGAAGGAGTGGATGGTTGTGGTGCAATCTATGTAGTTGCTTTGTCCTGGATGGTGTCACATTTCTTAAATGCTGATGGAGCTGCACCCATCCAGGCAAATGGTGAATATTCTCTCACAATCTTGACTTATGCTTTGTTGATTTTCAACAGGATTTGGGAATCAGGAGGTATGTTACCCACCCAAGGATTCCAAGAGTCTGACCTACTCTTGTTCCCATTGTATATATATGGCTAATCCAGTTGAGTTGGTAGTCGGGGGTCTCAGTGGTGGAAATCCCATTGAACATCAAGGGATAATCATCTTATTGGAGATGATTATTGCCTGGCATGTGTGTGATGTGAATGTTGCTTATAACACCATTCAGCCCAAGTGTGGATATTTTCTAGGTCCAGCTGCATTTGGCCACAGCCTTCTTCAGTATGTAAGGAGTCATGAATGGACCCAAATATTGTGCAGTCATCAGCAAACAGCCCACAGATGGCAACACAGTGGTTCAGTGGTTAGCACTGCTGCCTCCACAGTGCCAGGGATTTGGGTACATTTCTACCCTCGAGCAACTGGATTCAAGACTGGGAAGAGATGCTGATCATGGATAAACTGCAGGATTACCCAGTGGCAAGGTTGAATGCTCAATGGTGGTTCAGTGGTTAGCATTGCTGCCTCACATTGCCTGGGACCCTGGATCAGTCTCGGGCAACTGTCTGCGTGGAGTTTGCATGTTCTCCCTGTGTCTGCGTGGGTTTCCTCTGAGTGCTCTGGTTTCCTCCCACTGTCTAAAGATGTGCAATTTAGGTGGATTGTCTGTGCTAAATCGTGTCCAGGGAATGTGCAGGCTTGGTGGATTTGCCACGGGAAATGCAGGGTTACAGGGGGATGGGTCTGGCAGTATACTCTTTGGAGGGTCAATGTGGACTTAATGGGCCAAATGGCTTGCTTCCACACTGTAGGGAATCTATGGTTTTACCTTATGATGGAACTGAAGACGGTTGGGCCATGGACACCACTCTGAGGAAAAAAAATACAGAGTGTCCTGCAGCTGAGGTGACTGACCTTTGAAAACAACAGCCATGTTCATGTGTTCTGGGTTTGACTCCAACCAGAGGAAATGGACCCCACTTCCTAGGTCTCCTTGATGTCACAGTCAGTCCATTAAGGACAATCACTCACACCACACATCTAGAATTCAGATCTTTAATCCGGGTTCCAACAAAGGCTGTAATGAGTGAAGAGGTTCAGTTTAGAGTCTTAGTAATTGTGTTCACAGGGTTTTGAATGTCTTTAATGTAACTGAATGATTGAGTTTAGTTATTACTCTTTGTGTTCTTTGACTTGGGGATAATAGAATTCTTTAGTGCCAGCAGTGAATATTGTCACTGTATTCTTTTAATTTAAAAAGATTTTTAGATTCAAATATAATGAAAGAACTTGGTGTCTCTGTCAAGGTCATAACACTGTCTTCTCAATTATTGTAAAATATAGATACATTTCAGTCCACAGCATTATATCTTTTACTATTTGGTGCATTTTACCATGCAAGACACAAATCACCAGCCTTGAGAATGAAGCCTATTCCAAAGACTTGCTGATGGCTATTGGCATCGTTAGGTTGGTGTTCCCCATTAGATCAGGAAATAATCATTGACTCCAGTGGAGGATGGCCAGAAATCGCAGATTATTGCTGTTCAGCTGTTGACGTTCACTTGTTTCAAGCTGAGAGGATTAAATGGGAGAACACTTCCTTGCTTTCAATTCTAAAGCTTCGTGAGGCAACATTACCTCCTTCTCTCCAAAAAGGCCATTTAGAGTTTAATCATTAGAATGGAAATGTTTGTAAGATTTGAAAGAATCATTTCAGTGTGGCTCCAAAAAAATAGACACCGAGCTGTTAGTGAGTGGAGGGACTTGCTGATTCGAGTTACACTTTCCAAATCATTGATGATGGTTGACCTAGTTTGCAGATTTTAGTATTTTGAACAGGAACATCCTTTCTAGTGATGATATCAGAGCAGATCTGTTACCACTATTTCTTTGATTCATTTGAACTGTAAACTTCGCATGTACAGGCTGTCTTGTCATTTGTCCAACTTTGTTGAGGTAAAGAAATGCATGTTTCATGCCTTTTGCTTATTCACCAGATGTGTGTGTCCCTAAAAACACCAGCATTTATTGCAATTTTTCATTACCCATGAGAAGGTGGTGGTGAGTTTCCTCCTTGAACTTGCTGCAGTCAATGTGCTGCAGGTAGACCCACAGTGCTGTAAGGGAGGAAATTCTAGGATTTAGACGCAGTGACACTGAAAGGCTGGCTATATATTTTTCCATCAGGATGGTGAAGGAAGGAAATTTTCAGGTTTCGAATTCCCATGTATCTGCTATCCTTGACACTAGGTAATAGAGGTCTTGGGTTTGGAAGATGCTGAAGCAGGAGACTTAGGGAGTCACTACAGTGCATCTTTTGGATGATGCACACTGCTGCTACTTGGCATTGTTGATGGAGGGCATTTATATAGCTGTTTCTCATGTCCACTGGACATTCAAGTCACTTCACTGCTAATGAAGTATACTTTGAAATGTAGTCCCTATTGCAATGTGGGAAACATGGCAACCAATGTATGCACAGCAAGATCCCAATAACAGCAATGACTAGCTAGTCTGTTTTCTGTGATATTGAAGGAGGGATATGTATTGACAAAATTCTAGTGATACCGCACCTTCTTCTCGGTGATGTTAGGTGTCTTCTCCAACCACCTAGGTAAGCAAATATGGCCTCAGGTTAATGCCCAATCAGAAATCCGCGCCTCTGTCTGCACTGCATTTGCTCAGACTTTCAATGGAGTGCCAGCTTAGACTTCTGTGCACAAGCCCTAACAGGATTAGCATAAGCAAGCGGGTGGTAGGCCTCAAGCCATTTTTAAATGCCATTGTTGAGGAAACAAGAAAGTAGGAGAGCTGTTATTTGAGTGTCACCCTGCATGCATCAGGGACACAAAAATGCAGGCATTAATCCCTCTCGCCTTCTCTGGCTAATGAAGAAAGTTAGTCAGTGGGAATTATGCTAATTACCTGACTCTGACTAAGCATTCAGGGTTCTCTTGGATGGTTACAGACAGGAAAGTTTCAAATTCACAGGCAATTTCTATGAAGTGAACTATGTCCAGATTTACACTTCATCCTGAAGCTCTAGTCTCGTCTATACTTCAATAACGACTACCCTCCTGTCAGAGGAGCTGAGCCTATGTTTTAGATTTATTTAATTTCAGCTCTATGCTACAATACGGATTGCACATTTTAATGTCCTGTGACACCATAAGGCCATAAGATATAGGAGCAGAAATTATGCCATTTGACCCATGAGTCTGCTCTGCCATTTAATCATGCTGATAGGTTTTTCAACCTCATTGTTCCACTTTTTCCCTGCAACCTTCGATTTTCTTGGCAATAAAGAATTTATCTCTGTTTTAAATAAGCTCAATGACCTCATCTCCACAGCCTTCTGTGGCAATGAATTCCACAGATTCATCACTCTCCTTATCTTCATTCTCCTTATCTCCATACTTTAAAGGGTTTTCCCTTTACTCTAAGGCTGTGCGCTCGTGTCCTGATCTCTTCTGCCAATGGAAATATCTTCCCAACTTCCACTCTATCCAGGCCGTTCAGTATTCTGTATGTTTTAATCATAACACTCCTCATCCTTCTAAACATCATCAAGTATAGTCCCAAGTCCTCAAACATTCCTCATGTGGAAAGTCTTTCATTCCTGGGACTATTCTCGTGAATTCCCTTTTACCTGTTCCAGGGCCAATACATCCATCCTGAGGTATGGAGTCCAAAATTACTCACAATACTCTCAATGTGGTCTGAACAGAGCTTTATAAAGCTTCAGAATTACATCCCTGCTTTTATATTCAAGTCCTCTAGAGATAAATGACAACAATTGTTTTCCTAACTACTGACTCAACCTGCAGGTTGACCAGAAGAGAAACCTGGACTGGGACTCCCAAGACCCTTTGCACTTCAAATTTCTGAATTTTCTCCCCATTTAGGAAATAATCCATGCCTCTATTCTTCTTACCAAAGTGCTTGACCTCACATTATCCCACATTGTATTTCATCTGCCACTCCTTTGCTGTCTCCTCAACTGTCTAAATCTTTTTGCAGCCTCCCTGTCTCCTCAATATTACCTGCTCCTCTGTCTATCTTTGTATCATCTGCAAACGTAGCCAGAATGCCCTCAGTTCCTTCATCTAGATCATTAGTCTATAAAGTGAAAAGTTGTGGGCCCAATACTGACCTTTGTGGAACAACCACTAGTCACCAACTTCCAACCTGAGGAGGACCCTTTTATTACCACTCTCTACCTTTTACCAGACAGCCAATTTTCTATCCATTTTAATATCTTGCCTCTAATATCATGGGAGAAAAAGTGAGGACTGCAAAAGCTGGAGATCAGAGTCGAGAGTGAAGTGCTAGAAAAGTACAACAGGTCAGACAGCATCCGAGGAGTTGGAGAATTGACATTTCGGGCATAAGTCTAAAACATTGATTCTCCTGCTCTTCAGATGCTGCCTGACCAGCTGTGCTTTTCCAGCACCACATTCTCAACTCTAACACCACAGGTCCTTATCTTACTTAGCAGCGTCCTACGTGACACCTTGTCAAAGGCCTCCTGGAAATCCAGATAGATAACATCCATTGGTTCTCCTTGTTCTAACCTGCTCAACCTCCTCAAAAAATTCTAATAGATTCATCAGGCATGACCTCTCCTTGATGAACCCATGCTGACTTGGCCCTATTTTACCATGCACTTCCAAATATTCAGAAATCTCATCCTTCACAATTGATTCCAAGGTCTTTCCAATGTCAGGCTAATTGACCTATAAATTTCTCATTTTTTGCCTTACTCCCTTCTGTAATGGTGAGGGGGAGTTATATTAGTGATTTTCCAGACCTCTAGGATCCTTCCTGACTCCAGTGATACCTGAAAGATCACGACTAAAGCCTCCACTGTTTCTTCAGTTATCTGCTTCAGAACTCTAGGGTATAGCTCATCTGGTCCAAGTAATGTATCCATTTTCAGACATTTCAGTTTTTCTAGTATCTTCTTCTTGGTGTTGGCCACCATACTTATCTCGGCCTCTCCCACTCTCGAACCTTTGAGATATTACTCATGTCTTCCACCGTGAAGACTGACACAAAGTAAATATTCAGCTCTTCAGCCATTTCCTTGTTCCCCATTACTACTTCTCCAGCGTCATTTTCCAGTTGCCCAATGTTCACTTTCATCTCTCTTTTGCTTTGTATATATCTGAAGAAATTCTTGCAAACTTTTCTAATATTACCAGTAAGCTTACCCTCAATTAATCTTCTCCCTTCTTATTTCTTTCTTCATTGCACTATTAGTCTTCAATCCTCTTGCTTTCCACTGCCCTTTGCCACATTTGCTTTCTCTTTTGCTTTTATGCTATTCCTGACTTCCCCAGTCAGCCATGGTTGCCTCATCCTCCCTACACAATGCTTCTTTTTACTCGATGAATTTTTGCTTCGTCTCCTGAACTACTCTCAGAAGCTCCTTCCTTTATTGTTCCACTGCATTTCCTGCTAGGTTGCTCTCCCAGTAAATCCTGGTCAGCCTCTCCCTCATGCCTTTGTACAACTGTAATACCATTACACCTAATTCCACCTTCTCCGTCTCAAATTGCAGTGTAAATTCTACCATATTATGGTCACTGCCTCCTAAGAATTTCTTCACTTTACGCTCCTTTATCAAGTCTGCCTCAATGCTAGATTCAGTTTTGCCCATTCCCTAGTAGGCTCCACCACAAGCTGCTCTAAAATGCCAAATCACAGACATTCCATAAATTTGATTTCTCGTGATCCACTACCAACTTGGTTTTCTCAGTCCACCTGCATATTGAAATCCTCCATGGTCACTATAACTTTGCCTTTCATAATACCTTTCTGTCTCTTGGTGTATCTTGTGCCCCAGTCCTGACTACTGATTGGAGGCTTGTACATAACTCCCAGCAACTCTACCTACACAGATTCTACGTTACCCGACACTATTTTATTGCTAGAGTTAATTTCATCTCTTACTAACATGACAACCCCACCCCCTCTGCCCACCTGCATGCCTTTTCAATAGAATGTATATCCTTGGATATTTAGCTCCCAATCCTGATCCCCTTGCAGCCGCATCTCTGTGACGCCCACCACGTCATACCTGACTATTTTGATCAGCATCACAAGCTCACTTATTTTATTTTGTATACTGTGTGCATTCAGATACAACACCTTCAGTCCTGTATTGACCATCTCTCTTCTCATTATCATTTGTTTATACAGTGTGTTTGAAGTTTGATTCTGAACCCTTTCCAAACACGCACACTGAGGTATTGCAACTCGTGGATTCAACTTCCATTGCAGCACTTGTGAAGGTTAGTGTAAACTTGGATATGTATAATTAGTCCAGAAAAAATATTTATTTTGTTCCCAGTGAGAGAAAACTTTGTAAAGACGCATTCTGTGGACTCAGGGAGTCTGAAGAAATAGCAATGATATCTGTTACCAATATAAATTATTCAAATGATTATAAGATCAAACAATATCATTGTAGGTAAAGTAATTTATTTTTACCTTCAAGCACTACCAAAAGAATGCCACATTGTCATTGATACGGTGGTAGCTGTGATGTACTTTTGTACAATTTTTCAAGATGCTTGTTCGGAAAGTAATTGCACCAAAGCAATACTTCGAATGATGGCCAAGTAATATTCTTACTGGATTGCAATCCAGAGACTCAAGTCACATTTGTGAGTACCTATGTTCAAATCCTGCCAAAGGATTTGATCTCAATTGAAAATCTGGAATTAAGAGTCTATTGATAATCATTGTTAGGGGAAAGCCCCTCTGGGTCATTCATTCATTCCCTTCAGGGAAGGTAACTGCCATCCTTACCTGGTTTATCTGACATGTAGCTCCGGGCCACATAACTATGTAGTCAGAAAGCAGAGTTAACGTTTCAAGTCCATTAACTCTTCATCAAAACTTGGGAAGAGTTCCAGACTCAAAACATTAACTCTGCTTTCTCTCCACACAGGCTACCAGACCTAGGTTTCTGCAGCATTTTCTGTTTTTGGTTCAGATCTCCAACATCCACAGTTCTTTGTTTTTTCATGTAACATGAGGTTGACTCTTAATTGTTCATCTCAATTAGAGATGAACAATAAGGACTGGCCTACCCAGCAATTCCCACATCCAATAAATCAGTTCCTTTTTAAAAAAAAACCTGCAGCTCAATTATTCACTCCTAGATAATTGCTATTTAGGCCTGCACTTTAGGTGGAGAAAATATTTGTTCTTTTTTATTTACTGATCAATCTGTTCCTAGATATGACATGACACACCTTCATACAGGTGGGACTTGAATGTGGTCTCTTGGTCCCCTGGTCCCCAGGAGTAAGGACACAACTACTGTTCCACAAGATGATGCTGCGAAAATGACATTTTTATTTTAATTAACCTAGTTTTTCTAGTCAATTGGTATTATACATTGCTGGAACAAGTGGGGTTTGAACCCAAGCTTCCTGGTCCAGAGAACTACAGGAGACCCCCTGAGAAAGTGTTTGTTTTGTCATTCACTATAAAGAATGCCAGTGAGGTTCAGTCTTAGTCTGGATTTTGTGAAGGGAAAGCAGCTGGAAGATGTGCTCAGATTGGTACAAGATGAAGGAATCAATGATGGTCCTCACAGATCCTTGCTGCAGTAACCAGACAATGGAGTTATCTTGAACAGCTATGAGCAGGTGTTTGGGTAGCTGATCCAATCAGAACACAAACATAGAGCTTGGGGAATAGCTGAAATGCTGAGGAGAATTAAAGTGAACTCCAGAGGGCTGAGTTTGAATTATTCACTGCAGGAGTGAATAAACACTTCATCATCATTTAAAGGTTTAAGTGAATTCTTGCAAGGGCTGGGAGAAGTAAGGAATAGAACTCTACATTTAAGTAATTAACAGGTACAGCATTAAGTTCATATGGACTCTGTTTTTGTTTAAAGTCATGAAATCTTAGGGTACAAAGCTCTTCATTGATCATTAACTGTTTGAATTTTTCTTCAGATGCCAATTGTTTTTAATAGGATTGTAACATCAGTGCATTCTAACTGTAACCCAGTTACTTCAAGAAAGTAAACCCTGTGAATTTGAAACCAAAACTCTCCTTTCTCACAATACAAAATTTCTTGCTTTATATACAATTGATGCAATGTTGAGCATAAATGAAACATCTCAAGTTGTAGCAAATGCCCATCCCATTGCTCTGAGCATTTTCCATTTTTATTGACAATATAGTTAGTGCACTTTGTTGCCATTCCTTTTGAAATTGTTAGTCAGCTTTTGTTAGTTTTCTGGCACTGTCAATTCCTGGAGATAATTTATTACCCTTTAATGTTCTATGTTCCTCTGATGACCTTACTTTGGGATTTATTCAGGGTGAGTATACACCTGTCACACTGTTCCCAACTGAGCATTTGTCCTGTGCAGGTCTGGTCACTGAGGTGGAATGAAGAAAAATATCCAATCTTCACTGTGTATCCATATACCCATTTGCTTCTTAGAACGGTTCATACATGTTCATGCATTTTTTAGAACTAGTTAATGATCAGAAGCAAGAGTCCACTGAGTGTTTTTGCCCCTCTCCTGTCTGTTATTGTTGACAGATGTGTTATATGCCCAGACTCTCAGCTTGCAGCTAAGATAGACAATGTGGCCATTTACTTCACTGTCTTTAATGCAACTGATACACTCAGCCCTTATTATCCTCTGAATTACTCCCAGCAGAACCAAACACCCCTATGTATGGCCTCAGACACCATTTCATAAGATCAAGGCTATTTGGAGAAAATGCAAAACGCACATAAACAGTTGCCTGAGGCTGGAATTGAATCTAGGTCGTGAGTATAGTGAGATAACAGTGCTAACCACTGAGTTACTATGCCACCTTAAAATTGTTAGAACTCAACTTTTTAAATCCTTGAAATAGATTCTCAATTTTCTTTTCAAAGGCTTTGAGTTGAGTTGCAGAAAAATGATTTGAAATGCTTTCTTTTTTTATTATTGACTGATGGGATGTGGGCATGACAGGCAATAAATGGACTGTACAGAGCTACCTTTGAACTAAATGGCTTCCTAGGCTATTTCAGTAGGCAGTTGGGATTCAACACATTGCTATGGGTCTGGAGGGTCTCAAAGGAGTGGGAGTGGGTAAAGATATATTCCTCCATGTGTATAAGTGTATATGTTTGTGTACATCTCCTATGCCACATGCCCCATTTGAAGAGTGCTTCAGTAAACATCAACATGAAGGAATCTCAGGAATGACAATGGCTAAGTTTCTGGACTGATTTTATAACTGCTTCAGAAGGGAGCTGGAGAAATAGCTACAATACAGAGGATGGAGCTCAAGGTGATGCTGATTTTGGATATTTCAAAGTACTTTGTGTTCGAACACCCTAATGACCAACTGATGTTCACTTGTCTCAACACTATCCCTCTCACCCAACATCTCAGCCATAGTACAATCTTAACATTTAATATTTACTTATACAAGGTGGACTTTTGGCATATTCATTAGAACATGGATGCTGATTCTGCCCTCGATGGACAGAAATGTTGGAAAGGTGAGAACATTGTCAAATGCATAACCACCATAAAGGAATTCTTCACCTCCTACCCCATGAACAGTTGAACAATGTGGCAGATTCCTGTCAATATGGACAGAAGTCCTGTGAACTCATTCATAACTTTGCGCCATGTCATCTGCCAGCAAACCTCCTGATTTATTTATTAACCTGCTTAAATATCCTCATCCTTCCTTAATAATGGAGTGTAGCAATTTCCCAATGACAGAAGTCAAGAAAGAACCACTCCTGGTGCGCTAGTCCAAATTTTGTCTTCGATAGATAGGAACTTGTCAGTGGCTTCCTTTATTTCCCATTCCTTCACTCACAGGATGTTGGCTGGTAGATCATAGAATTGCGATCATGTGGAAGCAGGTCATTCGGCCCATCAAGTCCACACCAACACCCCCAACCCCCCATTTCCCATGGCCAATCCACCTAACCCGCACATCTTTGGACTGTGGAAGGAAACTGGAGCACCAGGAGGGAAACCCTTGCAGACACAGGGAGAATGTGCAAACTCTACACAGGCAGTTTCCCAAGGCTGGAATCAAACCTGGCTCCCTGGCACTGTGAAGCAGCAGTGCTAACCACTGAGCCAGTGTGCCACCCCATGCTCAGGAAGGTTGCTCCACATGGGATGCTGCTTTAGAAGGTGGGTAATAGAAGGATTGAAAAGGTCATCCTGGAGTGAGTAAGTGTGGTGTGGTACAGATGGTTTCACCATTGGCGGTTCCTCACAAATGAGAATGACTCTCTTCCACTGTCAGCATGAATCCATAGGTGGCTGTACAGACCACTGTCGCTTCCGGAGACCCTGCTACACTTGGGGCAAAGGGTTGTCTTGGGAAGGGATGGGTAGGACATTAATGTGACAACACGCTCCTTACACTGTTTTTGCCTGGCTTCTGCTTTTTCTAAGATGCTTCTCTTCCACTTTGAACAGCCTTTAGCTAGGACTCTCAAGTGTCTGTGGAAATGCCATACTTCTGCAGTAAGACCTTGAGGGTATCACCAAAGAGCTTCCTCTGTCCACCTGGGCTTGCCTGCTGTTTGGGAGCTAGGAGTAGAGCACCTGCTTGGGGAGTTGTGTCCCTGTCATGTGGACGGTGTGGCCAGCCCATCAAGGGGTGGTCAGTGCCTCGATGCTGGGGTTTCTACCGCCTCAGCCACAATCATATTGAATGATAGAGCAACCTTGAGGAGCTGAACGGCCTATTCCACTTTCATATCAATGACCGGAGGGTTTGAGAGATAGGATTTGAATCCTTTGTTTTCTTATGACAGAAAGTTGTATTTTAATGACTTTCACCCTTTATCTTATTAACATGTTTCCATTATAGTCATCTTAGGATCAGACTGTCCAAGATTAACCCTCCAAATCTCTATAGTTGGTCACAAACACTTCTGACATCGGCAGTAAGTTTTTATCAGGGTTAGCTTTCATACCATGTGAATCGCTGTCATCAGTGTTTGTGAAAACGAGATGAAAAATTGTTCTTGTGACTAACATTTGACCTTTTTAATACAAAACTGCTGAAGCGTGGTTTTCAATTGCACTCTGCATGATGAAGCACAATTAGTCATAATTGGGTAGCATTCTTCTTCCTCTAAATATTTATGCAAATTAACCAATAAATACAAACATAATTTTAGAACTTCATCTTTCCTAAGTCATCAATTTGTATAGCAAAACATGTTTTCTTGTCACGATGAAGCTTAAAAGATCAATTGAGAAACTGGGATAGTTTAGTCAGGGGTGTAGTCACAGCATGCCTTATGTCAAACTGCAGACAAGAAGCCTTTCAGAAACATAGGGCTGTGTTTTCTTAGCTCAAAGGGAACACCCTTCCCCATGTCAGGGTGTAAAGTAAAGCTGCACTTGCCGACACTGGGACATCTTGTACATTTGTCAAAGGGGCGACTTCTTGATTAACAGCTTGAATGCCAGGTTTGGACATTCCACACTGTTGGTCCAGCCACGAGAGTGGTTAAGTCCTGGTCACTCAACAGCAGCACTGGTGGTTGCTTTTATGATCTGCAGGAGACTTTGGAACTGGTCCAGATAAGCCAAGAATTGCTTTATTGAAAAGCACACACAGGTACAAGGGGTCTGAATGGAAACACCTTCAGAGAACGCCTTCCTTGCCCACCATCTTTGGCCTGTTAGGCTTTCTCCACCAGATAGCCAGTTCCATTTAACCAATTAACTCCCCATTTGGAGCAAAGGCAGCTGCAAAGTAGACTAATTAGCTTTTATTATGTAATTGTAGAGAGGACAACCTCCCCCCACCCAGTTGTTACATGGTCGTTAAAATTCACATCATTTTAGGAACCTGATCGAAAACTCCTCCCCACTGATTTAATTGCTCACCCAGCCTCCTTTCCTGACATTCCAGAACTAGCAGAGTTCAGTCCATAGATGCTGGAGGAGGCCATTCAGTTTTCCAGCATGCTCAACTACTTAATCAGCTCATGGCTGATCACTATCAAAACTCCATTTACCTATCTGGGAACTGGTCAGTAGAAGCTGTACAAATTCAGGCTGACGACGTATCTCCTCGACATATCCTGGGGTCTATGCCCGTCACCTGCTCAGTAGTCTCCTGTCGTGAGATCAGAGCTCAGGGGTCTAGGGCATTGCTTCCCAATTTTTAAACTAATTGCTGCCTTAGACATCAGCTGATGAGCCCACTTCAGTTCCTAACCCCAATTTTGGGAAGCTGTGAGTGTAGGGTAACCTTCTATCTGCATTACCACCTCAGTAAAGTATCCATGAACAAACTCCACTTGTAAGAAGGAAGGGAGCCCAGAACTACAAAGAAAACACCTCACAGAAGAACTTTTTTTGTTTTTACACAAGATCTTTTTAAAATTCCTGACCATCACATTTGGTTATCACAAGGAGACAGCCATAGGCAGGCAGTTAATATAAATTGACTCACTAATAATAGCCAAAATGCTATTGGACTTATTGAGACCTTGACCTGCACAGTTATAAATTAGCTAAAAGAAAATTAAAATGTAATGCAAGATGGAATTTAAAAGTAGATGAAAGTACATTCAACAAGCACATGTTCCCAGTGGAAAGATAAGATTCAACAGATGTTGATTAGAGATGGTAATGATAATTCTCCAATCCTAGTGCCCTTCAAACTTGGGAGCTTGATAATCAATGGATGTAACCTATTGCAAAAAGATTTCAGAGTCATTAGCTATCTACCTCTTTCATCAGAATGGAATTCTTTTTCGTAAAAGCACGGATGGCGCTTACCACTACTGCATTTACTGTACTGTAATATTCATGCCACTGTTCAACAAGAGTATGGGAAGTTCTTCCCAAGCAGTATTTATCCTCAAATGAATGTCATGAGAATAAATTGTCTGGTCATTATGAAATTTCAATTTGAGGGAACTTGCTGTGTGCAAATTGGCTCTCGTTTTGCAAATCACAATTTACGTTGGCTTTTATTTTAACTAATACCCAACATCCTATGTCTGATGGTCTTATCAGTAAAAACACCCAACTGAGTGGTTACAAGCAAAGCCCATTATAGGGGAAATTGAAACACTGGGAGAAAGTATGGAATGCAGATGCTGGAGATCAGAGTGAAACTGTGCAGCGCTCTAAAAGCGCGGCTGGTCAGGCAGCGTCAGAGGAGCCGGAGAGTTGATGTTTCAAGCATAAGCTCTTCATCATGAATGCAATTCCAAATGAAGAACTTATGGTCAAAACATCAACTCTCCAGCTCCCCAGATGCTGCCTGACTGGCTGTGCTTTTCCAGCATCGCACTTTCTGAAATTGGAACATAGCTGATGAATTAATTTGAAAAGTCAATGAAGAGTTTTGGGCTAGACATGTTGAGGTTATGAAAGGTAATGCGTAATTGCAAGCAATCTCTCAGAAAATCCAGCAGAACAAATGTTAAATGAGAATATTCATTTATTTTCTTCATGCTTCTCGTAGTGATGCTAATCATGTAATATGATGTAAAAATTTCTCCATCTTAAACAGATGCAAAAAGGCAATGAATATCGCTAAGAACAACATTAATTGAATTTATATTTCTGTCTTGAGAACATAGGAGTTAATTAAATGTGAGTCTTTTTGTTGGTTGGTCAAAGGTTTCAAGAGGTCTGTTTTCTTTACATGTATTGTCTATGGTTTTAAAACCTTGTGTAATGCACTGAACTGTTCACCACAAAGTGGGGAAATACAAACTTTGCTGTTTTTAGTGACTGGGGTTCAGCGGTCCAGATCAATCAAGGAATTTTGTCAGTTTGAGTGGCAGAGAGTGAAGGACTACTGAACAGAAGTTTATTGAACTCGTGGTTCTCTGAAGCTAAAGCTATTATAAGTTTAGTTAGTAGTTTGTTTTTGTGGAGCTCCTTGTGGAGAGAAAGCAGATAAAAAAGAAAGCAATTTAGTAACGGCAAAAGAAAACTTAGTAAAAAGAAACTGATTGCAACTATACCAGTGTGGGCCTAAGCAAAGAGCCATTGTGATAGTCTCATCCCTGAAATCTTGATGTTTGTTAGGATAAAAGGAAAAGTCTAAATTGGAAGCCTTTTCTGATATCTATAATTAAATCTTTCCAACTTTTGTCTAGTGCAGTATAGTTAAAACATTGATTAAACGGAAAAATGTTATTTTATGCTAAAAGTACACTGGTAGTCCCTTATCAATATGTTCAGTAACTGACTTTCGCAAGAGAAAGAGAAAATCAGTCTATCAAACCAGGTTTCAATCTGGGATGTGACTTGTCTACTACTAATATCAGCTGAGATCATGACAACATTGATATGAAAAGTCACAGAAGCTTAATTTCAAAACTAGCTTTATAACGGCTAGAGGTAATCCTATAATAAAAGTCAGTCAGGCAGAGGCTTATGACATTGTTCCTAATTCTGTTGGTCGTTTCAAGTTCCTATTTTTTCCCAGTGCTTTGAATCGCCCTGCAATTCTCTTTCCGTTAGATGACATGTATGCTAATAGTTAATATCTAAAGCATTCACTTTCATTTTGGGACCAGCAGTGGCGATCCTAATCAGTTGTCGGTGTAATCCCTTTCAAGGCCTCGGCAGAGTATAAAAGCGTTAATAATATATTGCAGTATCATCATGTCATAGGACAACATAGCAGCTCATTAGCCTGAAGGAAAAGTTGATCAAAAACCAAAATAACTTAAAAAATCCTCTCCTCCTCCTGTGATATTATAGATGTCTTTAGTCAAACCATTAATACATGTTATGTACACTCTGAAGTAGGTGAAACTTGACCCAGGGCCTCCTGATCAAAAAGTAGCAACTCTACCAGTATGCTACAAGACATCACATCCCCTCCCCCACTCCATTGATATGATATCGCAGGTCAGACCTCTATTGCCTCATTGACGACTAGTCTTGTCTCCCAGAGCTTCCAACCAATCTGATTGGCCAGAAACACTTGCATTCATGGTCCGAGACATGGATCAATGGTGGACAATGTTGAGACCACAAGCAATTCCAGTAAGTAGTGTCACGGACTCGAGACAAGGAAGTCCCAGGATCATGTGACAGGATGCATTAGTCCACACTAGAGAAGGTGATAAGGGTTTGGAAATGCAGGGCTTTGAACCCAAGAAGGAGGCTTAAAAGGGGGCAGATAACACTGGAGGGGGTGTCTTCCATTTGGACAAGGCAAACCCAAAAGTTTATATCTTCCCCACTTTCCTGCCTTTTCACCAAGTTAGTAAACACGTTACATTAAAATGTATGAAGGTGGATAAATCTCCTGGTCCTGACCAAGACCCAAGAACGCTGCAGAAGCTAGAGAAGAAATTGAGGGGAATACCATCTTCATGACCTGTCCCATGTGTCAATCTTCCTTCCCACCCATTCGCTCTACCCTTCTCTCTGACCAATCACCTTTACCCCCACCTCCATCCACCTATTGCACTCTCAGCTACCTTCTCCCCAGCCCCATCCCCTCCCACTTATCTCTCCACCCAGAGGCTCACAATCTCATTCCTGATGAAGGCCTCTGACCTAAAATGTCGATTTTCCCGCTTCTTGGATGCTGCCTGATCTCTGCTTTTCCAGCAGCACACTCCCAGCTCTGATATCCAGCATCTGCAGGCCTAATTGTCTAAGAAATTGAGGGGACCTGGGCTGATATTTTTGCATCATCCTTAGCCACAGGAAAGGTCCCAGAAGATCGAAGGGTAGCAAATGTTGTGCTACTACTCAAGAAGGGCTTCAAAGAAAAACCTGCTCCACAATCATCTGTGGAAGGAGCAGTGCTCCAAAAGCATCCAAATAAACCTATTAGACTATAACCTGGTGTTGTGCCATAACACCGGCATCTCCACATCAACAAAAACCTGAGAACTATAGACCAGTAAGCCCAACATCTGTGGTAGCTGAAAATGTGTTGCTGGAAAAGCGCAGCAGGTCAGGCAGCATCCAAGGAGCAGGAGAATTGACTTTTCGGGCACGAGCCCTTCTTCAGGAATGAGGAAGGTGTGTCAAGCAGGCTAAGATAAAAGGTAGGGAGGAGGGACTTGGGGGAGGGGTGTTGGAAATGCAATAAATGGAAGGAGGAGGTTAAGTTGAGGGTGATAGACTGGAGTGGGTGGGGGGGGGGAAGGAGAGGTCATGAAGAAGATTGCAGGTTAGGAAAGTGGTGCTGAGGTCGAGGGTTGGGACTGAGACAAGGTGGGGGGGGGGGGGAAGAAGGGGAAAATGAGGAAACTTGAGAAATCTGATCTCATCCCTTGTGGTTGGAGGGTTCAGAGGCTGAATATGAGGCGTTCTTCCTCCAGGAGTCGTGTTGCTATGGTCTGGCGATGGAGGAGTCCATGGACCTGCATGTCCTTGGTGGAGCGGGAAGGGGAATTGAAGTGTTGAGCCATGGGGTGGTTGGGTTCGTTGGTTGGTCCGGGTGTCCCAGAGGTGTTCTCTGAAACTTTCCGCAAGTAGGCGGCCTGTCTCCCCAATATAGAGGGGGCCACATCGGGTGCAGCGGATGTAATAGATGGTGTGTGTGTGGAGGTGCAGGTGAATTTGTGGTGGATATGGAAGCATCCCTTGGGGCCGTGGAGTAAGTAAGCGAGGAGGTGTGGGCGCAAGTTTTGCATTTCTTGCGGTTGCAGGGGAAGGTGCCTGGAGTGGAGGTTGGGTTGGTGGGGGGTGTGGACCTGCCGAGGGAGTCACGGAGGGAGTGGTCTTTTCAGAATGCTGATAGGGGAGGGGAGGGAAATATATCCCTGGTGGTGGGGTCCGTTTGGAGGTGGCAGAAATGATGACGGATGATACGATGTACATGGAGGTTGGCGGGGTGGTGGGTGAGGACCAGTGGGGTTCTATCCTGGTGGCGATTGGAGGGGCAGGGCTCAAGGTGGAGGAGATGCAGTGGAGAGCATAGTCGATCACTTCTGGGGGAAATTTGCGGTCTTTGAAGGAGGAGACCATCTGAGTTGTTCTGTATTGGAACTGGTCCTCCTGGGAGCAGATGCGGCAGAGACGAAGGAATTGGGAATATGGGATGGTGCTTTTACAGGGGGCAGGGTGGGAGGAGGTGTAGTCTAGGTAGCTGTGGGAATCGGTCGGTTTATAATAAATGTCCGTGTTGATTTGGTCACCCAAGATAGAAATGGAAAGGTCTAGGAAGGGGAGGGAGGAGTCTGATACGGTCCAGGTACATTTGAGGTCGGGTGGAAGGTGTTGGTAAAGTTGATGAACTGTTCAACCTCCTCGTGGGAGCACGAGGCAGCGCCGATACAGTCATTGATGTAGCGGAGGAAAAGGTGCGGGGTGGTGCCAGTGTAGCTATGGAAGATGGACTGTTCTACATATCCTACGAAGAGGCAGGCATAGCTGGGGCCCATGCGGGTTCCCATGGCAACTCCTTTGGTTTGGAGGAAGTGGGAGGATTGGAAAGAGAAGTTGTTCAGAGTGAGGACCCCACCATCATTTCCCTCCCCTATCAGCATTCTGAAAAGACCACTCCCTCCATGACTCCCTCGTCAGGTCCACACCCCCCCATCAACCCAACCTCCACTCCCGCCACCTTCCCCTGCAACCGCATTAAATGCAAAACTTGCGCCCACACCTCCCCACTTACTTACTCCACGGCCCCAAGGGATCCTTCCATATCTGCCACAAATTCACCTGCACCTCCACATACATCACTTACTGCATCCCCTGCATCTGATATGGCCTCCTCTACATTGGGGAGACAGGCCGCCTACTTGCGGAACGTTTCAGAGAACACCTCTGGGACACCCAGACCAACCAACCCAACCACCCCGTGGCTCAACACTTCAATTCCCCTTCCCACTTCACCAAGGACATGCAGGTCCTTGGATTCCTCCATCGCCAGACCATAGCAACATGACGGCTGGAGGAAGAACGCCTCATCTTTCCGTCTAGGAACCCTCCAACCACAAGGGATGAACTCCGATTTCTCCAGTTTCATTTCCCCTCCCCCCACCTTGTCTCAGTCCCAACCCTCGAACTCAGCACCACCTTCCTAACCTGCAATCTTCTTCCTGACCTCTCCACCACCACCCAGCCTATCACCCTCACCTTAACCACTTTCACCTATCGCATTTCCAACGTCCCTCCCCAAGTCCCTCCTCCCTACCTTTTATCTTAGCCTGCTTGACACACCTTCCTCATTCCTGAAGGGCTCATTCCCAAAACGTCAATTTTCCTGTTCCTTGGATGCTGCCTGACCTGCTGCGCTTTTCCAGCTCTGATCTCCAGCATCTCCAATCCTCACTTTCTCCTATAACATCTGTGATAGGCAAATTACTTGAGAAGACTCAGAGATAAAATATAGTCTTTATGAATTTTAGTAAGGCCTTTGCTAAGATTCCACATGGTAGACTGCTCTAGAGGGTTAGAGCGCATAGAATGGAGAGAGCTGTAAAATTGGGTACACAATTGGCTTGATGGTAGGAAGCAGAGAGTAATAGTGGAAGGGTATTTGTTGGACTGGAGGCCTGTGACATCAGTGCTGGGCCCATTGCTGTTTATTATCTATATCAATGATTTGGATGAAAATGTATAAGGTATGATTAGTAAGCTTGCAAATGACACTAACATAGGAGGTATCGTGGATAGTGAGGAAGGTTATCAGAAATTGCAGCAGGTCTGATCAGCTAGGGAAGTGGGCTGAAAAATGGGAAAATAGCGTTAATGTAGATGATTGTGAGCTCAGGCATTTTGGAAAGTCAAATCAAGGTAGGAGTTTCATGGTGCACGAGGTGGAAAAGGAGAATACTGTTCCATTAAAACAACACCCCTAAAGATGTATACATTTCAAAGCCTCACAGGTCCAAAAGGAAATGAACGCATTGTTCAATGAAGATATCATTGAACTGAGTCAGAGTGAGTGGAGTTTGCTGATCATATTAGTTCCCAAACATGACAGGACTCAACAATTTTGTGTTGACGATTGGAAGGTCAACACCCTAACAAAATCGGGAACTCAGACCCAATACCAAAATTGGAGGACTGAATAGAGAAAGTTGGACTTACTGCGTGGTTATAGAAAGCGAAAGGAGTTTGTGTTTGTAACTCCAAATTAGCTATATCAATTCAAAGTGATGCATTTTTGGAATGAAGAATGCACCAGCCACATTCCAAAGTCATGAACAAAGTTGTACAGTCTACCTGGATGATGTAGTGATCTTTAGCGAGTCATAGAAAGATCACATAGTATAATTGGCAGAGCTCTTTGTATGATTAAGTGAAGCAAAACTGATAATAAACTTAAAGAAAACAGAATTCGCGAAGGCACAGGTGACATTCTTGGGACATAATATGGATCATGGAAGGTTGATCCCAAGGAGTCCCAAGATGAAAGCCATCAAGGAATTTCCATGACCAACCTCAAAGAAAGAGATGCTTTGATTTTTGGGACTAAGCGGATTCTACCGAATGTTTGTGCCAAACTTCAATAGCATAGTGGCACTGCTAACAGATTTGCTGAAGAAGAACACAAAAATGCCAGGAAGCATTTGAGAATTTAAAAGCAGTATTGTACCGGTTTTAGTTACAACAAATTTTTTGAAACCTTTCAAAGTGGCAATTGATGCGAGCAATTGGAGCTGTACTGCTACAGGATGATGATGATGGAATTGAACGGCCAGTTGGCTACTTTTCAAAGAAATTCAACACCCACCAGAGACCGCCCTCTACTATAGAAAAGGAATTATTGAGTTTGGTACTGGCCTTGCAACACTTTAATGTTTGTAATAAACAATGTGTTGGAGAGAGTTGTGTATATGAATCACAATCCTCTTACATTCTTGGAACAATTTAAAGACAACAATAGGAGACATGTCATTGGAGTCTTATGTTACAGACTTGTAATTTACAAAAATTGTACATGTGGAAGGTCGTAAGAATGTGATAGCCGATGCATTACTGCAAATTTAATGGATACAGCATAGATAAGATTGAATAATATTATTATATATATGCATGCAGAAATCAATCAACTTAGATTAATGTCTTATGTATATCATTGTAATGTGATTAAGAAAAAAAAAGAAGCCATCTTTTCATTACGATGGCTCATTTTTTCCTCAAGGGAGGTGGTGTTATGGGCTAAAGGCATGTACTTCTCTTTGAGAGAGTGTGAATATTATTTTGTGTTGAGGGCACCTGTCATATGACAAACTAGCAGTCCCAGAGTGTACTGAAAAATTGAAAACATGTAACATTTGACTGAAAGAGATACCCAAGTTGGTTGCTATTTTGACAACAATTCAAATTTAACCAGTTTAAATTATGCCCTAGGATACTAAAACCCAGTCGCCTTTGAGCTATTGTTTTGTCAACATCGAACCAATGAGACGATCGGATGTTGGGGACATAAAAAAGGCAGGCAGTTTAAAAGGTCAGACTGAGCAACTGTCACTTGAAACACACTATCAAAAAAAGGTACCTTTTCAAATGAAACATCTTCATAGTAAAAAGAAAGACGGCGACCTAGGGAAGATGTTCAGTTGGAAGATGACAGACACTGGAGATGACAGCTGCTGTGATCTTGAATTAAGTTGATGTAATTTTAATAAAGATTTTATTGGAACAGTATATTGTTAAAGAGTTGGAGGGAGATAATAAGCAGCTAAAAGAAGGGGGTGCTTAGAGTTGTGAATAGTTGTTGTTTAATGTTCACTTTTAAGAGTTAAGTAATAAATTGATATGGTTTTCTTTGAATAGTAGAATTGGGAGTTCTATAATCACTCATTTTAACAGATTATGAGGCGAGATAAGCTTTTCTGGGTGTTTAGTTTAACAGAAGGATTCGCTGTCGTGTCGCAACACTTCCATATCGAGTCGTGGATAGTCATTTTGAAGGTGTAAGAGAATGGAGAGATGGTGCTCTGATTCTCCAAGTAGGATTTGGAGGTCCTGGTGGAAGGGGTGCTGCAGAGGGTGGGTGTCCTCTTTCCAGAGGACTAGCAGAGGGAGCTATGCCACCAGATCCTGGCAATCAGGTCTGCGTCTGCCATCCAGGTCAGTGCATCTCCAGGGTGCAGAGGAGCAGCTGGCAGTGCAGTAAGGTGGTCAGTGACTTTTTCTGCTCTGTCAGGGTAAATGCTATCATCTTCTATCTTGCATTCACCCCATCATTGCCAGTGCACCTATTTCCCAGCAAGACTTGTGCTCTACCACTCCCCACTATTGCCTGCAAAATCTTTCCCAACTCACTCATTCTCTCACCCCCTCCCAAAACAATTCCTCCACTAACAGAGATTACATGGGATTTTCTTTTTGCTTTGCCTTACAAGAACATTATCAGATATTGGACCTACAGCATATAGAATGATGAGGAGTTTGAAATGCTATTGTCATTGCCAGAGTTACCACTTTGGCCTCATTGTGGGTCTTCAACATAATTGAATAATCAAGGTTAGCAACAGAAATGCCATCCCTACAAATGATCATACCTGACTGAGTACTTCAGTTTTCTTTGCGACTGTCAGATGGTTTGGACTCGGTTTTTACTGTTCAGAATATTGTCATCTTCTGGCCATTCTTCAGTGTATGCCAAAGGATTTGTTTTTCCACTGTCCATCAGTATCTTCCCACTCTGTAGCCCTGTAATCAAATACCTCCGAGGTCCTATCAGAATCTTTCCTTTACTTCTGGTGTTCCTTAGACTGTATTTTAACTTCAGATCCTAGCCCTAGAGACTTTTTAAAAGTTCTGTTTTATCTTGTGCTTTAAGACAATCCCACTGTCTGCACTCCCTAACGGGCGGCACGGTGGCACAGTGGTTAGCACTGTTGCCTCACAGCGCCAGAGACCTGGGTTCAATTCCCGCCTCAGGCTACTGTCTGTGTGGAGTTTGCACATTCTCCCCATGTAGGTTTCCTCCGGGTGCTCCAGTTTCCTCCCACAATCCAAAAAATGTGCAGGTTAGGTGAATTGGCCATGCTAAATTGCCCATAATGTTAGGTGAAGTAGTAAATGTAGAGGGATGGGTCTGGGTGGGTTGCTCTTCAGAGGGTCGGTGTGGACTTGTTGGGCTGAAGGGCCTGCTTCCACACTAAGTAATCTAATCTCTCACTTGGATAGCAGTTTGAATATCTCAGACCATGGGCGCGCACACACACACACACACACACACACACACACACACGGCCCCGAAAGCAGCTTGCTCTTTATCACGGATTAGGGCATTCTATTTTTGTTATGTACTGTAACCTCCTTTATTTATATCTGTACAAAGTAGATTACCAAATATACTCTCTAGTGTAGTGTCTAAGGGCTATCCCTTCAAAGCTCATTCTTGTCTGGTGTTATGACTGAGTCATGTAATTAGTTAATATAATCACTACAGCGCAGAAAGAGGCCATTCAGCCCATCAAGTGAACAGTGTCCCATCCATTCCCTAGCCCCATAACTAAAGTGGACATCTTTAAACTGTGGCAGGAAACTGACGCAGACACAGGGAGAACATGTAAATTCCACACAGTAACGGGCAGCACAGTGGCACAGTGGTTAGCACTGCTGCCTCACAGCACCAGAGACCCGGGTTCAATTCCCGCCTCAGGCGACTGACTGTAGAGTTTGTGCATTCTCCCTGTGTCTGCGTGGGTTTCTTCCGCGTGCTCCGGTTTCCTGTCACAGTTCAAAAGTGTGCAGGTTAGGTGAATTGGCCATGCTAAAATTGCCCGTAGTGTAGGTGAAAGGGCCTGCGTGTGGGGACTTCAGCGGGTTGGTGTGGACTTGTTGGGCTGAAGGGCCTGTTTCCACACTAAGTAACCTAGTCACACAAGGGTGGCATCAAACCCAGGTCCCTGGTGTTGTGAGGCAGCAGTGCTGAAGTGCCACCCTGTTACAGCATACTAATTTATACAAATCTCACCATTCTACAATATAGTCAAGTCTTATCTTATCATATACAATGTCAAGCCTGTCTTTGCAGACAAAGCAAATCAGTCCAACAATTCTGACACTGACTGAGAACCCTGAAGGCATGACTTCTAATCTGGGCAAGTTGGAAAAATGAATTCATTAAGTCTGCTAATTCACAGACTGCAGAAACCTGGAATACACTGGATGTGAAGAAGATATTCCCATGAGGAGGAGAGACCAGGACCCAAGGACATAGCCTCAGAGTGAAGGGACGCCCCTTTAGAATGGAATGAGGAGGAATTTCTTTAAGCAGAAGGTGGTGAGTCTGTGGAACTCTTTGCCACCCGCAGAGGGCTGTGTAGGCCAAGTCACACAATTTAAGAGAGATTAGATTAGATTAGATTACTTACAGTGTGGAAACAGGCCCTTCGGCCCAACAAGTCCACACCGACCCGCCGAAGCGACAACCCACCCATACCCCTACATATACCCCTTACCTAACACTACGGGCAATTTAGCATGGCCAATGCACCTGACCCGCACATCTTTGGACTGTGGGAGGAAACCGGAGCACCCGGAGGAAACCCACGCAGACACGGGGAGAACGTGCAAACTCCACACAGTCAGTCGCCTGAGGCGGGAATCGAACCCAGGTCCCTGGTGCTGTGAGGCAGCAGTGCTAACCACTGTGCCACCGTGCCGCCCTGTAGATAGCTTCTTGATTAGGAAAGGGATCAAAGATTAAGAGATGGCAGGAGAATAGGGCTGAGAAGCATTGCAGTTATGATTGAATGGAAGAGCAGAATCTATGGGCCAAATGGCCCAATTCTACTTCTATTCCTTATAGTCTTATGGGACAAATTACATAGCCAATTAAATTTTTAAAATAAACAATTTAAATTTTTTAAAATAGCCAAAGAATTTTTTTAAAAACTGTATATGAAGGAAAGTAAAAGTTTTTATTAATGCATAAAATATGAAGAGACAAAGAAATTATGATGTAAATATGGAAGTGGCAGAGACATAACACAAATGTTTCAGGGTAGGTGGACATTTTACGGAGGTAATAAAATGTTAGCTGTTAATTAGAAACTGGAAAGAGCTGAGCTTCTTGCTTTGGGGAAAGTTTACTGAATTTTGATCCAATCAGGCAAATAACAGCCTACTTCAAGCTCTCCAATCAGGACCCAATTCAACAAGAGCTGCTAACAATAGTTATACCAGTTTGTTCTATAAGTATTTTTGCAGCACACACAATACTTTGCGTTCATTATAATGTGGTTTGAATCAGTGACTGGACTTGAACTATTCGCCATTTACATTAATGATGTGAACGAAGGAGCTGAGTGTAATCTACCCACGTTTATTGCTGCTATGAAGCAAGGTGGTAAAGCACATCAAAGAGCATGCAAAAGAGTTACAAACGAGAAAAACATTTGTGCAAGTGAGCAAGAACTTGGTGGAATCAACGTCATGGGGAAAGTTAGACATTATCAACATTCAGAGGAGAAACAGGAAAACAGTATATTTTAAATGGCCAAAGGCTATGGATGCTTGGTGATGGAGATTCAAGTTTAAAGATCGACCTTTTGGTTATGAAGTTAATCAAGGGATATGGGATTGGAAATGTTACAAATTAGCCCTGATCTTACGTATCTTATTCAACAGAGGGTTTGAATGGACTGTTTTTGCTCATGTTCCAATGTCCTCAAATAACTGGTACCTCCATGTCTTTCAGAAAAGACAGTAAAATGTGTTGCTGGAAAAGAGCAGCAGGTCATGTAGCATCCAAAGAGCAGGAGAATCGAAGTTTCGGGCAGAAGTCCTTCTTCAGGAATGAGGAAGGTGTGCCAAGCAGGCTAAGATAAAAGGAAGGAGGGACTTGGGGGGAAGAGGCATTGGGAACTGCTACATCGATGACTATATTGGCGCTACCTCATGCTCCCACGAAGAGTTCGAACAGTTCATCCACTTTACTAACACCTTCCACCCCAACCTCAAATTTACCTAGACCGTCTCACACTCCTCCCTCCCCATTTCTATCTCAGGTGACCGACTCAACATGGACATTCACTGTTAGCTGAACGACTCCCACTTAGATTACACCTCCTCCCACCCTGCCCCCTGCAAAAATGTCATCCCATATTCTCACCGCATCTGCTCCCAGGAGGACCAATTCCAATGCCAACAACCCAGATGGCCTCCTCCTTCAAAGACCGCAATTTCCCCTCAGACATGGTTGACGATGCTCTCCACAGCATCTCCTCCACCCTTGAACCCCGCCCCTCCAATCGCCACTAGGACAGAACCCCACTGGTCTTCACCTACCACAACACTAACCTCCAGATACATCGTATCATCCATTGTCATTTCCCCCATTTCCCAACAGACCCCACCACCAAGGATATATTTCCCTCCCCTAACAGCGTTCCGGAAAGGCCACTCCCTCCGTGACTCCCTCATCAGGTGCACACCTCCCACCAACCCAACCTCCACTCCTGGCACCTTTCCCTGCAACCGCAAGAAATGCAAAACTTGTGCCCACACCTCCCCCCTCACTTCCCTCCAAGGGATCCTTCCGTATCCATCACAAATTCACCTGCACCTCCACACACATCATTTACTGCATCCACTGCACGCGGCGTGGCCTCCTCTACATTGGGGAGACAGGCCACGTTTCAGAGAACATCTCTGGGACACCCACACCAACCAACCCAACCACCCCATGGCTGAACATTTTAACTCCCCCTCCCACTCTGCCAAGGACATGCAGGTTCTTGGCCTCCTCCATTGCTCGACCATGGCAACACTACACCTGGAGGAAGATCGCCTCATCTTCCGCCTAGGAACCCTCCAACCACAAGGGATGGATGCAGATTTCTCCAACTTCATTTCCCCTCCCCCCAACTTCTCAGCCCCAACTCTCAAACTCAGCATCGCCCTATTGATCTGCAATCTTCTTCCAGACCTCTCCGCCCCAACCCCTTCTCCAGCCTATCACCCTCACCTTAACCTCCTTCCACCTATTACATGCCCAAAGCCCCTCCCCTTCCTCCCTCCTCCCTACCTTTCATCTTAGCCTACTTGGCACACCTTCCTCATTCCTGAAGGGCTTATGCCTGAAACGTCGAATTTCCTGTTCCTTGGATGCTGCCTGACCTGCTGCGCTTTTCCAGCGACACATTTTCAGCTCTGATCTCCAGCATCTGCAGACCTCACTTTTTCCTCTAATATTCAACCAATATCAATACTAAAGATAGGTCACCTGGCGGCTGATGTAATTTGGTTGATTAACTCAGTTGGCTGGGCAACCGGTTTGTAATTCTGGGCGAAACTAAAAGTATGGGTTTAATTCCTGTACCAGTTGAGGTTATGATGAAGGGCTCTCCATCTTTCTTGATTATATGTTTTTTTTAAGGATCTGTCTCTTGATTAAAGTTTAAAAATGAAAGCCATAAGTATTAAGTTAGCCTGGAGCAGTGTTTTGTAGAGCAATAAGATGGTGCTATTTTCTGGGTCTGTAGATTAGAAGGAACAAATGGCCTATTTAGTAGACTGATATGCTGCTCTTGTCAGATGTGGGAGTTTTGGGAGAGTTTAAAAGGTTCTAAGGATTATATCTGCAATAAATGGTTGTGAATCCTGTGTCAGATTGAATGGATCGTTTGGGGTGACAGAGGTAATGAGAAATTTACAAGAGCAAGGGGCTATGATGGATGACAGTTATAGGAAGGGAGACAAGCCACAGATACACAGTCAGGTAGATGGGTCAACTCAAAGAAAGGTAGAAGAGATAGGCAGGTAGTACAGAAGTCTTTTGTGGCTATCCCCATTTGAAACAAGTATGATGTTTTGGAAAATATAGTGGGCGATAGACTTTCAGGAGAATGTAGCACGAACAGCTAAGTTTCTGATATCAGGACTGGCTGTAACATAGCGAGGGGTACACTGGGTTCCAAGCGATTGATTGTGTTAGGGGACTGCCTAGTTAGGGGCACAGACAGACGCTTCTGCAACCAGCAGCAAAAAAAAAACAAACAGAATGGTACATTGCCTCCCTGGTGCCAGTATCAAGGATATCTCAAAAGGATGCAGAATGTTTTGAAAGGAGAAAGGGACTAGCAGGAGGTCATTGGAACCAATGATATAGGAAGGGAAAAGGAGGAAATTCTGAAGGGAGAATCTAGACAGTTAGGCAGGAATTTAAAAAGGAGGTCCTTGAGAGTAGTAATATCTGGATTACTCCCGGTGTTATGAGCTAGTGACAGCAGGAAGAGAAGGATAGAGCAGATGAATGTGTGGCTGAGGAGCTGGTGGATGGGAAAAGGATTCACATTTTTGGATCATTGGAATCTCTTCTGGTGTAGAAGTGATCTATACAAGACAGATTGCACCTCAATTGAAAGGGGACTAATATACTGGCAGGAAAAATTGCTAGAGCTGCTCGGGAGGATTTAAACTAGTGAGGTGGTGGGAGGTGGGGGGGATAGTGCAGAAAGAGGTTAATCTGAGATTGGTACAGTTGAGAAAAGAAGTGAGTCAAACAGTCAAGGCAGGCAGGAACAAAAACAGAGAACAAGGTAGGACTGAGAAATTAAAAACTGCATTTATTTCAATGCAAGAGGCCTAACAGGGAAGGCAGATGAACTCAGGGCATGGTTAGGAACATGGGACTGGGATATCATAGCAATTACAGAAACATGGCTCAGGGATGGACAGGACTGGCAGCTTAATATTTCAGGATACAAATGCTACAGGAAGGAGAGAAAGGGAGGCAAGAGAGGAGGGAGAGTGGCGTTTTTGTTAAGGGACCCCAGAAATACATCCAGGGAAGTTATTTGGGTGTAACAGAGAAATAAGAAAGGGATGATCACCTTTTTGGGATTGTATTATAGACCCTCTAATCGTCAGCAGGAAATTGAGAAACAACTTTGTAAGGAGATTTCAGTTATCTGTAAGAATAATAGGGTAATTATTGTAGGGGGTTTTAACTTTCCAAACATACACTGGGACTGCCATAGTGCTAAGAGTTTAGATGGAGAGGCATTTGCTAAGTGTGTACAAGACAATTTTCTGATTCAATATGTAGATGTACCTACTAGAGAAGGTGCTAACCTTGACTTACTCTTGGGAAATAAGGCAGGGCAGTTGACTGACACCTCAATGGGGGAGGACTTTGGGGTCAGTGACCATAATTCTTATCAGTTTTAAAATAGTGATGGAAAAGGATATACCAGATTTAAAAGTTGAATTTCTAAATTGTAGTAAGGCCAATTTTGGTGGTATTAGGCAAGAACTTTCAAAAGCTGATTGGGTGCAGATGTTGGCAGGTAAAAGGGATGGCTGGAAAATGGGAAGCGTTCAGGAATGAGATAACGAGAGTCTAAAAACAGTGCATTCCTGTTAAAATGAAAGGAAAGGAAAGGCTGGTAGGTGTTGGGAATGCTGGAAGACAAGAGAAATTGAGTGTTTGATTAAGAAGAAGGAAGCATGTGTCAAGTATAGACAGGAGAGATAGTGAATCCTTAGAGTAAAGGCAGTAGGAGTATACTTAAGAGGGAAATCAGGAGGGCAAAAAGGGGACATGAGATAGCTTTGGCAAATAGAGTTAAGGAGAATCCAAAGGGTTTTTACAAATATATTAAGGATAAAAAAAGAGAGTAACCAGGGAGCGAATAGAACCCCTCAAAGATCAAAGATCAGCAAGGCAGCCATTGTGTGGAGCTGCAGGAGATTGGGGAGATTGAGAATTTCATATCAGTGTTTACTTTGGAGAAGGACATGGAAGATATATAATGTGGAGAAATAGATGGTGACATCTTGGAAGTTGTCCATATTACAGAGGAGGAAGTGCTGGATTCTTGAAATGCATGAAGGTGGATAAATCCCCAGGACTTGATAAAAAAAGTGTACCCTAGAACTCTGTGGAAAGCTAGGGAAGTGATTGCTGGGCCCCTTGCTGAGACACTTGTCCCATCGATTGTCACAGGTGAGATGCCCGAAAACTGGAGGTTGGCGAACACTATACCATTATTTAAGGACGTTGATAAGGACAAGCCAGGGAACTATAGACCAGTGAGCCTGATGCCCATGGTGGGAAAATTGTTCGAGGAAATCCTGAGGGACAGGATGTACATGTACTTGGAAAGGCAAGGACTGATCAGGGATAGCTTTGTGCGTGGGAACTTGATTGAGTTTTTTTGAAGTAACAAAGAGGATTGATGTGGGCAGAGTGGTAGATGTGATCTATATGGACTTCAGTAAGGTGTTCGACAAGGTTCCCCAACAGAGACAGGTTAACTAGGTTAGATTTCATGGAATGCAGGGAGCACAAGCCGTTTGGATACAGAACTGGCTTGTAGATAGATGATAGAAGATAATGGTGGAGGGCTGTTTTTCTGGCTTGAGGCCTGTGTCCAGTGGAATTCCACAGGATTGATTCTGGATCCACTACTTTTAGATGATTTATAAATGATTTAGATGTGAGCGTAAGAGGTATAGTTAGTAAGTTTATAAGTGACACCAAAATTAGAGGTGTAGTGGACATATAAGGAGGTTATTTCTGATTACCATGAGATCTTGATCAGTTGGGCCAATTGGCTGAAGAGTGACAGATAGAGTTTCATTTAGATAAATGTGAGGTGCTGCATTTTGGGAAAGCAAATCTTAGCAGGACTTACACACTTCATGGTAAGGTTGCTGAACAAAAAGAGTCGAGTGCAGGTTCATAGCTCCTTGAATATAGAGTGCAGGTGGATAAGCATTTGGTATGCTTTCCTTTATCAGTCAGAGTATTGAGTACAGGAGTGGCGAGGTCATGTTGCAGCTGTACATGATGTTGGTTAGGCCACTGTTGGAATATTGCATGCAATTCTGATCTCCTTCCTATTGGAAGGATGTTGTGAAACTTGAAAGGATTCAGAAAAGACTTACAAGGATGTTGCCAGGGTTGGAGGATGATGAGCTAAAGGGAGAGGCTGAACAGACTGGGGCTGTTTTCCCTGGAGCGTCAAAGGCTGAGGGGTGACCTTATAGAGGTTTATAAGATCATTAGGGGCATGGATAGGGTAAATAGACAAAGTCTTTTCCCTGGGGTGGGGAGTCCAGAACTAGAGAGCATAGGTTTAGGGTGAGAGGCCAAAGATATAAAAGGTACCTAAGGGGCAATGTTTTCATGCAGAGGATGGTGCATGTACAAAATGAGCTGCCAGAGGAAGTGGTGGAGGCTGGTACAATTGCAACATTTACAAGACATCTGGATGTGTATATCAATAAGGAGGATTGAGAATGGTATGGGCCTAGTGCTAACAAATGGGACTAGATTAGGTTGGGATATCTAGTCAGCATGGATGAGTTGGACTGAAGGTTCTGTCTCCGTGCTGTACATCTCTATGACTCTTCAACTCTCCCCTAACCTGACACGTGATGACCCTCAGGTTAAACCATCAGTTGTCTCTCTCTGATGGGAGAGATGGCCTATTGTCCAATAGGACTCTGGTGAGTTTACTGAATTGTTTGAGAGAGCTGTCGGTTGACAAATCTCCAACATCTGCAGTCCTCACCTTCATCCAGTTGCTGTTGTAGCTGAGGATCTGGTCGGTGTGGGTAGGTTTCCTCTATATTTGGATTGTAAATCGTCTATTGGCCATCTAATCTACCATGACATCGAGGAATGGGAGTTGGTTGTTATTCTCTTCCACCCTGGTAAACTATGCCAATTATTTACCAGGACTAAGGACCCCATACCCACATCATACAGGGCCAATGTGGTGTACAAAATCCCCTGCAATAATTGATGTACTACATCAGACAAACAGGAAGAAAACTAGCCATCCAACTTCACCACCGCTATCTGGCTACTAAACAACATGATCCACTCTCCCTTATCTCCGTGTACACAGATCAAGACTGCCATCAATTCAACTATGACAAATTTACTTTTCTGGTACAGGCTGACCAGAGACGTGCCAGATAGGTCTAGGAAGCCTAGTTTTCAACCAAAAAGACCAAACACAGAACCTGTGCACAAACTGCTGCAGAAGAGACCCAAAGGTGACACTCACCGCGTCTGACCGGATCACAAAAACCAACTTGGGAAGCAGGCCACTCAGCCCATCAAATCCACATTGACCAAAGAACATCCCACTAGCGCCTCCCCCCCGCTTCCCAATCTATCCTTATCATATTCCCATGGTTAATCCACTTGACGTGCACATTTTTGGACTATTGGAGGAAACCAGCACACCAGAAGAAACCCCAGTGAGAATGCACACACTCCACACAAACTGAGGGTGGAACTGAACCCAGGTCCCTGCTGCTGTAAGACAGTAGGTGTTAACCACTGATCCACCATATCATCCATTTCTAGCTTTATCCTTCGTCAGGAGTGTGTTTCCTCTGTCAAAATTCCTCCATTTACTCTTTTTAAGAGAGAGGTCTGACATATACTCCTTGATGGGTGTAACTTTGCACTTTTGTCAATCTTTTTTGTCACCATGAGCTTTGCCAGAGCACAGCAGCAAGCTGGAAACGGATGCTGGCCAGGGAACACCCTGGTGTGTTGAAAAGGCAACTCCAACATCTCTGACTCAGACTTGCTGCAATGCTCCAGCAAAGCTCAGTGCAGGTTTGATGAACAGCACCTCATTTTCTGCTTGGGAACTTTACAGCCTTCTGGACTCAATATCCAGTTCAAACATTTTAAGGCTGCAAGCACCTTCTCTTATGTCCTTACCAGGCCTTGTTACCACATGGTCTGCTATGACGCACAACCCACTGTTAGCCACTAATTATTTCCATTAGCTGTTCATTCACCTTGTTTGATTGTTAACCACTGTGATGTCTGTCCAAATGTCTTCTCTCTTTGGGCTCTATTACCACCTATCATTTACTCCCTCCCTATCTTCTGCATAAAAAATACTTTTTCCTAGCTATTATCAGTTCTGAGGAAGGATTACTGGACCAGAAATGTTAACTCTGATTTCTCTCTCCAAATGCTGCCAGACCTGCTGAGCTTTTCCAGCAATTTCGATTTTTGTTTGTTGAATATAGCATCATAAATTCTTTAATTTGTATCCAATGCTTTTGTTGAACAATCCAGTAAACAATAGCTGGTAAAACAAACAGTTCCGATCATTGAACAATGACAATGTTCAATTCTGCCTGGAGATAAGGGAGGGGATTATTGCAAGGTTTGAAGTAAGTCACTCAGCACAGTGCAGGCATCACTGAGGAGTTCAAAGGTCACTATTAGTTGGAGGCGGAGACAGAGCCAGAGCATCCATGTTAGACAGTGTTGCTGTCAGCTGTGCTGCTCAAGGTAACCAAACTATATATATTTATATAGTGAGGGCTCAAGGAAATGCTAGAGCAGTCAAATAACTCTGCTTAGTGACAGTTTGAAGACTTCCTGGGAGCTTAAATGCAGTCAAAGGCAAACTCCAAGATTAATTCCTGATACCAACATTGACCAGGTCATGTTATCTGAGGAGTAAAGTTGAAATCTAGTGTTAGAGTAACTAAAATGGAGCTGATTTCTTTTTAAAATCCTTTTTAATGAGAACTCAATCAGGAGAAAAAAGGACCTGTCCTGCAATAGCCTTTTTCTCAGAATATATGGCTCTCTTACACTTGCTCGTTTTCATAGTTGTTGCAAGAAACAAAGAAATTTAACATGTATATGTAGCAATAGTTAGAAAGCCATGTTGATTATTATAAAAGGAATATGGGTACAAAGCTTTGGATACTAGGATACTACTCCGCATTAGGATTATAGTTCTTGTGTCCATATTAAAAAGAGGATATACTCTATTGGAGTCAGAACAGCAAATGTTCATTAGGTCAATTCCTGGGATGAGAGGATTGTGCTGAGTAAATTGGGTTTACAATCTGCTGAGTATAGAAGAATGAGAATTGAGCTTAGTTGAGCATACAATTAAAAGATTTGAGGGGGTTGACAGGGTTGTCAGAGTGGTTATTCCCCACTGGTAGGGGAATCTGAAAAACAGGCATATTCTCAGGATAAGGAGTCTACCATTTAGGACTGAGATGAGGAGAAATTAGTTCATTGAAAGGGTTGTGTGCATCCCGAAACAAACAGTCACAGATGCTCCACTGTTGAGTGTGAATGAGGCTGAGCTAGATCTTTGATCTCATAGAGTTATGGAAGATGATGAGCTATAAGCAAACTGAATGGTGCAGCAGCTCCAAGAGGTCCTCTGGCCTATTCAGAACCACAACATGTTAAAGATCATTCAGCTCATCAAGCTTGCACCAGCTGTCCAAATGAGCATTATGAGTTAATGCCATTCTCCTGCCTTTTTCCCATAACCATGCATAGTTTCTTTTCAATTAATCTTCTGATGCCCTTTTGAATGCCATGATTAAAAATACCTCCATCATAGTGCAAGCCAGTGCATTGCAAACCCTAACTACTTGCCATGAGATAAAAAATTGCATCATATTTGATTTGTTAGCTCCTGCACCTAATTCTTATTTTACTGAGTATATATTTAAAATGCATTCCCTTTTTCATGTAACTTTGTCACAACTAATTTGGTTGCAATTTTCTGATGACATTTACCACGATATTTCCCCCCCCCACCCCCAATGTCAGCTGGTATACAATGTAGATGCAGGCTTCAGTGCTTAGTGTTACAAGTTTTCAAAGACAACTTTGGAAATTTACATCCCAGTCACTTACTCCCAGAACATGTAGCTATATCTACATCAACAACCTTTGATAAAACTTTCTAGGTACCTACCCAGTTAAGTTCATCACCTGCCAAATCTATAGTGAGATATCATGTGATGCAATATAGTGAGAATGGACATGCTGCATCATGACATAGCAGTGACATCAGAAGATGGAAGTCTGTAAGTGAGAAATGTACTTGCAGACAACAGAATTATCGAGTCATAGAATCATAGAGTTGTCCAGCTGGGCAAAAAGAACTTTTGGTCCAACTCATCCATGCTGCCAGATATCCTAAATTATTCTAGTTCCATTTGTCGACATTTGACCCATATCCTTCTAAATCCTTCCCATTCATGTACCCATCTAGATGAAATTTAAGTGTTGTAATTGTAGCAGCTTCCACCATCCTCTGCATGAGGAAGTTGCCCCTTAAGTCTTTCCCCTCATCTCAAATCTATGCCCTCTAGTTTTGGACTCCTCTACCCTGGGGATAAGATCTTAGCTATTCATTCTATCCATCCCTCATGCTTTTAAACTTCTAAGGTCGTCCCTCAGCCTCTGATGCTCCAGGATAAATAACCTCAGCCTATTCAACCTCTCCCAATAGCTCAAACCCTAGCAGCATCCTTGTAAGTCTTTTCTGAACCCTCTGAAGTTTAACAACATCTTCCCTATAGTAGGGAGACCAGACTTAAATGCATATTCCAAAAAAAAATGACAAACCGATGTCCTGTACAGCCACAACATGACATCCTAACTTTCATTTATGTACAAGAGAGTGTAAAGAAAAAAAAAGTGTTTGTGGAAATCTCCTGTACCAGATAAAAATCTCACACAGGGAAGAGGAAACAGTTGCTGGTCACATTATCAGGAAGGGATAGGTTAGCCACCTCTCTATTGTGCAGAGTGGAATTAGAAGCTACAAGTCTCATTGTAACACAAACAGCACTACAGGAACTGCCAGCAATAGTAATCGGTTTCAGGCAACCTTCTAGATCAATGTAGATTAGCATCCTGCCTATCTCATTCCCCGAAGCATCTTTCTGCACATCTAAAACACCTCATCTACTGTGTCCTTTGCTCTAGATGTGGTCTCCTCTACATTGTAGAGGCAGGATGCCAACTCATGGAATGTTTCAAGGAACATCTCTAGGACACATGCACCAAAACAACCTCCCACCACCCTGTGGCCAACCACCTCAACTCCTCCTCCCACTCTGACAAGGACGTGGGAGTCCTGGGCCTCCTCCACTGCCAAATTCAAGCCACCCAACTCCTGGAGGAAGAACATCTCATCTTCCACTTGTGCTCCAACCACACAGCATCAATGCCAATTTCACCAGTTTCCTCATCTCCCCTCCCCCTCATTCCAGATCCAACCCTTCAACTTGGCACCATCCTCTAACTGTTCTACCTGTCTGTCTTCCTTTCCAAGTGTCCGCTCCACCCTCCCTTCCTATATATCACCAAACCCCACCTGCAACTACCTATCACCTTCCCAGCTACCCTCCCCCAGCTCCACCCCCGATTTATCTCTCAGCATCCCCCCCCACCACTCCTGATTAAGGGATTATGCCTGAGAATGTCAATTCTCCTGCTCCTTGGATGCTGCCTGACCTGCAGTGCTTTTCCAGTTCCACGCTTTTTGACCCAGAAGCATCGTCAACTGTGCTAAAGTAGATAACTTTTTTCCCCATTTGATTTAACCTTTTGTTGAACCCTGAAACACAATTAAAATGTCTTGGAGGTGTATATTGGACATTGCAACAAATAGTAGTCTGGAAATGACCCAGATTGTTGTGTTGAACAGAAATCTCAACAGAACAGGTGGCTGTGTAATGGCACTGTTTAAATGTTTCCATAATCTTTACATTTTTACTTGCATAGGTCTTGTTTGCAAAAAAAAAGTTATTCATGGAACTTGGCACAACTAAGGAATCAATATACTCTTTCTGACAAGAATTGAATATTGTGCTGTGTTCTGGAGGAAAAGCGATACCACTGAAAAAGCAGCGCGAGAGAGAAAAAAAAATCAACTCATTGCAATAGTATCAAATGATCAAATCAAGTGATGGAGCTTCTTAAAAGATTGGATGAGAGCACTTCTTGAAGTCAAGTTACTTGTGAAGCAGATGAAGATCTAAGATGATAGTTCAGGGAGAACGAATCAATGCTGTTCAACGATGCTTGTTTCTTGGAGAGCAGAGATTTTTGAAAACCAGATCATTAAGGAAATCAAAGTGACTAACAGAGTTGCTAGTTTCGATTATGTCTACCATGATAAAACTCAGCAACGTGACAAAGGGGCACATTCCCAAAAGCAGGAATGCAGAAACTGATGCACTCCACCTGACAACTAAGAAAAGCACTTTCCCTTCCCTGTTAATCATTAGGTCATTGAAATTTTAAAGCTCCTCCACCTTGAATGATTTGTGCATATGCGTTTCTACAGAAAGTTCACTTATGGTTATGATCAGTGATTATAGCCAAAGAGATTGCAACTTTCACAATCCTAGGAGCAGCATGAAATTTCTGTCGGTGCACATTTATCTCTAAAAATGGTTAACATGATCTTCTTTCAAAAGAACCAAAAAAAAAAATCAATCAACCCCATGGATTCAGCATTTGATTAATTCATTCACTCACAATTTTTGTTTGTGGAGTAATTTATGAAAAGTGAAAATCTCCAGAGCATGTTTCACTGCTTTTAGCTGTCAAATCTGTCAAGAAATGTCAAACTTGACCAAAATGTTGAATTACTGGTGTCAATTTGGAATTTGGGGAGATTGATTTTCATCTGTTTCTGCAGCCAATGATTGAGGAAACTAAAGAAACAGTAACTTTATGTCACCAATATTCAACTTTCTTGGTAATTTCAGCATTGGACAGAACTCCCAAAGTGAGTGAGGCCAATTACACAGGTCACTGCTGTTCTAAGTAGTAAAAAGCATTCCAGCATGAAACCAATCTTGGTGTCAGCTGTGGTTTAGTCAGCAACATTCTCAACTCTACGTCAGAGCATTGTCTTTTCAACATCTGTTCCAAGCAGTTCTGTACAGAAGTCTACAATGACATGCCACTCCTTTGCAGTGCTGAAGGAGTGCTATACTTCTGGGAGGTGCCAATTAATTAATTGAATGGAGAAGTTATCTTCCCTTTCGGCCAGACATAAAAAGACCCCATGACATGTTTCTGAACAAGTGTAGGAAAATTCTCCTTGGCCATAGAGATGTATAATATGGAAACCGACCCTTCAGTCCAACTCATCCATGCCAACCAGATATCCTAAATAAATCTAGGCCCATCTACCAGCATTTGACCCATATCCCTCTAACCCTTTCCTGAACATATACCCATCCAGATGCCCCTTAGGTCTCTTAAATCTTTCCCCTCACCTTAAACCTATGCCTACTGGTTATGGACTTCCCCCAGCCTGGGGAAAAGTCATTCACCCCATCCACACCCCTCATGATTTTATAAACTCTGCAAAGGTCACTCTTCAGCTTCTTATGCTCCAAGGAAAATAGACCCAGGATATATTAAGAGAAAGTGAGGACTGCAGATGCTGGAGATCAGAGCTGAAAATGTGTTGCTGGAAAAGCACAGCAAGTCAGGCAGTATCCAAGGAGCAGGAGAATCGATGTTTCGGGCATGAGCCCTTCCTGAAGAAGGGCTCATGCCCGAAACGTCGGTTCTCCTGCTCCTTGGATGCTGCCTGACTTGCTGTGCTTTTCCAGCAACACATTTTCCGCCAGGATATGCTAAAGCACTTTATAGCCAATGAAGTGCATCTGGAATTGCAATCCCTATGATAGTTTAATCCACCTAACCTGCAAATCTTTGGAACATGAGGGGAAACTGGTGTACCCAGAGGAAACCCAGGCAGACATCAGAGAATTTGCAGACTCCGTACAGACAGTTGCCTAATTGAACCCAGGTCCCTGGTGCTGTGAGGCAGCAGCATTAACCACTGACAACTGTGCTGCCCCAACATTGCACACATTAGAAATATGATCTCCTAGTGCTCTGTATGACTAAAACACAGGAGTAAGAATGCTATGTACAATTCCACATTCGTAAACAAGTTAGTATCCCAATAGCCTTCTCGATTATTGTTGCAATTTGTTTTCATGAACCTTGCACCAGAAGGCCTAAATCTCTCTGCATCTTGGCATTCTGCAGTCCTTCTCTGTTTAAGTAATACTTTACTTTTCCATTCTTCCTACCAAAAATAAACAATGTTTTGCCACATTATATTCAATTTACCAGATTTTTGCTTCTTACTAAACCTACATTTTTTTTTAAAACTCTTTAGAATCATAGAATCCCTACACTGTGGAAACAGGCCATTTGGCCCAACAAGTCCACACCAACCCTCTGAAGAGTATCCTCACCCAGACCCATTTCCCCTACCCTATTACTCAACATTCTCTCCCTGACTAATGCATCTAACTTACACATTCCTGAAGACTATGGGCAATTTTGCATGACCACCTCACCTAACCTGCACATCATTGGAATGTGGGAAGTGTACATACATATATGGCTTACCGGTAGAATAGATTGTAGATTGCGAGTGGGCGTGTCCTCGGTGTTCGGAGGTCACATGGTCCTCTGATGCGTGCGCAGAGAATGATCACGTGATGCTCCGAGGCGCGGGCGTGGTCATGTGGTCTCCCTGTTCCGCCCTCCGGAAGTGTACCAGGTGGTCACGTGATCAGCTGTTTCGCAACCCGGAAGAGAGAGTCTGCTGTTTCGCTCCCGAAAGGAGGCCGCGTGGTGCTCCTTTTCAGAGACAAAGGAAGATCACGTGGGATCGGACATCCGGGAATGCGAGGAGGTGGGGAATGGAGTCAGATCAACAGCCAATTAGAAGACAATCTCACTTGAGTGATGGTATGATGTTTTGTATGGCATTAAAGACTGGGTCAGGGGCAGGAATGCGCCTTTGTTCTTTGTGCACTGACTTACTTAGTAGTTTGTCAGGGACAGAAAAGTTTAGACCCAAATCTCTGTACACTTTATCCACTTACTGCCAAAATAAAACTAAGTGTAAGATTGAACATCTTCTCCTATTGCTTTAAAGAACACGCAGGACTGGGCTCACACATAGAAGAAAGTAAGTTGGTAGATTGAGCCTAAGTCCGACAGAAGAAACTGGAGCACTGGGAGGAAAGCCGCACAAACACGGGGAGAATATGCAAACTCCACACAGACTGTCATGAGAGGCTGTAATTGAACCTGTGTCCTTGGCACTGCAAGGCAGCAGTGCTAACCACTGAGCTACCGTGAGCCTATACTCATCCATGGGATGTGGCTGGACCAGCATTCGTTGCCCACTCCTACAGGGCAGTTAAAATTTAACCATAATGCTGTGGATCTGGAGTCAGGCCAGACCAATATGGATGCCATATTTCCTTCCCTAAAGGACAGGAGTGAACCAGATGGGTTTATCCTGACAATTTTTCCATGGTCATCAGACTCTTATTTTCAGATTATTGTTGAATTCAAATTGCGCTATCTGCTGTGGTGAGATTCAAACCTGGGTCCCCAGAACATTACCTGGGTCTCTGGATTAATAGTCTATTGACATGATCACAAGGCCAATCGCCAGTCGATATTGATCAACTTTCTTGTGCCTTCATCACAAAATAGTCCCCTACCTATCTTGGTGTCATTAGCAAAATTTAGTTACCATACTTTCTCTCCCCTTGACTCAAGTCATTATTGTAAAAGTTCAATCCCCAGCTTAAATTCCTTCGGGACTGAACTAGACATATTATGCCAATCTCACAAAAGTTGAATGTACCCAGTTTTCTGCCAGCCAATCCTCTATACATGATAATGCATTGCCTCTTCACCATGAGCTCTTCTTTTCGACAATAATTTTTCTTGTGGTCAAATTACATCTGGACATCCAAGTACACTATGTCTATAGGCGGTTCTCCATAGCACATTATTTGAATCAGTTCTCTGAAGGAACAAACTTGTTGAACATTACTTCCTTTTGCTGAAACCATGCAACTCTTCCAAATCATCTTTCGATTTCATAATTTCTAACAACCTCCCCATAGTCCAATTCAACTGGCCCATTGTTTCCGGTTGCCTGCCTCTTTCCCTTCTTGAATACAGGGATTATGTTTGCAACTTTCCAGTCGGACGCTGAATCTAGAGAATTTTGGAAACTTGCACCAATGTTCTACAACCTCATTGGATAAAGTCCATCTGAATGCTGAGACTTGTAAGACCACAACTCCATCATCAATTTGTGCAGTACCATTTCTCTAGTGTTTGTAATTTCCCTCAGTTCTTTTTCCATTGCAACAGCTACTTTATAGCTGGTACTGTTTAGTTTCTCTTCTACAATAAAAACAGAAGCAAAATATATTTCATTTCATCTATCATTTCCTTATTATTTACTATTAACTCCCCATTCTCACTCTCAAAGACAAATACTCACTTTACTGATTTTCAAATACACAAACTCTTACTATCTATTTTTCCATTTCTAGCTAGTTTGCACTATCATGCTAATTGTTCCTCTTCTCGCTTCAACTATTAATCACTCTTTAGATTTTGACCAATTATCTGAGCTGTCACTCATCTTTACTCAGTTTAATGCTCTCCCTAATTTCTTCAGGGAACCATGATGGTGGTTTCCATCTTGAACACTTTTTTTTAAAAAAAAGGTAGAAATATACTTACTCCGAGCACATTAAAATATTCATGAGTTTACTCAACCCTGTTCAATTGACTGGAACCTGACGTCACTCAGCTCCTGTCTGCTTAATACTATTCATTGCGGCTGAGCTCTGTGAGAGACAAGGATAGATTCCTTCTCCCAAGTCTCCTCATAGTCCTCCTTTGGATGTTGCTCCCGTTCTCACAGCTTCGAATCCTCATCATTTCTACTCTATTGTGTAGAACACAGATCACCAGGATGACGTGGAGTGCTTTGTCTGGACTATACTGGGGGAACCCTACCCTTGTTCTCCTCTCAGGCCAGTCCAAGCAACAGAATCACAGCTTCAGCATTGTGTGGTTGAAGCATGGGCAGCATTGCATCTGTGCTCAGCACCGGTGCGTGTGGTGGAAAGAGAGAAAGAGGGTGAGGGTACAATGGTGTCATGAGCCATGGTCACAGTGGGTAGCCCTAGACTCCCAGGAACCAGCTTAAAAAGGCCTCTAAGCTTTCAAATGCAAGAAGCATTAGCCTTTTGCAGTGTCATTGCTGCATCATTGAAATAACAAACATTTGATTTGCAGGCCAATGGTGCCAATCACCTTTGGTCAGCATCTGACCCCTCACTACCTTCTCTCTGAAATGAGCAATGAAATGATTGCAAATTAAATGTAGCTGAGCTGCTTCACGACCTTGCTGTTATGATGTCCGAGCTTCCAGAAAATATGAATTCCCGTACTTGCATTCATCAAATGGATACAGACTCTGCTCACTTTGGGTGTTCTTTCAGCTGTTTTCTAGTGACACTTTGGATCCAGAGGAGGGAAATTGATGACAGAGCACAGCTTGTGATGGGCGCCATCTGCACCAGAACCCACTAAGTCCCCAAATACTTCCTCCAGAGTCCCCTATTATCTTGCACTATCCTGACATTCAATTCAACCATTCCCCCACAACATTAAACTTTGTTCTCCCAGTGTGCTTAAACCCCAACCAGATAATCTGTTTTCTAAGATATTCCTTGTTCCTACAACCAAAGAGAAAGGATGGGCTCCTTCCTCCAAGCCATACTTATGAGCTTAAATTTCATATTTCAACTACTGGAAGCCGAGATTCATAAGACCTTGGGTGACAACAGTCAAATCTCAGGAGAGCTTGCGACAAAGATTTGATATTGTATGACTGCTGTGTATATTGCAGCCTATTTCCACTGAATTAATGTAATAAATCTTTGATAGAAATCCAATTTCTGCCTTCCTCAAAAATTTATGCTCCATGGATGTGTATTTCTTAAATTACAATGGAATGTATTTGTGACTTATTTAACCTCAGCTTTGAATTTGCTACATGTTTTGCAACATCCAGCAGACACAATGTTTTGACAGTGGAGATGGATTCTACACAATGGTGGGCAGCAACTGCCCTTCTGTTTACGAATGCTTTACATTCCCAGTGCTCAAATAACCAATATAAATACAAACTAGAGAATATTGAAGGGTCACTCGTGGGCTGGTCCATTAGTCAGTCAGATATGCTAGTGAGTAATAACCATTTAAAAACTGTGCCTCAAAAGCTTATTGCTCGATGTCCCTTCATTGTCGATAAGCATTAAATTAACATTTACCTCTGCCTGAGTTTACATCACACTGACAGCTCACTCTGCCCTCACCTCACATTTCTTTCACAGAGAATAATAGTCAAAAGCAAAAACTTGTTTCTTGTAACTGAAGAATTAATGAGAACTCAATATCTAACTGATACTTTGCAACTATCAGCTCATTCCAGATTGTTTTTTCCCCATCATTACTCAAATAAAAATTGAAAGTTCTGCAAATACTCATAAATACAGTTCTTTAATTTCTTCTGTATTGACAGACTTGGCCTAAATATGGAGATACACGCAGAGAGACAGGAAGACTGTAGCATTGCAAGCAGATGCACAAACATCAGCAGCCATTTTACTGTGCTTTCATAAGCATCACATTCTTAATCCAGTCGTTGCTGACAACAAAATTTCATCAGCCAATCATAAAGATACTCCATACACAGGTCCTAGATTGCTTATGTGACAGTCTTTTGACCTCTTAGGCTGCTTGGCCATCAGGCATCTCTTAGCAGGGCAGAGTGACTCCGTGACTTATACCAAGTCTCCTAATCAAAAATATATTACAGCTCTCACACCTAATCCTACTTCCGCAGTAGAAAATGACATGTCCCACATTCCAATCAAAGGAATTAATGTCACCCAACTACATACAGTATATTGCTATCTGTTCATGTCTGCTAGTCAGTTTTACTGCATGGTGTTATTAACCCTTTATCAAAGTCAATGCTTAATTCTTTGACATTAGTGGAGTAGCATAGGAATCTAGGGAAAAAATCTCATGCTGATTTCACAATTGAAGAACTGATCTGTAGCCTAGCTCCCCCTACTCATCCTTGTCTAATAAAAAACTACAATCTCCGATTTAAAATTAAATTGCCGAACACCAACTGTTACTTGAAGAGTTCCAAACTACTCCCACTTTTTTGTATGTCGAAACTTTTCATGGTTTGACCCTTGAAATGTCTAGCTCTAATATGAAAAAGTTATTCTCCCTCATCCTAGACTCACCAACTAACATGTTGGAACTTACCCCTACACTCTCTCCAAATGTGAAATTCAAATTTGAGGCATCACTTTGGTGAAGCTAAGCTACAATCCTTCAAAGGCCACAAGCAATCAGTGCCATGTCAGTTCCACCTCTACCTTAAGAGGAAGCTGCCTCTGAACTCCCTGAAGATGCACCAGCAAGACGTTAACTTGCAGTGTTAACATCTTGGACATTTTCATTGGAAGGGTGGCTGAGAAATAAAAGCCAAAAAAAAAGAGTCAGCCTTGAACATCTCAAACCATGCCATTTTATTATAAAATTTGGTGTAAGAATGTGTCATCTCTGAAGCACGGGCTCAAGTTCAAAAGAATTATACTCCAATCCCCAAAAGAAAAAAAAACAATGACTTGCTCTGCCCAAAGTACATGTGGTGACAACTATTTCATAGCATTTTTGTTGAATCTAATCTGACAGGGCAAGGTTTCAGCTTCTTGTTGCTGTGACTGAATTACAGACTCTGCCTGAGGTGTAGATGAGGCCCAAACTTTCATGTCCCCTTTTGGGGCTTCAATGAACTTGTAGCAGCACCCCTTCCCCGTTTCCATCATCTCATTTGTATAAATCATAAATATCCTCAATTTACCCCATAAATGTATGGTTTTGTGAATTGCCATGACTTTGTTGGCCATACACTCTCCCTATGTTGAGACACGTGAAAACTCTCCCTGCTGTGCTTTCCTGCCCCATGCCATGCTTTATGAGATACCAACCATTTATCTTGAATTGTCCCCGTTCATTATCATAACCTAGTCCAGTCAAGCTCATCCCCAGATTTGATCTTCCTAACTTTCTCCAAAGGCTGCACACTGATGGGACTCCTGATCATAAATGCTCATATCCCAGAACTAACTTCTGGGGGGGGGGGGGTTACTGCACCTGAAACGTTAGTTTTGTTTTCTCTCCGCAGAGGCTGCTAAAACTGCTGAGCTTGTCCAGAAATTTCTCTTTTTAAAGTCTTACTGCAACTGTAGAAGGTGCTAATGGAGGTCACACTGGTGTACTGAGAGCAGTTTGGTCCCATATTTCAGGAGTGACATCATCTCAGAGGATTCACACGGACGATCGCTGGCATGGTGGGATTGTCTTATGAGCAAAGCCTGAACAGGTTGGGACCCTATTCAAGTTTAGAAGAGAGCGAGAGCGAGAGCGAGAGCTGGTAGATTTAAAACCGAGAAAAGAAAGATTCTTGATAAGTTGGGGAATCAAGGGGTACATGGAGGAGGCAGGAGAGTGGTCATGAGACATGTCAGATCAGCCATGATCCTCTTAGATAGCAAAGCAGGTTCAAATGACAAAACGGCCTACACCAGTTTCTATTTCTGATGGTCTTACAAAGTGTAGACTCTGTTCCAGTGTTGTTACAGGTTGCCCTGAGCATGAAAGCAGATATGGAATCCACCCTAAAATGACAGTCTCTCTCTTCACAGTGAAAACCAATGATAATTTTGACTCTTTCCCCTCCTCCTCAGCAAACCAGGAAATTCAGTTTTGTTGTTTCGTTGGATTGAATTACAGCATGGAGGTTAGAGTTCACACAGAATGATGAGGAATTTTTCCTCTGATGATGAATTACACTCAGTGGAATTATTTGAATTGAACATGTTACAGGAAAAGTTGTTAGACGAAATGGTCTTGACAGACTGCACAACTATGTCTCCCTTGATAGTGTCTTAAATATGATTCTAACTGACAAATGTACAGGGAAGAGTTCAAATACAAATTGTAAGACAGGTAAAACACTCTAAGAGATGATATTATAACAGCAGATGCAGATGAAAGGACACAAGAGAATTAAAGTTCCTGTTCTGTTGAAACTGTGGCTGATATCAACAAAGACGCAGAGGAAGATTTTGCTTCTTGACAATGCCATGTTTTTTTCCACTTCAGAAATATTGCAAATTATTTTTCTTAAATCCAACGTGGATAGCCTTACTTTTTCCTGTGTTGAACTCCATTCAGCACAGTTCTTCCCATTCACTTGTTCTGTCATTGTCCAGTTGCAATTTCCTATTTCTATCTACATATGTAGTCTCCTTACCAACTGTTACATTGTAAAAAAAACTGACTGTACCCAATGCAATGGTTCAGTTCTTGTGCAACCCAGCATTATAGAAAAATATCCCACTCTAGAAACAGCGCTTGAAGTGTTGGTGCTGTAATTGCATTATAGCCACCCTCATTTTAAAAGTTTGTGCTGCAGAAACAGTGTCGTAATTGGTCACTTTAACTAAATTCACATTTGTTTCACCAATGTTATAATAGGGTGACCAATAGATAACTTACTGTACTTTCATCTGAAGATAAAAAAAAAATGCAAAAGATGAAGGCAGCTGAAAAGGTCCTTGGCAATCAATACTTATCACATCCTGGCATTCAGAGATTGGTCCATTTATCTTAACTCAGTTCTATATTTCTTGAACAATTTTTAATCTAAATCAAAATACTACTTACAGTTATTTATACTGTCTGACTCAGTCATAACCTTTGATTTGAAACCTTACCATATGCTTTCTCAAAGTCTATCAGCAACGAAAAAGAAATTAACCATCTTCCCTTGATATTCAACATATCTAAAACATATACAGGGAGGTGCCACTTACCAAACCATGGACACATTGTGAGTCCAAGAGAAGGTTGGACCCTTGAAATACTGCAACAAGCAATTCAATTCCTGACTCTAATCATTTGAATCTAAACTTTTTGATGGGGAGTATCCCAGTTATGGGAAATGGTTGTTGGCTCCTAAAGTCAGAAAGGACCAAGCTTTTCAAACATTAAACTAAAATAAAACCATTCTCCACTCAGACATTGATTACTTGATCACCTACTCCAAATTTGGTTGGAGGACACTGACACCCATCGGTTTGTTATGATCAAGGAGATGACAGAGCCTAATTGAAAGTGGGTCACACATCGGATCATAATCAAAACCAAGAGTTCCCATTGTCCCACAGCACCAGATAAATGCTGGGCGGATAAAGAATGCACACTCAAACAAAGCTTTTTGTCCAGGGACCAATCGAGGATATATTTTTTTCGTGTTCACTATCCGAGTGGTTTAACTGGGACAGACTTAGGAGGGAAAGGGGGTCGAACAGTGGGGAAAGGAAGAAAGAAACATAAAAGGTACACAACTCTACAATATTAGAGCAGCATCTTTCTTGCTCTCTTTCTACAACCAGGACCAAAGGAAGTCATAAAGTCCAAGGAATGGGTACAGTCCCAAGGACTTAATATGGTGAAATGTCTCAGTCGTAGCCTACAGATGAATCATAGGGCAGCACAGTGGTTAGCACTGCTGCCTCACAGCACCAGTGTCCCAGGTTCGATTTCAGCTTCAGGTGACTGTGCAAACTCCACACAGATGCATTCCCAGTGTCTGCGTGGGTTTCCTCCAGGTGCTCTGGTTTCCTCCCTCAGTCCAAAGATGTGCAGGTCAGGTGAATTGGCCATGCTAAATTGCCCATAGTGCTATGTGCATTAGTCAGAGGGAAATGGGTCTGGGCGGGTTGCTGTTCAGAGGGTCGATGTGGACTGGTTGGGCCAAAGGGCCTGTTTCCACACTGTAGGGAATCTAATCTAAAATCAGCCCAACAAGTTCACACCAACCCTCAGAGTATCCCACCCAAGCCATTCCCCCACCCTATTACTCTCCAATAACCCCTACCCTACACATCCCTGAACACTATGGGCAATTTAGCATGGCCAATTCACCTAACCTGCACAACTTGAGGGTTTAGGACTATTTGGCACAGCCATTTTGGTGCGAGCGATTTGGCGCGGGTCATTTTGTGCAGTTAAAAGTATTAATGAAAGCAGTAAAAATAAAAATAATGTTTATTCTCTTTGGTAAAAATGTTCAAAAAAAGAAAAAATAAGAAATAAGTTAATTACAAAAAATCTAAAATATGACGTTTATTCAAAATTATGGGCAATCCCTTGTAAATACTCAACATCATTTCTCTCACTAAATCTTCTTACGAGCGTTTGTATTCTAGCGCTACGTTCCTAAATTTCTTTAATTTAAACGGAATATCATGCCCTGCTATGAGATACTCATCGTAAATGTCCCTTCCTCTCTGAACTTTTCGTAAACGGTCAATAAGTTTCCAATTAACTGGAAGTTCCACTCCAAGTTTGTATTGTCAGCTCCTGTGGGCAGCCTCTGCATGATTGTTTGTTCGGTCCTCATTGTTTAAAGTTCTTTCATATAAATTCCACATTCCAGTTGGAAAAGGCAGTGGACGCCAACCATTTCCTCTGCGTAATCTTCTACCTACATAGTTATCCTCGAACCAGTCCAGCAGCAGTTGCAGTTCATCTGGAAGTGCATCAGTCAAATGTTCAATAGCTTCATCAATGTTTTGAATCAGAATAAATGCAAGACCAATTATCATTTAACTCTCAAAGAAAACTCAGAGTCAGAGTCAATGTTATATTACTCAAGTGTCCCAAACTGGCAAGATGTTTTCTCATATTTTGAGCCAAGTGAAAAAAATTCTGGATTTCTGCAGAAGGAAAATGCTGCTGTAAACTTTTGAAATTTGCAAGTTCAAAGTCCCAGTTGATAAGGTCAGGGCAGCATTCAGGCTGTATTTCCAGAACCATTTCAAATAATTTATCATATGTTGTTCGTAACTTATTTGGGAGTAAAGCATACAACAGTGGGAACACAACTTTATGTATTTCCCCTAAAATAACAAACTTGTGAAAATAGACGTGGGGAAATTTTGAATGTTCCATCAACATATAACTTTTTTGATGGTTTCAGAAACTCGGTATTCCTTTTTCTTCCAAATAAGAATTCTGCAGGTGGTGCTACTGCTGTTGGCTAGTAAACATTGTTTTTCATTATATTCATTAACAGAATAGGTTTTAAAGCTGTCTGGAATTACAAGTTCTTCTAAATTTCTTGGATTTACTGGGTAAGCAGCAATTTCTTTCCTTGTCCTACCAACGATTTTTTTCAGAGCTCTGTCTGGCATCGTTCCTAGGCAAGCTTCCAACAAATTTTCTAGGCACTCGTTAATCACTTGTAAACTTCCCTCTACAGTTTCAGCGGCTCGTACTTTTATCTTTGTAACGGACGGTATCTCTTTCCACCTTAGTTGCCGAAACTGCAGGCAATTGTTCATTATTTTGTTTCACTCAGTAAACATTTATAACATGAAATCGAGCTTTGCAAATATCCTTCCTCTCATTTGCAAAACTTTGTTATCTTATCAACAGCATATCAAATTGTTATCTATAGCTGTCGTATGAGCACTTTTCCTTTCCACGTTTTGACAACAAAATTGTTGATGGCATTTTATTAAAATAAAATATAACCTATTAAAAAGTACAAACTACTGGAAACCGTATATCTGCAGCAAAAAGATCTGCGGCAAAATAGGCTGCGCCAAATCTCTCACGCCAAAATGGATGTGCCGAATGGTCACACTGAACTTTGGACTGTGGAAGGAAACCGGAGCACCTGGAGGGAAACCCACACAGACACGGGGAGAATGTGCAAACTCCACATAGAGAATCGCCCAAGGCTGGAATCAAACCCAGGCCCCTGGCTCCGTGAGGCAGCAGCGTTAACCCCATTCAACCAAATAATACATGGGGAGTTGTCTTCAGACCAAACCTTAGATAAGTTTATGAATTTAACAACTGTGAATAAGGAATCCAAAAGGGGCTTAAATCAAGTCAGAGTGGAGGTAGTCTGTTTTGTTATTAGTCAGTTAAGCATGTTTAGCATAGAGGTAAAAACAATGACTGCAGATGCTGGAAACCAGATTCTGGATCAGTGGTGCTGGAAGAGCACAGCAGTTCAGGCAGCATCCAAGGAGCAGTGAAATCGACGTTTCGGGCAAAAGCCCTTCATTAGGAATGATGAATGGCTTTTGCCCGAAACGTCGATTTCGCTGCTCGTTGGATGCAGCCTGAACTGCTGTGCTCTTCCAGCGCCATGTTTAGCATCAGTTGTGCTATTGATTAGATTAGATCAGATTACTTACAGTGTGGAAACAGGCTCTTCGGCCCAATAGGCCCACACCAACCCTCTGAAGAGCAACCACCCAGACCCATTCCCCCATGTTTACCCCTTCACCTAACACTACAGGCAATCTAGCATGGCCAATTCACCTAACCTGCACATTTTTGGACCGTGGGAGGAAATTCATGCAGACATGGGAGAATGTGCAAACTCCACACAGACAGTTGCCTGAAGTGGGATTTGAACCCGGGTCTCTGGCCGCTATACTGAGATTCAATGTACCTCTTAACCATACTTCTGTTGGTCATAACCTGAAACCTGTGTTGATTGCATTGTTTACCATCCCTCACCGTGGTTCATAAATATATGTTTCCCAAACCTATGGCCATAAATAAGATTGGCTGTGATCAGCAAGGCTGAAAGATCCTCAAATGATCAGAAACACTCTACAAACATTTACAAGTTACAAGACAGGACTGTAATGAAATATCTTTTGATAAGGATGATGGAGTGCCAACACCACTCAGGAAGCTAAAACACCATCTACCATAAAGCAGTCTGTTTAAATGATGCCCGAACCAAGAGCGCCCTGCACAATATACATACATTTGCTTCCTCCAGTACTGCCACATTGTGGCTACAAGATATATGATCAACAAGATACATCAGTTCACCAAGGCTTCTTAGACAGTATTTTCCAAATCAGCAAACTCCACCACATGGATTAGTGATGCAATGTTTCTAACTCAAAGAGGCTATTCAGCCCATCTTGACCATATCAGTCAAAGATCTGATTGCATTAATCCAATTTTCTAGCTTTTCATCCCTAGTCCTGAAGGCGATGGCAAAGGTGAATAACATCAGTAAGGTGTTCAACAAGGTTCCTTCTGGTGGACAGGTTAGCAGGGTTAGAGCACGTGGACTACAGAGAGAAACTAGCCATTTGGATACAGGTGGTGATGAAGAATTGCTTTTCAGACTGGAAGCCTGTGACTGCTTTTTGTCATTTAGATAAATGATTTGGATGTGAACATAGGTGTATGAAAATTAAGTTTGCAGATGACACCAGAGGTGTCATCGACAGTGAAGAAGGTTATTTCAGAGGACAATTGGATTTTGATCAGATGGGTCAATGGGCTGAGGAGTGGCAGATGGAATTTAATTTAGATAAATGTGAGGTGCTGCATGTTGGAAAGGCAAACCAGGGCAGGATTTATATATTTAATTATAAGATCCTGGGGAATGTTGCTGAACAAAGACCTTGCAGTAAAGGTTTAGGCTCCATTTTCAAGGAACTATAAGGTAGACAGGATAGTGAAAAAGGCATTTGGTATGCTTGCCTTTATTGGTCAATGCATTGAGAATAGGAAATGGGAGGTTATGTTACAGCTGTACTGGACATCGGTTAGACTATTTTTGGAATATTGTGTTCAATTCTGGTCTTCCTGTTATTGGAAAGATGTTCTGAAACTTGACAAGGTTCAAGAAAGATTTGCAAAAACATTGCCAGGGTTGGAGGATTTGAGCTATAGGGAGGCTGAACGGGCTAGGGCCATTTTCCCTAGAACATCATAGGCTGAGGAGTGACATTATAGAGTGGCATGGAAAGGCTGAATGACCAAGGTCATTTTTCCTTGGCTGGCGAGTTCAAAACTAGAGGTTTGAGACGAGAGAGGAAAAATTTATAAGGGAGCTAAGGAGTAAATTATTCACACAGAGTGGTACGTATCTGGAATAAGTTGTGGAGGCTGGTACAATTACAACATTTAAAAGACATCTGGATGGGTATATGAATAAGAAAGGTTTATAGGGTTATGGGCCAGATGCTATCAAATTGGACTGGTTTATGCCAACCAGATATTCTGAATTAATCATGTTGGACCGAAGTGTCTGTTTCCTTGTTGTAGAGTTCCATGAATATATAACTGTTGCTTAATGGTTGCAAAAGTTTTGACTCAATGAATTTTAGGCTTCAAACATGCTCCAAGTGAAAAATAATTCTCTTCTTCTCCAAGCCTTCTACCACTTCTTTCTTAAATCTATGCCTCCTCGTTATTGACCCCACCACTAATGGATAAAGTGTTTTCCTATCCACCAAATCTATGCCCTTCATAATCTTATACACTTCTATCCAGTTCCCTCTCAATCTTCATTGCTCCAAAGGTAACATGCCCAGCTAATCCAATCTTTTATCATTGCTCAGAGCCTCCAGCTAGGCAATATCCTAGTAAATCTAGTCTACACTCTTGCCAGTGCAATTACATTCTTCCTCTCACATGGTGATCAGAGTTGCACACAATATTTCAGCCTGGCTAGTTGTGTTTAAAGTTCCAGCATATCATCTCTGCTCTTGTATTTTATACTTCAGCTCATAAAGGCACTTGATACCCTTTGGTCCTATCCTATATCTAACTCTTTCTTGAAAATATTCAATGTTTTGGCCTCAACCATTTTCTGTGGCAGAGAATTCCACAGGCACAGCATTTCTCCTTATCTCAGTCCTGAATGGTCCATCCCACATCCTCACACGGTGACTCCTGGCCTTGGACTTCCCAGTCTTTGAGAACATCGTTCTTGCATTTACCTGCCTTGTCCTATTATAATTTTATAGGTTTCTATGAGATTCCCCTTCATCCTTCTAAAAGGTCAGTGAACATAATCCCAACCGATCCAGTCTCTCTTCACACATCAGTCCTATCATCCAGGAGTCGGTCTGGTATTTTGGTTTTCCACTTGAACTTGTATTTTTGCAAATTGTAACTGATGAGGGAAGATAAAAATCTACAATGTGTGTCTTTTTTAATCAAAACTCTAATTACCTAGGGTGGGAACCATCAAATCCTGTGATTTCAAGTCCTATTATTATTTTCTACATTTCCATTTGTTATTTTGATTGAATTCACTAATTTTCTCCCTTGATTTATTTGTGGTTTCTCCCTCAATTAATCCTCTGCCTCTACTGTGAAGCCAAATACAAAGTAATCATTTAATAAAATCTGCCACCCCCTTATAATTTGTTACTGCATCACCGAGGTTAGTCTGGCATAGCATTGCACTACACTGATGTCGTCTACTGAAATATTTAATGCATTCTTATCTTTATCTTTCAACTTAGTCAGCATTAAAAATAAGTACACACAGGGCAACTGTGGAAATAACTGATGAAAGGTCAGGCTTAATTCTACTTATTTATTGGAAATGGCCCATCAATGGGGCTGGTAGCTAGGTCTAACTCTGCTTTTGGCAGTGAAATATTATCCAACACTTTGTTGCAAAAAGTCAATTGATGGCGGGGATGGCATTCCAAACTAGGGTAGCGTATCCACCTCCAAGGGCTGGTGCACCAAAGAACCAGTGGTTCACAGTGCCATGGCTTGCACTGGTCATTGGTGGTACTGCACCTGAAGGATGAGGATGCATCCCAAACAATGACCAAAGGTGTCTAAAAAGTAAAGTGCCTCCCCGGAAGTCCACTGGATGGTCAACAATGTTTACCAGATTGTCTCCTCTGGTCCATTCAGCCTCTCCATATAGCTCCAACCCTGACAACATCTTTGCAAATCTTTCCTGAACCCTGTTAAGTTTCAGAACATCTTTCCAACAGCACCTTCAACATCATTCCCGTACCCACCTAATGAGAAAATGTCAATGGAGGGAGGAAGAGGCCCTTTAATTAACCATTTCAGCGGCTCAAGATTCCCATGACTAATAAAATGGCATGGTCATTAGAAGGCAATAGACATGCCATCTACTTCCTTCCAGGCGAGTTTGCCAGCTTATCTGCTTCCTTGCAATATTAGTGGGAAATGCAAAAATGGCAGAGATGCTAACCAATGCTGTGTCTCGGTTTTCAAAGTGGAAGATAATAATTCCTTCCCACAAACTGGAGTTAGAGGAATGTGGTGAAATTACTGTAACTATAGAGAAGGTGTTAAGTAAACAGATAGGATTAATGACAGAAAATCACCATGGCTGATGGCCTAGGACATTAAAGTAAGTGGCAGCAGAGACAGTGGCTGCATTAGTTATGATTTTCTAAAGTTTCTCTGGATTCTGGAAAGGTACCAGTGAATTGGAAACCTGCTAATATGACAACCATATTCAGAAAAGCAGATCAGCAAAACGAGCAACTATAGACCAATTAGTTTGACATCTGTTTTTTCAGCAATTTCGCCACTACAAAGCTCAATTCACTAGTGTCAAGCACAGCCTGCTCTTGATGACACTGTATTGACAAACCTGCTGGAGTTCTTTGAAGGTGTAACCAGCAAAGTAGATAATGGCGATCTGGTTGATGTGGTACATCTACACCTCCAGAAGGCATTTGACAAGATGTTGCATAAAAGATTGATCCAGAAGGTTAGATCCCAGGTCATGAAGTGTAGAAGATTGGCTTGGCTGATAGAAAGCAGAGGGTCAGGATAAATGGGTCTTTCTCTGAACGGTGAATAGTAGCTAGTGGGGTGCTGTAAGGTTCAGTTCTCAGGCTTCAACTATTCACCCCATCTGTATCGACAATCTGCAAGCTAGCACAGAATGCAAGGTAGCAAAATTCACAAACGATATTAAAATAGGTAGGAAAGCAAGCAGTGATGAGGAGATAAATAGCTTACAGATCGCCTTTGACTGGCAAGAATAGGCCAGAATCTGGCAGATAGAGTTTAATGTGGATAAGTGTGCGATTTGGAGAAAGGTGAGGACTGCAGATGCTGGACATCAGAGTCAAACGTGTGGCACTGGAAAAGCCCACTTTCATTTCCCTACCCCCCAGCCCCACTCCCTCTCCCATTTATCTTTCAGTCCCCTTGAGCCCCTCCCTGCTCCCACCCCCTCCCCCCTCCACACATTCCTGATAAAGAGCTTATGTTTGAAATGAGGACTCTCCTGCTCCTTGGACACTGTCTGACCTGCTGTACTTTTCCAGCGCCAGACATGTAAGTGTGAGTTTGTCCATTTTGGCTGGGAGAGACAAAAGGGCAAATTATTATCCAAGTTGGAAGCAGGTTCAAAGAGCATCAGTGCGGAGGGAATTAGGTGTCCTGGTGCATGAATTGCAGAAAGTGGGTATGCAGATGTAGCATATAATAAGAAAGACTAATGGAATGGTTTATAATAAAGGACTGGATTGTGAAAGTAAATAAGTTTGTTACAATTATATAAAGCATTGATGAAACCACATCTAAAATATTGTATCCAGTTCTGGTCTCTTTATTAAGGAAGGTTGTGGTGACACTGGAGGTAGTTCAGAGGAGATCAATCTAGGGACGAAAGGGCTGCTGTAAGAGGAGTGGTTGAATAACTTGGGCTAGCACTCACTGGAGTTCAGAAAAATGAGGGGGGATCTGATTGAAGTATACAAAATGTTAAAGGAGATCGAAAAGGTGGATGTGCAACAGATGATCCTCACTGTGGGACAGTCTTGAAAAAGAGGTCAAAAATTTTGAGTCAGCGGAGGTAGGTTCAAACTGAGCTGAGGAGAAGCTACTTCTCAGATGGTTGTGAATCTGTGGAACTCACTGCCCCAGTATGAATGGGAAATAGAATCAGTCAACAGATTCAAGAAAGAAATATATACGTTTCTGATGAAGGGCAGGATAAAGGGCTATGGGGAGCAGACAGTAAATGTCGAATTGAGACCAGGATAAGATCAGCTATGAACATGTTAAATGGTCAAGTGTGCTTGAAGGACTGAATAGCCCATTCCCACTTCCAATTCACATGTTGTTCCTCTGGGCCCATTCTTAAATTTCATCTTATTAATCCTTTTTCTCTCTCCACAGATGCGGTCAGGTCTGGTAAATATTTTCAATATTTTCTGCTATTATTGCAGAATCTCAGCATCTATAGCTTCATTCAGGACCATGAAACAAGTCATTGTCACAGCCTTGATGAGTTTTGGGTCAGGCTCATTTCCTACAATAGCTTGCTGTGAAAGTTGACTCCAGATCTCAACCATATTATTGCTTTGGAACATTAGCTCTGCAGGAATTGCAATATGTTCAATATCAAGAAATATTACAGAACAGGTTTCATACATCTCCTCATTTTCAGCAACTTAACAGAGTTGAAGTATCTCCGAGAGACCACAATTGCTGATGCATTGAAATCTTTCCGCACAGAGTGCGGCTTTCAGAAAATACTGCAATTATTGAGCTTAACCCATTTTATAAAGAAAATCTTTGCAAAAGGTGAAGCAAAGCTTGCTAAATAATGTGATATTCTCCACAGTAAATCTGACTGATGATACTTTGTGGTTGACTAAATGGGCAGCCTGATAGAACACAGTTTGGACCATTAGATCTGACCTGATTTTCCATTTCCTTCAAAATTAGATGCAATTTCTGAATTCTTCACTCATGAAGACACAGCAGAAATGAGAAGTGTTGGAGCAAGAAGCTCGATTTTAACCCCTAAGAGCAAATGGATTTGTTTGGGTGGGAAGTTAAATTATTAAAACTCTGAATCATCATTCCAATTCATTTTCATCTACCTCCCTCTTGTTTTCACAGAATTAGGAGGGGTAGAGGACAGGAGGTGGGCAATTGACAGTTTAAATTCAGAAATGAGGCTGCCAATTATGCATTGACAGTAGTTTTAATTTAACTCTGTGCAGACATTATTCCAGTGCCAAGGAGGGGCAAAGTTGAAGACTGCTGGATCGAACATGCAAGTGCCTGAATTATTACATTATTCATTAAGAAATAGGAACAAATTGTTAAGACAGTATGCATCCAAGCTGCCTTTTTTTTTTGCAGCTGCAGTATGATGCATCAGCCCACCTGCCGCAATGACGATTGTAAGAAATATATCTGATGAAGCTCCAGGATTAGAGAATGGTGTAAAAGACCAAAGTAGGGGATGCTGAACACTGTGTAAGACACTTAGAGTCACACAGTCGTACAGCATGGAAACAGAACCGCTGATCCATGCCGAACATAATCCCAAGTTAGTCCCACCTGCCTGTTCCTGACCCATATTCCTCCAAACCTTTCCTGTTCATGCATTTATCCAAATGTCTTTTAAACATTATAAATTGTATCCACATCCTCAGCAAAGTTCATTCCACACATGAGCCACCCTCTTGTTTAAAACAAAAGCCTTGTGTCTTTTTTTAAATCTCTCTCCTCTCCTTCAAAATATTCCCCCTGTCTTGAAATTCCCCATCCTAGGGAAATGGGAATTACCATTACCCCTGCCTATACCTCTCTTATGTTATAACCTTCTATCAGGTTCCCTTTCGCCCTCCAGTGAAAAAAGGTCCCAGTCTTTCTTTCCAACTCAAACCTTCCATACCTGGCTACGTCCTGGTGAATGTTTTCCGAATCCTCTCCAGCTTAATAATATCCATCCTATAACTGGGTGACCAGAACTGGACACAGTATTCTGGAAGAGGCCTCACAGTTCTGAAGAAGGGTTTATGCCTGAAACGTCAGTTCTCCTGCTCCTCGGATGCTGCCTGGCCTGCTGGGCTTTTCAACTCAGTTCTGGGTGTCACAATACAGCCAGACCATTAATATGTGGGAAAAGAGTGCAAAAAAAAGGTTTCTAAAATGGTTCCAAAGATTAGGAACTTCAGAAAAATGGACAGATTGAAAAAAAAAGGGACTGTTCTCCTTGGCAGAGAAGGTGGCTGAGAGGAAGTTTGACAGAGGGAGTCAAAGTCACAAGCAGGCTAGACAGAGTAGTTAGAGGGGAACTGTTCCTGGCCATAAAAAGGAAAAGAAAGTGAGAGCACAAATTGAAAGTGATGTACAAACGAAGCAAAAGGTGATGTGAAGAAAAGCCTTTTTTCACTCAGCGGGTAGTTAATGTGTGGAATGAACTGCCTGGAAATGTGGTGGAGACGGATTCAACTGAAGCATTCAAGGGAGCATTGGATGATTACCTGGATAGAAATGGTGTGCAAGACTATGGGCATGGAGCAGGAGAATGGCATTAGGTAATGATGCTCATTGGAAGAGAGGGACACAATGGACTCCCCTTCCTAGATGTCACACTGGAGTGAAGAGTGAATGGAGAACGTCAGACCAGTATCTGCAGGAAAGCAACACACACAGACCAGATACTTAACTACAGAAGCAATCATCCTGACACCCACAAACAGAGCTGCATCAGGACATTATTTAAAACCGGCCACAACACACTGCAGCACCCCAGGAACTACAAGCAGTAAAAGAAAAATACCTATACAGCGTATTCGAGAAGAACAGGTACCAAATAAATCAGTCTGGCGATTCTTAGCAACAAACCCAAACAGAGAAAACACAAAGTCTAGTCACATTACCATACAAAGACATGTTAGAGGTGACAACAAGACTACTCCGGCCCCTTGGCATCATGGTAGCCCACAAACCTACGAACACACAGTGACTGATGAGCCTAAAGGACCCTATATAAACTAGCAAAACAAATGTCATTTATAAAATACCATGCAAGGAATGTAACAAGTGCAACATTGGGCAGACAGGCAGGAAACTAGCCACTAGGATACATGAACACCAACTAGCCACAAAAAGACATGACCCACTATCACTAGTATCCTTACATCCAGATGAAGGAGGACACCACCAGCTTGGACAACACATCCATCCTAGGACAGGCTAAACAGAGAAATGCACAGGAATTCCTCGTGGCCTAGCATTCAAACCAGAACCCCATCAATAAACCCATTGATTTGGACCCCATTTACCAACCTCTGGAGAAAAAGAACCAGAAATGATATCACTCACAGAGACCAAGACACAAATAGAAAGCAGGATATAACACCAGCGCTTCACCAGAGGATCACTGGTGATGTTGTCTAGTATGATGATGGAATGTCCGAAAACAAACCTTCCAGCTCAGTGAGCAAACTTACAACCTCAACCTGAGATACAAATCTCTCAAAAACCACAAAGTTGCTTTTCTTCTATGGACAGTGAGAAAGAGGCTTGACTTGTTTTCCCTTTTTCAGAGATCGGAGTGCAACCACCTTTAGGTCTACGAAAACCTGCAGCCCAAAACAAAATCGAAAAACTATCACTAAGCAGTGGCTTTCAAACACCAAATCACCAGTGTGTCTCAGAATAGTATTAAAACTGAGTTGTTCAAAAGTTAATATGAAACAAAGAACTGTGGTGGGTGGAGATCTGAACTATAAGCAAAAAAATTGCTGGAGAAACTCATGTCTGGCACATCTGTGGAGAGAGGAAGCAGAATTAATGTTTAGAGTCCAGTGACCCTTATTGAGGAGAAGGGTTCTGAAGAGGGGTCAAACTTCAACTCTGCCTTCTCTCTGCAGACTGGCTGAGTTGCTCCAGCAACTTCTATTTTTATTCCTTCAAACGTTACATGCCCTTGTGTAATCAATTAATGGACACCATACAGTTTCATTTTTGCTTCAAGTTATAAAATACCCAAAATAATCCAAACCTTCATTTTCCTCTTCATGTTTCCAAATAACAAATGTAGTTATGGGGTTAATGTAGATGGACATTTTGGTCAGCATGGACCAATTTGGGCCAAAGGGCCTGTCTCCATGCTGCAGACTATGAATTTATACAGCCTATCCTTGTAACTTAAGTGCTCGTATTCTCCATGAGTGCAGCACAGCGATTAGTACGGATGTCTCACAACACCAAGGTTCAATTACCTGGGACAGCAGTCTGTGGAGTTTGCACGTTCTCCTCATGTCTGTGTGGGTTTCCTCCCAGCGCTCTAGTTTCCTTCCATAGTCCAAAAGATGTGTAGTTAGGAGGATTAACTGTGCTAACTTGCCCATACTGGCAAGCGATGTGTAAATTGGGTGAATTAGCCACAGGAAATAGAGTTACAGAGATCGGGTGGGATGTTCTTTACAGGGTTGGTGTGGACTCGATAGGCTGAATGGGATCCTATTATACTACCAAAGGCCCTACTTTTAGTTTTGAGTCACGCCTTGTTTGTTTTACTAAAATACATCACGTTGCCCTTATCCAAATTAAACTCAAATCTGCCAGCCCTCAGCCCATTGACCCAATTGATCAAGATCTCTTTGTAACCCTAGATAACCACCTTCACTGTTCACTAGGCAGCATCCAAGGAACAGGAGATTCGATGTTCTGGGCATAAGCCCTTCTTATGCCCGAAACGTCGGATCTCCTATTCCTTGGAAGCTGCCTGACCTGCTGCGCTTTTCTAGCAACAAATTTTCAGCTCTGATCTCCAGCATCTGCAGACCTCACTTTCTCCTCACTGTTCACTAGGCCACCAATGTTGGTGTTATCTGCAAACTTACTGTGTCATTGATATTTTCATCTAAATCGTTAATATAAATAACAGACAAAAGTGGACCACTGATCCCTGTAGAACACCGCTGGTCACCAGCTTCCAATCCAAAAAATAACCCTTCACCATCACTCTATCTCTTGCCATTAAGCCAATTTTGTATCTAATTGGCATTGTCACCCCGAATCGTAAATCTACTATGCCTTTTATTTCTATCTTCAATTTAACTTTTTCACTTTAGCTTTTGTCAAAGATTTCAAATAGTCTGCTATGACTTGTATACCCAGAAATACCTCAGCAGTATTGACAGCTATAATCCAAGTCCAATATACTTCACAAACACCCATTTTATATCCAGTATCTCCCTGTATCTGTTTCTTTAAAAAGAGACGGAAATATTTCCTAAATCAGTAAAATTCTAATCACAGAAGAGAGACCGCATTTGTTTATGATCCCAGCTGCTGGAATACTGGACAAGTTCATTCCTACAAGGAAACCTTGGTTGATACATCATCCATTTAATTTTTGCAGTTGGAGATTATATCCGTGGTAGTTAGTCACTGAAACAAAATTAGAGGATGCAGATGTTCTTTAATAACAGAACATAGCTTTATTGCTCAAAATAACAAAAAACAGACAAACTTTCATCTCTGGGACAAAAACAGAAGTTTGCTGGAAAAGCTCAGCAGGTCTGGCAGCATCTGTGCAGAGAAATCAGCGTTAATGTTTCAGGTTCGGTGATCCTTCCTCAGAACAGGAGAATTGAGGAAGGATTGCCAGTTCAGAAACGTTAACTTTGATTTCTCTTCACAGATGCTTCAAACCTGCTGACCTCTTCCAGCAACTTCTGTACTTTTGTTTTTGTTTCTGATTTACAGCATCCACAGTTCTTTCGGGACACAGCTTAATAAATAAAACAAAAATTTCAAACTGTTTCCAACATGACCCTTTACAGATACTCAACTGTAGATTAATATTATTTACATCTCAACTCCGTTTTTACATTAGCTCTTTCCAATTTCTTGTCCTTGGACTGCAGAGACAATTTTATGACATTTCCCTAACCTTTGAGAGAGCAAGCAGCCGCCATTAAATAACTTTGACAAGTAGGGTTATGGAGAATCCCAAGGCATTCAATATGCACATTAAAAACAAGAAGATAACTGGGGAGAAGTAGGACCACACAAGAATGTGTTTGGGGGCAGAGGATGTGATGAGTACTTTGCATCAATATTCACTGAGGAGGAGGAGAATGGAGGATAGTGAGATTAGATGGAGCATGCTAATAGCTAGTGCATTTTGAGATCAATAAAGTAGTGGTGTTGGGCCTCTTGAAGACCATTAAAGTGGTTAAGTCCCCAGAACCCACTGGTATCTATTGCCGGTTATTGACAGGGGCAAGAGAAGAGATTGCCAGGGCCTTGATCAAGATGCTTGTATCCTCGCTAGCCACTCACTGGTGAGTAACTAATATTCTTTTTCTGATTAAGGGAAATAGCAATAATCCAGGAAACTGTAGACCAGTAAATCTCATCAGTAGTTGGGATGCTATTGGAGAGAATTGTTAGGGATAGTATTTACATGCATTTGGAAAAGTATGGCCGGATTAGGGACAGTCAGCATAGTTTTGTGCAGGGCAGGACACATCTTACTAAACTAATCAAATTTTCCAAGGTGGTGACAAAAGTGAAAATGAGGGCAGAGCAGTGGATGTTGTCTACATGGAGTTTAGTAAGGCTTTTGACAAGATCCCTCATGGTAAGTTCATCCAGAAAGTTAAGATGCATGGGATCCATGGTGACTTAGCCATGTGGACCCAAAATTGCCTTCTATGGGCAAGCTAGAGGGTAGTGATGGAAGGGTGGATTTCCAGCTGGAGGTCCATGAAAAAAGGTGTTCCACAGGGATCCGTACTGGAACCTCTGCTTATGAAAAATGTAGGTGGGTAGGCTCGTAAGTTTGCCGATGATACAAAGATCAGTGGAGTTGTGGATAGTATAGAAGGTTGTCAAACAACACAGCCAGATATAGATCAACTGCAGATATGGGCAGAGAAACGGCAGATGGAGTTTAATCCAGATGTGTGCGTATGGTGCTGCATTTTTAGAGATCAAATATTAAGGAAAGGTATACAGTTACTAGCAAGACCTTGAACAGCACTGATATATTGATGGATCTTGAGGTTCAAGTCAATGGTTCTCTGAAAGTGGCTACACAAGTAGGTAGGGTGGTAGAGAAGGCAAAAGGCATGCTGACCTTTATTGGTTGGTGAAGTGAGTACAAGAGTCAGGATGTCATGTTACAGCTTTATAAGACTTTGGTTAGACCAGATGTAGATTACCTTCATTTCTGGTCACCGCATTACAGCAAGAATGTGGAGGCTTTGGACTGGTGCAGAAAGGTTTACTAGGATTCTGCCGATTAGAGGATGAGTGTTATAAAGGAGAGGTTAGCTAAACTTGGGTTGTTTCCTCTAAAGTGGCAGAGGCCAAGGGGAGACTTGATAGACATCTATAAAATTATGAGATGCCTAGATAGGTTGACAATCAGAATCTCAGAGTTGAAATGTCTAACATTAGGGGCATACATTTAAAGTGGAAGTGGGGGTTATGAAGTTCAAAAGAGATGGGAGGGGAAAGTGTTTTTTTTTAATCTGTAACATGTTGCCAGGGTGGTTATTGGTGGCAGATATGATAAGGGTGTTTAAGGGGCTTTTATAGATAAGCACATGAATATGGAAGGAATGGAGGGATATGGACTAAGTGCAGGCTGAAGGGATTAGTTTAATTTGGGATCATATTTGACACAATGTCACGGGCTGAAGGACCTGTTCCTGTTGCTATACTATTCTATGTTCTATATTTGGCATGGACATTTCACAATTGAGCGAGAATAAACTTTCTCTATTCTGATAACCCGACGATTTATATCCAAGTTAAAAGGGTTGTGGGAACTGCTCTCCTGCCTTGGAAGCTGCAGAGTCCACAACAGTTTGGTTAACAGGACTAGTTCCTTGGAAACAAAAAACAACTTGATTTGTGTGCTGAGACGTTGTTTTCACTTCTGAACTGAAAGATTTATTCTCCTGAGCTCTGACTTAGAATGCACTGTTCTGAAGTCAGAACTAAACTAATGACTTTCAGGTCTGATGTAAACTCAGTAATACAAACAAACATTCTGCTACTAACACTAAAGGAGTTCTGTGTTAAACATCAGCCAAACTGCAGAAGTTACACTGGAGAATTCCCAGTCACATTGGGGTACCATCTGCCAACATCATCTATGCATCTTCCTGAAGAGGCTCCATGTGTTTAGTGACTTTCCAAACGAACCTTTTCCGTTTTGATTACTATTACAAAAAACAGTGCGATTGCGTACGAGTTGTGCTTAACATCATTGGCTACGAGCTTGTGTTCTTGGAATTCTAAGTTTAACTTTGAGTTTGTTCGAAATGTTTGGAGTTAACAAGTTAAAGACAACAATACCCATTATTCAAACGAAAGCAAATTACCCAGAATTCCTTTGGAACAGCCCAACTGTCTTGGGTGGAGAACTTTGCAGACTCTGGTTTTCATTTTCAATCTGTTCTGGAAAGTCATCAGAGAGAGAAAAGCATGTATCAGGTTCCTACATGCTGAGAAATCCTTTAGTGAACTAACAATCGAAAAGTTAAAAAACAAAAAAAAAAGGACTGCTGATGCTGAAAATCAGGAACAAAGACAGAAGTTGCTGAGAAAGCTCAGCAGGCCTGGCAGCATCTCTGGAGAGAATCAGAGTTAATCCAGTGATCCTTCTTCAGAACGTACTATAAACATAAGCAACATTACTAATGAAAGGAGTTTAAAAGAGATTAAATGGGATTACTGATAACTTCCTATTCTAAGATCAGAGTGTTAGAATACAACTAGCAGAAAAGAAATTAAGATTTTGAAGTATTAAATAAAAAGCAAGAGAAGGAATTGAAGCTGTGTCAAGGATACTATACAGGGAAAGTGAGGACTGCAGATGCTGGAGATCAGAGCTGAAAAGTGCGTTGCTGGAAAAGCGCAGCAGGACAATCGACGTTTCGGGCATAAGCCCTTCTTCCTGAAAAAGGGCTTATGCCAGAAACGTCGATTCGCCTGCTCCTTGGATGCTGCCTGACCTGCTGCGCTTTTCCAGCAACACATTTTTCAGCTCATACTATACAGCTGGACTAAAGTGAAGTCAGGAAGATAATACTAATAATTGAGAAGTTATCTAAAGTTCCAGCAGAAGAGATTTTAATTACTTCAAACCCAGCAAAATATTAAAATGGAAAGTAATCTGTCATCTTTAGAAGTGAGCTGGACTCTGTCCTGATAGAGATACAGTATGAGGTGTTCTTAAAATTGCAGCAATGTTTGTAAGCTGTCCCAGGGTGTACTGATCTCTAAAAAGGGTGCATAGATTATTTACACTGTGTTTAAAATCGGTGTTATAATGAATCAACGGGTTTTTTTTTAGGTTGTTTATCTACATAACCTCATTGTTAATAAGCATTTTTATTTGGGTAAAACAAAAATTATACATTGTTTCATATAATGTTTCAAACTAGGATTCTGTGGACATTACCCCATGAAAATTCAGGCTAGCTCCTTATAATCCCATCACAAAACAGGGTCTCTCATTGAGCAGGGATGTTTGACCTTTTCGGGAACCTTGAGTCACCACCAGAGCATTTCTATTGCCAAGGAAGTGTCCTTGGAGCAGTTGCTTTAGAAAGTTGGTGTCAGGCCTTCATAAGATGTTCCCTTCCTAGCCAGAGCTCATTGAGTGATCAGAACCTCAATGTTCATCATGTCAGCATCAGAGAGGCAGCTAAAATAGAGCAAAGAACTGCAGATGCTGGCAATCTGAAACAAAAACAGAAACTGCTGGTGAAGCTCAGCAGGTCTGGCAACATCTGACTCTGACAAAGAGTCACTGGACTCAAAAAAAAACTGTTCTTTCACAGATGCTGCCAGACCTGCTGAGTTTTGCTAGCAATTTCTATTTTTGTTTCAGAGAGGAAGTTGCTGTTGGATCACCTTGCTTGCCACCAGATTTGATTAATCTCATGGACATAGCACCATGGGAATACTGTAGTGGATTGAGGTGCAGGTTATCTACGTCTCAAAAGCTGGGATCACCGCTGCCTGGTAACCAGTTACCGAATTCTTGGGTTTGCAAACGTCGGAATTTAGAACATAGAAATGCACAGACACAAAAAGACTTTCCTCAAACTGAAAAATTCAGGACATTTAATGTCTTAAATGCAGTATTCTTACAGACTGATCCAGGCAAAGCAAAAGTCAAGTTAAATTAAGATGGTGGGGAGTGGTTTTCTTGCAATGTTAGAGTGCGACAGCTGCCAAAAGGCCAGAGACAGTGGAGTACCAGATAAGAATTAAAATAGGTAGCTGCTCTGTTGCTGTCAGAAACCCCACAGCATGTCAGTTTAAAGAAGCCCAACCATGGTGTCTAAGCTCACTACGAAGACTGTAGGTTCAAATGATAAGCTGGGCTCTAGGAGGAGGTTGGTTGCAGAACCATGCATCCAGAGATAGTTTCAGGACAAAAAGAAAAAAAAAGACACAAGAGAAGTACTTAGCACTGTGAGCAGTTGTTACTAAAAATTGGCTTGTATAAAGGTGAATTATTTACAAAATAATAACATTAATTTACAGCAGACTTGATAAAAAAAATGCTTAATAATTTGTGAAGAGGAGTTATATTGAACTGAATTCTCAGCAGGTTTTTTTAAAAAAAATCTCTTTGCCGTTTTACTTAAATCTATGGCAGTGAATTTCATTTCAGTTTTATTAAATTCACAAACTGCAGAAAGTGAACAAAATTGGCAAACAGAAATAACCCCCACCCACAACTACTGCAATTCAATGTTTCATGTGCCAAATTGTTTCAGGACTGTATCTATCTGGTGTAAAATTATCCCATTTTATTTAGCCTATATGCATATGAAAAAAATCTTCAAAAATACACATCCAAGTATTGCTACATATTTGTTGTTCCAGTCCATAGTTTGAGTTCCAATTGTCACCCATACTAAACAGAAGCAAGTTTAAATGAGACTGCCTGGTACTTGGAACAGATCCTCACAGCACCAGGGACCTGGGTTCGATTCCCATCTCAATTGTGTGGATTTTGCACATTCTCTCCGTGTCTGTGTGGGTTTCCTCCCACAATCCAAAGATATGCCAGTCAAGTGAATTGGCCGTGCTAAATTGCTCTCAGTATTAGTTGCATTAGTCAGGGGAAAATATAGGCTAGGGAATGGGTCTGGGTGGGTTACACTTTGGAGGATCAGTGTGGACTTGTTGGGCCAAATGGCCTGTTTCCATACTGTAGGGAATCTAATCTAAAACACAACAATTACCATATAGAAAGCATTATAGACTATCACTAGCATAAGACATTGGTCTGCAATTCACAATTGAAGTCATATCATCAATTGGAATTTGAACAAAGCTAGATCCATGCTCCAAAATACAATTTCAATTACCTGCAAAATGAGTGCCTCCAGATTAAGTGAACACTTCTCAGTGACAGATCCTTTGTTCAACACCTGTGAATGTTGGTTTCACTGCTGTCAGACTTGCATCAACACAATATTAATTTAATTGGAGTCTGGCATGGCTTACGTGCTGCTGATCAAGGTATCGAGGCAACGGCTGACTAGAATTATCACTCAACTATTAATCTAAAAACACAAGTGATGTTCTGGGGACCAAGCTTTGAATCTTGCCATGGCAGATGGTGGGATTAATATCCCAATAAAAGTCTGGAATTAAGAGCCTAATTACTGTTAATTGTCTCATCTGGTTCACTGATACCCTTTAAGGAAGAAAATCTGCTGTCCTTAACCTGGTCTGGTCCAATGCGACTCCCAGACTCCACAGCAATGTGGTTGACTCTTAACTGCCCTTTGAGCAATAAAATCTAGCCAGTGATGCCCACATTCCATGAAAAAAAAGCAGACTGCAAGTGTGCTCAAAACCGGTGGTGATCAGGGCTTCATTACTTATTGGTTGGTTAGCTCTGTGTACTCAAAAAGCTGATGTTGCACCTCAGAGATTCTCCATCTGAATTGTTTCAAAATATCCTTTATAGCTGTTAACACACACAAACATTTCGTGTATAATCTTCTCACTGTTACAAGGATCCCCACTTCCCTGACCACAATGATAAACCCATGAAAGCAGATGCTTTTGAGTTTCTTAGAGATTTTTCCTGTCAGTATTTTGATAAGCATGGGAATGTTTCCTAACCTTTTGCAATCTTTCAGTCTTTGTTAATGGGTTTATCTTGCATTACAAACACATTTCTGTTTCAGGTGATTACCGAAGGGCCAACTACCATGGGCACAAGTTTTTAATGATTGGGAAAAGGATTTGAAGGGGACATGAGGAGAATCATATGCACTCTCAGAGTGATGAGTGTTGGGAATTCACTGCCCAGTTTGGTGGTTGAGGCAGAAATTCTCAAAATGTTTACAAAGCTTAGATCTGCACCTGAAGGACTGTAACCTTCGAGCTTACAGAGCAGGTGCTGGAAGGTGGGATTAGAACGGGCAGCTAGTTCTTTTAGCCAGCACTTAAACAGAATGGTATCTTTCTGTACTGTAATTTTTAAAAAAATACTAATTACTTTCTAAAGTTAACATGGTGCAAATAAAATAAAACAAAATTGGCAAACAAACAATTCACCTCTTACAGATTTTACTCTGAAAATTACACATATTAAAAAGGTTTTTACATTTGTTTTTTAGCTTCATCCCAACAGGGCTCTTTCCCTCCTGTGATTAGAAATTCATACCTATGTATTCACTCTTTGTAGCTTTTTGTTTTTTTGCTTTATGGAACTCAATCACTTTTAACAAGTTTGGATGCTTGTTTTACCATTTATAACTGGCTGCTTCTCCTAGTGGTCAAAGACATGTTGCTGGATCACAAAACAATTTATTGCAAAAGTCACAGTAATTTTTTTGCTTTGGCGATGTGACAAATTTTAATCACTATATTGCTTGATTGGGTCTGTCGCATGATCTGCCTGCTGACCTCAAGTCAGGGTGATCTTACAATTGTGCAAAAAAGTTAAAACATTTTTAAATAATTGTAATAATGTGAAGGAAATAACCCAATTAATGACAAACTTGATGTGCTAGAATTAATTTCAGAAATTAATCTTAAAAATTTAAAATAATGCAGAATTTGAATCCTTGTCCAGAGGCCAGTTGATAAGTAACATTGCACCTAAACATTCTAGAATGACAGCCTAGAGATAAGTTGCTTAAAAATAAACATACAGTAATTTGACTCTTCAAGAATGCTCCTTTACGGATCAAAGGGAGTTGTTTTCCAAAGTCATCATCTGACAAAGGAGCAGCACTCAGAGCTTGTGATTTCAAATAAACCTGTTGGACTATCACCTGATGTTGTGTGATTTCTGATTTTGTCCACCCCAGTTCAATATTGGCACCTCCACATCATTTTTTTTCAAAGTGACATAGACCTTTCCTTAAAACAATCGATGCAGCTAATCATCAGTTTCTCCAGAATTCTGTTTGTTACAGATTCCCAGCCTCTGCAGGATTTTGCTTTTATTCTCTTGAAGAGAATTGTTGTTAAGACTAAGTCAACAAAACAAAAACTACAATTTATACTTGGATTGTGAGTAAAATATTTGTTTATATACCCTGTTTATCGTGAATTGGGTTTGAACATATTGTTTATTTTTAGGTGGATTTATTAGTGAACATCTGCTCCTCAGCAGATTTGTTGTAATACTGGAGTTGACTATTTATCCTTAATTCTGCAATGTTGTAATTCTCAATAAAGATAAAATATATTGTCAAAGGTTTTAAGACCCACAAGACCTAAAAGCAAAAAACTCCCTGAAATTCTTAAGAGGAAATGGTTAACTCAAAGCAGTTGCCTCTGTAATATAGAGTAGGTATTTTTATTCAAAAGATACCTTTCATAATCCGAAAACCCCCGACAGTCTTGCCACTTTATTTTAGGACTGAAGATATAGGTTACCATACAAACTAAGTTCTTACGATGACTATAAAATAGCATCCAATTTGAAGATAAGTTGGACCGAATAAAAGTCCCTTGCCAGAGGTAAAGTCAGTAGAACCACAACACAGTGGAGTGTGCGAAGCCTTACATTGCTGAGAGGGTGCCCTGTGCCCAGATTGCTGTATGAGCTTCTGAATAATCAGAATCTGCATTTATAATACCTCCCTCTGGCAGAGTCATTATAAAAGGGTTCATGTTCAATAGTTAATTGTGGACTACTGAGTCAATTCTACTAGGGGATCATTTCTTTTTCATACTGGCAACATTACCAACTGCAACATCGATGATGTCACCATCGAATGATTCAGGAGAATGAGTATGGCCCAGACAGTACCAGGATGGAGTTAATCATTGCCTTTTACTCACTGATTATGTGTACATATTCTGTTTTATCACAGCATGGGAATGTACCATTAACAGCAAATGAAAGTGTCTGATCAATCATTCTCCTGAATCATTCGATGGTGACATCATCGATGATGCAGTTGGTAATGTTGCCAGGTATGTACAACTTTAAGCTTTCTCTACACTGTTACACCAAAAACTTGCACAGCAGTTTCGGCATTGTTTAAAGAGAGTAAAGCTCACTTTACCCTACCCCAAACATATCAGATCCTATCTGTTCAAGTTTGAGTGTGCCAGCATACTTTACATACAGAATACTGGTGCTAATTAGCAAGTCATAGTATGTGCAGAAATTACTCTAATCTGGTGAATATTTACAGAATAAAAATAAGAAAACTAGAACGTTGGCTTTTGTCTCAATTTGGCTGAAACAAAATGGGTTGGTGTTGATGTTCAAGTCCTTGAGGGATCCATTTAGAACTAATCTGAAACACGGCATGACATGCTGCACACTGCTCCTCAGGAAGGAGATGCTGGATAAATACCGATTGCAGAAAGCTCAGCCACTTGCTACTTCACAAACCCTTCCTCAGTGTATTCCAAAGAGTGTGGACAGGTTCATCATCTCATCTTAAAGCCTTTACCTTCGACTGTGCAGTGCACCCTTTCGTAACAGTATAATGCCAGCTTAGTCTTCATGCTCTGGACTGTAGCCATAATCTATTGGCTCGGATGTAAGAATGCTACTGCCTAAGATACAGAGAATACTAATCTTTTGTTTAAAATGTAGTTTGTTGCACACAACCAGTTACTGCAGTGCCATTCCTATATTTTTTTCCTAAGTTCCAAATTGATAAGATGGACTTCCAGATAATTATAGTTTCCAGGATGATGCAAGCATCTCAATGAAAACAATGATGGACCATATCATCTCAATCCCTTCATTATTCCCCATTGTCTCTCTACCTTCTAGTTTGGATAAATGCGAAGTAATGCATTTTGGAAGGTCAAACTCGAATGCTGAATATAGGACTAAAGACAGGATTCTTGGCAGTGTGGAGGAACAGAGGGATCTGGGTGTGAAAGTACATAGATTCCTCAAAGTTGCCACCCAAGTGGATAGGGTTGTTAAGAAAGCAGGTGGTGTTTTTGGCTTTCATTAACAGAGGGATCAAGTTTAAGAGCTGCGAGGTTTTGCTGTAGTTCTGCAAGTCCCTGGTGAGTCCATACTTGGAATATTGTATCCAGTTCTGGTCGCTGTACTATAGGAAAGATATAGAGGCTTTGGAAAGGGTGCAAAGAAGGTTTACCAGGATGCTGCCTGGACTGGACAGCTTGCCTTATGAAGAGAGGTTGAATAAGTTCAGACTTTTCTCTCTGGAGAGAAGGAGGAAGAGAGAAGACCTGATTGAGGTGTAGAAAATAATGAGTGGAGTAGATAGAGTCAATAGCCAGAGACATTTCCCCAGGGCAGATTGACTGGTACAAGAATTCGTAGTTTGAAGATATTAGGAGGAAGGTATAAAGGAGACGTCAGAGGTAGGTTCTTTATGCAGAGAGTTGTGAATGCATTGCCAGCTGTGGTGGAGGAAGCAGAGTCGTTGGGGACATTTAAGCGACTGCTGGACATGTACATGGATAGCAGTGAGTTGAGGGGTGCGTAGGTTAAGTTGATACATTTGACATTAGGATTAAACCTCAGCACAACTTTGTGGGCTAAAGGGCCTGTTCTATGCTGTACTTTTCTATGTTCTGTTTCCTATTCCATCCCTCTCACTGTTATTCTCAATCCATCTCCTGAAGTGCTTTTGTTCACAAACTGCCCACTATGATTGGAAAATTGTGCATATCATATTGGTTTTTCATGATAGAATTGGGATGGCACTGAGGGAATCCATTTGGCCTATCAAATTCAAGCTAGATCCCTTTCAAGCAGCTCTCTCAGTCTCAATCTTCTGCTCTATTTCTGAACCCTGCAGGTTTATTGCCTTCAAGTGGCCATCTAGTTTCCTTTGAAATCATTCTCTCTCTCTGCCTCCACCTTATCAACATGTAGTGACTCGCAAGTCCTTACAATTCACTGCATTAAAACGTTCTGCCACATAGTTGCCCTGCTAGAAAGTGTTATTAAACTGGGAAGGGTGAAAAAAAAATTGACAAGGACATTACTGAGATTAGAAGGTTTGAATTTTAAGGAAAGGGTGGAACTTTTTCCCCTGGATGGTAAGAGACAGAGTGGTGACCTTATAGAGGTTTATAAAATAACAAAGGGCACGGTGGCACAGTGGTTAGCACTGCTGCCTCACAGCGCCAGGGACCTGGGTTCAATTCCCGCCTCAGGCGACTGACTGTGTGGAGTTTGCACGTTCTCCCCGTGTCTGCGTGGGTTTCCTCCGGGTGCTCCGGTTTCCTCCCACAGTCCAAAGATGTGCTGGTCAGGTGAATTGGCCATGCTAATTTGCCCGTAGTGTTAGGTAAGGGGTATGGGTGGGTTGCGCTTCGGCGGGTCGGTGTGGACTTGTTGGGCCGAAGGGCCTGTTTCCACATTGTAAGTAATCTAAAAAAAAAAGATAAGGTGAATGGCCAGCGTCTTTTTCCCAGCATAGGGGAGTCCAAAACTGGAGGTCATCGACTTAAGGTGAGAGGGGAAAGATTTAAAAGAGACCGGAAGGGTAACCTTTTCACACAAAAGGTGGTGTTTATATGGAACAAGCTGCCAGAGGACATGATGGATACAGGTATTTTTTTTAAAAAAAAATTGACAGATATATGGATAGAAGAGGTTTAGAGGAATATAAACCAAAGTCAGGCAATGGGATTGGTTAAGTTTAGGTTTAGCTGGTCAGAATGGACAAGTTGGGCCAAATTCCTGATGAAAGGTTTTTACCCAAACATCAAATTTTCCTGCTCCTCGGATGCTGCCTGACTGCTATACTTTTCCAGCACCACTCTAATCTGGACTCTAATCTCTAGCATCTGCAGTACCCACTTTGGTCAAGTGGGAGCAAAGGGTCTGTTTCCGTGCTGTATGATATCGTCATAGCCTGTTCCTCCCACGAATTCCCAACAAGTTCATGCCAAAACCTTAATGTAAACCAAAAGTGTTCTATGTGATCATTCAGGTAATTTTTTTGATCATCTCTGATTTGGAAACAAACTAGGGAATCAATCCGTCCATTGATTTGATTACTGGTATAGTTCAAGCCCAATTTAGCCTAATTGCCTTAATAACCAAAATGAAATCTAAGTGAAATGTCTACGAAAATCTATCCAACTCGAGGCAATTTTAAATTTTGATTCCAACTAGTAATCCAACTTTTGTAACTTCACTGGATATTTTTCTGTCTTGCAACGATTCTGTTTCATTGACTAAACCAGCATTCGTTTCTAGCAAAGAAGTTATTGTCAGGTCTGTCGTAAGACAAGGCAGCCAGCACCAATTTCCATTGAGGGGGATGTTTGTACTGAAATGAGTGTACAACAAGACTAGTATAGAACTTTATTAAGTGTAGCATACCTTTTATGGGGACACCTAAAGTTTGCTTTTCGATTTGATCACATTGATTCATTCAAATATTTCTAACTGGAGCCTGGAGCCAGCATTACACTCATGTACATCTGTGGGTATTCGGTGAAGGGATGCCCCCTTGTTCTACTGCATTGACATATGCCAATATAATTGCAAACACATCAGGCACTGCAAAGCAGTGTTTTATTTCATCATTCCAGCACATTCTGCAGATAGGCACATTAAGATGCGTTCTATGCTTGTTATTTTCTGAACTTCTGAGCATCTGATAAAATAGATCGAAAGTCAAGAAAGTCAAGAACTGGACACTGAAGATTGTACCTTTCTCCACAGCCATGATTCTATTGCCTACATCAGACTCAGACTGGTTTGAAATCACTGGGAGCCCCAGTTGCTTTGTCAATGTGCACCCCCACATGCATGCTATAGTTTGGAGCTATGGATGCTGAAGGTAGAGATTCTTTGTCCATCACAAGGCTGAGCAGGAAAATGTCCTGGTCTTACTGAGTGCCAGTGGCAGCTATAGAAAGGTTAGCAGGTTGTTATTCAACTCACATGGTCTCATTATGAACCCACCTCATAGCTTGGTTAACTGCTCCCCAATTCAAGGTCCCAGCCCCCCCTCCCCCCACCCCAAGTGATGGCTTTGAGCCGGACTTGCCACTACAGACGGCAAAAGATGACCATGGAAGGAAGGTGGTGGTTCAGTATTGGTGCTGCTTATATAAGACAGGAAACAAATTCACTGACAGCTTCATCTAACAGACTGACACATTTCTTAAGATCACAGAAACACAAAGAACTGCTGAAGGCAACTATTTCAGTTGGAAATGTGCACATTCGATCAATATTCCTGACTCTTTCTTCTCCTGTCAGACCCTTGGAGGATAGAAACACATCCAAACTATTCAAAGAAGGATTTGTAAAATTGCTGTGGACTGCAGTCGGGAATCAGATAGCTGCAAAATTTAGGAATCAATCAATTAATGTCATCTTTATTCCACAAATGATAGTGGACGGATGTATTTGAGTTATTGGACTGTGTCAATAAAGCAGTAAGGGATTTTTGAAATGTAGACATTGTATCTTCCTTCGCAAGCTCAGCAGCCAAGGTTATGCTCAGCAAGATTCCACAAAAGGCATCTTAGGCCTTGGCTTCAAGTTTTGGATTTAACAATGTAAATCTGGCTTCTGCAGCCACTAAACTACAATCCTATTGTATTGCATTGCTATGTCGACCTTGATTTTGTGGAAAATAGTGAGGAACAGGACTTGTATTCATGATTTACTGCTTTCAAATTAAAAATTCGAACGCTGAACCCGTTGGAACTACATGTGAGATGTAAATAATGCAGAAGAAAGAAAATTAATGGAAATGAATCAACTGTAGCCAACTAACTGGGTTAAGGACATTTTCTACTTGATAAACATGTTAGATACAACATAGAAGTCCTGAAGTATTTCAGGCTAATAAAATCTCAATAAATTCAGTTTAATCATTTGCCAACTCAGTGACAAAAACAATTAGCTCCATACTACTGTTGATGCAGGTTTAAATAAGAGAGAGGAAAATTGTTTCCATTAGTGCACAAAGATTTGGGGAGACCAGGAGAGAAACTTGAGTGGGAGGATCCAGTTGTCATTTGCACTGGAACAGCTTGGCTCGATAAGCTATGACACCAACAGTTAGCTGACAATGTAGAACAGCAGTGCAAACTACTGCAAACCCAAGTGCATCCTGTCCATAAAAAGCAGCTAAATGCAACTGCCCCAGTAGTCTACACTCAATCACCAGAAGAAAATGTGATGGAAGATGACAGAGGTATAACCTGCTCACTGACACTCAAGCCACTCCGCTCCTGCCATCATTAACATCTAGGTCCAATATGGGCAAAACTGCTGAATATTCCAGGTGGTGAGGAGAGAGAGTGACTGTGCTTGACATTAAGCCTGCATTTGGCATCAAGCAACCCTATCTAAACTGGAGCAAATTGGAAGGAGGAGGGAAACTCTCCATTTAATCCAGCCATGCATGGCACAAAAGGATGTGATTGTGGGTGGTCAATATTTAGAATAACAACTATTTAAAAACCTGACCGACATGATATCCCCTGCAACTTAAAGAGCTGTTCCTGCAACATCCCATAAACACATGCCCCGACAAAAAGGTAAATTCAAATAGGTTCTTACAGGAGAGAGTGAGAGAGATTGCAGAGAGGATCAGCCAGGGATCATTGGCTGAAAGATGGAACCTTTCTCTTCCCAGCAGCTTCTCAGGGTTCCCAGCTAAAACTAAACCAAACTACAAAGAACCTTGAACTGGGAGAACTGGCCACTCCCGTTTCATTGGGTCAGGCAGCATCCAAGGAACAGGACAGTCAACACTTCAAGCAATAAGCTCTTAGAACATAGAACAGTACAGCACAGAACAGGCCCTTCAGCCCATGATGTTGCACCGACTACGGATCCTCACGTATGCACCCTCAAATGTGTGACCTCAAATGTCCTGGAGTCTCTTAAAATGTCCCCAATGACCCTGCCTCCACAGCTGCTGCTGGCAATGCATTCCATGCTCTTACAACTTTCTGTGTAAAGAACCCACCTCTGACACCCCCTCTATACCTTCCTCCAACCAACTTAAAACTATGACCCCTCGTGTTAGCCATTTCTGCCCTGGGAAATAGTCTTTGGCTATCGACTCTATCTATGCCTCTCATTATCTCGTATACCTCAATTAGGTCCCCTCTCCTCCTCCTCTTCTCCAATGAAAAACGTCTGAGCTCAGTCAACCTCTCTTCATAAGATAAGCCCTCCAGTCCAGGCAGCATCCTGGTAAACCTCCTCTGAACCCTCTCCAAAGCATCCACATTTTTCCTATAATAGGGCGACCAGAACTGGACACAGTATTCCAAATGCGGTCTAACCAAAGTTTTATAGAGCTGCAACAAGATCTCATGACTCTTAAACTCAATCCCCCTGTTAAATGAAAGCCAAGTCACCATATGCTTTCTTAAGGGATCTATGTACTTTCACCCCAAGATCCCTCTGTTCCTCCACACTGCCAAGAATCTTATCTTTAATCCTGTACTCAGCTTTCAAATTCAACCTTCCAAAATGCATCACTTCGCATTTATCCAGGTTGAATTCCATCTGCCATCTCTCAGCCCATCTCTGCATCCTGTCAATGTCCCGCTGCAGCCTACAACAGCCCTCTATACTGTCAACGACACCTCCAACCTTTGTGTCATCTGCAAATTTGCTAACCCATCCTTCAATCCCCTAATCAATAAAAATTACAAACAATAGAGGCTCAAGGACAGAGCCCTGTGGAACACTACTCACTACAGACTTCCAGGCAGAATACTTTCCTTCTACTACCACTCGCTGTCTTCTGTTGGCCAGCCAATTCTGTATCCAGACAGATATGTTCCCCTGAATCCCATTCCTCCTGACCTTCTGAATGAGCCTACCATGGGGAACCTTATCAAATGCTTTGATGAAGTCCATATACACCACATCCACAGCTCGACCCTCATCAACTTTTCTAGTCACATCCTCAAAGAACTCAATAAGGTTTGTGAGGCATGGCCTGCCCCTCACAAAGCCATGCTGACTGCATTTAATCAAGCCATGCTCTTCCAGATGGTCATAAATCCTATCCCTCAGAATCTTTTCTAACACCTTGCAGATGACAGACGTGAGACTTACTGGTCTGTAATTGTTGGGGATTTCCCTATTTCCTTTCTTGAAGAGAGGGATTACATTTGCCTCTCTCCAGCCCTCAGGTATGACTCAAGTGGAGAGCGAGGATGCAAAGTGGTGAAGCAATTACATTTCTCATTTCCCATAGCAGCCGAGAACAAATCTGGTCTGGGCCTGGCGACTTGTCAATCTTAATATTTGACAAAGTTTTCAGCAAATGGAGCTTCCTCTATCTCCATCCATTACAGCATGCATACCTGCTCTTCAAAGGTTTCATTCACTAAAAAGTTTCTTTCGTAAAGACAGAAGCAAAAACTCATTTAGGGCTTCCCCTACCTTCTCAGGCTCCCCACACAAGTTCCCTGTGCTATCCCTGATCGGCCCCATTCTTTCTTTGGCCATTCTCTTATTCCTCACATAAGTGTAAAATGCCTTTGTGTTCTCCCTAATCCGTTCTGCCAAATCTTTCTCGTGCCCCCTCCTGGCTCTCCTCAGCCCATTTTTAAGCTCCTTCCTCACCTGCCTGTAATCCTGGAGAGCTGAGCTTGACCCTAGCTTCCTCAATCTTATGGAAGCTACCTTTTTCCTTTTGACGAGAAGCTCCACCGCTCTCGTCATCCAAGGTTCCTTTATCTTACCACTTCTTGCTTGTCTCAGAGGGACATATCTATTCATCACTTGCAACAACTGTTCCTTAAACAGTCTTCACATGTCTATAGTGACTTTACCATGGAATAATTGCTCCCAATCCATGCTTCCTAACTCATGTCTAATTGCATCATAGATTCCACTTCCCCAATTAAATATCCTCCCATTTTGCCTAATCCTCTCCTTCTCCATAGCTATGTAGAATGCGAGGCAGTTGTGGTCACTATCACCAAAATGCTCTCCCACCACAAGATCTGATACCTGCCCCGACTCGTTTCTGTGCACTAAGTCTAGGATGGCCTCTCCCCTCATCGGCCTGTCAATGTACTGAGTTAGGAAATCCTCCTGAACACACCTTACAAAAACAGCTCCATTCAAATCTTCTGCTTGAAGGAGGTTCAAATCAATATTGGGAAAGTTAAAGTCACCATTACAACAACCCTACTACATCCACACTTTTCCAGAATCTGCCGACCTATGCTTTCTTCCATCTCCCTGCTGCTATTGGGGGGCCTGTAGTAAACCCCTAAAATGGTGACTGCTCCCTTGCTGTTCCTAATTTCCACCCATACTGACTCGGTAGGCAGATCTTCCTCGACGATGGAAGCTTCTGTAGCTGTGATATCCTCTCGGATTAGTTGTGCTACACCCCCTCCTTTCCCCTCCCTCCCCATTCTTTTTAAATGGCTCTAAACCCTGGAACATCCAGCAACCATTCCTGCCCCTGAGAAACCCATGTCTCTGTGATGGCCACAACATCATAGCACCAGGTACTGATCCATGCTCTCAGTTCGTCACTTTTATTCCTGATACTCCTTGCATTAAAGCAAACACACTTTAACTGATCCCTTGGTTCCTTCCCAGGAAAGTCCTTCCCACTAGCTGGTCTACCTCTTGCTATTGCCTGGTCTGCATCAACTCTCATACTCGTTTAAACCCTCTCGAACTACTCGAGCAAACCTTCCACCCAGGACATTGGTCCCCTTCCAGTTCAGATGCAACCCGTCCTTCTTGTACAGGTCCCACCTTCCCCAGAAGGCATCCCAATTATCTACATATCTGAAGCCCTCCCTCCTACACCAGCTGCCCAGCCACGTATTAAGCTGCGCCCACTCCCTCATGGCACCAGTAGTAAACTAGAGAACACTACTCTGGTCGCCCTGCTTTGCAGCTTCCATCCTAACTCCCCGAAATCACTTTTTAATATCCTCAATCCTTTTCCTGGCTATATCATTAGTGCCAATATGTAACGCGATTTCTGGCTGTTCGCCCTCCCCTTTTAGAACCTTATACACCCAATCGGAGACGTCCCGGACCCTGGCACCAGGGAGGCAACATACCTTCCGGGAATCCCGATCATTCATCAGGAATATGCTGGAAATGTCAACTCTCTTGCTCCTTGGATGCTGCCTGACCAGCTGTGCTTTTACCAGCACCACACTTTTCGACCTTGATCTCCAGCATCTGCAGTCTTCATTTACTCCCCTTTCATTGTACAAGAGTTTTAAAAACCCCAAAAGCCTTTTACCTGATTGTGCTGCCTAAGGCAGCACAGAGGAACTTCGATTATCCAAAGGACATGGGCAGGGAGTATTTCATTCGGTTAATTGAATTCTGAATAATCGAATACAGGATCGCATCGGGACATTGACGTCTGGCCGCATAATCGAGGTTCCTCTGTTTATGTTAGTCAGAAGCAAAGTAGCCTAAACCCAGACAAAATTAGAACCTCTGCCTTTTACAACCCCTTTTGTTAAAAGCAGAGACAAAAGAACCTTGTTAAACGAGCAGCTTCAGCACACACTTGAAAACTGCTCTCAAAATAAAAACTCAGGACAAAATACACCTCTTAAAGCCATAGTATCAACCTTGTCCAACCTATTCACATGGTAGTTGAGTATTTTGATTACTCAGTCAGTTGGGGAGGCATTGAGCAAATTTCAACAAGCTTACCACAACAGGGAGCATGCATTGTAGAAAGAAAAATTAATCATTTAAGTGAGCAATCTTTTAAAATGGTCATAATAAGATGTCAAGCAGCAGAGACAGCTATTAATACCAACTCCAAATCTCTAAAAAAAGTGCATAACTGCATCTTATGATGTACTCATACTTTAACCCAGCAACTCAAAAGTTCATTGAGATCTAGTTATTCTTCATAAAATCGGGTGGTCTAGAATTGCCAAGGTACTCCAGATTTTGCAGCACACCATTTACCCTAACATATTTGCTGTCCTTATTTATTGAACTATTTCATTGCTTTATTTATATTTCTATCAATTACTTTGTTTTATTTGATAAAGTTGGTTATTGCTAATAAAAGTCACAGTCAATACATATCAATCATCATTAGTTGGTGTTTTCTGTAACAATGGGCCCTATCAATTAAAAGCCCACTTGTTAATCAATCACACTTTTTGCATGCAGTAGAAATGTTGGTTAAATACGCACTACTGCTGTGCAATAGTAATGTAGGGGATAACCAAAAAAAACCAAACAGAATGATCAGATCTCCTTAGTCTAGGGATTGAGTTCAGAACTGGCTGAGCCAGAGCCATAGTAATGAGTGTAGTTACTTTGAAGCAATGTTGGCTATCCCTTGAATTGGTATTCTTGCAAATTGCCCTGATCAGTGAAGATGGGAAGCTTCAACAAGCAGTTAAAACAAAAGCTTCAAGCCTCTTTTTTTGAAGAAAGGCTGAAGGCCTGTTCTACCAAATGATTATTTAAAGTAATTAATTCACGACTGAAATAGCGCATAAGAGACAAAATAAAAACATTCACTAGATACAGGAGATAAAGGAAACAACAACAACTATTTCTGAATCATAAAACATGGAAAAAAGCCAGTCAGTTCAAGACAACCATGTTCCCAAACTAAATTAGTCACACTTGGCTATATTTAACCCATATCCCTCCAAACATTCCTTTTTCACGTAATTATCCAAATATCTAAATGTAACTGTACCTTGTCGTGGAAATTAAACTGACTCAAATGCTAGCAAGAGCAAAGAAAAAGTTTATTTTGAAAACTTTGCAGAGCTGACTCAATACATTGGCTTGGCAAGATGCTGCATGTAAGGGATGGCCAAATAGTTTGTGCATATTCCCTTTATACTAAACTTCGCTTACTCTTTTCACATCTCAAAGTCAAGAACTAGGACCATTCGGCTATTGATACGAAGTTTAGGTTTTCCCTGACTCTTACTGAATTTGACTGTTTTTGTATGAAGTGCTGTTTTGCAAGCCTTGTAAGGCCAAGCTGTCAGCTTGCAGAATGCAGCAAAGCCAAGCTGTCTATTTAAAATTTTAACCAAGTGTTGGTTTAGGCAGAGTCTTAGATTTAGCAAAGTATTCTTTTTCAGATTTCACCTTAAGTGTTAATTTTGTTAATTTTCCATTACAACCTGCATCCATCACTTCCTCTGGCAGTTCATTCTATATATATCCCTATAACTCAAATCCTCTTTGCAGCAACATCCTGGTAAATCTTTTTTTGATTTTTCTCCAATTTAATATCCTTTTATAACAGGACAACCAGAACTGCGCACAGTATTCCAGAACAGGCTTCACCAACATCCTGTACAGTCTCAGCAGAACATCCCAACTCATTTAAAAAAAAAGTCTGAGAAATGAAAGTTTGCATACCAAACACCTTAACCACCTTATCTACGTGTGATGTAAATTTCAAATAATTCTGTACTTGAACCCCTAGTTCTCTGTTCTACAAGACTACTTAGGGCCCTACCATTCGGTGTAAAAGTCCTGCCTTTCTCGTCTTACCAAGACACAATACCTTGCATTTATCTAAATTAAACTCCAACTGCCACTCCTCGGCCCATTAACCCAATTGATTAAGATCTCTTTGTAATCTTAGATAACCTTCTTCACTGTCCACTATCACCAATTTAAGTGTCATCTGCAAACTTCGGAACCATGTCTCCTTTATTCTCATCCAAAGCACTTATATAAACAATAAACAAAAAAGTTAAGGGTACCAATCCCTATGGAACACCATTGGTCACGGGTCTCAAATCTGTTAAACAATCCTCCATTCTTAAATGAAAGATGTAAAACAGAAAAAACCCCAAAGACCTCCCCCCCCCCAGACACTCCCTGGACAAAGGACAGCATCAGGTGCAACAGAACAAAATCCACTCTGCTTTTTCAAAACACTACATAAAGCTGCCTTGACTTTGTTAAACAAAGCTAAAGATCCTATTAAATCGGGGGGGATAAAAGAAAATAAAATGCCTCTCCCTTGACTCAGTCCCCAACAACGTCTTGCGGTTCCTGCTCAAGGGGCCGAAAGAAAAATAAACTCAAGCAAAATCAAAGAAACTAGATAACAAATGAGCTAAATAAATAAATCCCATCTGTTCTGTCCCCATCAAACACTCCTGGGACAGGTATAGAACGTGCCCGTGGTCTAGCACCTGGTAAACTTGCTCAGTCACTAGTTATATGGGACCGTAGTGTGTGGCATTCTCCACCCCCGATGTTACAGGAGAGGATGCCTTCGTAGAGGGCTCTCCACTGGCAATCTCCACTGCTAAAGGGCAAAACATTATGCCAAGGCACGTCCAGGTGTCGGGTAAAGGTGCTGCAGCAGAGTGTGCAGCATCAACCCGTATAAATAATACGTCCAGTCCATTCAAAAAGGCACCAGGAGGCTATCCCTGAGATAGTTCAGATTGTGGGGCACCACATCACAGCAGAGGGTTGGAGGCATGGGGCAAAAATATCGCAGTCTGGACGGATAAGGGTCATTTTGTCCGGAATTCCACTGCATGCCTGAGCTGCTGCTTGGAGTGCACGTGAGGGGGCTGGGCTGTGTGCCTTGACGGTAAGGGGTGGACCGATGGTGGATTATCCGGCCCGCTCCTCTGACACCTGGTGTGCCCCTGACTCTGGTCAGCCCTGCATCCCGAGCTCTCTTCCCTCCCTCGGCCTGCACAAACCATGCTAGAGGAGGAACCTGTTCCTGAGCAGTGGCTCCCTAATGAGAGCTGCTACTCCCACAGGGGGAGACTTCCACCCCAAGCTGTCCCTGTCCCGTACTGTGATCATGTCCAGAAAGAAGACAACCTGAGACCTTGGCCGTTCCACGAGAATTATTTGTTTTGACAAGCTGTGGTAACTGAAGCAGTTGCTTGTCATAGAGACTGGATCTGAAGTTGTATCGTTAATCTGTAATGGATTCCCAGTATGGTTTCTCAGTCTTGCCATAGTCTTGTCCAAACTTAAGGGTTGGAGTCCAGAGTGAATTTGGTTAAAGATTGGTTCTGGAAACACTGATACAATCATGTTGCGCAGATGAAAAACAACAACATTGTGTAGACCCAGAGCTTTTTCAGTTCTTAGGGGCCTAGCTTTTCCTGAGGTACCAGATTGTAAAACCTTTCAAAAGTTGATGGATTTAGTTAAGGAATATTACGACATCAAGCCTCCTTGAATTCTGAGATGCTGTTAGTTTTATTCAGCAATTTGATAACCAGGGAAATCCATCCCAGGATTTTTGACTAGGTTAAGATGATTGACAGAGACATGTGACTTTGGTTTAACCTGTAATGAGATGCTGAGAAATTGTTTGAGATGTGGGATTAATGATGTAACCATGTCAAAGTGCCAACTAGCTGAAGCCCAGCGGGACTTCAAACAGACACTGCAACTGGTTTTATCTTTAGAATACGCAACAAGTGTCCACCTTGGAGGTGGGCACCCTCTCCAGGCCGACTAAGTTTCGGGATCACCACATAAGCAATGGCAATTGCATAGCCTCACTCAGGACATATCCTGAACAGAAAGACTCTGGAGTAACCCAAAGCAAAACCCCAAGCTCAAGCCATAGGATTTGCTGCTGATACATGGACTTGGAACAGCTAAAGAGTACACTGGACCTAAATGAAGTAAGAGAACTCATAGACCAGTGTCCAGGAGAGTACATACCCTGGAAAGTTCAGCAACATTTTGTTTGGAACAGGTAACTTGCTTAGCAACATCCAAATCCGAACCATTCAAAATAAATATCTGGTTAAGTGGTCACCCAGTTCCAATGGAGGTTGATGCCAACTTGATTGTATCAGTGTTTCCAGAACCAATCTTTAACCAAATTCACTCTGGACTCCAACCCTTAAGTTTGGACAGGACTATGGCAAGACTGAGAAACCATACTGGGAATCCATTACAGATTAACGATACAACTTGTCTCTATGACAAGCAACGGCTTCAGTTACCACAGATTGTCATAACAGGCTTGGGCCCAAGCCAATTGGGACAAAATTGTTTCAGAAAGATTCACCTAGATTGGCTCAACATATTTTGATTAGAAAATGTCTGCCTGAGTGAAGTCCTAATAAAACATCCAGATGTTTTTCCGGAAGGTCTAAGGACTATCAAAGGAGCTAAGGCCACCTCACAGGTCGACCAGCAATTTTGTGATTCTGCAGGGCTTGCCCAGTGCCATTTGCTTGACAGACAAAAGTAGAGGCAGAGACCAGAAGGCTGGAAAGTGAAGGAATCATCAAGCCAGTACAGTTTGCAGAATGGGCAGCACTGGTTTTAACTGGTCGTGAAGCCCAACCTGTTGATTTGCCTTTGTGGGGATTTTAAACAAATGGTAAACCACTTTTCCCAGCTGAATACATACCCAATCCCTCACATATTATGTGCAAAGCTGACAGGGGGCCTTCCCTTTATGATGCTGGACATGAGTCACATGTACTCACAATTGTGGTTAGATGAGGATAATAATGGGAATACTGATAATGGGGAAGAGCAATAAGGAGCACTTAGGTAACTTGGACATAGTCCCTAGATGGGCACACGCTTTAGAAGGGAAAAATGTATGTTCCTGATACCCCAAGTGACCTAAGTGGGCTACAGGCAAAACTGGGTTACAACCTGAAGATAAAGTGAGGGTGATCAAAGGTGCCCTGACTCCCATGTCTGTACTGGAGCTTAGGACTTTCCTTGGGCTGATGAATTTTTACAGTAAGTTCATAGATAACCTGGCCTCCTTCTTGGCACCTTTGCAGCAACTCTTGAAGAAGGGTCAGCATATGATCCCAAGTGAGTTCTGGGTTTGACGTGCAATGCTTCCCCAAATGGTTTCCAAAATGAAGAATTTATGTCCGGCTAGGATTGGGTGCAGACATAGCTGTGTTGGTGGGGCAGTGCCCAAAGGGCCAAAAAGGACAAGAATTGACACTAGCAGCTCCATCACATTCTTAGGAATGGCTGGGAAAACCCTGAACTCGGTTGTGCATCAACTATGCAGGTCATTTCATGGGCTCAATGTTCTTAGCCATTGTGGATGCTCACTCAAAGTGGCTGGATGTGCAGAGTATTCATTCATCAAACATGGGGAGAATGAAAGGAAAACTGTGCACATCTTTTGCAATATACTGACTTTTGGAAATGTTGGTCATAGACAATGGGTCACCATTTACCAACAAGGAATTTGCATACTTTCTAAAGGCCAAAAATATTAATCATATATTCACAACTTCATACCATCCATTATCCAATGGTCTGGCAGAAAGAACAGTCTAACCTTTGAAGGCAGGCTTAAAAAATACAGCCGACAGCATTGCTAGATACCAAACTGTCCTGGTTGCTTTTTGATTGTGAGACCATCTCTCAAGCAACTAAAGGGATAGCTTAAACTAGGGCAGAAGATTCTTCAGCGGGTTAAGTCTTATCTTCCTGGACCCCGGTGGGAGGGTAAAATGGCATCAGAAGCACTAATGCCAGATACAAGACTCCTCTAAACAAGAGAGACAGTTTACTTCAGTGGACGAGGTTTAGTGCAGGAATCACAGGAATGGCTCTGCATGAGCAAGAGGCATGGTTGATGCCAGGTCAGGACCACTGATTTATAAAATTCGGTTAGGTGCATGGTCCTGAAGAAAACACACAGACCATATGAAAGCTGCAAGCTTGCAAATGGTACAGGAGCAAAAACTGCCTGGCTCCTAGATTGCCTTTCCAACTGTTCTGGGACCCATGGGTTCTCCCTCTCCAACCAGCATTGAAGATATCTCAGAACCTAAGATGGGCAATTGTGGATGTCACTGCCTTGACGTCTTTGTCACCTGTAGAAGAGAACAAATTTCTTCCAAGATGCTCCAGGTATAAGTGGCGAGTTACTGTATTTAACACACCACCCATATCTGAGGCTGAATTGGAAGAACCTATCTTAGTGCTAAAATGCCTAAGGAGTAGCTACAAATGAAAGAACCAGCCTATATCCTCAGATTCACAGGAGGAGAGATGTAGTGATTGTAATGAGGCCAGCCAGGTGGACCTCATAGAATATGAGTTTCCTGATTGGGATTGTTAACCTGGCCAATCAGGGAGCCCTGGCTGACAGATATAAATTAAAAAAATGTCAGAGGTTCTGCTCACTCTGAGAACTGGCTATGGGGAAACTGGATCATTATCAAGATGACTTCACATATTCATAAAGGATGGTCGGGTGATGGGATACTGGCAACTTTGGAGTTATTCCAGCCTTGCATCCCTAGATCATTCTTGTAAACCTTCTCTGAACCCACCTCAATGCTATAACATCTTTCCTGAGATACAGGGCCCAAAACTCCTCAATATTCCAAATGCAGTTTGGCCAGAGCCTTATACCAACTCAGCAGTACATTTAAGCTCTTGAGTTCTAGCCCTCTTTCAATTAATAATAAAATTCCATTTGCCTTTCTAACTGCCATAGAACATAGAACATTATGGCACAGTGGCTCAGTGGTTAGCACTGCTGCCTCACAGCGCCGGAGACCCGGGTTCAATTCCCGCCTCAGGCAACGGTCTGTTTGGAGTTTGCACATTCTCCCTGTGTCTGCGAGGGTTTCCTCCGGGTGCTCTGGTTTCCTCCCACAGTTCAAAGATGTGCAGGTCAGGTGAATTGGCCATGCTAAATTGCCCGAAGTGTTAGGTGGATTAGTCAGGGGTAAATATGGGGCGGTGGGTTTCTCTTCGGAGGGTCGGTGTGGACTTGTTGGGCCGAAGGGCCTGTTTCCACATTGTAAGTAATCTAATCTAATTACAGCGCAGTACAGGCCTTTCGGCCCTTGATGTTGCGCCGACCTGTGAAACCAATCTGAAGCCTGTCTCATCTACACTATTCCATTCTCATCCATATGCCTGTCCAATCACTATTTAAATGTCTTTAGAGTTGGCGAGTTGAGATTGGGTTGCTGGAAAAGCATAGCAGATCAGGCAGCATCTGAGGAGAGGGAAAATCCTGATGAAGAGCTCCGGCCTGAAATGTCGATTGTTCTGCTCCTCACATGCTGTCTGACCTGCTGTGCTTTGCCAGCAACAGCCTTTCAACTCTGATCTCCAGCATCTACAGACCTCACTGTCTCCCCTTTAAAGGTGGCCAGTCTACTACAGTTGCAGGCCTATATCCTTCTAATCCTTTCCTAGCAATGTATTTGTCCAAATGCCATTTAAATGTTGTTAATGTACCCACTTCAACCACTTCCGCTGACAGTTCATTCATTATGCGTATCACCCTCTGTGTAAAAAGGTTGCCCCTCAGATTCCCTTTTATTCTTTTCCCCCTAACGTTAAACTGATGACCTCGCGTCCTTGATTACCCAACCCTGGGAAAAAGACTGAGTGCATTCACCCTATCCATGCCTCTCATGATCTTATACACTTCTGTGAGATCCACCTCAGTTTCCAAAGTGCTAAAGAAAAACATGTAGCTAGTCCAACCTCTCTGCACTCTTTCCAGTTTAATGCATCTTTCCTCTCGCAAGGTGACCAAAACTGAACACATGACTCCATGAGTGACATCATCAATGTCCTGTACAATTACAACATATCGTCCCAACATCTACACTTAATTCCCTGACTGAAGAAGGACTGTGTGCCAAAAGCTTTCTTCACTGCCCTGTGTACCTGTGATTCCAGTTTCAGTGAACAGTGCACTTGAACTCCAAGGTCTCTCTGTTCCATTACACTCCTTAAGGCCCTACCGTGCACCATGAAACTACTAGCTTGATTTGACTTTCCAAAATGCAAGACCTCACACTTATCCCTATTATCAGTTTGCTATTTCTCAGCCCACTTCCCCAGTTGATCAAGGCCCTGCTGCAATTTCTGATAACCTTCCTCACTGTCGACAATATTGCCTATTTTAGTATCATCAGCAAACTTACTAATCATGCCACGAGCATTCTCATCCAAATCATTGACGTGGATAACAAACAGTAATGGGCCAGCACCGACCGCTGAGGCACTGCACGAGTCACATGCATCCATTTCGAAAAGCATCCTTCCATTATTACTGTCTACTTCCTACCATCGAGCCAATTGTATATCCAATTTGCCACCACCCCACGGATTCCATGCAACCTAACCTCCCAGAGCAGCCTACCATGTGGAACCTTATCAAAGGCCTGACAGAAATCCATATTGAAAATGTCTACTGCCCTGCCCTTGTCAAACTTCCTGATCACTTCTTCAAAGAACTCTAACAAATTTGAGAAACAAGATCTCCCACGCTCAAAGTCATGCTGACTACTCCTAATCAAATCCTGTCTTGTCTCAAACTCTTCACAAGTAATGTACCTACCTACCACAGATGTTAGGCGTACTGGTCTATAGTTCCCAGGATTTTCTTTGCAGCTCTTCTTGAATAAGAGCACAACATTCGCTACCCTCCAGTCTTCCAGAGCCTCACCAATGGCTAACATTGGTGCAACAATATCAGTCAGGGATTCTGGCTTCTCTAGCCTCTTGCAATGTTGTTGCACTTATGACTTCCTTCAATAATAATTGTCCATTTTTAGTGAATTAACAAGATAAAAACACAAGGATTTTTAAGAGGGGAGTCGAGACCATTCTTGTATCTTAATGGAAGAAATGGCTATCAACCAATACTTTATATGTTTGAAAGATATATACTTCAGTTCTTAATGGAAGACACAACTGATATTAAAAAGGAGAGGAAGGAAATGAAAAAGTTTACCAAACTTTTATCTTAATTCTCATAAAATTATAGGAGCTAGTTTGAGAGACCATAAGATATATTCCATTGTGAAGGAGACATAATGGTAAATAATACAAGGAGTCTTACGTCAACACAGTGAGGGAACAGTGAGTAAGAAAGTTTGGCATTATCAAAAGAGAAGGGAGCAAACTTGAGAAAAGGAACAATCACTAATTAAATCATGATTTGAAGGAAATATATAAATACCAGATTCACCAGCCATACTCACAGGTAGAGCAAAATATCACCCGTCCACAATGCAATGCCATCCAGGCTCTCAAAACCAATCACAACATTGTCATCAAGCCAGCAGACAAAGGAGGAGCCACTGTCATCCAGAATAGAACAGATTACTGCAAGGAAGTGTACCGACAACTGAACAACCAGGAACACTACAGGCAACTACCAGCTGATCCGACCAAAGAACACGCCCGTGAATGAAACACATTGATCAGAACTTTGGATCCAGTCCTTCAGAGTTCCCTACATGCCCTCATCCCAATGTATTTCTTGTGTAGGCGACTTTTACTACCTTCCAAAGGTACACAAAGCCAACACACCGAGATGTCTCATCGTGTGAGAATCTCTCCGGTTATGTTGAAGGCATCTTGAAACCTATTGTACAGGGGATCCCTAGCTTCTGTCGCGACACTACAGATTTCTTACAGAAACTCAGCACCCACGGACCAGCCGAACTGAGAACATTCCCCGTCACAATGGATGTTTCCACACTTTACAACAGCATCCCCCACAATGATGGCATCGCGGCAACAGCCTCAGTACTCAACATCAACAACTGCCAGTCTCCAAACACCATCCTATAACTCATCCACTTTATCCTTCATCACAACGTCTTCACCTTTGACAACCAATTCTTCATCCAGACACATGGAACAGCCATGGGGACCAAATTTGCACCCAATATGCCAACATTTTTATGCACAGGTTCGAACAAGACTTCTTCTCTATGCAGGATCTCCAACCAACATTATACACCAGGTACATTGACGACATTTTCTTCCTCTGGACCCATGGCAAGGATAAACTACACAGTGACATCAACAAGTTTCATCCCACCATCAAACTCACCATGGACTATTCTCGACTGTCTGTCTCATTCTTGGACACATGCATCTCCATGAAGGACGGACTCCTCAGCACCACAATCTACCTCAAACCCAAAGACAACCTCACAATGCTACACTTCTCCAGCTTCCACCCGAAACATATTAAAACAGCCATTCCCTATGGACAAGCCCTATGCGTACACTGGATCTGCTCAAATGAGGAGGAATGTGACTGACACCTGGAAGTACTCAGGGATGCCCTCACAAGAACGGGGTACAATGCCCAACTCATCGACCATCAGTTCTGACGTGCCACAGCAAGGAACTGTAATGACCTCCTCAGGAGACAGACACGTGCTGCAACCGACAGGGTACCCTTCGTTGTTCAGTGTTTCCCAGGAGCTGAAAAACTATGCCATGTTCTTCGTGACCTGCAACACATTATGAATGAGGATGAGCACTTCACCAAGACTTTCCCCACACCTCCACTACTTACCTTTAAATAACTGCCAAACCTCAAACAGATCATTGTTCGTAGCAAGCTGCCCGGCTCTCAGGACAACTCCATACAACCCTGTCACGGAAGGGCGGCACGGTGGCACAGTGGTTAGCACTGCTGCCTCACAGCGCCAGAGACCTGGGTTCAATTCCCGCCTCAGGCGACTGACTGTGTGGAGTTTGCACGTTCTCCCCGTGTCTGCGTGGGTTTCCTCCGGGTGCTCCGGTTTCCTCCCACAGTCCAAAGATGTGCGGGTCAGGTGAATTGGCCATCTAAATTGCCCGTAGTGTTAGGTAAGGGGTATATGTAGGGGTATGGGTGGGTTGCGCTTCGGCGGGTCGGTGTGGACTTGTTGGGCCGAAGGGCCTGTTTCCACACTGTAAGTAATCTAAATAAAACGTGTCAGAGTGTGGACATAGATACCACCATTACGCGTGGGGACACCTCCCACCTTGTACATGGCAGGTACTCACATGACTCAGCCAACGTTGTCTATCTTATACATTGCAGGCAAGGATGCCCGGAGGCATTGGGGAAGCCAAGCAAAGGCTACGACAGTGGATGAATGGGCACCGCACAACAATCAACAGACAGGAGGGTTCCCTCCCAGTTGGGGAACACTTCAGTGGTCCAGGACATTTGACCTTGGACCTTCGGGTGACCATCCTCCAAGGCGGACTTCAGGACAGGCAGCAGAGAAAAGTGGCTGAGCAGAGGCTGATAGTTAAGTTTGCTACCCATAGGGAGGGCCTCAACCGGGACGTTGGGTTCATGTCACATTACAGGTGACCACCATTGCACTGCGCGCACACACACACACACACACACACACACACACACTCCTACACACACACACACACATGCTCTCTCTCACCCAGGCACTCCTATACACACATACACATGGACACACGTATACGCAGATGCATACATCGACACCCACACGCACCCTTACAGACACCCACACTCCCACACTCACACATGCATCCCCTCACAGACTTAAGACACTCCGCACTCACTGCACCTACACATACACTTTCTCACACTCACAACCCCCAACCTAGACAGACACACACACACAGACAGACAGACAAAGACCGACATGCACACATATATTTTGTGGGGGTGAATTTGTACTTGCAGGGTTACATTGTACTTTGCTCAAAAACTGCATGCATTCATGTAAAACTCCGTTATCTCACTTTTTAGATTAGAATCAATCTAAATATCATGGCATAGACAGAGTACACAGGGGGCTAATACCTTCAACATATTGTCGAGCTATCACTTTTGTTAACAGCTAACCTGAGAATGCAACTTTTTAAAAAAAGGTTTTGTGATTTACACATGAAAGAAGTGAAACTATCATGGTATTCTATCAGATGAAAGATTTAACAGACAATCAATTTTTCAATGTATAATTTCAGTTACATTACATTGTACATTTTTACTATAAATTCTGTGTGTTAGGATTGAGCCCTCCACTATCACCTGATGAAGGAGCAACACTCTGAAAGCTAGTGTGCTTCCAATTAAACCTGTTGGACTATAAACTGGTGTTGTGTGATTTTTCACTTAATAAAATCATGAGATTGCTGCAAAAATAACTCCGTCTAAACTCTAGTGGGATGTTATTAGATTACTTACAATGTGGAAACAGGCCCTTTGGCCCAACAAGTCCACAGCACAACAACCTGCTGAAGCGCAATCCATCCATACCCCTACATTTACCCAACACTACGGGCAATTTAGCATGCCCAATTCACCTGACCCACACATCTTTGGACTGTGGGACGAAACCGGAGCAAACCCACGCAGACACGGGGAGAACGTGCAAACTCCACACAGCCTGAGGTGGGAATTGAACCCAGGTCTCAGGCGCTGTGAGACAGCAGTGCTAACCACTACACCACCGTGATTAACTCTGCATTGCTATGATTATCACATTCACAGAATGTCAACTATGTCCACTTTTTTAAAGTGGTAGGCATTAGAATCACAATGCATGTTCAAAGCATACACAACTAAACATGATTTGTTTTTTTGTGAGGTTCCAAATTTATAAAACTACAAATGCTGCATTAGACTTCCAACAAAAAAGCATGACAACTGATGAGAGTTGGATGGGTCACAGTTAATGCGAATATTACTTTATGAGGCTAATTGTCTTAAATTGGTAGTGACAAGGATGAGCTGATAAATTCTGTAGAATGATTTCCAACAGGGCATCCTAATTAATGCATGTCAACTGTCTTTTAAGATTACCTGACAGTTATAATGAATTATAATGAATTACCAGTCAGTTAATTAATGGATATTTTCCTCACAAGTCCTGTGTCTCACTGTGAAAGGGTATCTTCCAATGTTGATGATGTCAACATCTTATTCAGGAAAAGATTTTTCTGTCTCTTTTCTGCAGTTTATCTATTCGTTTGTTTATCTATCTAACATCTATTATTTTTTCTATCTGTTGATGCTGTTCACTTCAAATGTTTGAGCAAACCTGAGTATCTCACCTTCTTTTGGAATTCACCTTGAGGAACATTGATGGCTACTGGTGGCTTTTGTCATACCATTAGTGCATGGCAGAATTCTTCTTCAAGTCTGTTTATCATATTTTTCTACAAGAAATTTTTGACATAATTTTTGCTTTTGATGTTCTTAAAAAGTGCTATTATTAATTAATCCCATTTGAAATGAATGAAAACACATAAAGGCATCATTGAAAAAAAAACTGTCATTGGTGTCAAAGCATCAAAACACTCAATGATATCCAAAAACGTTCACTTAAGGTGTTGAAAATGCTTAAAGTTATCAAAATAACGATCTCAAAGATGCTCTCAAAGACATTGTTGAAGCTCTCAAAAGCATCAATTGATATAGAGTCATAGAATTGTACAGCATGGAAACAGACCCTTCAGTCCAACCTGTCCGTGCCGACCAGATAGCCCAACCCAATCTAGTCCCACTTGCCAACACCCTGCCCATATCCCTTCAAACCCTTCCTATTCATATACCCACCCAGATGCCTTTTAAAAGTTGCAATTGTACCATCTCAACGACTTCCTCTGGCAGCTTATTCCATATATGTACCACCCTCTGTGTGAAAAAGTTGCCCCTTTGGTCTGTTTTATATCTTTCTCCTCTCACCCTAAACCTATGCCCTCTAGTTCTAGACTCCCCGACCCCAGGGAAAAAACTTTGTCTATTTACCCTATCCATGCCCCTCATAATTTTGTAAACCTCTATAAGGTCACCCCTCAGCCTCCGAAGCTTCAGGGCCAACAGCTCCAGCCTGTTCAGCCTCTCCCTGTAGCTCAAACCCTCCAACCCTGGCAACATCCTTGTAAATCTTTTCCGAACCCTTTCAAGTTTCACAACATCTTTCCAATAGGAAGGAGACCAGAATTACACGCAATATTCCAACAGTGGCCTAACCAATGTTCTGTACAGCTGCAACATGACCTCCCAACTCCTGTACTCAATACTCTGACCAATAAAGGAAAGCATACCAAATGCCTTCTTCACTATCCTATCTACCTTCGACTCCACTTTCAAGGAGCTATGAATCTGTACTCCAAGGTCTCTTTGTTCAGCAACACTCCCAAGGACCTTACCATTAAGTGTATAAGTCCTGCTAAGATTTGCTTTCCCAAAGTACAGCACCTCGCATTTATCTAAACTAAACTCCATTTCACACTCCTCAGCCCATTGGCCCAGCTGATCAAGATCCCGTTGTAAGTTGAGATAACCTTCTTCATTGTCTACTACACCTCCAATTTTGGTGTCATCTCAAACTTACTAACTACCTCTTATGCTCACAGCCAAATTATTTATGTAAAGTGCTAATCCTCGTGGCATTCCACTGGTCACAGGCCTCCAGACCGAAAACAACCCTTCACCACCACCCTCTGTCTTCTACCTTTGAGCCAGTTCTGTATCCAAATGGCTGGTTCTCCCTGTATTCCATGAGGTCTAACCTTGCTCACCAGTCTCCCATGAGGAACCTTGTTGAACGCCTTATTGAAGTCCATATAGCTCACGTCTGCTGCTCTGCCCTCATCAATCTTCTTTGTTACTTCTTCAAAAAACTCACTCAAGTTTGTGAGACCTGATTTCCCATGCACAAAGCCATGTTGACTATCCCTAATCAGTCCTTGCCTTTCCAAATGCATGTAAGCCCTATCCCTCAGGATTCCCTCCAACAAATTGCCCACCACTGCCATCTGTCTCACCGGTCTATAATTCCCTGGCTTGTCCTTACCACCTTTCTTAAATAGTGGCCATATGCTCCATGTTCAGAAAGTTGGTATCTGACATGTGCTAGCATCAATGAACCCTCATGGGTAATCGCTGATCGACTTGCAGAACACTTCTGCTCTTAAATGTTGTACTCTGGGTTGCCCCAGTAACTCTGCAGCAAGGACACTGTGTGCTCAGGGACACACACACAGCTCATGGACTGCGCCAGGCTGTATCTCCAGGCTCCTCATTTATTGTCACAGACCTTTCACACTCTGAGTCTACCTGGGTGCTCACAGAGGCCCTGTTTTACATTGTCATTTGCACTTTGTCCCCTCAGCCAGTGATAAAAGCTTCATGCTATTGCAGTCTTGATGTGCCACCTAGCACAAACACAAAGCCAAGAAACTTATCCTTAGTCAAGTCAAAGGAGACTGCCTTTGCTCAATGAATTGTGACTCAACAAATCACAGGCAGTAACCATTACCGGTCCAGTCTTTCAGGCAATCAGCCACTCAGGCAGTCGGAGTCAAGATTGTCTCCATGTAAGGGCAGCATGGTGGCTCAGTGGTTTGCATTGCTACCTCACTGATGGGGTTTTCTAATAATCATCAATGTTTTCATTAGACTCTTAATTCCAGATTTTTATAAATGGAGCTCCATTGAAGTTGCTTTCATACTGAATGGCCCTTTCAAACCCTTATGTTGGTGTGATTTAGAGTCATCCTCCATTAAATCAGAAACTTCAGTTTATTATAATAAATAATTGCCATGGAATTGGAGCATATATACTTTTTTTTGGTTTGATGTGCTTGTAAGGTAATACTCAACACTGAGACAGCCTCTATTAATCCTCTGATTGCTCAATAACTCTGGGTTAAAATAATGATCTGATCACTCTACCGTTCCTGCTGTGATTGATAAGGATCATTCCAAAATCATCAAAATGCAATCAATACTTTTGGATCTTATGACGAGTTGATGATCTATAGTTTGGTGCTGAATAATGAATGAACTTCATTAAGATTTCCAATCTTGATTATAAATGATTAGTGTGCACGATTTCTTTCGGTTATCCTTATCTCACAGCAGAATCTTTCCACCCACTCAAGTAAAGGGAATGAAAACCTGTGAGGCTGGAGTGTTGTGTTCTGGTATTCTTGTGGAGTGAGATGCATTTGAAATAATTCTCCACTAATGCTTTGTTGCCCTGGGAACTAGCTGTGAGCTTCGCACTGCAATAAAAATTCCAATTTCAATCATTCACTCAGGGAAGTGCAAATATTATTGAGGTGTAATAGGCAGTTTTCCTTAAGGATGTGCTGCAAGAATTGGTCAAGGTTATTTTAAACGCTCATGAAACCAAATTAAATCAGAATTAATGGCAGCCACTTGATTGAAAATGCACTTTATTGAGTTTCATTAATATCTGGTTTGCATTCATTATACAGATTGTTGTGACTCCACGTTTATGTTCTAGGAAAATTAAGCTGTTTCAATAAATTTGACATATTCAGATCCATTTATTTCACGTTTGCAAAGATTAAAGCCACAGCTATTAATCTGTTATAGTGGACATCTTTAGCGATCAATAGCACTGTGTGTGTCAGCTGTTGTTTTAAAGCAAAAATAAACCATTTGGATATTCCCAGTGTATAAAACACTGAACGGCCTGGAGTGACTCAAAATCTATAGCCTGATCTCAACTCACATGATGGTTTGAAAGTACTCAGATTCTGGTGCTGCTGCCCCAGATGTCATCTCAAATGCCTTTGAAGTTAGTTGGCACCAGCTGTCTGCCCGACCTGGTTTTATTTTTTGGCAGGTTTTGTATTCGTCAAAGTGAGGCGTTTGAGAGCTGTGGAACAGAAGCAAGTCCCAGAGCAGGCCACCAGAATCCCAGTGAAGAGACAAATGTTTCAGAAGCTGGATAAGACTCCAATGACTCAGATGTCACTGCATTCTGTGCGGCACACATGTAAGAATTTTATTTTCCACATTAGCTATTCTGTGGCATCTGATGAGGGTCATTGCACTGGGGGCAATTTCATGATGCGTGCCTGTACCTGCTAGATCGAGAATGTCTGACTCACTTTTCTTACCATTTTTCAACTAAACTAATGATCAGCATCAATATGAGGAGCTTTGTTATGCTGTCTCATCAGCAAATAAGTAAGATTAAGGCAGAAAAGCTGACTATCCTCATCAAACCCCCCCAGTGGAGATTGCAGAACAGTCTGCAATGTTAATGAATAGGTTCTTTGATCAGAAGCAAAGCTTGCTTCTAAGTGTTAGTCTTCAGAGGCACATGAATATTTGATGTGTAAATCTCAACTCATGTCCATCAGTCAAATCCATGCTCTGTGGGAACATGGATCAGAGAACTGCAGCTGTGTTTGGCAACTCTATCTCTGTCCTCTTCTCTCTGAAATGTGGATTCATATCTGTTAGACACAATTTACTGCCAGCCCTCAATCTCTGATCGAAAGATCATCCGTCCAAGTGCCATTCCCAGGGACTTGAATACAAAATCCACACTAATGTTTCCAGTAGAGAAATTTAGGGCGTGTTGGCCACTAGTAATCCCTGTACCAACAATACTAATACAGATAATCTGGTCATTGTTTCTTATGAGATCTTGCTGTGCATAAATTGATAACATGGCAATAATGACGTTGCTTGGAAAGTATTTTATTGGCTGTGAGGATGATGGGCCATCATAATTGCACGTCTTTCTTCACTTCTGTCAACAACGGAGCTAAACTGAACCCTTCTTCTATTCTCAGGAGATGAGCTGAGTTCCGTCCTTTAGTTGGTGATGTCTTTGCCAATGAGTTGTAGGATTCTTCCTAAAATTGTGTGGCCGTTATTCAAATAGAAGTCCAATGTGGTGATAAAACGTTCAATTGTTTGGTGTTTGATTGTGGCCCAATTAGCCTGAGTCATTTGAAATCTGAAATAACACACTCTGATGCGAGTTTGCCTCCAATAGGGTAGTTTACATGAGGGTCAGTTAGCTGGACAGCTAGCTTACAGTGCGAAGTGAGGCTGACAGTATAGGTTCAATTCCTAAAATGGATGAGGTCACCATGAAAGACTTTCCCTCTCCTTGCTTGAGGTGAGGTGACCCTAGGTTAAACTACCATCAATTAGCGTCATAAAGACATACAGCACAGTAATAGACTGTTCGGTTCAACTTGTCTATGCTGACCAGATATCCTAAATTAATCTAGTCCCATTTGCTAGCATTTGGTCCAAATCCCTCTAATTCCTTCTTATTCATATACCCTTCCAGGTGTCTTTTAAGTGAGACCATTTGCCTCTCTCTAATGAGAAAGCAGCTTAACGATGTGCACTATAGTGACTTTGCCTTTGCATGATGCATCAATGCTTGTTATCTCTCATAACTTAAGAAACTGGACATACATATCATAGAATTGACGAATCAACAGAGATTTATTAGAGCTAACTATTATTTACTAACATTGCATTCAGAGGCCCATAAGAATTTAGGCAAAGAGTAAGCTAAAAGCAAAATGGAGTGGCATATTTCCAATAGCACGTTATGCTTCAAATGATCCCAGAAGGAGATGGAGTCTGAGACCTTTATACCCTCAGGTCACATGCTATGATGTGGAGATGATATTGTGATCATGTATCTCAAAGATTTACTGACTTCATCGCACAAGATACAACACAACATTCCTGAATCTGGCATTTCTGATTTTCAAAGAGGTGGGAGTGAAGAGGGCCAAGGATCGAGGCGCTTACAGTTCATCGAGGCAGTAAGTCATTTGAATGATCATCTGCCTCCATTCAAATCTAATGTTGAGCTCCTTGATGTCTAGAAGCTGGAATCTTGAAATTCAACCAGTTAATAGCTGGTCTCTTCTTAGTGCATTTCTTGTGTATAGCCTGGGTACACTGGGAAAGCTGAAGGAAACCTGTATGTTCAAGACCCAGGACACTTTAAAGATAGTAATCAGTAATCCTTTGGAGTAGTTTCTGTTTCCTTTGGGGGAAAGAAGTCAGGGATCCTTTCAGAATGAGATTGTTGCCTACAGAGAAGATTGTTTGGTAAATGTGCAGAAATCTCTTTTAACTGTCCAATTTGTCAAGACCTGTTAATAAATGTCAACAGCTAGCAAAACTCTTTGGAAGTACCAAGAGTTGCCAAGAAATGTTAAGACCTTTCAAGCAATGTAAAAATAGTTCAGACCTGTAAAAATGGGAGTGCTTCTTTCAATAGATTACAGCCTGCAGTGTAGAATATTAACATTTAGAACTTTATTTGGTTTCCTGTGTGCTAGTGTAATTGTGGATATGGTGTGAGTTGGCACAACATGAGAGAATTTTGGGGTTGGGTTGAAAGGCATAAATTATCATGTAAATATAAAGGGCTGTGGGCTGGATAGAGGGTAAAGAATAGTATGGAGAGTTTGTGGACATGAGGACAATGTGAGGAATAAGGGTTGGAGCAATGTTTAATGTTTTATTATTTTATTTAAGATTTTGTCTGCAGTGCTGGAGCCCTGTGGCAACTTTTCCAAATATGACTGGTCCAATTTCCTGCTCCTTGGATACTGCCTGATCTGCTGTGCTTTTCCAGCACCACTCTGATCTAGACTCTGGTTTCCAGCACCTGCAGTCCTTGTTTTTACTCAATTTCCAAACTAGCCTGATTGTCCTTCACTCCCTGACTCCTCACCAAAAATAGGGGTTGGAGGCAGACATTTTTAAAGAGCTGTTTCACAGAGCTGGGAATTCTCCTGCCTCTGTGCACTTGACCTGGGAATGAAAATCAGGACCTACATGTGTCTGATATCTGATTTCTGCTCAGGGTCTGTTTCCAGTTACTTCCAAGGTGATTTTACAAAGATTAGAGTAACTGAATCAGGCAGTTAAAATTTTAAATCACTGGAACAAAGCATTTTACACTCAAGTAGGGCGTGTATTATCTCTCCAAGAAATAGATCACAACTCTTGTCCTGGTGACTCTATTGGACTCAATTTCCAAAAGCCATTAAAGACCTTCCTGACATGGGGAGGGTAGTTGAACTGCTGAGTTAGAAACCCGAGTCAAAATAATAGACAACAGAATTCATGGCAGGCTAGGGTTCAAGTTAAGTAACCCCTTAAAATCTGATATCCCAGCTATCCAGCATTACCGCCCCTCATGTGAAGTTGAAGTGTCCCTGTCGAGGAGTACTTAAATAAAAGATTACCCAACATAATTCATATTGTCGTTTGGCTTTTGATTCTGAGCTTCCCACACCCATGAAGATTTTACTTGAGGTATTGTCACCTCATGTCCATTCCTAACAAATGTCCATTAGATATCTGGGCATTGACTGCTGTAAGGATTTTTGTAGCCACCTCTGATTTATTTTGTCAAAGTCATGTATTCCCTTATCAGTTCCCTGCCTGTGTTTGTCTGTTATGTATAAGTAACCTTGTCCATTATTTGTCAGCCAAGAACGGCAGCCTACCCTGCAGTGTTTGAACGTGCAATTTTTTTCTCTTACATTCTCCAGAAGCTGTAAACTATTTCATTATCAGTGCAGTCCCTGATGCTGAGTGGGCAGTCTAGCAGCCAGTTTGCATACAGCATCATCACATGGATGTTAAATGACCAGACAGGTTAGTGTTAGTAAGGAATTTGTCAATTACAACACTTTGTCCCTCCTGCTGTTATCACCTCCTGTCGGAATCCTGTTGATTTGTCCTTTCAGTCCAATACTTGCTTTTATCTACCAAGTGTGACTGAATGGAATTTGCACAGCTCCTGCTTAGCAGGGCTTTAAAGCTGGATCCAACCTTAAGGACAACTCAGGACCACTACTACAATGAACAGGCATATGGGCTGTCACAATAAATCCCCCCAGGGAAATACAGAGTTAAAGATGAGGCAGGGAGTCAACGCCCCAGACACTGCAACTCTCTCTGTTTACTGACAGGCAGACAGGAATTCAAATCCTTGTTCGTCTGATGCCCACCTTCACCCCCACGCTACTCTCTCATACACTTAGGAATTCCAAGAAGTAGAGGACAAACCGATGAAGAAAAAGTACCTCTTATGAACAGAATAAGATTTTTCAAGAGAATACCAATTTCAACAGCAACAATAATTCCCAGAGCAGCTTCAATAGATTTGTCAAATATAAACTCTCCTCTCCCCTCCTCCCCACTCTTCTCCTCCTGTGCTATTTAAGGGAATTCAGTGTGTTTAGATTCACACCATGCTCAGCGTGGATCTCTATCATTAGCCAGAGTCAAATGGAACACCCCAATTTGTAGTACTTACAGCTGCAATAGCATTATTTTATCATCAATCTTGCAAGACTGTCATTAATTTTCCACACATAACTTTGCATACTGCATCCTCTTATCGGCCACAAACATTGTTTGTAATCATTAGCAATGCAAACATTTTCATATTCAATTAATAATTCAAAGCAATATATTGAACTGCAGCAGAAACAGAGCCGCATATATTACATGTCTTCAGAGACTGTCAGTTCAACAGACTTAATAAACACTTTCCTTTAAACCTTGTGCATATTTATCTCCAAAGCAATGTGTAGCCTAGGGATATAAAATCCTTCACAGAGTTTCTTACAAACTAATTTTTAACCTGCTTAAGTGTTTCAGAAGTTAAGATATGCAGCATCTAAGCAAAACCTTCTCACAGCTTCTTCTGTTGTTTATTTCACTTCTGGATTCTTGTTCACAAGTGTCTCAGATTAATTCACAAAGTTTTATGTATGTCAAGAAAATATTTAATGCAATTGACAAAATTCACTTGGCTGCTATAACAGAGATGTTTGACTTATTTAAACAGTCTCAATAGAGTTCAAAGCTTGCTCTATGATATATTTTTTAAAAACTTAGATGTAACATTGTACATGTTACTTCTAGCAGTTGAGACACCTGAGCGCTAAAGTACCAGCATTCTGAAGGGAACAGTAAGCCATGAAACTCAATTCAAATACAAACTTTCTATATTTTTAAAACAGAAGCTTTCTGTACTCTCTTGAAAACATTTATTTTAATTGAACAAGTTACACAGTAAGTATCTTGGAAGTATCTCTTTGCTTTCTTATTACAAACTGTTGAAACATAGCCACCACAGTGTAGACCCACTCCTCAAGATGGCCAAGTACTCATCCAAGCAGGAATGAGATGTGAGCAGAGCACTAGATCTTGGTGGCCTTAGTTGGATATTGCTCCTCTAGAGCCAGGGACCACAGAGATTAACCAGTGAAAGCTACAAATGAGACCATGGAATATTCCTGGTTCACCCACCAGCTTTCAGGGGTTTTCTGCTTTGTTTGAAGAGTCAGGCACTACCTAAGATCCTGTCCCTTAGATAGCACTCAGAAGGAGCACTGTAATAGTTGATTGAGAGGCACAGGTCCATGCTGAGGGGAATTGAAGTGTTGGGAAATGGTGTAGTAATTATATGCAGAGTAGTAAAATAGATAAGCATTCATTTTAATCTGTGTGATACTCACAGCAGCAATTAAGCCTTAATGCTGTTGCATAAAGCAACATCTTCTGACTTGCCTGGAAGACCCACTTGTGTATTTTAACATATATATGCTTTTATCCCATCAGAGCAAAATTGTGTGGCTCCTATAAACAATTTCAGTTTAATCACAGTGTTTTCTTTCCACCAAGAATTCATATTAAACTTAATGCCTGTAGAGAAATGAGGCATTTTCCCTGCCAGGAAACAGTTTCCTAACCTTATTTTTGGCATATTGTAAAATTTAATTCTTTGTTTTGAATGCCAAACGGGTTCCTGGAGTACTGTATTCCTGAAATGCGTTTGTTGTGCTTGGAATTGTTGCAGATGTCAGGCTCTGAGAATCACAGACGTGTTACAGGGTAGAAGGAAATCTTCCAGCCCATCATGCCTACACCGGTTGTATGCCCTAGTGCCAATCTGCTATCTTTTCCCTATCTCCCAGCACACAATTTCTACACAAATAGTCACCAAACACCATCTTGAATGCCACAATTGCATCTGCGTCTACCAGATTTCTGGGCAGTGTTTTCCATAGGTAGAATCAATATGGGATTAGAATAATTAAGTGGTTGTTTCTTGACTGGCACAGTCTCTGTAGGTGAATGGTCTTTATCCCGTGCTGTCGACCTCTATGATTATGACCCGTGTTATCTTCAATTTCAATTTTTCATGAAAGATTGTTTAGCTTCTGTGTTTTTTGACATTTCTCCTGTGTGAAATGATGTTTTCGAACAGTTAATTTTCGAGACTTCCTCTCCCACAAACTTCTGAAATAACTTTTTCTCTGTGTCTGCAGAAGAGGAAAGCTTTCGACCTCTACCTTGACCCTCAGAATGTTTGCTGCTTATGGCCATTTGACCATACCTTGACCACCATGATCCATTTTGATGTGTCAGCCAGGATAGTGTCAAACATATAGGGTAGGCATAATTTAATCCCATAGTCACTGGATTATGGCAGGACTGGACCTGTCACTGCATAATTAAAAACTAGCTATTTTTCTCCAATTCCATTTCTAATCTGTTTTCAATTTGATGCCTATCAGCCAACACTGGTTCCTTGTGAAATACCAGACAGTGGCTTGACCATTCTGCCAACTGAGCATGGAAAACATTATCAATCAACAGATACCTCAACATCATCTTCCCTTTGTCCCTCCTTCAACTCTGTCAAAAGTATAAACAAAATCCAATCGCTTTCTATCCTGAAGAAGTGTCATACTGGACTTGAAACATTAACTTTGTTTCTACCTCCATAGATGCAACCAATCCCACTGAGATTCTCCAGAATTTTCTGTATTTGCTTCAGAATTGCTTTTATTTTAGAAATCTTTGTTATATCCACACTTCTTTCTGTATTTCTAGGGAAGAGAAATGAAGGGTTGTAGACCTCTCATATCAAATTTTTTGCTCACTTATTTTTCAAATATAAGTCCAAAGATCAGGTCGTACTGAAGGTCCATAACCATAAGGCCATAACAAATAGGAACTGGAATCGGACATTCAGCCCCTTGTGCCTGCCCCACCATTTAATAGGATCATAGCTGATCCAACATTCCTCATGTCCCCTTTCCTGCATTCTTCCCGGAACCTTTGATTTCCCCTAAGGATCATAACATTCCAATCCCATTCTGCACTCAGCATGTGCCATGCCTGATATTAGCAATATCTCCTTAATAAGTATCCAAGGGCTGACCTGAAATGGAGGTGAGGTCCATGGTCAACATTTGAAATCACTATAATTGCAAAATATGATATAGCACAACGGCCCAACTTTCTTTCAGGCATTTTGCGCCTAAAATATATGACTACCAGAAAGGAGAGCTGGAAAATTGTTACTTGCCCTGTTGTGGAACTGAAACTAGCATAAATTTACCACCAAATACTGCTCTTCCCATCTCCACACTCTCTAGTGGTGTCAATTGGGGTTCCACCTTGTTGGCATTCTTGGGGTTACTGAGCCACCTGTTGGGCATGAATAGATGCCCAAAACATTCCATTAAAAAGCTAACAAAATATATGGACCATTGCAGTGTGGTATTGCTTGTGCCCTGGTTCAGGATATAGCAATGGGATCACAATCCAGTTCAGATTTAATCCAGTTCAGATTTAATCCAGTTTGCAAGCTTTTATCTCCCAAATTTTGATTTGGCACAGAAACTGCAAATGAAGAAAAGTAGAATAAAACTCTCAATTACTAAATTGAGTCTTTTTGTTCAGGACCAGATTTCCTCCAGACTGATGCCTGCCACTGGATAATGGTCTGATTTAATGGTCTGTCACTAAGGTTCTGATCTCCTGCAGAAGTTCTGATGCTGTGAAAATTGTGGTGGATAATTGGGAATACTGACCATCAGGTGTTGTTGGATCCATTTTAGTACAAAATGGACCATTATAGAAAGACTAGGAGAAAATGAGGACTGCAGATGCTGGAGATCAGAGCTTAAAAATGTATTGCTGGAAAAGCACAGCAGGTCAGGCAACATCAAAGGAACAGGAACTGAAGAAGGGCTTTTGCCCGAAACGTTGATTTTCCTGCTCCTTTGATGCTGCCTGACCTGCTGCGCTTTTCCAGCAACACATTTTTAAGCGCTATAGAAAGATGTCTTAGTTCAAGAGTGACAAGCAAGAGAGTTCCATAACTAGCATTTTTAAGACTGTACCTCAATGACTATGAATTAAGGTGATAAGCTAGATACTGGAGTGAAAAATTCAGGCTAACATTACAATATCATTCTGAGGTAGCACTACACTGTTGAGGGTACCATCTTTTAGATCAGATACTCTATTAAAGTCACTTCTCAAGCGAGTATGAAATATCGGAGAGCTCAATTTGAAGAATAAGAATAAGAGAAGTTTCCTAACGTTCTATTGTTCTGACTAATGTTAATCCTTCAACCAAACCTCAAAACAGATCATTTGGTTATTTGTAATAGTTGGTGGGAATTGGCACTGCACATAATCATTATCACACCATGTACATTACAACACTGACAATATTTTAAAATCATTGTAACAAAAACTGGGACATCATGTAATTATAAAAGGTTCTAAGTTATTGCAGGTATTTCTTTTTTCAGGGTCAATACCATCTGTTAAAGCATCCACATTGTCTTTTGATGTTTCGTTATCATATTCTGAGTTTTATAATCTGGTCATTTCAATGAATGCTATTAGAAGTTTCTATTTCAAAATAAAGTTTCAAACTGAAAAAGACTTTGCAAAACCTTTGGCACAGAAACAATGTACTAGGAAGCATTTCTTTAAAATGTCCATAGAATCTATAATTGTTTTTAATAAAGTTTGAAAAGGATATTCTTTTCAAAAAGAATTTCCATCAATTTAAAGAAGTACTATAGCTGTCTAAGCAACCCTTGACCTGGAAACATTACCAACCAGAGGGAAATTAACATATGAAAGCTCTATTGCAGGAAGGCACATAGGAGAGCTGGAGGCAGAGGACAATCAGCACATAAATGCAAGAATTTTTGGAGACACTGAATTGTCTAAAAATATCCAAAAGCGAAGTGAATATCTAAAAGGTTTTGCCGTTAATGACCAAAGAGTGAAATGGCTGCTATTGTTAATCATTTGAAGATATGTTGTTATGATCTGAGAAAGTGTGAGCTTATAGAAAAGTGCCTTGCTGATGCTAATCATTCCTGTAAAAACTGGGGGTGGGGGGGTGGGATAATGAGAGCTATTGTCAGCTAAGACCCCTGGATTACATGGCTTCAATAAACAAACAAAACATTGTGGAATGATTTATCTACATAATGTTATATGAGCTGAAGCGGAATGCTTATCGTCCCTTCGTAGCATTGACCATTTCAAATAAAATTAATGTCTCTTCATTTTTAAAGCATCATTTGCTCTTTAGCTCATGATTAATTTGCATTGGTTTTGACTTGTGTTAAAGTGAAACTTTCATAGTAATTTCTTCCATTGAGGGCTATTTGGTAAAATTGGTTTATTTTGGTTTATGTTTCCCTGTGGAGATTCTGACAACTTTAAATCTCTAGGAAATACTCATCCGTACAATTACCAACTACTAATAATGCAAACTTCTCACACATGCTACTCCATGGCCCAAGTAATTTTATTCAAACTCCATGCTCTGAGGTTTAATTAATTCAGTGGGTCTGCATATTTTAATATTATAAAATCCTCCACTTCAGTTCTTCACACATCAGTGCTTCCAAATCAATACCCACAGTTCAGTTTAGCTGCTGTCTCTTCACTTCAATCAGCTGAATCTTCTAATCCATTAATTCCAACAGCCTTGCAATCTAGAGATGAAGTATATTGCTTCGTTCTGCTCACCTTTTAAGCTCATGTTGGTTAAGATATATCGACAGGCTTCACTTTAATGAGTCAACGCTCAAAAGCTCGGTTCTGCTCAGGGTCACTTCTTAACCGCTCAGCTACCAGACAGCCTCTGAGCTGAGGAACAATGTCAGGACATTGCGGGATAATAGAAGCAAAGGAAAGGACAGCCAAGGACAGGAGAAGAGTGAATCAGAGTATTGGAGAATCAGTGAATGCAACAACATTACAGAGGAGCCCAAAAATTAACATTGAAACAGAACAAAAGGAATAAGATATATAATTGAGGAAATTGTGCCTTCTTCAGTTATTTGTCTGAATCAAGTGATTCAACACTGTAAGCAGCAGAGAATGGGAGTTATTAGGATCTCTCTCTGAAAGGAAGTCATGCTGTTAAAAAGAACATGCAAACAAACTATCTGTTGGTGATCATTAATCTTGTTCACTTCAGCCATACACCTACATAATAATTATTAAGATGCACAGAAGGGTGCCATTCATATTTGTGGCAGCTCTTCAGAATAACTGTCCAGCCAGTCCCACCCTCTTGGTAATTCCCTGCCCATAGTCCCATACATTTTTCACTTTCAAATAGTTATCTAATTCTGGTTCAAATTCATTCTCCAAAAGTTGCTTACAGTAAAAAGTCCGGTGAGTTTCCTGATTGGAAGTAACTGCTGCATTTCATCCATTTTAACAATACACAATGTCTGGAAAGTGTTTTGAGAAGTTCTGAGATCATTGGAAGAAGTTTTATAAATCCTGTATAAAAAAATTTATTTTCAGAAAAGGAATAAACCTTAATTAGGATAAGTCACTGAGCACTGCACAGAAATTTGAGTATTGGCAGCAGAAGATTTGTCCAAAATTTCCTGTATTGTCGGATTTGGCTAAACAGTGTCTCGAATGTAGAAAATGTCACACCTCACTCAAGGAGAGAGAGGCACTGGATTTGGATAGTTCAGTTAGTCTGATGTTGTTTTTGGATAAATTATTAGAATATGAGGTCAGAGTTGTGAATGTTTAGAAAATTCAGCAGTTGATCAAGGAAACTTGTAAGCATTGGAATGAAAGCTATTCACACTTGTGGACAGCTAGTGGAGATTAAAATCTTCTATATATTGCCACAACTATTTTACTGCAGACTTGTAAACTAAAGGAAGCATCACAGTTCTATGTCTGACTCCATTTACATCAATGCCATTAAACCAGGTCTTCTTCCATATGATCTCCAGATTATAGAATCTTAGAAATGTTACTGTGAGAAAGAAGCCATTTGGCCTATTGCATCCACACCATCTCATTAATGAGCATCTTTGACTTCAAAATGTTACAAATTTCATCTGTGGTTCTTTGCATCACTTGAGATGGTGCTTTGTGTTATGCTGTTTCTAATTCATTCACAGGATGTGGCTGTCACTTGGCTGGCCCAGCATTAATTGCACATCCTTACTTGCCCCTTGGGAAGGTGGTGGTGAACTGCTTTCTTGACCCACTGCAGTGCATTTGTTGCAGGTAAACCCATAGTGCTGTTGTGAGAGGGGATGGGTTGTCCGAGCACTTTGGCTCATCCTTTTAAATATTTTCTGAACGCTTTCAAGTTTAACAACATCATTCCTAGAGCAGGAAGACCAGAATTGAACCAAGTATTTTAAAAGTGACCTTACTAATCTCCTGTACAGTCATAGATCATAGAACATAAAACAGTATGGCACAGTACAAGCCCTATGGTCCTCAATGTTGTGCCAACTTTTTATCTTTCTCTGAGATTAAACTAATCTATAAACCCTATAATTTACTATCATCCATGTTCCTATCCAAGAGTCACTTAAATGTCCCTAATGTATCTGACTCTACTACCACTGCTGGCATTGCATTCCACACATCCACCACTCTCTGGATAAAGAACCTAACTCTGACATCTCCCCTAAACCTTCCTCCAATCAACTTAAAATTATGCCCCCTTGCGTTAGCCAGTTATGCCCTGGGAAAATGTCTCTGGCTCTCCACTCTATCTATGACTTTCAACTTGTACACTTTTATCAAGTCACCTCACATCCTTCTTCTCTCCAATAATTTGCCACCACCGATATAAGGCTGTCTGGCCTGTAATTCCCAGGGTTATCTTTATTCCTTTTCTTGAACAAAGGAATAACATTTGCCACCCTCTAATCATTTGATACTACTCCAGTGGACAGTGAGGACACCAAGATCATCGCCAAAGGCATAGTAAGCTCTTTCCTTGCTTCCTGTAGTAACCTTGGGTACATCCCATCTGACCCAGAGGACTTATATATCCTCACGCTTTTCAAAATTTCCAGCACATGCTCCTTCTTAACATCAGCCTGTTTCACACTGTCCACATAAACAACATGGTCCCTGTCACTTGTGAATACTGAAGCAAAGTATTCATTAAAGGACCTCCCCTACCTCCTCTGACTCCATGCATAAATTCTCTCCTTGTCGCAACATGACATCCCAACTCCTATACTCAATGCACTGATCAATGAAGGCAGGCATGCCAAATGCTTTCTTCATCACCCTGTCGACTTGCGATTCCACTTTCAAGGAACAATGCACCCGCACCGAAAACAAAAAATGCTGGAGATCACAGTGGGTCAGGTAGCATCCATGGAGAGAAAGCAAGGTGGCATTTCAAAACTAGATGACTCTTCATCAGACTGCACCTGCACCCCGAGGCCTCCTTGTTCAGCAACACTCCCCAGGGCCTTACCATTAACTGTCTAAGTCCTGCCCTGATTTGCCTTACTAAAACACAACATCTCACATCTACCTAAATTAAACACCATCAGCCACTCCTGAGCCCATTGGCCCATCTGGTCAAGGTCCGATTCACCGGAAAATCATGAACAACACAGTGTAGGTATCTTGTCTTAGCACTGAGTGTATGCTGATGAAATCAGCATTCCTCAGGACCTCTTGTTTAGAGACCACATCCTCCTAAGAGATAGCAAGAATTCTTCTGAGACAGCAAAGGTGAAAACTGTTCAGGTTCTCCCTCTGTCTAGGGGGTATTGTTCAACTCTCTCCATCGTAGAGATATCACAGAGGATGCAGACTTGGTCAACTTGCAGTTTTGTTATCGCTGTCTGATTGCTGCGACTCAACACTTTCTTGCTCAGGTCAGACATCACAGCTATTGGCTTTCACAAATCATGTGTTGATTTTAGTATCAAGTGACACATTGCTGAGGATTGCGGAGCCCTGATATGTGAAGCTATCAGAATCTCTAGCATCATAGTGGGCGGCACGGTGGCACAGTGGTTAGCACTGCTGCCTCACAGCGCCTGAGACCCGGGTTCAATTCCCGATTCAGGTGACTGATTGTGTGGAGTTTGCATGTTCTCCCCGTGTCTGCGTGGGTTTCCTCCGGGTGCTCTGGTTTCCTCCCACAGTCCAAAGATGTGCGGGTCAGGTGAATTGGCCATGCTAAATTGCCCGTAGTGTTAGGTAAGGGGTAAATGTAGGGGTATGGGTGGGTTGGCTTCGGCGGATCGGTGTGGACTTGTTGGGCCGAAGGGCCTGTTTCCACACTGTAAGTAATGTAATCTAATATTCCTATGCTGATTGTTATGGACCAGACCAAACCCCCTCAAATTATATTGGTCAGATAGTCTTGACCCTAACCTTTTTTTATTTTAAAGGCACATGTCAGGTGTTACATTGGATCCAAATCAATTGATCAAACTACCATTCTTGAAGTAAAACACGCTTTATTTATACATTATAGTTAAAATACAACAAAAGAAAGAAGAAATTGGAATAACTTAAATCTACTGGAAAACTTAATAGAATAATAGATTATTTAGCTACTAAACAGTAACTGTTCCTGTATAATACCATCCCATAAACACACCATTGGCAAAGGCAAATTCAGTAAAATTGATTGTCTCGCCTGCCTCGATTGCCTTCAGTCCAGGAGGGAAGACATCATGAGACAACTCAGAGAGAGAGAGTAGGAGCAAAAGATGTACTGCAGCTTCCAAACCCAGCTTCAAGACCCCAGAAACTGCTACTATCTCAAACTAAAATTGAGGCTGCTTCTATTATTTCAACTGAAACAACACAAGGCCTGACAAGCTGTTTATTGGCTTTGAAACAGACTCTCTGGCACCTCTGTCATAACTTTCCTTCACAAAAACAACAGGATGGCGTGAATGCATACACGGTGGCACAGTGGCTAACACTGCTGTCTCACAGCGCCTGAGACCCGGGTTCAATTCCCGACTCAGGCGACTGACTGTGTGGAGTTTGCACATTCTCCCCGTGTCTGCATGGGTTTCCTCCGGGTGCTCCGGTTTCCTCCCACAGTCCAAAGATGTGCGGGTCAGGTGAATTGGCCATGCTAAATTGCCCGTAGTGTTAGGTAAGGGGTAAATGTAGGGGAATGGGTGGGTTGCGCTTCGGCGGGTCGGTGTGGACTTGTTGGGCCGAAGGGCCTGTTTCCACACTGTAAGTAATCTAATCCAAACCAGAAGTTGGTCATATCCAACAAATCCTACACCAACAGACTCTGGAATGGTGGCTGGTTAATGGACAACATCCTCATGCCTGTGGATATGCGGATATAAGATGCTGCTGCCTACTTCAAGGGTGCTCAGAATAACGTGTGGCATCAAGTTAACATCTGTTGGCGGAATGGTGTATAGTCTGACCAATGGCACAAAGTTCTCTAGAGCAAATCATGCTGTCACCCTTACAACATGGCATCGGATTCTGGAGTGTCACAGGTTGAGAACCACCTCACAATAACCCTGTCAACACTATCTCCAGTAACTAGTAAAACAGCTCCAACTCAAATCAAACTGAATTGATCTTCAGAAAGGGAATTGAATACACATTTCAACTACTCAATCAATTGTAACAAGAAAGCTTTTGACATTTCTCATAAACATATGAACAAAGAGTAGGAATAGAATCATAGAATCCCTTCAGTGTGGAAGCAGGCCATTTGGCCCATTGAGTCCCTACTGCCTCTCTGAAGAGCATCCCACCCAGGCACACCCCCCTACCCAATCCCTGTAACCCTGCATTTCCCATAGCTAATCTACCTAGCCTGCACATCCCTGGTCACCACAGACAATTTAGTATAACCAATCCACCTAAACGAATGAGTATGTCATTAAGCCCCTTGATTCTGCTGCACTATTTGTTAAAATCATACCTGATTTGATTGTGGCCGTGACTTTTTTTTTCTCTATCCTTCATACCCTTGTAGAATCAAGAATCTGTTTAAAACACAAACAGAAATTGTTGGAGAAACTCAGTAGGTCTGACAGCATCCATGGAGAGAGAAACAGAGTTAATATTTTGAGTTCAGTGACCGTTGTTCAGAATCTGTCTAACGCAGCCCTAAATATTTTCAATCACTCAGCTTCCTGAGTGATTGGGAGTCTGAGGAGTTGAGTTTTCCCCAAACAAGTGTCTCTCTGACAGAATAAAAATTTTCTTCACTCTATCCTTTAATTGTAAGCCTCTCCCATAATAGAGAACATCCTCTCAGCACCAACCCTGGCAAGACCCAGAAGATCTAATGTATTTACGTAGGCCCTAGCAGTCCAACCTTTCCTTGTGATAATCCTTTCAAGTTAGTCAACTGGCCTTTCTCTGCATTGCTTCCAATATAATTGCATTCTTACTCAAGTAAGGAGAGCAAAACAATATACAGTAATCCATGTGTCATCTCACCAATTCCCCATACAACTGGAGCTAAATTAAATTGAACTAAACTAAATTTAGTACTTTAATATTCTGTTCCCAATACAATGAAAGAAAACATTTCACTTGCCTTTCGCATCACTTGCTGCACCTGCATATTAAATTTATGGGATTCATGTACCAGCCTGCCTGCAGTTTATTTTTCATCTTATCGTTTATGTCATTTAAAAACAATTCATTCTGTCCCTTTATTCAAAACATACATCTCAGTTGAAAATGGTTAAGGCTTCAGCATAGATCCCTATGGCCCTCCACATTTTAAAACTTGCCAATCTGAAACACATTCATTTATCACTTCTCTCTGCTTACTGTTAGCTAACTAATTCTCTTGATGAGAATTGAGTTGATTTATTGTGGTCATGTGTACCGTGTTGATACTCAGTGTGAGTTTGAGCCTGATTTATTGTTGCCATGTGTACTGAGATACAATGAAAAGTGTTGTTTTGCTTGCTAAGCAAACACACTAAGTGCATCGGGGTAGCAGAACGGAGTGCAGAATATAGTGTTACAGCCATAGGGAAGGTGCAGAGAGAGAGAGAGAGAGAAAGAGAGATCACCACTAAAAGTTTAGAGGCCCTTCCAAAAGTATGGCAATATCTTACCCCTCTATATGATGAATTCTTATTTTATGTAGTAACCTTCCATGCGGTACCTTGTTAAGTGCCTTTCTGATATCCAAATGCTACAGGTTTCCTCTCACCCAAGTAGCTTGTTATTTCCACAAAAAATAAAGATTAATACTATTCACATAAGTAGTATGTACTCGATCAAAAAAGAAACATCTTGGGGAAATTAATTTTTCCTCATTAGTTGAGAAACCAAACCAGAGGATTGTACATTTGGAAAAGGCTGAACCTAAGTTTTGCCATAAATTGTGCTCAGTTGGAGTAATTGAGTTATACAACATGGAAATAAACCCTTCAGTCCAACTTGTCCACGCCAACCATATTCCCAAACTAGTCCCACTTGCCTGCATTTGGCCCATATCCCCCCAAACTTTTCCTATTCATGTACTTATCCAAATATCTTTTAAAATGTTGTACTTGTACCGGCATCTACCACTTTCTCTGGCAGTTCATTCCAAACACTATCAACTCTCCATGTAAAAAGCTTGCCCCTCACATTTCTTTTCAAAACTCTCTTCTCTCATCTTAAAAATATGCCCTCTCATTTTGAAACTTCCTTACCCGAGGCAACTCATAGAGTCATAGAGATGTACAGCACGGAAACAGACCCTTCTGTCCAACCCATCCATGCCGACCAAATATCCCAACCCAATCTAGTCTTACCTGCCAGCACCCGGCCCATATCCCTCCAAACCTTTCCTATTCATGTACTCATCCATATGCCTCTTAAATGTTGCAATTGTACCAGTCTCCACCACATCCTCTGGCAGCTCATTCCATACACGCATCACCCTCTGTGTGAAAATGTTGCCCCTTAGGTCTCTTTTATATTTTTCCCTTCTCACCCTAAACGTAGGCCCTCTAGTTCTGGACTCCCCGAACCAGGGAAAAGACTTTGTCTATTTATCCTATCCGTGCCCCTCATAATTTTGTAAACCTCTATAAGGTTATCCCTCAGCCTCCGATGCTCCAGGGAAAACAGCCCCAGCCTGTTCAGCCTCTCCCTGTAGCTCAGATCCTCCAACCCTGGCAACATCCTTGTAAATCTTTTCTGAACCTTTTCAAGTTTCACAACCCTTTCCGATAGGAAGGTGACCAGAATTACACACAACATTCCAACAGTGGCCTAGCCAATGTCCTGTACAGCCGCAACATGACCTCCCAACTCCTGTACTCAATACTCCAAGATCGGAGACGGTTTCAGAGAATGTTGAACTTGGCAATCACAAAGGCCAACCTCCCATCTATAGAATCCATCTACCAGGCCCGCTGTCAAGGAAAGGCTGCCAGCATTCTCAAAGATTCATCCCACCCTGGCAATGTTTTTCTACAACCTCTACCATCAGGGAGAAGGTGCAGAAGCCTGAACACACACACCAGCCGGTTTCAAAACCATTTCTACCTTATTGTTGTTAGAATACTGAACGGACTCACAAACTCTTAACATTCGCCTGGACCTGTGTTTTGGTTTTTGCTGCTGTTTACCTATTATTTACTATCTATGCTACTTAACTGTGATCTGCCTGTATTGCTCGCAAAACAAAACTTTTCACTGCGCCTTGATACAAACGACAATAAATTCAATTCAATTCAAATGGTCCTTGCTTTTTATCTCATCTATGTCCCTCATTATTTTATACGCCTCTATAAAGTCACCCTTCAACCTCCAGTTTAAAAAAGCCCCAACCTATCCAGCCTATTTTATAACTCAAGCTTTCCAATCTCGGCAACATCTTGGTAAATCATTTCTGAACCCTCTTCACGCCTGAATTAAGCCTCAATAAAGGACATGTACAGGACAAATATAACAGAGTGATAAGGACCATTAACATCTGAGGAGGTGGGTGACCCAAGGCAGCATTAACTATCCAATTACCAAAATATGGTTGCAATCAATCTTCAGATATACTTAAAAGGAACTGAAAACACAGCCCCAGAAAATAAAACAAAATTTTAAGTCTTGCTTTACATTTATTAGATTATATTACTTACAGTATGGAAACAGGCCCTTCGGCCCAACAAGTCCACACCGACCCTCCAAAGAGTAACCCACCCAAACCCAGTTCCCTTTGATTAATGCACCTTACACTATGGGCAATTTAGCATGGCCAATTCACCTGACCTGCACATTGTTGGACTGTGGGGGGAAACCGGAGCACCCAGAGGAAACTCACGCAGACACGGGGAGAATGTGCAAACTTCACACAGGCAGTGACCTGAGGCTGGAATTGAACCTGCAACACTGGTGTTGTGAGGCAGCAGTGCTAACCACTGAGCCACCTTGCTTAGGTTATTTGAGGCAGCATTTAAATTTGTTCATAATCCAGGTACCCTACATTGAGGAACTCTATGTTTGCAGGAGATTTTTTATTTCAACAATGTTTGGAAGTTGAACTTCTCATGTATTGTCACTAGGAGTAGATGTGGGCCACAAAAGTCAGAAATTTAAGCTAGGCTGATGAACAAAGCTAGATGCAAATATCCTGTCATCTTCAATCTCAAGCATCGTGACTTGCTCTTGCAAGGCAGGGAACGTAATGCCCTTTACTGTTGCTTTCTGATTCAAGGTTAGTTCTCACTATGAGTCCTGAGAGATTCTACTCAGTTGAGTGAACCTGCCCTAAACTTCAGCAAAGCTCACTGCAGAATCAAAAACTTTAAAAAAAAGTGACAGTTTCCTTTCTCAGGCGTGAAACTGATGCCTAAGCATCTAGCTTGTTTGGTGAGGCTTCTGAGGTTATTCTGCAGGTATGGGACATGTAAATTACATGGACGTGCGAGATGTAAAGAGATTTTGTAGTCACGAGCAAGTGAGGCTGTTATGAAGACACAGGATATGTAAGAGCATAACATGCTTCATTTGCCATCCTGGTAAAGGCAGAGAAGGTGTCATACAGAGGCCAATGCTGAAATGGGCAGATATGGGGTCATGAGCCTGCTCAAGGCCCCATTGCAAAGCCAAAGCAGCTAACATTTTAAAAAGTCAGGATTCCATGCAATGTAACTAACAAACTGGAGGGCCCAACCAAGACCAAAAGACCACAAGAAATAGGAACAGGAGTAGGCCATTAGGCCCCTCCAGCCTGCACTGCCATTCAAGAAAATCATTGCTGATCTGACATTCCTCATGTCCACATTTCTACCCTTTCCCCAAAACCCTTGATTCCCCAACTGATCATGAATCTCCCACCTCTGACCTCCAAAACCATGAAGTGCTTTGAGAGGTTAGTCATGGGGCATGTCAACACTAGCTTCCCAGCCTGTCTCAATCCCTTGTAAGTTGCCCAATGGTGAAACAGGTCCACAGTGGATGTCATTTCCTTAAGATTAGATTTCCTACAGTGTGGAAACAAGCCATTCAGCACAACACGTCCATACCGACCCTCTGAAGAGCAACCAACCCAGACCCATTCCCCTACATTTACCCCTTCAACTAAAACTATGGGCGATTTAGCATGGCCAATTCACCTAACCTGCACATTTTTGGATGTGGGAGGAAACCGGAGCACGCAGAGGAAACCCACTTAGACACGGGGAGAATGTGCAAACTCCACACGGACAGTTGCCTGAGGTAGGAATTGAACCCGGGTCTCTGACGCTGTGAGGCAGCAGTGTTAACCACTGGAACATCTGGATAACAAGGATACCCACGTAAGGCTTCGACTTATGGACTACTACCCAACATTCAACAGCATAATTGCCACAAGACTAATCTCAAACTCTCAGATATAGATCTCAACTCCATTCTTTGCAATTGAATCCTCAGCTTCCTGACCCACAGATAGACAACAGTACCCTCTCCACAATAGTCCTCAACACTGGCACTCTGCAAGAATGCATTCTCAGCTCCTTAATATACTCCCTCTATACCATGAATGTGTGGCCAAATTCCATACTAACCTCATCTTCAAGTTTGCTGATGACACCATCATGGTAGAACGGATATCAAATAATGCTGAGTGAGAATACAGGAAAGAGATAAAGTGCTTGGTGACATGGTGCAATGATAACAATCTCTGCCTCCATGTCAGCAAAACAAAAGAACTAATCATTGTCTTCAGGCAGAATGGGGGAGGACACGCCCTTATCTATGCCAACGGACCTGAGGTAGGGAGGGATGAAAGCGTCAAGTTCCTAGGAGTGACAACAAACTGTCCTGGATCTCCCACATAGATGTAACAGTCAAGAAGGACCAACAAAGACTCTTCTTCCTCAGGCAGCTTAGGAAATTTGACATGAACATAGAAAGCATTCTATCTGGGTGCATAACAGTCTGGTGCAGCAACTGCTCTGTCTAAGACAGTAAGAAACTACAGAAAGTTGTGTGTATAGCTCAGAACATCACAGAAACCAATTGCCCATCCACAGATTCTATTTACACTTCTTGGTGCTGTTGAAAGGCTGACAACATCATCAAAGATTTTGTCAGCTCTTACCATCCTGGTAATGCTCCCTTACAACCTCTTCAGGTGATACAGAACACACACACACACACACACACACACACACACACACACACACACACACACACACACACACACACACACACACACCAACAGGTTCAAGAACAGCTTCTTTCCTGCTGTTATTAGACTGTTGAATGGATCTCACTAACTGCATATAATGCTGAGCTTGCTAAGGTTGATCTTGCCTTGCAGCCATAGCCTTGTATGCCGTGCTCTGTCTAAGGCACCCTATGATCTGTATGTTCATGTTTGCTATATCTGTGACATGTGACTACAATAAATCAAATCTATCCATCTCTGTCTTAAGTATATACAAGGACTTTATCCCAACTGCTCTCTGTAGTAAGGAGTTCCAAAGTCTCTCAATCCTGTGAGAGAAGAAATTTCTCCTCATCTCAGTCAGAGATTGGTGCACTTTCATTCTGAGACTACGTCCTCTGGTGCTAGACTCTCCCCTGAGGGAAATACTCTTTTTGCATTTACCCTGTCAAGCCCCTTCAGAATCCTGTATGTTTCAATGAGGTTATCTCTCATTATTCTAAACTTCAGTGAGTAAAGTCCCAGCCTGTTTAATCTTAGCATATAAGACAATCCTTCCAAACCAGGGATCATCCTTGTGAAACGTCATTAAACTTTCTCCAATGAAATAATATTTTTCCTTCAATGAAATGACCAAGAAGCGTGGTTTTCACAAATCAGAAAAATTCACTTACAAAACAGAGGACACACCATTGAAATGGCTTGTGGCAGGCATGGATATACCTTACATCAAAAACCTTGTGGCTCAACGACCTTAATGCTATGAAGTAATTCTGACAATGACTTGTGACGATGCCTGACCTAGGATTGAATCCTCAGAGAGGACTGACTGGGATATAATGACAAAATGGCCAAGGATGTAAACGAAGTGATTTTTAGGAATTTGTTAACATAACTCCGTTAGGGGCAGGATCAGTACTTGGACCTCCCTTACACCACCTTCTTACCCCCAGCATTAGCATTTAGTTGGAGATTCTGCTTTCTACCCTGGAAGATAGGAGCTTTCTACCAATCGTCTCATACTCGGGAATTGGTTTGAGGGCACCCATACAGCTTTAAGCTCAGGAATATACAAATAAGAGCAACATTCATGATTATCCAAATAGAACCAAGCTAGTCAAATTAAATTTTCCCCATTTTGATTACAAGTCAACGAAGTGAACAAAGCAACAAAGCTGGAGTTCAAGTAATACGCCTCCATACACAAAATTCAGTTCTGAGGAAGGGTCACCCGACCTGAAATGTTAACCTTGATTTCTATCCATTGATGCTGCCAGACCTGCTGAGCCTTTCCAGAAAATTCTGTTCCTGTTTCTGCTTGAGACACAAAATGCATTGTCTGGTCCACATCCTCATCTAATCCACCACAATGTGGTTGACTTTTAAATGTTCTCTGGCATAGCCAAGTAAGCCATTCAAGTATTCAAGTTGTATTTAACCACAACATTGTCTCAAAGGAACAAAACTGGATGGACCACCCAACACTGAGTAAGGCACATGAATTAGAAACACCAAATCTCACCGCTGTTGCCTCTCCCACAATCTCCTTGCTAATATTTGCAGGTTGATGCAAAAATCAGGAAAATAGTCAGACAACAAAAGTCGTGTCATCAAGACATGAAATTAATGTTTTAAAAACAGGGTCTAAATCCAGCTTTTCAGTCTTGTCTAGTTAAAAATGATCCTTGTTGGTCACTCAAAATGGCTGCTACTGATGACATCATATAAGTTGACTGGAATTCTTGAAAGTTCCAATAACAAGTTCCAGGAGCTGGTGAGGCAACCAACAAGAGGGAAAAACATGCTTGATCTCATCCTTTCCAATCTACTGGCAACATATACATCTGTCCATATCAGGGTCATTAAAAGTGACCACCTTCTGATGCCAAAGTTCCACCTTCACAATGATAATACCTTCCATTGTGTTGCATGACACTATCACTGTGTTAAATGGGACAGACTTCAAGTAGATCTAGCAGCTCAAGACTGGGCATCCATGAGACATGTGGGCCATCAACAGCCCAGACTTGTATTCCAGCACAAATTGTAACCTGATGGCTCAGCATACACCCCAAGCCAGGGATCTACCTTGGTTCAAAGGAAAGTTCAGAAGGACATGCCAGAATCAGAGCAAAAGACAGGGCTCAAGAATTGTATCCAGTTTCAGTTAGGAGTGGACAATCCATCACAGCCTCCACAGATTCCTGTCTTCAGCAAATGTGATTCACTCTACCTATTTTCAAGAACGCATTGGATACTGCAAAGTCTGTGAGCCATGCACTCATAGAGTCCTAGAGTTATACAGCACAAAATCAGATCCATCAGTCCACTCATCCATGCCGACCAGATATCTTAAATTAATCTCATCCCATTTGCTAGCATTTGGCCCATATCCCTCTCAGCTCTTCCTATTCATGTACCCAACCACTTGCCTTTTAAATGTTGCAATTGTACCAGTTTCCACTACTTCCTCTGGCAGCTCATTTCATACACACAGCATACTCTGTGTGAAAAAGATGCCTCTTAGGTTCCTTTTATGTCTTTACCCTCTCACCTTAAACCTATGCCCTCCAGATGTGGACTCCTCCATCCTGGGGAAAAGACTTTGGCTAATCACCCTCTCCACGCCCCTTATAATTTTATAAATCTCGATAAGGTTCTGACATTCCAGGAAATTAACTCTAGCCTATTCAGCCTCTCCTATAGCTCAAACCCTCCAATGCTGCCAACATCCTTGTAAACCTTTTCAAATTTCACAGCATTTTTCCTTTTGCAGTAAGACAAGAATTTGAATGCAGTATTCTAACAGTGGCCTAATCAACAGATTACAGCCAGAAAATGATCTCCCAACTCCTATACTCAATGCACTAACCAACAAAAGCAAGCATACCAAATGCCTTCTTCACTACCTACCTATCTTTCAAGGAGATATGAACCTTCACTCTGAGGTCTCTTTGTTCAGCAACATTCCCCAGGGCTTTACCATTAAGTGTATAAGTCCTGCCCTGATTTGTCTTACTAAAAGACAGTATCTCACATTTATTTAAATTAAACGCCATCCGCCACTCCTCGGCCCATTTACCCATCTGATCAAAGACTTGTTATACTCTGACTTTCTTCTCATTCCAGCAATAACACTGTAGACTGGTATTCCAAAACTAAGCTGCCCACCAAACTGCCTCACATTCACGCTGTATCAGTACAGCTACAACACTGGCATCTATCTGGCAATGTGGAAGCTGCCCAGCATGTCTTGTACACAAAAAGCAAGACAATTCCAGTATATTTACCTTCCCATCAGTGCAGTTTTGATCATCAGCAATGTGATCAAACAAGTCATTGACTGTGCCAACAGGCAACATTTGCTCAGCAATAGCCAGGCTACTTTCACTCAGTTTAAATTTCACCAACGCCATTCGGCTGCTGACCTCAATGCAGCCTTGGTCTAACCACAAGCTCAGAGTTCCTCGGGTGAGGTGAGAATAATTACCCTAAGCATCAAGGAACGCTTGCAAAACTGGAGCCAATGGAAATGAGAGGGAAAGCTCTGCTATAGCAGGAGTCATATCCAAAGCAATAGAAGATCGTTGTGGTTGTTGTGGATGTCAACCTGTCAGAAGTGGGAATGTTCATTGAAGATTGCGGAGGCTATCTCCCAACCTGACTCTTAAGGGCTATTTTTCTCTCAGAATGAGAGAAAGACAGGAAATAAGGGAAATGAAAATGGGTGGAATGTTTATTACTGTTGGTTTGGGTGTGGAGATGTGCCAAGTGAATGAGTAGGCAATGCAATGGGCATGACAAGGTTTGGTGACAGGGGGCTGTGCTGGTTAATAGGGAGTGAGGATAGATGTTGCAGGCAAATGTGTCAATGAACCTTGGTGGGTCATGAGTACAGTAACAGAGATAGAGAAAGTGTGAAGTAACAGAGGGAAGATTTAGTATTCTGCATTGTGGGATGGAGAAGGTAATTGACTTTTGGCCTACATTTCTGAACACTCATTCAGACAGCTGAGACTGCACTAATGCAGAGGACAATCTTAGATCAAGCTGGCACAGTATGGTATGGAATCCATTGCTGACCCTGGGAAGAAAGGATGTCCTGGACTGCTGGGAACTCCAGGTCACTGCCTGCAAAGAGAGGCTTCAATTTTACCTTGTCTGCCATGTCTAGGCAATTGTCAGGAACTATGCAGAGCGGTTCTGACTAAGAGTGAGTGGCTGGGTGCAGAATCAGGCTTTTAAAGATGCCCATTGCACTAGGAATGCCAGTTCACTCCAGGATAGATTGGCATTGGCAAGTTGTTCCAGTTATGGGCCCGAATTAGATGAAAGGTATACCTAAAGGGTGGGTAAAGTGGTAACTGAGGTGAGTTTGTTAAGTGGTATCCTCCATGAATCTCGATGGTAATTAATTACCAAAAATAGATTCAGACCAGAGTGATTTTAGTATTTAGTATAGAACCAACCTTTCTGCATAAGATAATCCCTTCATTTCTGGCATCAGCCAAGTGAACTCTTATCTGTTTCCTATGCAAGTATAACTTTCCTTAAACAAGTAGACCAAAACACGACAGGGTACTCTCATTGTGATCTCACAACAACTCTATACAATTGTGAGAATACCGTCCTACTGTTATATCATTGCACAACAAACCAGACCAAATCAGAGTCTCTGTCATTATATTCACAACACAGTGAAATTAAAACATTCGGTGATCCTCAAAATTACTCAATTGCTCTGAGCCAGACTTTATAAATAACCAATCTTGGACACCAAGTTTATAACTTAAACCAAAATTGGCGACCTACTATTAATAATGTAACTTTAGAGAAACACAGATAAACTACAAGGTAATCTAATTATTATTTCTGAGCCAGACCCATTAGTCTTTGATCACCAAACTGCACTCTTACACCAACAACCAAACAGATAGACAGACACAGTTATGGGACTTTTACAATTAAAAATAGAAAAATTATAAATTGTCAGTTTGATAACCATTTCAGTAATGAATTCCAAGCCTTTATGAAATCTGATGGGTTGTATTACAGGCACATAGGATTTAATTTTTTTCACATTCCAAAGTCACTGGTCAATGCAAACACCTTCTGTAAACCACCAAAGCTTTTCCTTGATTGTTTATAGACTGGGGTTCTTTTCACAGGACTTTCAACAAGTCAATAACTGGAGAATAACTAGAGAGAGCAAAACTGAAAAGAAACAGTAACAATGTAGAGTACTGGGGTAGGGGAATGAGTCTGGGTGGGTTATTCTTCGGAAGGTCTGTGTGGACTTGTTGGGCTAAATGGCCTGTTTCCACACTGTAGGGATTCTGTGAACATCCAAAGTAACATTGATTCCTGCTAAAACGCCCAATCAAAAAAGTCAGTTCAGCTTTTAGGTTCTCTCTGTTTTCACCAATTCTGTGATTGGCAGGCTGGCACTGGTCCTCCCTTGATTGACAATTCAATATCCAATCAGCTGCCATTCCCTGTGCATAATAACATCTCAGTGCTGAATTATCTAGTGTTTTTAGAACAGTAATTAACCTGCATTATCTCTCTCGGCTAATTCCCAACAGCAAACATTAGTCTTTTCTGAAATTGAAAATGCTGGAGATCACAGCAGGTCAGGCAGCATCTGTGCAGAGAGAGCAAGCTAACATTTCCAGTCTAGATGACTCTTCACAGCTCTGATGAAAAGCGATCTTGACTCAAAACATTAGCTTGCTCTCTCTGAATGGGTGCTGCTTGACCCGCTGTGATCTCCAGCATTTTTTGTTTCCAGCACAGATTCCAGTACTTGCAGTGATTTGTTGAAACATTAGCTTTTGCTTCTCTCCCTTTTTAAACCAAGCTGCCATTCAAAGATCAATTCTCAAACCAAAAATGCGAGAATAAAAGAAACCAGTGATGGTCTCAACACTATTTTCATGATCAGTCTCCATTGAACTAAGTTCCATTTGCCTTCCTAACAACTTGCAACATCTGCGTGCTAACCTGAAGTGATTTTTTTTAAATTCACTTGTGCGATGTGGACATCTCTGCCTGGGCCACCATTCATCGTTAATCCCTCGAGGGTAATAGTGAATTGACTTCTTGAACCACTGCACTCCTGGTGCTATAGGAAGATGCAGATTGTTTCAGTCATGGTCTGTCACAATCGTGAAGACAGTCTCATGAGGGAACTCCAGGATTTTGACCGAGCAACACTGAAGAAATTATGATGACTTCCAAGTCAGAATGGTGAGTGACTTGGAGGGAACTTGCAGCTGGTGTACCCATATAGCTAGTACATAGAGTAAAAGAACCCCTACAGTGTGGAAGCAGGTCATTCAGCCCATCGAGTCCACACCAGCCCTCTAAAGAACATCCCAATCAGACCAACCCCTTACCCTATCCCTGCAACTCTGCATTTCCCATGGTTAATCCCCCTAGCCTGCACATCTCCGGACACTATGGGGCAATATTCCAAAGCCAATTCACCTGACGAGCACATCTTTGGACTATGGGAGGAAACCAGAGCACCCGGAGGAAACCAATGCAGACATGGGGAAAATGTGCAAACTCCACACAGACAGTTGTCCAAGAGTGGAAATAAACCCAGGCGCCGTTATACAGCAGTGTTAAGCACTGAGCTACCATGCCACCTTTTGAGATGGCAGTGTTTGAGGGTTTGGAAGGGATTATCTCAGAACTTTGGTTATTTCCAGCGTCTGCAGTATTTCATTTTAATTTTTCTGCACATCATGTGACAGTGAAAAAGATTTTTCTTTCCTCAGCTCCTGGGCAGAGATGACCCAGTTATACAAGCAAGAAAACAATTTCATTGTAAACACCTTGAAACAAGTATTCACAATTGTCTTGCACACAGTAGCTACAGATTACAGCAGAATGAGGGAATACAGTGACTGCCAGTTGTGCCCACAGTAGGATTAGAACTGCCTTGCGTTATAATTACTAATGGTTCAAATCTAAACCCTGAGCTGAGTTTCTATCTGCACTGGCCTTAATTTGGAATGCACATTTTGACCTGAATGTCCCAGATTGCAGATGTTAGATTTCATTCTTTCCAGACATGGTGCAGTGCACTGCATCTCCATGTCATCAATACACATAGCAGCTTCCCAAGTGCACAGACTGCCTGCTTCGCTCAGGATTTAGCATTACTTAAACAGGTCCACGAAAATAGATTTTCCAGACCAGCATCAAATCAAACATGAAGCAATCAGAATTCAGGTAATAGAAAGATCTAGTCCACTAAGAAAGACTTAAGCAGTCTGTGTACTTGAATTACTATCGCGCTTTATTTAAGGTGAACAAAGTGATTGTTTCAGTTCTCTCTTTTTTCCCTTCTTGCTAAGACAAGTGCAGATAAAAGAGGCCACTGAATCCCCAGTGAGCACTAGCATTGCGCAGAACTTAATGATTCTCTCCCATCACAGCATGTTACAGCCTCTTGAATTATTCCACCATTCAGCTATCTCAGCACAGACTGCTGATCAAAGCTCTGACCTTGCTGGCCTGTTCTGCCTCGCTCTGTATAAACTCACTGAGCCATTGAGGGAATTTGTAGTGATTCCCCCCAGAAGGCTGATATTTCTGACTGCAGCAATTTGTGCATATGTCAAAACTGAAAAATTCTATTGTTTCTTCAGTGACTTGTCCTTTGGACACTCTGTAGTTGGTCATCACAGTGTGCTCAGTGCAAAAGGTGTCGTGAAATACATCACAGGAAAGCATATTACTGCTGCTCAGTTGTTAAAAATTATTTTATGGATGTGGGTGTCAATTAAATAGTCCAGCATTTATTGGCGGTTCCCAATTGCCTTTGAGGAGATTGTGGTAAGCTGCTTTTTTTGAATTGCTAACCCAAGTGGAATGAAGCACTCAGATTGATTATTTCTCATTTGTTAAGACACCGAAAGAGGCTGAGAGAAGTGATAACTCACCCAATGACTTGCAAAGATGTAATCATAAAATGCTGGGAATATTCCATGGGTTCAGAAACATCTACGGAGAGAAAAACTGAGTTAATGTTTCAGGTCAATGCTGTCTCAAAGGGAAGTTTTAATCAAATACGGGGACAGGGATAGAGGAACTGGAGGAAAGTACAAAAGAGAAGGTCTGCAATAAGGTGGCAGGCAGGTGAGATTGTAGAGATCAAATGCCGATAGGTTACACACCCCTGCTCAAGCTGCATGTGACCCCAAGCTTCCTGTCACTTTAATTTTTGTTTCTGCTCCCACTCGGAATCCCCCACCCTGCACTGTTTCAAAGCAGTTCAACATCAGCTTCAGGAACAGCACCTCATCTTACAATGATGTATTCTATAGACTGAGGGCCACAATCCAAAATTCAATAATTTCAGACCTTAGCTCTTGCCTCCCATTTATCAGGAAATGTTTGATAATGATTTGGATGCATTTGCTTGGATCTTGCGTTGCCTAAAACAAGAACAATAGCCATCTGAATAAAAATGGGTTTGAATGTTTTAGCTTGTTTTCAGAGTTTGGTGATCATTTTATCTTAATTTATCAGGAAACTGGCAGCCCTGGACAGCTGAGTCTAGCCCGAGATAAATAAGCAGGATCTTATCGCAGGTGGTATGGTGGCACAGTGGTTAGCACTGCTGCCTCACAGCGCCAGAGACCTGGGTTCAATTCCCACCTCAGTTAACTGTGTGTGGAGTTTGCATGTTTTCCCCATGTCAGCGTGGGCTTCCTCCAGGTGCTCTGGTTTCCTCCCACAGTCCAAAAATGTGCAGGTTAGGTGAATTGGCCACGTTAAATTGCCCATAGTGTTAGGTGCAGGGGTAAATGTAGGGGAATGGGACCGAGTGGATTGCTTTTCAGAGGGTTGGTATGGACTTGCTGGGCCGAAGGGTCTGTTTCCACACTGTAAGGAATCTAATCTCATACATTGTGCAACTTTTGACACAATCCTTTGTTGAGAGTTAACTGGGAGAAACATTGCCGATTTTCCCCCAGCAGTTTTATAGAATCCCTACAATGTGGAAACGGGCCATTTCACCCATCAAATCTGCACTGACCCTCTGAAGAGCATCCCACCCAAACCCACACTCTACCACAATCCCATAACCCTGCATTTCTCATGACTAACCTACACATTCCTGATCACAATAGGCAATTTAGCATGGCCAATCCACCTAACCTGCACATCTTTGTATTGTGGGAGGAAACCGGAGTATCCAGAAGGAACCCACACTGACACAGGGAAAACATGAAAACTCCACACAATTGCCCGAGGGTGGAATCAAACCTGGGTCCCTGGTGCTGTGAGGCAACAGTGCTAACTACTGAGCCACTGTGCTGCTGAATTTAAATGGGTTCAATAAGGAATGGGTTGTACAGCGTCCATAGAAGGAGCCAATTTTTTTTCTATTCAATGTTTTATCCTAATATACCATCACCAAAAGAAAAAAAAATCTGAATTTATATTGCACCTTTCCTGACAATGGGACGTTCCGCAGCACTTTCAACTAATCATGTACTTTCACAATTGCACTGTAGGAAATACAGCAATCAATTTGGGCACAGCAAGATCCCACAAACAGCAATGCAAGAGGGGCCAAATTATGTATGTTAGTTGATGTTAATTAATGTATATCCATTGACTGTTAAGTCAGAGTAAACCACCCTGCTCTCCAAATGTTACTGCTTTTATATCCACCGTCAGGGCTTTGGTTTGAGATCTCATCTGAAAAATGACTCCTCTGACAGGAGAGAACTGCCTTTGCACTGGGCTGGGAATGTCCACCTTGATTTTGTGATAGAGGTTCCATTCAAGTCAAGCCCCACAAGCTTCTTCATTACAGCTAAGATCGTTACCAACTGAACTTTGCTGGCATCATGACGTACTACGCTGAATTACGTAATGGTATTCAGTACAATCTTTGGCTTCTTTGAATCCCTTTTTCAGATTTAGAAGTCACAATGTGAAACATTTTGCATGAGACTGTATGTTATGCTATGTTGTATAGATATTACGTATAGTGTTAGACAATTCTTTCTCAATTCCTTACTGATTGAGACTAAGATCTGGCCTTCTCCCTGTTGTGGTTTTACAACTAAAGCTACAAAGAGATATTCCAATGTCACCCTTTCAAATATTCCTTTCTTTCTCAACATTGCCTGTGGCAGAGAACTCACTTCCTTTGAATCAATGATGATTCCCGACCTCAGTTTCTTTGCTTTGCTATCAATTATTTAACTGTTTCACCCAATTTGTGTTCAATTCTCTTTATCTGCAGAGAACTTAGTTTCATCGCCGCATGTGGTGCTGAGTTAGCTATATCAGGCGCTCTTTGAAAAGCAACAGTGATGTTCTCCACACTTCACGCTGAGGTCTAATGCTTGTTTTCAAACATCCGATTAAACAACCCACTAACAAATTACGGGCACATCAATAAATACTCTTCTGCCTTCTGTCAAAGCAGCAGCCAAATCAAAAATGGAGAACCTGCTTCTTTCAGGCAGTAAAGGATCCTTCCACTGGCTCTAGGCAACTTCATTCATACCTGGAGTGAGCAGATCATTTTAAGGTGAAATGTTGAAAGACTGGTCTTGTTTCCACTTGAGTTAAGTGCAGGAAACTTGACTACGATCATAGAGTCATAAAATGCAGAAACAGCCCCTTTGGTCCAACTCATCCATGCCGACCAGATATCCAAAATTAATTTAGTCCCATTTGCCAGCATTTGGCCCAAACCCTTTGTATCATGTACCCATCTAGATGCCTTTTAAATGTTGTAATTGTATCAGCCTCCACCATTTCCTCTGGCAGTTAATGCATTCACGCACCATCCTCTGTGTGAAAAAGTTCCGCCTTGGGTCCCTTTTGAATCTTTCCCCTCTCATCTAAAACCTAAGCCCTCTAGTTTTGGACTCCCATGCCCTGCAAAAAGACCTATTCACTCTATCCGTGCCCAGCATAATGTTATAAACCTCTAAGGTCACTCCTCAGCCTCTGATGTTCCAGGGAATTGGCCCTGCCAAGTCAGCATCTCACTGTAACTCAAAATCCTCCAACTCTGGCAATATCCTTGTGAATCTTATCAAGTTTAACAACACCATTCCTGTGGCAAGGAGACCAAAATTGAATGCAGTGTTCCAAAAGTGACCTCACCAATATCCTGTATAGCCACAACGTGACTTCCCAACTCTTATACTGAATGCACTGACCAATTAAGGCAAATTCCCAAAATCCTTCATTATCCTGTCTATCAGCAATTCTACTTCTAACAAGGTTGTGACAAGTGTCCAGTTTTCTCCCACAGTCCAAAGATATGCAGATTAGGTGATTTGTTCATGCTAAATTGCCCGTAATGTCCAGGGATGTGCAAGCTAGGTGGGCTAACCACAGGAAATTTAGGGGTGGAGTAGGGGTGTGGGTCTGGGTGGGATGCTCTGCAGAGGGTTGGTGTGAATTCAATAGGCCTGCTTCCACACTGTAGAGATTCAACAAAGCGGACGAGGAAAGGATGTTTCCTTTTGTGGGTCAGCCCCAAACTCAGATCCATTGTTTTAAAATTAGCAATCACCCTGTTAGATCAGGGATTAAAAGAATAATTTTCCCTCAGAGAGTTCTGTGCCTTTGGAATTCTGCTTCAGAAGGTGGGATCATTAAATAGTTTTTAAGGCAGACATGGATAGATTCTTGCTGAAAAATGTGTTGCTGGAAAAGCGTTGCAGGTCAGGCAGTATCAAAGGAGGAGGAGAATCGACGTTTTGGGTATAAGCCCTTCTTCTGCTCATTCCTGAAGAAGGGCCTATGCCCGGAACATTGATTCTCCTGCTCCTTTGATGCTGCCCGACCTGCTGCGCTTTTCCAGCAACACATTTTTCAGCTCTGATCTCCAGCATCAGCAGTCCTCACCTTTTCCTATGGATAGATTCCTGTTAAACAAAGGTTATCCCGAGTTAGACGGGTATCGTTCAGAACAGAACAGGATTTTATTAAAAGGCTGAACAGCATCAAGGGCTGAATGATCCCTTTCTGCTCCTAAACATATGTTCGTTAGCTGTCCATCTTCACATCCTCATGAAAGTCCATACAGGTGGCCTGGATGTTTCCAAGTGCTGGGAAAGTGTGCACCATCTGTGTATGTCCTGGTATCATTCGTTCCCTCAAAGACATGGTCTCCTAGTGTGCTGCCTTAATTATCCATTGTCAGGAGCAGAAACAACATCATCTTATATCCTCCTTCAGAACATGACCATGAGAATATCTTCCCCTTAATCTCAAGTTGAGAGGATTTTATTTTCCTCACCTTGGCTAACAACTATTCCCAATGGATTGAGATTCACAAATTCCTCATCTCAGAGGCTGTGGTAACTTGTTGAAGATTGTGAGCAAAAGCTTTTCTATGGGTAGGAACAATGTGGGCTATGGTGGGATTTGTGGCCAAATCAGACTATATCAGGAGCAACTTGCTCCAAATTTCATGTTTTTGATGAGTGGCTTGGGAAGATTCTCATTAGGCAGTGGTGAGTTACCAATCAAGTAAGATTACAGCTTGTTAAATACCTTATTATGCACAATTGCCTTCAATAACAATCAATTTCCTATCTTACCAAACTCACAAAGCAAATTAGACATCAAGGTTTGATGGCAGTCCCAGTAGATAGCTGGTGACTCCAGTTCACCGCTGACTGTGAGGAACCTTCATGTTGCTCAGCACCACTCAGCACTTCAGAGCACAGTTCATGGGCACCAGTCACTCCTCACCTGCAGACACTGGCATCTCACATTTGCCAGTCTTTTACAATCATCATGTCATTGCTCTGATACACTTGCAGGGCACTTATTGTGCTCCCAGTGCGAGGGCAACTGAAACTAGCATTGAAAGGCTGCAGCAGGGTCACTTTCTACAGGGACAGGCACCCAACTCATGGATCAGAACAGGCTAAATCCCAGGGTTGTTCACTTGGCACTCATTAAATTAAAGCCTAACTGCATGGTCACAACAATCATGCCTTCTATATGAGTGCTGTGACTGCAGCCAGTTCCCAAAGGCTATCACTGTCACTGCCACTTTGAGCTGCTCTTTTGCACAGATAGATTGCTCATAATTCTTGCCGGTAGGATCTGTCCCATAGTGGAAAGAAAATGTTTGCCACACCGCAACGTTCAACCCAACACTTACAACATGCCACAGCTACCTGCATGATAAATGCACTCCACATTGGTTCAACCAGACAGAGACTAATCCAAAATCCACTCTAAAGGGCGTGGGAGGACAGTGTCATTCAGGGAGTCCTGGTACTGTCAGCCACAGGCACAGTCTACACACAGTCCATGAGTTTGGCCACATCTGCAGGACATGCGGACATTCAAGGGGCAAGTTAATGAAACAAGTGTGTACAAACTCCAGCAACACTTAATTTCCAAACATTTATTTGTATGTACACAATGCTTGCAGAATGAACAAGCTTCACTTTTAAGTATTGCTGTAGGTGTTTTGCTGTTGGTGCTTTCAAAATGAACGTTGTCATCTCCGTGATACAGAGGTTATTGCCATAACTCAAAAACTGGCTAAAAGTGCCTCATCATGTGTGAGACTGCCAAGGGGGCTGTGTGACTAGGGAAATATATTGTGTAAGTATAGAATATAGAACATAGAAACTAAAACATTACACACAATACAGGTCCTTTGGCCCTCCATGTTGCGCTGACCTGTGGAACCAGTCTGAAGCCTATCTATCCTACACTATTTCATTTTCATCCATATGTTTATCCAATGATCATTTAACTGCTCTTAAATTTGGCAAGTCTACTACTGCTGGAGGCAGTGCATTCCATGCCCCTCCTACTCTCTGAATAAAGAACCTACCTCTGACATCTGTCCTATATCTATCACCCCTCATCTTAAAGTTATGTCCCCTCACGCTAAGGGGACATAACCATCTGAGGAAAAAGGCTCTCACTGTCCACCCCATCTAACCCTTGGATTATCTTATATGTCTCAGTTAAATCACGTCTTCTTCTCTCTAATGAAAACAGCCTTAAGTTCCTTAGCCTTTCAGTATGACAGTGGGGTCTAATAACAATGATGAAAAGTGAAATGATTGACATGGGTATTGGACCGGAAGGGGTCAGAGTGTAACAAACACTTTCTGCTACAACATGAGCCCCTCTTAACTACTTCTGCACACCATTACAGAGCAACATGCTCCCTTGCCAACATTTAATGGGCCCTCTGTTGTGAACCCAGTTTCCCTCCTTTCTCACATGTGCAAATCCATGAACAAGTACAACAAAAACAGGCAGCAGTTAGGACAGATCAAGCTCACATCTTTAAACAGAGACATTGGGCTCGTGATCTGCCCATGCTGGAAAAGGGCTGTCTTTTATAGCTCAGGAAAAGAGATGGACAGCGCACCCTTGTCTGAACACCAAATGCATCAATCAAAGAATCAGCAGTTGCCTTGATTTTGCCAAGAAGAGAAGCCGATAGCTGAACTGATTGCCTGGCCAGATCTTCAAAGGACTCTGTGACAACATAGCCAGTATAAACTGAGACAAAGTTTATGGAGCTTCACAGAAGCAGGTAGCCATAAAATAACTCTTCAAAACGTCCAGAGGAACTCCATTCAGAGAGATTGGTGAAACCACCCTACAGACTTACCCAAAGAGTTTAGTTGGAGTGGTATCAAGACAATTTGTACATGCCGATAGAGTCTTGCTGGGAGATGTGGATGTAAAGATTCCTTATACCTTTACTAAAGAATGGCTGCTCAGCATATACAAAAATAGTGACGTCAGATCCCATGGAACTGAGGGCTCAAGTTGTAGTGTCCCAGAAGATGTCCTCTCTTACCGTTCTTTACAAATAATGCTTGTTAACGTTTATTTGCCAAAGCGTGGATCTCATCATACTATAGATGTATCACTCAGGTCTATTGCCTGCTGTTCTACTCCCAACTGAACAAGCACCATGGCTCCCTCAGTGAGCATTCTAAAGATGGGTTAATATGAACTGTGCTGCCTGACTCAAAGGGAACAGGTGTGCTAGATCCCACGTCAGGGTCCATGTGTTCCAAAATGGGTCTGATCACATATTTAGCCTTCTGTCTCTCACTGGAGAGTGAATAACTTATTATAGTTATAGAATTATTCACAGAACACCTGATTAAATGACAGCACCCATATGAACTAACAGTTAATCTGCAGCTGAATAATGCACAGAAATCCAAGTTGTGGAGTTCTTCTCATTGGACAATCATGACTTATTGGCAGAGTTCCATTCTGTGGGTCAAAATGTTGTGGATTCAAGTCCTGAGCACAGAATAAAGGTTGAGAGAAAGTGAGGACTGCAGATGCTGGATAGCAGAGTCGAAAAGTGTGGTGCTGGAAAAGTACAGCAGGTCAGGCAGCTATGAAGAGCAGGAGAGTTGACATTTCAGGCATTTCCTGATGACGGGCAATTACCTGGAACGTTGACTCTCCTGCTCCTTGGATGCTGCCTGACCTGCTGTGCTATTCCAGAGGCACTCTTTTCAACACGGAATAAAGATTGCCAGTTAACAGGTGCATGGTTAGGTGTGCTGCCTCTAAGATTCAACACGAAATTGGAGCCCTTCTGCTGTCTCCAGGAGTTGTATGTGATTTTATTGCATTAGAGTCAAGAGTCATGTAGATGAGCAATACAGAAACAGACCCTTTGGTCCAACCTATCCATGCAGACCAGTTATCCTAAGTTAATGTAGTTCAATTTTTCAGCATTTGGTTCATATCCCTCTAAACTTTTCCGATTCATATACTTGTCCATTTAAATGTTGTAATTGTACCAGTCTCCACCACATCCTCAGGCAGCTCATTCCATACACGCACCACCCTCTGTGTGAAAAAGTTGTCCCTTGGGTCCCTTTTAAATATTTTCCTAAAATCTATGCCCTCTAGTTTTGGACTCTGATACTCTGAGGAAAAGACTTTGACTATTCACTCTATTGATGCCAACTATGATTTTATAAACTTCGATAAGGCCACCCCTCAGCTTCTGCTATTCCAACTTCCAACCACCAAATAACCCCAACTTATTCAGCGTCACCTTGTATCTCAAAGCCACCAACCCTGGCAGCATCCTTGTAAATCTTTTCTGAACCCTTTCAAGTTTCACAACATCCTTCCTCTAGCAGGGAGACCAGAATTGTATGCAGTATTCCAAAAGTGACCTAACCAATGTTCTGTATAGCCACAACATGTCCTCCCAACTCTGATAATCAATGCACTGACCAATAAAGGCAATTGCTGTGTGTAAATTTGTTGTTGTATCAACAGTGGCTGAACTTCAAACCAATTTCTGTGAAGAATTTTAAAGGTCCTCAGGCAAATAAATGACAAATAAACATTGGGAGAGGAGAAAACGGCAGATTGCTACCGTCACTGAGTGAATAATTCAGCAGTCCAGGCTAACATCCTGTGGGGGATGGTTTCAAATCCCATGTGGCAGCTGGTGGAATTTAAATTTAGCAATTAAATCTGACATAGAAAGCGAGTCTCAATAATTATCACCATGACAACTATCATGGATTGTTGTAAAAACCCATCTGGTTCACCAGTTTCCTTTAAGGACGGCAATCTGTCGACCCACATATGACTTCAGACCCATGACAATGTTGTGAACTCTTACCTTCCCTCCACAATGGCTCAAGTAGCCAATTTAGGATGGGCAATGAATGTTGGTCATCACAGCAAAGCTCAGATTCCTTAAAGGACAAATGAAGTTTTAAAATAAACATAAAGAACTGCGGATGTTGGAAATATGATGCAAAAACGAAGACTCCGGCACTCCCTGTTTTTGTTTTAAAAAAAGATATTCTGCTGTTTACATCATTATAGCTTGATTTCATTTGATAAATAATTCTGGATCCCGATTCAAAGAGAGCCTGGTCTTCCTTCTGGAAGGTCTGATATTAAATGGCCAAAATTGAGAAGCTGTAGGCAGTATGTTTTCCACCAATGTCCCATTACTGCCAGATAGAATGAATTAAAATCATTCCTCAGACAGTAATACTTCACTTCAGGCAGTCAACAGGAGAAGACAAAGAAAGAATGAGCCCTTATATACTTCCATTCACAGTACTTCAAACAATTTACAGCCATTGCTGTGATATAAAAACAGAGCAGCAAAATCAGCCACTTTGAAACCAGATATTTTCAACCACCATTTGCAAACAGGGTTAAAATTATGCCTGACCTGTAATCTGCCCACAATTGCGGCTGGACAGTCGAAAGTAATTTGCACATTGAGACGGATATGGAGAATTAAGAAACGTGAAAATAGCCATCTGCATTCAGACTGTTAGCAATTCAACGGATCTTACGCTATTTTTAATAGCTTTCTAAATGGAGATGACTAAGATAGGGCAATGCAGAAGGAACTGAGGCAATGCATGTATTAGCAAAGACTAAACTGAATATAAAATAGTGCCTCACATTGATTGAATATTGCAGGATGGTAACCTAGGGAGGGAAATGAAAGAGAAATTGTGCGTCACTGGCTACTTGAAATAGTGAAAAGTTATGTTTCACCAGATTTTTACTTTCCCTTTCATCAGTAAGAAACATGCAAAAACATAATGTTTAATTCAATGCTGGAATAATTAATAATTGACAGTATGTGAGGAGTGCTCGGTAGTTTAAATAGACTTTCTATGCTTAACCACGGATGAAAGTAGACCGGTACAGTATTCTCTGTCACTCTGCAGGAAAGCCCACTTGTTGTTGATTGTAAGAAATACCCTCAGGGTCCTCAGCTTTCCCAGTGGTCAAAAGCAATCAATTATTTAACAAGAAGTGAAAGATGCTTCATATACTACCTAACTTTCTCTTCTTGTCTACATGGGTTTGTACAAAGCATTTATCACATAGCTACTGTCATAATGGACCACAGTACAAGTAGCCAAATCCCTTGGCTGAAAGCATTGTAAATACATAAATACAACGTGAGATGTGATATTTTAAAATATGAATGAGTGACAAACTGTTGTGGCAGCTGTTGATTCTCTACCGCAGTGTGTGTGCTTGCAAATGTTCTCGGTGCAGAATGATTCTGATAATAGTGTTTGTGTAGAGAGGGCAATGCTGCACATTCCCAGGAGACGTGTGTTGTTTTTATTCAATCTTTACAACGAGAAAGAATTCTAGGAATGAGCAAACCGTTGGACTGCCAATTTAATAAAATGTTTGGTGAATGTTGCTGTCTCAGTTGAGAGAGGAGCCCTTATGTTTTGTGAGCAGGCAGAGGGGTGGAGGGGGATGTGGGAGGAGGATGGGGTGAAGGAGGGGAGGGGGATTGAGCAGTGGAGTTGGGGAGAGCACATTTTTAAAAAAAGTACAGCCCAATGTATTCCCACTGAAGGTTTATAATATACTTTGAATTGAAAAGATTACTCTTGGAGTTTGCAAGCAGAGCCTATATAATAACGTAGGACACTCAACTGGAAAGGAACGTCATTTATAGTTGAACACTAAAATAGAGCCACTGCTCATGGAGTATATGGGCTAGGAAAGACAGTTACAGAGTTACAGAGCATGGAAACAGACCTTCAGTCTAACTCGTTTATGCTGACCAGACATCTCAGTCTGGCCTTGTCCCATTTGCCAGCATTTCGCCCATATTCCTCTAAACCCTTCCTATTCATGTACCTAACCAGATGCCTTTTAAATGTTGTAATTGTACCCACCTCCACCACTTCATCTGGCAGCTTATTTCACACACACAACACCCTCTGAATGTAAAGATTACCTATCAAGATCTTTTAAAATCTTTCCCTACTCCTCTTACATCTATACCTGGACTCCCCTAGCCTAGGAAACAGACCTTGGCTATTTACCATATCCATGCCCTCATGACTTTATAAGTCTCTGTAAAGGTCACTTCAGGGATAAAATCTTCAGTCTATTCAGCCTCTCCCTATAATTCAAACTCTTCAGTCCTGGCAACATCCTCGTTAATCTTTCCTGTGGCCCAAGGAGTTTAACAACATCCTTTCAAAATAAGGGGACCAAGAATTGTATTCTTGAAAGTGGCTTTGGCAACGCCCTGTACAGCTGCAACATAACTTCCCAACTCCTATACTCGATGCTCTGACCAATAAAGGCAAGTATGCCAAAAAGGAGAAAGTGAGGACTGCAGATGCTGGAGATCAGAGCTTAAAAATGTGTTGCTGGAAAAGCGCAGCAGGTCAGGCAGCATCAAAAGAGCAGGAGAATCAACGTTTTGGGCATAAGCCCTTGCGCTTTTCCAGCAACACATTTTTAAGCTAAAGTATGCCAAAAAGCTTTGTCACCACCCTGTCAGCCTACAACTCCACTTTCAAGGAACTATGAGCCTGCACCTCTAGGTCTCTTCATTTGCCAACACTTGCCAGGGACCTATCATTAGGTGTATAAGTCCTGCTTTGATTTGCCTTTCCAAAACACAACACCTCGCATTTATCTAAATGAAGCTCAATCTGCCATCTCTCAGCCCACTGGCCCAACTGAGGAAGGTCTTGTCGTACTCTGAGAGAACCTTCTTCACTGTCCACTACACCATGAATTTTGGTGTCATCTGCAAATTTACTAACCATACCTCCTACATTCACATCCAAACCATTTATATAAAAGTCAAAAAGCAGTGGACCCAGCACCAATCAGTTCTGCAGACACACCTCTAAATCTGCCTTATTATTTTCTCCTTATATCCAGAAGTGCTATTATGTACAACTGAGCAACTTTCCCACCACCAAAACCACTACAGCCTTTTTTTAAATATATCTACTATCCTCTAGCAGTAAAAGCCCTGTGTAGTCAATTGAATAATTACAAGCAAAGCACATTATAGACAATGCAAACCATAAAGGTGGGGAGAGGAGGGGGAATAAGGAAGGGACTAAATCAAATTGGAGTTGGAGGGAAAAGTAAAGCAGTGTATCTTCTGCAGTGCCCACCTCTCTCGAAAGGCAATGAGAGCACTGGTCGACACAGCACACTCCCTCTCCAAGGATGTCCAAGGATGAATATAATAGCAGAAAAAAGATTGGCTGAGATGACCTCTTCCATGGCCCACTGCTTGGATCTGCTTAGCCAGCTTGGCCAGGCCCAGAAGCAAACTCATGAGGAAGTCCTCCGATCTGCACTCACTCCTTCATATTGGGTGAAAGTGAGGACTGCAGATGCTGGAGATGAGAGTTGAAGTGTGTGGCACTGGAAAAGCACAGCAGGTCAGGCAGCATCCGAGGGGCAGGAGAATCGAGATTTTGAGCATAAGCTCTTTGTCAGGAAGCCCTCCATACTGGGTGCAACCAAAAACACAACAAAAGATTTTTTAAATAATTTAAGATGGACTGCAACCAATGCATACATGATCCATAGAGTCCACAGCACCTCAAAATACACAGTTGGACTGGGAATCCATGAATTGTTGTAGCATAGGGTTAGACGGGACTGCTATATTCTAGACTCTCATCTCCATGTCTCTAGTAGAAAGAGGGAGGGCTCCCACATAGATACCTCTCAACTGGGGATGGCAAAAATGGATCTGCTTTATAAAGGGCTCAGGTGAGGAGTTTCAACTGAGCAGACCATTATCTGTTAACAATTAAACCCATACTCAATGTGCTCCACATTAATATTTCCCCAAAGGCCTAATAAGGGTTTTCACAATCTGATAACTTCACTTGGAAACATGAAGCACAAATATAGACTACATTATTCTCAGATGACAATTTCTCAACGATAACCTGCTCACCAATCCTGTTTGGTATTGAACAGGGCCTGTCCCTCCAGCCCTCATTACAGCCCATATCCGAATATGGAAAAAAGAGCTAAGTCAAGAGATGATGTTAGAGTGAATGCCATTGATATAAAAGTAGCATTTGACAAAGTGTGGCATCAAGGAAATCAAGTTAAACTGGAGTCAATGAGGATCATGGGGCAAGTATCCATTGCCGAAGTCATACTGAGTTCAAAGGAAGATGATTGTGATTGTTGCTCAGTGTAATGTTCGGAGCTCAGCTACCTTCAACTGTTTCATTACTGACCTTCCCTCCATCAAGTCAGAAGCACTCATATTCATTATGGATTATAATGTTCAGTTTAATTTGAAACTCGCCAGATAATGAAGCAGCCCATGCCCATATATCACAGGACCTAAGCAATATTCAGTTGTGAGCTGATAGTGTTCATGCCACATAAGTGGTAAAAAATTATCATTTCTAATAAAACCGTCTCCTGACAATATGTAAAGGTATTACCATAACCAAATCCCTCACTGTCAACTTTCGATGTGTGTAATCGTTGATTAGAAACCGAACTAAACCAGCCACAACAGATACTATTTTACAAGAACTGGTCAGGGACTGGGAATCCTGTAAGACCATAAGATCTCGAAGCTGAAATTAGGCCATTCGGTCAATCAAGTCTGCTCCGCTGTTCGATCATGGCTGATAAGTTTTTCAACTCCATTCTCTAGCTTTCTCCCTGTTACCTCTGAGCACCTTGATAATCAAGAACTTATCTATCTCTGTCTTATATATACCCAATGACCTGGCCTCCACAGCAATCTGGGGCAATGAATTCCACAGATTCACCAATCTCCTGATCTTCATTTTAAATAGTCTTCCCATTACACTAAGGCTGTGCCCTCAGGCCCTCGACTCTCCTATTAATGGAAACATCTTGATAACGCGTGGCTCTGGACAAAGCACAACAGGTCAGGCAGCATCCGAGAAGCAAAAGAGTTGGCGTTTCGGGAAGGATCCAACTTCAGGACTTGGGAGTGGGAAGGAGGCTGAGAGATAAATGAGGGGATGAGGGGAGCCAGTGGAAAGGTTGGCGATATGTGGGCGAAGACAGGAGGTGATGGTGATATGTCGGTAGGAAATGAAGAATGTTTTCTTCCTTCCCACCTATTCGCTCCTCATTCCCCAATGACCTATGATCATCACCTCCTACCTTCACCCACCTATCGTCATCCCACTTACCTTTCCTCTAGCCCCACCCCCCTCACCCAATTTATCTCTTAGTCCCTTCCCCACCCCCCAATCCTGAAAAAGGGCCCTTCCGGAAACATCGACTCTCTCACTCCTCAGAAGCTGCCTGATCTGCTGTGCTTTGTCCAGCACCATGTTTTATCAACTCTCACTCTCCAGCATCTGCAGTCCTCACTTTCTCCTGATGGAAGCATCTTCCCAATGTCCATTCTGACCAGGCCATTCAGTATTCGTAAGTTTCAGTCGTAACCACCCTCATCCTTCTAAACTCCAGGGAGTATAGTCCCAGAATGCTCAAACTTTCCTCATGTAGAAAGCCTTTCATTCCTGGGAACATTCTCATGGACCTCATCTGAATCTGCTCCAGGGCTGAAAATGTGTTGCTGGTTAAAGCACAGCAGGTTAGGCAGCATCCAAGGAACAGGAAATTCGACGTTTCGGGCCAGAGCCCTTCATTCCTGGCTAGGTCAGCATGTATTGCCCATCATCAAATGCACAGAGTCAACCATACTGCTGTAGGTGGGGAATCACATGTAGCCAAACCAGTTAAGGGCAACAGATCCCCTTCCCTATAGGGGATTGAAGAACTTAACGACCTTTTATTAAAATAAAAAGTGACCATATGGTCACTATTAGACAGGCTTTTAATTCCAAACCTGGACTGTTTTACAATCTGCTATGGTGGGGTTTGAACGCATGGCCTTGGAGCATTCATCTAGTATTATCAATCTAGGCGCATTACCACTATGCCACTCTCTCCCCATATGTCACCATGCCTTCACTGTCACTGGATCAAAATCTTCAAACTCCCTTCTTCTGAACAGTTCTATCGAGTTCTATTAATTGCTGTGGACTGCAGTAGTTAATGAAGATAGTTAACTTCTATCTTCTCGCTGGTAATTTTGAATTATGAGTCACTTCACCAACAATGTCCTTAATCCATGAACATATAAGTTTCAAAAGTGGTGGCCCATGAAGTATATTGGGTGATTTGAATAGAATGAGTATAAAGAAAAACTGTTCAGGATTGAAGACTTAACCCAAGGGCAGGTCTGTAAATATCATTTAGTTCAGACTAGAGCTGCTGTATATAAAGGCTGTCCAGCCCTCAACAGCAGGAGCTCAGTGGAAAATTGTATCAAGATATATGGCTCAGAGAAATACTTTTAAGACATTTTAGCTAAGTCTTAAGATGCTCCAACCCTGTCATTAAGTTGCTGTGAAGAAGCATCTTACAGTAGTGAAAAGCTAGAATTATGTCCCCTAAGGTCCATGGACAGGGGACCTATTAAAATTTTCAAGACAGAGATTGATAGGTTAAGGGTTTCAAGGGACGTGGAGCAATGACAGGAGATTGCATACATTAGTGATGATCTAACTAAATGATGGAACAGTCTTGGGAGTTTGAATAGCCTCCTGCTGGTCCAATGCACCAATACCATAAATGCAGCTGGTATTCAGCCTGGCTGTGAGTTGCTGTGTAAATGTCAGGATGATGATGAGAAAACCTGTAATTTTATCACAGAAGGCAAATGTGAAGGTGGAGGATGGGAAATAGAATGGCAAACCCAAACCACTTCTGTGCATTATTGCTCCTGTCCTTGTGTCCAAGGGCTGGACCATGGACTTCCATCAAACTGATCCAACCTTGCGAGGAAGCTACAGCAATGGTTTCTTCAGGTCGAACCAGAACCTTTAAAAGGATGATTGGGGGGTACATAATTGATCTGGGGACAATAAATCCAGATTCCCTGTTGCGGGTTAAGGTTCTGCTGTTAAGTTCTCAATTGGGCTGGCTTTGCCAACTTTGGACCTCTTCTGCATTGAATGGCATGTAATAAATGCTCATTAACACCCAAACCCCCGGAATTCAGGCCATACGGGGAATCTTGTTCGGCCAAAATAAAAAACACAAACCTGGCTATATCTAGGATGTAGGTATACCTGCCAAGATTGGCATCTCTCTTCAAGCTTCAGTGAGTCCAAATGTTTTTCAGTTATTCAGCTCCATCGTAAACAAGCCATTTTCATTGCACAAATGCTCCCAGTGTTAGGGGTGAAGCATGTTGATCTGCTCATATGTAGATTGGAATTCTGTTGCTAAATGTACACAGTAGTGGTGTTGAAGCCTGCCCAGACCAACAAACATGCCCAAGTGATACAGCCATACTCTCTGATGCCAGGAAGCATGACCAGAACTCAAAGGGGGACTAAGTCAAGAGGCTATATTCCATCTTTTGTCCCATGCAAGCCTTTGGTGAAACTCTGAGTGCAACCTTCCAGTAGTGATGAAAGCTCCTGATAATATGGGGAACAGTTGAATGTTGTGGCTCCTTTTGTGTTTAAGTATGAACCCTGGCAGATGTGTGAGAGGCAGTGCCACTGTGGTGCCAGTAGTGCAACATTGGTAGCTGCACTGAAGTGATTGGGGGACCAATATTTTAGCATTTGCTACTGCCCAAAGGGAGGGCTTAAACTCAATTGGCAGGGGTTTGGGCTCCTCAACAGCAGGGAGGCAAGTGTGAGGCTCGAAGGGGATACAGTAATCAGAAATAGTAAGTTGAAGAGACAGGTCAGGTTGGAACACAACAACAAGCAAAGAAAGCCTGTCAGATTAAATTGCATCTATTTCAATGTAAGAGGGCTGACAGGAAATAATTCAGGGCATGGATAGGTATGTGGGACTGGGATATTATAGCCATTACAGAAACAGGATGGCAGCTTATTGTGCCAAGGCACAGGTGCTTTAAGCAAGTCAGAGGTGGTGGAAAGAGGGGTGGAGGGAGTTGTATTTTTGATTAAGGTGAGCATCGCAGCAGTAGTCATAGATGAAATAACTGAAGGATCATCCAGTGAGCCTTTGTCAGTAGAGCTAAGAAATAAGGAGGAGACAGTGATGTTATTGGGGTTGTAAGCTCCCAAATAGTCAATGGAAATTGGAGGAACAAATGCACAGAGAGATTGGGCAGACTCGCAAAGAAAATAGGGTTGTCATAGAAGGGCATTTTAATTTTCCTAACCTAAACAGGCATAATCATAAAGTTAAGGGCTTAGATAGGGTGGAATTTGTTAAGTGCATTCAGGAAGGTTTCCTCAAGCAATATATAGAGTCTTACATGAGAAGGGGCAAAACCCGACCAAGTATTAGGAAATAGGGCAGGACAGGTGACGGAGGTGACAGTGGGGGAGCACTTTGGGACCAGTGACCATAGTTCTATTCATTTGAAAATAGTTAAACAGAGAGACAAAACTGGTCGTCAGGTTCAAGTGCTAAATTGGGGCAAGGTGAATGTTGGTAGAATTAGACAGGAACTTGTCAGGATTTATTGGAGTAGTTTGTTTGCAGGCAAAGAGACCTCCAGCAAGTGAGACAGCGAGAGTTCAAGGTCTATATGTGCTTGTGAGGGTGAAGGGCAAGGTTGGCAGGAATAGGGAACCCTGGATGACAAGATATATTGAGGCTTTGACCAGAAAAAAAGGAGGAGGCATGGCTCAGGTACAAGCAGCTGGGATCAAGGGAATCCCTGGAGGTATATAGGGGATACAAGAATATACTGAAGAAGGAAATTGAGTGGGGGCAAAAAGAGGGCATGAGATAGCTTTGGCTGAGAAGATTAGAGTAAATTCAAAGAGGATATTTAAGTATATTAAAGGAAAAGAATAACTAGAGAGAGAATAGGACCCCTCAAGAACCATGATGGACATGTATGTGTGGAACAGGAGGAGATGGGTGAGGTCATCATGAATATTTCTCCTCTGGTTTTAACTTGGAGGAAGCCGTGATGACTTGGAAACTTGGGAAAGTCTTGATATCAGCTTTCATCACAGTAGAGAAGGTGCTGGATGTATTAAGGATGTAGGAACGTCAATAAATCGCCTGGTCCTGATCAGACATATCTAATAACACTGCAAGGGGTGAGAGAAGAAATTGTAGAGACCCTGGCTGATATTTTTGCATCATTGTTAGCCACGGATGACGTCGCAGAAGACTGGAGGGTAGCGAATTTTGTGTCCTTATTCAAGAAAGGCTGCAATGAAAGACCTGGGAATATAGACCAGTAAGTCTAACATCTATGGTAGGTAGATTACTTGAGAAAACTCTGAGAGAGTAAATGTACATGCATTTGGAATGACGGGTTTTGATTGGGAGCAGTCAGCATGGCTTTGTGCATGGGAAATCATGCCTCACAAATTTGTTAGACTTCTTTGATGAAATGACTGGGAAGGTTGATGAGGGCTGAGTGGTAGACATAGTCTTTATGGATTTCAGTAAGGCCTTTGATAAGGTTCCACGTGGTAGGCTGCTCTGGAAGGTCGGATCGCATGGAATCAAGGAAGACCTGACAAATTGGATACACATTTGGCTTGAGGATATGAAACAGAGGGTAATAGTGGAAGGATGCTTGTAGGACTGGAGGCTTATGACTAATGGAGTGCCTCAGGGATCGATGCTGGGCCCTTTACTGTTTGTTATCCATATCAATGATTTGGATGGGAATGTACATGATTAGTAAGTTTGCAGGTGACACTAAGATAGGCAGTATCGTGGATAGTGAGGAAGGTTATCAGAAATTACAGCAGGACCTTGATCAGCTGGGGAAGTGGGCTGAGAAATGGCAAATGCAGTATAATATAGCTAAGTGTGAGGTCTTGCATTTTGGAAAGTCAAATCAAGGTTGGAGTTTCATGGTAAATGGTAGGGCCTTAAGGAGTATAGTGGAACAGATGGACCTTGGAGTTCAGGTTCACTGTTCTCTGAAAGTGTAATCACAGTTAGACAGGGCAGTGAAGAAGGCTTTCAGCACACTGACCTTCATCAGCCAGGGCATTGAGTACAGAAGTTGGCAAGTTATATTGCAGTTGTGCAGGATGTTAGTGAGGCTGCACTTGGAGTATTGTGTTCAGTTTTAGTCACATTGTTATAGGAAGGATGTTATTAAACTGGAAAGAGTGCAGAAGAAATTTACAAGAATATTACCAGGACTCAAGGGACTGAGTTACTGGGAGAGGTTGGACTAGCTAGGACTTTTATGATGGAAGAATATTATAGAGGTGTGTAAGATCATGAGAGGCATGGATGTTGAATGCACTCAGTCTTTTTCCCACGGTTGGGGTATTGAGGACTAGAGGACATCAGTTTAATGTTAGAGAGGAAAGAATAAAAGGGAACCTGAGGGGCAATGTTTTTACACAGAGGGTGGTACACATATGGAATGAGCTGCCAGTGTAAGTGGTAGAGGCGGGTACATTAACAACATTTAAAAGGCATTTGGGCAAATACAAGGAGAGGAACGGTTTAGAAGGATGTAGGACAAGTGCAGGGAAATGGGATTAATGTGGATGGACATGTTGGTTGACGTGGACCAATTTGGACCGAGAGGTCTGTCTCTGTGTTGTAGAATTCTATCACTCAATGATAAACATTGATTGTACGTGAGGAAGCTGATGGGGGAAACCTAGCTCCTAGAGATAGTCCTGTGCACTAGATTAATCACAAGGAAGTCCACATGGTGCAATAAACAGCTCTGATGTGATACTTAGCACACACGGAGCATTCTATCATTTAAATGGTCAGGAGAGGGAGGAAATGTCAGGACTTGTTAGTTCATTACTTTGCAGGCATTTCTCTCTTCGTTTTTGCCAATTTGCACAGAATAAATAATGTAGCAGTTCTCGTATCACATGCTGCAGGCAAGACATTTCGAAGTGCCAGGTAGCTGACATTTAATCAAAATGATAGGGTAGATATATTGAAATCATGAAGAGAACTCTCTTGGTAAAGTTAATGCTGATTTCAGCCTTTCAGTTTTACCATGAGGACTGTGAAGTGACACTATCCAAAATCCTCTCAGTTCATGGTGTTCTCCAATTTGTTTTCTTTACTTTTTCTCAATCCCATTAATGAAATGTCAAAATTTCAAATGCCAAGAATTTACAAGTTATCCTCATGGTACCTAGAATTTAAGATAAACCCGTTTCCTCCTGATTTTGGATCATTAACTGCAATCATTTTGCCAATGCTGATGTAACATAGGAACATTGCCAGCAAGAGCAGGGTCAGATGCTAACTGGTTCTAATCCATCGCTGCTGTTTTTGAGCACTTGTTTACCAGCTTCTGTCAGGCTCACATATTGTGCTATTGCAGACTGTGTCAGCTACTTTTTGACATTGCAGTTCCATCCACTTCATCAGGAGATTTTGAATCTGTCTCCTGCACTTCATACATAGTGGCCAGATGCAGGCTCTTCTATGCAGATAATGCAGAATCTTCACACAATCGGGGGATCCAGGGGGCTCATCAGCCAGTGAGAGAGCCGTGCTGCCCACGCCAAGGAAGATTCCACAAGCCAATCAGGACGTGGCAAGATCTTTAGGGGCATTCTCTGGAATCAAGACTACGGGATTGCTAGAGATGGCACCCAGTGATAACTGCAAACTAATTAGAAGCTGGTCTTGGAAATTGTTATGATGCCAGTTGCTATTACAACTGGGCAAGTCAGATCTCAGGATAAAATCTAGCTTGATAGACCTTTTTATTGTTTTGTCTTCAACGATGTGATGGCTATTCACTGGCAACTGGTGTCCAACGATGCAGATATTATTTAATGATAAGAATTAAGTTCATCATGCAAAAGGAAAGAAACAAAAATAAGTTACCCAAATATAGAACATAGTTTGAAAGATCATAAAACTCACAGCAAAAATAAGTCTAAAATATTGTGCATCACCATCACTTTACAATGATTTAAATCCAGAGAAATGATCCTCCTGTATCAAATCTTTAGGTTCAACCTAAGTGTTTATCCCCAGTTCTGACTTGTGAACAATAAAGTCTTTTCACATGAATTCCAGGACACAGAAAGGTTGGACTTTCTCACTCTTAGAGCTGTCCTGAAGAAAAACTATATTTACATCATATCTCCTTGAAAACTGCCCTAAAAACTTCCATTCTCTGTGTTTGCTCAGCTAAGATCAATCCCTGATTATTCTAAACCAAACGCAAGTCAATGCCTTCAATGTTTACTCTCCCCTCATAATCTCTAGTTGTATCAACAATATTCCATTAACACTCCAGGGGGGCTTGCAGTCATCTGTTCTCTGACATATACTCGATGAGATCAGAAATCACAGGTCCCCAGGTTAAAGTGCAACAGATTTACTTGAAATCACAAGCTTTCGGAGCACTGCTCCTTCATCAGGTGAAGTCTTGAAGTCACCTGAAGGAGAAGCAGTGCTCCAAAAGCTTGTGATTTCAAATAAACCTGTTGAACTATAACCTGGATTAGTGGTGCTAGAAGAACACAGCAGTTCAGGCAGCATCCAAAGTGCAGCGAAATCGACATTTCGGACAAAAGCCCTTCATCAGGAATAAAGGCAGTGAGCCTGAAGGGTGGAGAGATAAGCTAGAGGAGGGTGGGGGTGGGGAGAAAGTAGCATAGAGTACAATGGGTGAGTGGGGGAGTGGATGAAAGTGATAGGTCAAGGAGGAGAGGGTGGAGTGGATAGGTGGAAAAGGAGCTAGGCAGGTCGGACAAGTCTGGACAAGTCATGGGGACAGTGCTGAGCTGGAAGTTTGGAACTCAGGTGAGGTGGGGGAAGGGGAAATGAGGAAACTGGTGAAGTCCACATTGATGCCCTGGAGTTGAAGTGTTACGAGGCACCACTCTAATCCAGAATCTGGTTTCCAGCATCTGCAGACATTGTTTTTATCACCCTAAAACAACACTGGCACCTCCTCATCATATACTGAATGAGGTCATTGCTTTGAAAAGGACTGTCGGACCTTATTTTCTTTAAACACTTCACAAAAGTAATCAACACTGGTTTGAAATCCAAACTCTAAAAAACTATTTATTTATGCATAGATATAAATCAATCACCTTTTATCATGAAATATGTCCCCACAATCACAGGATTTCAGGACCTTCTGCAAAGGGAGTGAGGTTTTAGGTTCAGGGTCATTGAGGGATGGGGATGATGATGGCAGGGGGTAACAGATGCAAGGGAAGGGAGATGGTTCATATCAGGCACCTCCCCACTCAATATTCAGCTGGCGATGAGGTGCCAAGCTGACCTTATGGTTTCATGGGATACAGTCCCTACAGTATGGAAACAGGCCCTTTAGCCCAACTAGTCCACACCAACCCATCCAAAGAGCAACCCCCCCAGATACATTCCCCTACCCTACATTTACCCCTGGCTAATGCACTAACCTACACACCCCTGAACACTATGGGCAATTTAGTACGGCCAATTCACCTAACCTGCACATCTTTGGATTACGGGAGGAAACCAGAGCACCTGAAGGAAACCCACGCTGACATGTAGAGAATTTGCAAACTCTATACAGTCGTTCAAGGCTGGAATTGAACCCGGTCCCTGGTGCTGTGAGGTAGCAGTGCTAACCATTGCGCCACCCAGCTATTGCAAATGTCTTGCAGCTGAGTTAATGTTTCGGTAGCTTCTCCCGGCCTCCATAACTGCTTCGCCGCAATTAGCCAGGAGGCCGGTACAGCCATCAATCCCATGGCAATCGGTGACATCACTTCCAGTCCCAACGCGGCTGCTTCTGCAGCCACTTCAGCCCTTCGCAATTTCACATGCACCACACGTGCCATCACATCATCGCTGATGGCACGTGCTTCATAACTTTGGCTCTCCCAACTGCCGACATCGCCACCACTTCCGCCCCCTCCAAAGCCACTCACCTACATACTGCTGACACACCCCCCACAGATCCCACGGTCACCATCCCCGCGCCCCCGAGCTTTGAGGGGAACATCACCCCTGCTTATGACTCCACCCTGATTCCCCTTAGCACCATGCAGACTCCAGTTACAGGCTCCACCCCCACTCCCAGCTCCACACCTACACCAGGTCCTAGCTCCCAGCCTTGCTGAGTTTTCACCATCCTCCCAGACTCTCCCTGACCGAGGATGAATGATCAGTCCTCAGCAAAGTTCTTACCTTCATCCCACTCTATCCACGCATCAAGGAATTCAATACGCATTGTGACATCGAACACTTCTTCCGCCGCCTCCACCTCTGAGTTTACTTTCACAATCAGGATTCCTGCCCACCTTCCGAGGACCCCTTCACCCATCTCCAACACACTCCATCCACCTGGACACGCCGTGCTGACCTATTACCCACCTTCGATCTCATCATTTCCAACTGCACCGGGACATTAAACACCTCAACCCGTCTACCCCCCTCCCCCACTCAAACCTCTCACCCTCACAACGCACTGCCCTCTACTCCCTCTGCTCCAACCCCAATCTCAACTTCAAACCAGCAGATAAAGGGAGTGCAGTGGTAGTTTGGCGCTCTGACTACTACACCACTGAAACCAGGCACCAACTTGAAGACACCTCCTCCTACCACACCCTCAACCGTGACCTCATCCCCCATCACCAAACCATCATCTTCCAGACCATACACAACCTCATCACCTCAGGAGACTTCTCAGCCACAGCTTCCAACCTCATAGTCCGGGAACCCTGCACTGCCCGTTTCTACCTCCTTCCCAAGATCCACAAGCCGACTACCCCGGCTGACCCATTTGTCTCGGTCTGCTTCTGCTCCAACGAACTCATGTGCACCTACTTCGATACTGAACTATCCCCCGCTAGTACTGGAACTCTCTACATACATTTGAGACACCACCTACATCCTCCATCTCCTCCAAGACTTCCGTTTCCTCAGCCCCCAATGCGTCATCTTCACCATGGACATACAACCCCTCTACACCTTCATCTGCCATGGCCAGAGCCTCCAAGCCTTCCATTTCCTCCTCTCCCAGTGTCCCCACAAGTACCCTTCCACTGACACTCTCATTCGTTTGGCTGAACTGGTCCTCACCCTTAACAATTTTTCCTTTGAAACTTCCCACTTCCTCCAGATGAAAGGGGTAGCCATGGGCACCCGTATGGGCCCCAGCTATGCCTGTCCTTTTGTTGGTTACATTCCATCTTCCATAGTTACACCAGCACCACTCCCCACCTCTTCCTCTGCTATATTGATGACTGTATCACCTTGTACTCCCACAAGGAGGTTGAGCAGTTCATCAACTTCACCAACAAATTTCGCGTCAATCTTAAATTCACCTGGACCATCTCTGACATCTCCCTCTTCTTCCTGGACCTCTCCATCTCAATCAATAACGACCGACTCAACACTGACATTTTTTATAAACCCACTGACTCCCACAGCTACCTGGATTACACCTCATCCCACCCTACCTCCTGCAAAAATGGTATCCTGTATTCCCAATTCTTCCACCTCCACCATATTTTCTCCCAGGAGGACCAGTTCCCCCACAGAACACACCAGGTGACCTCCTTCTTTAAAGACTATAATTTCCCTTCCTGCGTGGTTGAAGATGTTCTCCAATGCATTTCAACCACATCCTGCACCTCCGTCCTCAAACCCCACCACTCCCACCCCTTGTCCTCACCTTCCACCCCACCAATCTCCCTATATATCGTATCATTCACCGCCATTTCCGCCACCTACAAATGAACCCCACCACCAGGGATATATTTCTCTCCCCACCCCTATCCACATTCAAGAAAGATCATTTCCTCAGTGACTGCCTGGTCAGGTCCATGCTCCCCAATAATGCACCCTCCCCTCCTGTCACCTTACCCTGCCACCATAGGAATTGCAAAACCTGCGCCGACACATCTCCCCCTCATCTCCATCCAAGGCCCCAAAGGAGCCTTCCACATCCATCAATGTTTCAATTGCACATTCGCAAACGTTATCTATTCTATCCGTTGCCCCTGATGCATTCTCCTTTATATTGGGGAGACTGGATGCCTTCTTGCAGAGTGCTTCAGGGAGCATCTCCGGGACACCCCCATCAATCAACCCCACTGCCCTGTGGCCCAACATTTCAACTTCCCCTCCCACTCTGCCGAGGACATGCAGGTCCTGGGCCTCCTCCACTACGTCTCCCTCATCACCCATGCCTCATCTTTCGCCGAGGAATATTTCAACCCCAGGGCATCAATGTGGACTTCAACAGTTTCCTCATTTCCCCTTCCCCCACCTCACCCGAGTTCCAAACTTCCAGCTCAGCACTGTCCCCATATCTTGTCTGGACTTGTCCTACCTGCCTATCTCCTTTTCCACCTATCCACTCCACCCTCTCCTCCCTGACCTATCACCTTCATCCCCTCCCCTACTCACCTATTGTACTCTATGCTACTTTCTCCCCACCCTCTAGCTTATCTCTCCACGCTTCAGGCTCTCTGCCTTTATTCCTGATGAAGGGCTTTTGCCCGAAATGTCGATTTTGCTGCTCACTGGATGCTGCCTGAACTGCTGTGCTCTTCCAGCACCACTAATCAAGAATCTGGTTTCCAGCATCTGCAGTCATTGTTTCTACCTTATTGTAGAACATTGACTAAGCCTTGAAGAAGAAAGGGCAAGCACAATGAGACATCATTCGCTAATGAAGACATTATAGTCCACATGTACATCATTATAATTTATGGATGTTCATCCCTCTTATACTTGAACAATAAGCTCAATAACTGATTTTTAATGAAGGTAATGCCTTAGGTCTTGCAATATGGCAATCTCCTTTTTCCCAGGTATAGCACTCTAAACAGAAACATGTGTGATTCAAAAGTAGTTGCCCTCTCAAATCAATTGCTTCCACAGTTCATGCCCCTTGTGTGATACAGGGGAACATGAGAGTAGGATGCAAAATTGGTTCAGTTACAGGAAATAAAGGCTCATGTTCAAGAAGAAAATGGGATGCAAAAGCAGTAATTGCTGGAAAAACTCAGCAGTTCTGGCAGCATCTGTGGAGAGAAATCAGAGTTAACATTTCAAATCTTGTGACTCTTCCTCAGAAAATGGGATCCTTTCCTTCATTGGTGAGGTATTGAATATAAGAGCTGGGATGAAAAGCTGGAAGTGTATGTGGCACTGGTTAGGCCCCAACAGGAGTTTTGTATAAAGTTCTGGTCACTAAAAGACAAAGTAGAATTGATGTAGAGAGAATACAAGAGGTGATTTACAAGGTAGTTGCCAGGGCTTGAAAATTGCAGGGATGAGGACTATAACCTGGTATTGCATGATTTTTAACTTTGTCCATCCCAGTCCAACACCGGCACCTCCACATCGGGGAAATATTAGACAGGCTAAAGTTATTTAACATTGAACAAAGGACACTTGGGGTGAATTAATTGAGGTGTACAAAATAATAAGGGGCTTGGATCAAGTGGAAGGGCAAGACTAGTTTCCTCTCATAAAGAGGTCAATTTTGAAGGGGATTTTAGGTGATTGGTTGAAGGTTAGAGGGGACATCCAGAATGTTAATGTAACTTGAAAAACTATGTTCTAGAACTTGTACTCAATGATTTAGTTAACCTAATAGAGAATTATGATATTATCAATAAGAACATTGAGAGACAAGATAAAATAAAGGGTACAATTTTGAAAAGGATAGAACAAGGTACCTGTTTGAGTCTGTATATAAATCATTGATGGTGGCAAGACAGGTTGAGGGAGTGATTAATAAAACCTACATCATCCTAGTCCTGATTAATAGGGATACCAAGTTTAACAGCGAAGAGGTTTATGTAAAATTTGTAGAGGTCCCCAGTTCAGTCTTGACTGGAACATTACACCCACTTCGGGGTGCCAACTTTCCAAATATGTAAAGTCTTTAGGGAGGGGTGCAGAAAAGATTTGTGAGGAGATTTCCAGGCATGGGTTTGTTTTGCCTCCTAGACATACACCCTGTCAGGTGGCAGTAGAATGGAAAACAGTCGATCAAAGAAGAAGGGAGAGTCAGCTATAAAAAACCTGGTGAAGTACATCTAAGAAGGACCTCCAGGAGCATGAGGACATGTGGGCTGAAGTGAAAGAGATCACAATGGGGCAGAGTCTTGCTGCCCATTGTCCCACATGGGACCAGAAGACCTGAGTCGAAGTGAATTTAAATCTATTGCAAACAGAAGCATGATTACTTTCATGGCCTTGTAAATACTGCATGTGAAGTCTTGCTTAGAAACAATCAAGCCAGATGCTCACACTTCTGCATGTTGACAGTCTCCACAGCAAAGGACTCATGGTAATCAAGCACTGAGAAAAAATAACTTCTCTTGTTTATGGCAGGAATTATATCCTGTTAAAAAAGACACATCACAGAATATAGAATTTTTCTGGTGCGCAAGAGGGGTTCGGCTCATTATGCACACTCCAGCTTGTTAAATGACAATGATTACCTCGTATCACTGTCAAGCTTTTTCTCTACAGTCCTGCACTTTATTTTTATCCAAATAATCAGTGAATGCTCACTGAATGCCTCCATTGAACTTACCTCTACCACATTTCCAGGCGTTGCATTCCACACCCTCAAAACGCATGAAACTTTCCCTCACTTCACCCTTACTTTTCTTTTGCAGATCACTTTAGATCTATGGGACACATTGGGAACAAAAAAGAGAAAGTCAGTCGACCATTCAGCCCCTCAAGCCAGTTCTACCATTCAATCACATCATGACTGATCTGTATGTTAACTCCATTTACCACCCTTGCTCTGTAACATATTATAAGCAAGGCAAAGCGGTTGAATGATTGATTGAGTACTAATTTTATGATCCTGAACAGCAATTATTTGCATTGTCAACACAGTTTACTAACTTCAGCGTTAACTTTGCACTTGCAAGTCAAGAATCATTTCTAGATCATGTTCCAACAACACAAAATTCTTGATAAATGTTAGGTAAAGTTTAATTTCTGAGCCACACCATTTTCCAGCATGCCTGGCAGAAAGAGTTGGATAAATAGATTATAGCTGATAGATTCTGTTTGACGAGTACAAACATTGCTTTCTTCTCTTGTTTCCCATGGTAATTACACAAAACAGATCACTACAGCTCAAAGAAAAATTCCTTCAATACAGCACAACACATTACTGTTGTACTCATTTAGTTCAGTTTCATAATATAACCTGAACATGATTATGCGATCAAACAATAAATATGTGCTTGAGATATAGAAGGTATTTACTAAGGGACCAAATAATTTCACATTGCCCAGAGTTTTAACAGAACAAATTAGATGAAGGCAATACTTCAAACACCACAAGGTGTCTAAGAGGGCAGTTGCTGGATTATCCTTCTGCTTTCAAGTGTGATGTACATCCTGTTATTTTCAGCATTTCACCTTGTTTGATGTTGCTCGGTAGCATGGTAATTCCAAGTGACTTTCTGCCAACCGCATTTTTTACTATCATTTAAAATCCTGTTAAGTTTCTGCAGAAATCACAGGTCTCGTCCTTCAAACCTCTGAGAATCTTGCTGATACTCGCCACCTCAATGCATCAACAAAAATGCTTACATTTACTTTTCCCATGTAGTCAGATTGGATAGGTTTGCAGATGTTACTCAGAGTATAGGAGTTCTCATCAAAAACAGTGGTCTGCCCATAAGAAAGGATTGCCTTCTTCAAGAATGTTATTAACTTTCTGCTCTTGTTTTACCAGCATTCATCCTGACAGTGCTGACGAGTACAAAGGAACAAATGAGGTGCAAATTGCTCTCCAGGCACTGGGGAAACTCCAAAATATTTGACACTCCCTTGTCATGTGGTTTGATTCTCCTGAGGTCCCAGAATCACAAATACCTGTTTTCAGCCAATTCAATTCACCCAACATAACATTCACAAACTGTTGGAGGCACTAGAGACTGGAAAGGCTATGGGCCCTGACAATATTCCAGCAATGGTTCTTCAGACATGTGCTCCAGAGCTTGGTCTTGTCCAGTTGTCCTGTTTCCATGCTAAATGACTTTATAATACTAGCCAAGCTGTTCCAACACTGGCATCTACCTGACAATTTGGTATGTCATACAAAAGAGCAGGACAAACCAACCCAGTCAATTACCACCCCATTAATCGACTCTCGATCATCAGTAAAGTGATCAAATGTGTCATCAAGCAGCTCTTGTTGAGCAATGGGGAGGTGATGTGTATTATCGTCAGACTAATAATCCAGAAACTCAACTAATGTTCTGAGAGCTGGTTCAAGTCACACCATGCCAGAATTTGAATTCAATAAAGAATTAATGATGACCACAAAACCATTGCCAATTGTCAGAAACAGCCATCAGGTTCACTAATGTCGTTTAGGGAAGGATGTTTGCCATCCTTACCTGGTCTGGCCTCCATGTGATTCCAGACCTACAGCAATGCGGTTGATTCCTAACTGTACCCTGGGCAATTAGGGATGGGCAATAAATGCCAGCTCAGCCAGTGAGTGAATAGATTATTTTTAAAATCTGTTCACTGACAACTCCCTTGGATTCGACAGGCTTGCTCAGCTCAAACATGGACAACACTCCAGAGGTGAGAATAAAACTTGACACCATTAGCACCATTAGCCCAGCTTGTGAAACCCACATCCCACAAATGATTGAAAATAATAGACTAGCATGCAAATAGAGCAAGCCATTCAGAAGGCAAATGTAGTATTGGCTTTATTACAAGGAGGACAAAATAGAAAAGCAGGAAGGTATCCTTACGTCTATGTGGGATATTTGCCATTTCATATTGAGTGTACGGTGCCATGTTTTGGTCTCCTTATTTAAGAAGGACTATATGTGACAAAGAAACAAAAATTTGTGAATGCTGGAAGTATGAAAGAGAAAAAGAGATTGCTGGAGAAATTCCACAGATCTGACAGCATCTGTGGAGAGAGAAACCAGAGAGTAAACAGTTCAGGAACAGTGAGCCTTCTTCAGAACTGACTGTAGCTAAAAAGAGAGGTGGTATATATGCTGAAGGCAGGGAGTTGGATTGGGGTGTGGGGATGGTGGGGGTGGGGTGGGGATGAGTGCATGTGTGGGGAGATGGGGGGAGTTGGGGGAGTGGGATGGTGGGTGGGGTGGTAGATGATAAATGAGCAAACCGTAGGTGGAGATGGAGCCCAGAGATAGAGGATAGCCATTAGTGAGACAAAGGGGTGGATAAATAATGGGCTAGGAAGAAAAGAAAGCTGATAACTAAGATTATTAGTTGTTGAAAATGGGTAGGCTGAGCTGACAGAGCCTTGTGTGTGGGGATGGATAAACTGTGAGATTTTTATTTTGTGTATGAAAATCCATAGGCAAATTTTATCTGTAGGTTTTAATATGCTAAGTTTGGATTTATCACTTTATGAAATCCTATTCAGAACTGCTTTAAATCTGGAGCATGGAAAAGACTTGAATTTGTGAAATATGTTTGAGACGGCATTTGGTATGCTAACCTTTATTGGTCAGTACATTGAGTATATGAGTTGGGATTTCATGTTGTGGCTGTAGAGAACATTGATTAGGCCATACTTGGACTACTGCATTCAATTCTGGTCTCTCTGCTACAGGAAGAATGTTATGAAACTTGAAATGGTGCAGAAAACATTTATAAAGATGTTGCTAGGGTTCGAGAATTTCAGCTCGAGGGAGAGGCTGAACAGGCTGGGACTATTTTCCCTGGAGCATTGGAAGTTGAAGGGTGATGGCATAGATGGTATAGTCAACCTCTTTTTCCTTGGGTGGGGGCATCCCAAACTAGAGGGCATAGGTTTAGGGTGGGAGGGGAAAGATTTAAAAGGGACCTAAAGGGCAAATTTTTCACTCAGAGAGTGGTGCGTGTATGGAATAAGCTGCCAAAGGAGGTGGTGAGGCTAGTTCAATTATAACATTTAAAAGGCATCTGGATGGGTATATGAATAGGAAGGGTTTAAAGGGATTTGGGCCAAACGCTGGTAAATGGGACAAGATTAATTTAGGATATCTGGTTGGTATGGACAAGTTGGACCGAAGAGTCTGTTTCTATTCTGTACATTTTTATGACTTTATGACATGGAAAATGGTGTTCAGGCCCTAAAATTACTAACCTTCATACTCAGTTCTGAACGTTGCAAGGTCCCCATGCAGAAAATGTTGTGCTCTTCTTCCACCTTGTGTTGAGCCTCACTGGAGCACTGAAGTCAGCTTGAGATAGAGATGTTGGCCAAAGAACACAGTGGTGTGTTGAAATGACAAGCAACTGGAAACTTGGGTCACTTTTGCAGACAGAACATCGGCATTCTGTAAAGCAATTGACCAGTCTCTATTGTGTCTCTTCAAGGTAGAGGAGACCACATTGTGAGTAGTGAATATAGGAGACTGGATTGAGTGAAGTGCGGGTAAATTGTTGGCTTCACCTGGAAGGTGTGTCTGCAGCCTCGGATAGTGAGGAAGAAGGAAGTAAATGGACAGATGTTTGTAGGGAAAGGTGGTGTAGGGTTGTGGAGAGGGTTGGGAATGAAGGAAGTGGGGACCAGGGAATGGTCCCTGCAGAAGGCTGACAAGGGAGAGGAGGGGAAATATGTGTCTGATCATGTCATCCTGCTAGAGGTGGTGTAAATTGTGGCTTATGATCCTTTGAATGCAGAGACTGGTGGGGTGGTAAGTGGGGGTCAAATGTTATGGGAGGTGTGTGGGCAGAGGTGCAGGGGATGGATCAAACACAGCTGAGGGGTCTATCAACCATTGTGCTGGGGAATCCTCGGTTGAGTAAGAAGGTGGACATTTCTGAGGTCCTGCTGGGGAAGATGGCATTGTCCAGACAGATGTGATGGAGACAGAGGACCTGGGAGAATGGATTGGAGTCTCTACAGGTCTACAAGAAGCAAGATGTAGGGACATATTAGTCCAGGTAACAGTGGGAGTCAGAGGGATTGTAGTGGCTATTAATGGCCAGCATATCCCCAGAAATTGAAGCAGGGAGGAAAGGAAAGAATGAGTAAAAAATGCACCAGGTGAAGATGAGAGCAGGGAGGAAACTGGAAGTGAAATTGATAACTTATTCCAATTTCAGATGAGAGAAGGAAGCAGCATTGATAATACCATCGATATACCAGAGAAAAGGTTGTGTATGGGGGTCAGTGTAGGACTGGAACAAAGAATGTTCCATGTACCCCACAAAATGACAGTCAAAACTGGGCCCATGTCTGTGCCCATGGCCACCCCTTAGACTTGAAGAAAGTGAGAGGAGGTAAAGGAGAAGGTGTCCAAAGTAAGGACGAGCTCAGCGAGGCAGAGTTTCAGGCCTGTGTTCCCTGGGAAGAGCCAAAGAGTTCAACGGCGTCGGTAAAGAGGAGATGGCTGGAGCCTGCAAACTGGAAATTCCAAAACTGATGTAAAGTGTCAGGAATCGTGGGACAGGATGGCACAAGGGAGGAAAGATCATGTCAAAGCTGGAAGAGATGACTTCTGTGCAGCAAGAGCAGGTAGAAACAATGGGTCTGCCTGGGCAGTCCTGATTGTGGTTTTTGGGAAGGAGGTAGAAGCGGGCTTCATGGGGTTGGAGTCTGTGAGGTTGGAGGCAATGGCAGGAGATCACCAGATAGTGACAGTCATGGACACAATGGCCTGATGTTCCATGGTGGGATCATGGCCCAGGAGGCCATAGGAGGAGGTGTCTGAGAGCTGGCATTCAGCCTCCATAAAGTCATGTTCAATCACACTAGGTGACAACAGCACCATCTTTGTCAGCAGGTTTGATGACAATGTCAGGGCTGAATCTGAGAGTACTGAGTGCAGTCAGTTCAGAGGAAGATAGGTTCAAATGGGTGAGGAGCAGAGAAATTAAAGCAACAATGCTCGATGAACAAGTCTAATGCGGGTAAAAGCAATATATTTATATTCAGAGAAGCAGTTCAGAGAAGGCTCATTGGGTTGATTCCTGGAATGAAGAGATTTCTTCTGAGGAAAAGTTGAGCAAGTTGGGGCAATACTGATTGTTGCTTAAAATAATGAGAGGTGCTCTTAATAAAACATATAAGATTCAGGGGAGTTGGGTGCCTGATGCTAAGAGGGTGTTTTCTTTCATGATAAAATCTGCAACTAAAGGCCATGTTTTCAAATTGAGCATCTACCATTCAAGATTGGGATAAGAAAGAATTTCTCAGATTGGACTCTCTCTCTCTGCAGATGTTGCCAGACATGCTGAGTTTCTCTAGCATTTTCTATTTTCGTTTCAGGTCTCCAACATCTGCAGTATTTCGTTTTTGTCATGAGGAGTAATTTCTTCTCTCAGACAGTCTTTAGTCGGTGGAATTCTACCTCATAGAGACCAGTGGAGACTGGAACAAAAACAGTAAGTGCTGGAGTAACACAGCAGGTCTGGCAGGGTTAATGCTTCAAGTCCATGGACACTTCATTAGAACTGGAGCTGGGAGGACCCAGTGGAGGCTGGGCTGATGAAGCTCTTCAAGGATTGATCTGGTAGAGTTGAGATTTTCAAAAGAATCAAGGATGAGTTGGAACAGGAAGGAACATTGCTTTAACACCACAATCTGATCAATTATGAGCATTTGCCTGGTACAGAATGCTTGAAGAAGAGAGGCCTATTTCTGCCCTTATTTTGTATGATTTTTGATTGTGCTTGAAGCATGATGAAGGTCTTGAGACAGAGTGCAGGATTGGAAACTCAATGAGGCAAGGCAGAACCGTATTGTTCCATTGTTCCTGTGGGTATGATACTGAAGACTTCAAGGGCCATGGGGAGATCCTGCTCTACCGGACTGAAGGAGATTCTTGTCACTGAAAAAAAGTAGACTTTGAGTGTCGGAGTTGAGACATCATGTTGAGGATACGCAGGGTGTTGGTGAGGTCTCTTCTGGAATACTGTGTCTAGTTCTGCTCACTCTGTTAAAAGGAATAATACTATTAAGCTAGAGAGGGTTCAGAAAAGATTTACCAAGATGTTTCTGGGAATGGCGGGTTTCAGTTCTAAAGAGAGGTTGGATAGGCTGGAGTTATTTTCCCTGGAGTGTGGGAGGTTGAGGGGTGACCTTATATAGACTTATAAAATCATGAGGGGTACAGATAACATGATTGGCAGGTGACTTTTCCCAAAGTGGGGGAAGGATTTCAAGACCAGGGGAAATATTTTTTAAGGTGAGGGAAGAAAGATTTAAGAAAGACATGAGGGGTAACGTTTTTACACTGTGAGTGGTTCGTGTGTGGAATGAACTTCCAGAGGAAGTGGTGGATGCGGCTTCAGTTACAATTTTAAAAGACATTTGGATAAGTATATGAATAAGAAATGTTTGGAGGGATATGGGCCAAGTGCAGGCAAGAGGGGCTTGTTTAGTTTGGGATTATGGTCGGCATGGTCTGTTGGACCAAAGAGTCTGTTTCCCTGCTGCATGGCTCTACAACTCTATAAGTTTAGATTGGGCTGGAAGTTCCTTTCAGAAAGTCAGCAGTAGGTGTGGACTCAGGATTCTTAATTCAGCATCACCAGAGGTTCAGTGATGTCAGTAATCAGGCAGGAAAGTAAAGGAGAAAGTTCTGGGCACATTCCATTCTACACACCATGCATCTAACCCCAACCATTCTTACTATGCCTTCACAGTCTAAAACTCTATCCCATTCCTCATGCTAACAATTCTTTATTTAATGCATTCCGTGCCTGACTGTTCCTCAGTCCCCTCAACTCCCACCACTGTCCTCACAACATAGCAGGGATGTTTCCATAAAGAGTGGCAGCAAATGAGATTCACATCATTATTTCTGTGACCTATCTCATGCAATCACATGCTTGTCTCCTCATTATTTGTACAAATGAGTTGCTGGTGGTGTTACTCATTCAATCACCTGTAGAGGGAGACAGATGTTCTCAATATTCCTGAACCTTAGACCACAGAATGACATGGACTGGCTGGTCAGATGGACAGAACAGTGGGAAATGGAGTTTAATCCTGAAAAGTGAGAGATAATTTATTTTGGGAAGGCTAACAAGGCAAGGGAAAACACATTGAATGCGAGGACCCCAGGGAGTACATCATGTCAAGGAAATCTTTGAAGGCAGTGGGTCAGTAGTGAAAGTGGTTAAAAAGACATATGGGATACTCAGCTTTATCACTCAAGGCATTGAATATAAAAGCTAGAAAGTGATGATAGAGCTGTACACAATATTAGTTTTGTCACAGCTGGAGTATTGTGTGCAGTTCTAGTCACGACACTTTAGGAAAAATGTGATTGCACTAGAGGGGGTGCAGAGGATATTCACCAGGATGTTGCCTGGATTGGAGAGAGTCTGCTGTGGACAGACACCAGGCAGGTCGGGTTGCCTTCCTTAATGCGAAGAATTCTGGGGGCGGGGTTAGGGATCTGAATGAGATAGAGAAAGTTCTAAGGATTATAGACAAGGTTGATTAGGTAAATTACCTTGAGGGAGTATAGATTTAAGGTGAGGAGCAAAAGATTTAGAGGGATTTTAAGGAGAAATGTTTTTACCCAGAGCTGGTAGTTATCTGAAAGTCACTGAAGAAAGAATGAGGCAGGAGCAGGAGCCATTGCAACATTGAAGAAACATTTGGCCACTTGAATCATTGTAGCGCTCAAGGTTTTTAGATTAGATTAGGTTCCCTACAATGTGGAAACAGGCCGTTCAGCTCAACAAGTGCACACCAACCCCAGAAGAGAACTCACCCTGACTCACCCTGACTGATGTACCTAACACTACGGGCAATTTAGCATGGCCAATTCACCTAACCTGCACATCTTTGGACTGTGGGAGGAAACCGGAGCACCCGAAGGAAACCCACACAGACACGGGGAGAATGTGCAAACTCCACACAGTCAGTTGCCCCCGGGTTCCTGGTGCTGTGAGGCAGCAGTGCTAACCACTGAGCCACCAGTGCCGCCCCTTTTTTTTTAGATTCCCTACAGTGTGAAAACAGGCCCTTCGGCCCAACTAGTCCACATCGACCCTCTGAAGAGTAACCCACCCAGACCCATTTCCCTCTGACTAATGCACCGAACACTATGGGCAATTTAGCATGGCCAATTCACCTGAACTGCACATCTTTGGACTGTGGGGGGAAACCCACGCAGACATGGGGAGAATGTGCAAACTCCACATAGACAGTCACCCGAGGTTGGAATTGAACCTGGGACCCTGGTGCTGTGAGGCAATAGTGCTAACCACTGAGCCACTGTGCCACCCTGGTTATGGGTCAATTGTGAAAAAATGGGATTAGAATAGATCGGTCCTTGATGATTGCTGCATACACGATGGGCTGAAGGGGCTCTTTCCATGCTGCAAAATGTTATGATTCTATGACTATAATGATGCAAGCTACCCTCTAGGGGCTAATTGCAAGGCCCCATCGGAATGGTCAACTTATAGAGGCATATGGTCTATTCTGTTATTGATCCTAATAGAAGCAAGTGCAATGTTGTTCTTTAATTCTGTATCCATCTGTGTAGATGGGGATAGTCCATGTTGCTTAGCGGTATGAACATCTGAACCAAAGACTGTGTAAAGAGGCAGGAACCTGTGACTCTCCAGTGTGTATGATTCACGGCAGCTCCCAGATATGGGACGCAGGTCTCCAGTTCGGCTCCCATCTACCATTTCAGCTCCATTCAAAGAGAAGCTGTGAGGAAAGTCAGAAAGATCATGTGAGAAATCACTGAGTGGCAACAGCACAGATCCCAAGAATTGTGTTGGGTCGATCGCTTAATAGTTTGTGGCCAAAAGCAAGTGGAGGCAGAGAGTCTGCAATGCTAAAATCTCCTGTACAGATGCAGGAGATGCCTGACTCACACCAGTAGAAAATGATATGACAGAAGCATGCAAATCCAGGGGATAACTGAGTTGAGCCGAGAGGAAGCCTGATGGTGGAGTGGTGCTAGTGCTTTGCCACAGTTGAGTTGCATGAACAAAGGGTCCAGAATCACTGAGACCATTGACCATGAAAGAAACCTTGCAGTGATTATAATATGGTTGGCCAGCTGGACCTCAGAGAATGTGAGTTCCCTGTTTGGACAAGATTAACAGCCCCAATCAGGGATCCCTTGCTGACAGATAAAAATGGGATTGTCAGAGACATTACCACTCTGATAACTGACTCTGAATGAGGCAGTACTATAAAGTAAAAGACTGTTCATGTGTAACTAAAGGGCGACTTAGTGACTGATTATCAGTCTCTGTATATGTCATTTCAACCTGATGGAGAAGACATGGTGTTATGGAGAAGACCAGACCCCTCAAAACATTTCAAGTAAGTTGCCCAGACCCTAATTTTGCTCCTTGTTTTAAGCAGGTGTAATGCAGATATTACAGGTGGGATATAATTGGTCAAACCACTTAGTTTTAAACAAAACAGAATTTATTTACTGGATTACCAAATGAATCACAAATAAAAGAGAACTGAATACAGAATAACTTAACGTATCCGAAAACCCAACAGATTATGGCAACTTAATGATGCAGTTCCAAATATTTGTAACAATTCTCGTAATACCCCTTGGCACAAAAGGTAAAGTCAAACACTGGGTCTTACAGGAGAGAGGTCAGAGAGAAAGGCCCAGCATGGAGCTGCTTCCTTGGGTCCAGCAGCTTTAAAACTACCTGACTGCTTTCAGTGAATAGCCAGACTGCCAAAAACCAAATCAAACCAGAGCAAAGCCGAGCTGGGAGAACTGGCCACTCCCCTTTCATTGTGCAAGAGTTCTTTTTTAGACTTAAAAGCCTTTTGCCTGAGACAGTATATGTTAGATACAATCAAAATGGCCCTGAAACCCTTCCAAACCCAGACCTTTTGGAGTCTGTGTCTTTTACGACCCCTTTGAAAAAAAAACAAGGACAGTATTACCTTGTTAAAGCAGTAGCATCGTCATAATGGTTCCAGGTCAAGAAAGAGTAGATGGGTAGTGCAGCCACTGCCCAAGCTGTGACTTGTGCAGATGAGAGAAGTCGACAGGAACTTGCTCTGTTCTTCTGGTTGGGTGTCTGAGCCGTAAAGTTTATTGACTGTGCGAAAGAAAACTGGGAAGGTAATGATAATGAACGGCAGCTCCATGGAAATAAGAATCCCTCCAACTAACAGTGAGATTTTGAACTCACCATCTCATGCATGTACTCCTAATTGGGATAGCTTGGCAGAACGATATCCTCATGGTATTATTGCTGGAGTGTTAATCCAGAGACCCAGGTAAAGTTCTGGGGATCTACTTCAAACCCCACTGTAGCATATGGTGGAATTTAAATTCAATTAAAACCAATCTAGAATTAAGAGTCTAATGATGACCATGAATCCATCACTGATTGTTGGAAAGACCAATCTGGTTCACTAATGTCGTTTAGGGAGAGACACTGCCATCCTTACCTGGTCTGGCCAACATGTGATGAAGGTCTTATGCCCGAAACATCAACTCACCTGCTTCTTGGATGCTGCCTGACCTGCTGTGCTTTTCCAGCACCAGACTTTTCGATTACATGTGACTCCAGACACACAGTGATGTGATTGACTCTTAACTGCCCTCTGGGCAATTAAGAATGGACAATAAATGCTGGCCTAGCCAGTGATGCCCTTATCCAGTGAAAGAATAAAAAATATCGAGAACCTCATGGTTTTCCTCATCTCATCAAAGTTTTGTAAAACTTCAAAATGTTTCATGCTCCCTGATTAACCTGATATCAAATGTAACCATTTCATAGTCAGGATGTCTCTTACAGTAAATTGTGACAAAAATTGAAGACCTGGAAAATCCTCAGCAGTTCATATCTATCGACTTACCACATGCCATTCTGCCCCCATGCTGCCTCCCAGTGTTTGTTGTGTAATCATTATTTGTTCTTGATGTCTTGTGGAGCGTTAGTCACAAGATTCTTTTTATTGCAAAAAATATATATTATTCATAGAAAGTCTTCACGTATATATGCAATTACTGAAGCAGCTCTGTACAGTCTTTGCATATGAAGAACACACAAACATTAGAATTTGGCATTCCCTGCAGTTGCAAATATAACAAGGCAGTTCTTACTTATGCAGGACAAGATTTACATGCATTGGAGTCACCAAGAGGAATGCTCGTGACGAGATGGGCACCCTCAGTTCTGCCTGTGGTGCTGCATTAGTTCTGCTTTCTGGCACTTGTAATGAACATTGCGATGGTGCAGCCTCTGGGACATCATGCTGATTGGTGCAGTACACCTGATTATCCTGAGGGAGGCGATCATATCATCCTGCCAAGATAAGAAGATATTGCACATTATTATTGATGACTATGACTACATTTCACTTGCTGGCGTAGCAGAGTCAACATGACTAATGGTTGTATGATATGTGCGTAGATTTTTGTTGATTGGATGACAAGCTATCTCCAAAGGTGTCAATCCTTCAGTCTCCAGCTGCCATGCACACTCAAATGCAGTACATCCCCAGAATCCCCTCCTCCTCTGCAATCACTAATTGGAAAATCTATGCATCTGCCACTCTCACTCTTTTTGCTGCTAGCTCCTCCCACAACAAAGGATAAAATCCACCTCTGAGTCATTGTAATGACAGGTTCAGCTGAACAAACAGGAGGGTTTGTTTATGATGACGATAAGGGGGATACGTGAAAAGATGAAGGTCTGTGGCATTGGGGAGAGTGCTTGGATTGATTGTGATTTGAGGAAGTGCACAGAGAAAGGATGGATGGGCTTGCTCTTTGGTGTGAGAAGCCAAATTCAAAGGCAGAAAATACAGGCGAAGCTGTACTCACATTTGCTGACCTGGTGAATTTATTAAAGCACTGAATCCAGAATTGCTAAGATTAAAAAGACATGTTGTGAATTTTTTCAGGACAGGTGCAAGAATACCAAATCTCAAGGGGAAGAACAATTGACATACCATGTGAAACATGGTGACATTTGTTCGGTGACTGAACTCTGATTGGTTAAGGCACTGTCATTGAGAATGTCCCAGGGAACAGTTATTCCAAAGTTTTTGCTTAAGTGCAATGTCTGGGTAAGTTCCTCTCTGACACAACCTTGACTATCATGAATTTCTAATTTAGGTTCCTTTCTACAAATTACACTCTCCAACAGACAAGCTTCAGATTGTCTCTTTAAATACTGCAGTTCTACCCTTATCTTTGCAGGTCTTAGGTACTCTTGTCTATTACATTAGATGGCAAGCTCAGAAGTATAACACTAAGGGAACTGGTGAAATGAAAAAAAATCACTTACAGACACATTGAAAACGTACATTGTAGGACCAGACAGAATCCCAGTTTTTAATTTGTCTCCAAGTAAACATCCAGGCTCCTCATGTAGTACACTGCTGTGGGAGAACCCTGGGGAAATTTACCCCCTAAACTTCCTATTATACCAATCAAACTCTTGTCTGGTTCTCTGTACAACTCGTAAGCAAGTACTTAAGACTTTTCACATGAAGTCACGAAGTGACACCAAACTCCCCAGTGACCAATTACCCATTCTTCATTTGAATCCATTACCCATTCACTCCCATGCTAGACAGCAATCGGTAGTTTAATTAGAAGACTGATTTGTCACCCACAGCCATGTTGGTCATTAACAGCCAGATTGAAGGAAAGCAAAATATTCCGGTTCTGTAAACATCTTTGATTTCGCTCGTCACCCCTGGCCTCAAGCGAGAGCATGCAAGAGCTTTACAGAGCTCCTCATCACATTCATAGAATATCCCAATGTGCTCCATGCACTATTCTGAAGGGTAGTCACTGCTTGTAGCATATGGAAACATGGCAGCTGATTTGGGCAGAGCGAGGTCCCCCAATCAGCAGCAAACCAAGTGTCCACTTAAACAAATGCGAAAGCTAGCGCTCTATCTGTCAAATACTTTCAATGGAGTTGATGTTAAGTTGCAAACCTAACCACCCATTACATGTCTTTATTAACTACACTCCCAAAAGCAAAATAAAAACAGTAAAACTCGTGAATGAGCCACACTTGGCTCACTCACCTTGCGAACATCAAAGTGAAGCCCTAGTGTGACAGCACATTCATTTCTAAATATTACTGGTCCTTTTCTTATTGTTTTGCATAAATATCAACAAGCATCTGTTTCTGTGTTATGCAATTCAGAATAGTTCCTTGCCATAGAAATCATTGAATTATAATTTTCTCCAATAAGACAGACCATAAACCCAGGCTAGAAAAGCCTTTTGCCCCCGACATAAATTCTATTCCTTTGCAACTGACTCAAGTTTCCTTTCCATCCATTGTCTTAAATTGATTCAAACTTATTCTAACTTCAACATGTAATATGGCTCAGTGGTTAGCATTGTTATCTCACAGCGACAGGGAACTGGGTTCTATTCCTGTCTCAGGTGACTGCCTGGGTGGAGTTTGTATATTCTCCCCGTGTCTGCGTGGGTTTCCTCTGGGTGTTCTGGTTTCCTCCCACAATTGAAAGATGCGTAGGTCAGGTGAATTGTCAAAAGCCTTGCTAAAGTTCACTTGGACAACATCTGCTACCCTGCCCTCATCAATCATATTTGTCACTCCCTCAAAAAACTCAGTCTGGATTGCGAGACACAACCTTCCCCTCAGAAAGTCATATTGCATATCACTAATAAGTTCACATTTTTTCCAAATGTTAATAAATCCCATCACGAAGAATCTTCTCCAATAATTCCCCACCAATGATGAAAGTCCCACTGGCCTGTAATTTCCCAGATTACTCCTTTTACCCTTCTTAAACAAAAGGACAATGTTGGTTATTCTCCAGTCCTCTGAGGCCTCTTCCATGATTAAAGAGGATACAAAGGTTTTGTACAACACCTCGACAATTTCCTCACTTGCCTCTGTCAGCAGTCCCCATTACGCTTTTGATAACATCCAAGTCTCCCTCGTTTCTTATATTGACATGCCCGAGAATATCAACACATTGAGACTTGCCAATCACCATGTTCTTTTCCTTTGTGAATCCCAATGCAAAGTATTCAATAAGGACCCCACTCACTTCCTTCCATTCAACGCATACAATCCCATCATTGTCCATGAGTGGAGCAATCCTTTTCCTATTTACACTCTTGCTATTTATAAACACATAAAATACTTGGGATTTTCCTTAATCCTGATGTCAAAACATTTCATGGACTCTTTTAGCCCTCCTAACTCCTTGTTTGAGTTCACTCCTGTTACTTTTATATTATTCAAGAGCTTTGTCTGTCTTTAGTTTTCTAAACTTTACATCTGTTTCCTTTTTCATTCTGACTATGCTCTCAATTTCTCTTGTCACCTATATCCTTCTTTTTTCACAGGGTCCTGAATTCTAATCAACTGGCCTTTAAAAGATTCCTACATGCCAGGTGTGATTTGACTGCAAACAGCTGCCCTCAATCTATATTCCCCAGTTACTGCCAAATATTGTTGGAGTTAGCCTTCCCTCAGTTTAATATTTTCACCCAGGACTACTCCTATCCTTCAGCATAAGTAACTTAAACCTACAGAATTATGGTCACTGTTGCTAAGATGCTCCCCCACTAAAACTTCGATGACCTGACTCATTCCCCAGTACCAGGTCTGATGTGGCCCCTTCCCTATTCGGACTATTTACATACTGTTGCAAAACCCCATCCTGGACATAACCAATAAATTCCCTTCCCATCCAAGCCACTGACACTTGCAAGTCCCAGTCAATATAAGGGAAGTTAAAAATCACCCACCACAACAGCCCTGTTGTTCTTACATTTTTTTCATAAACTGTTGACATACCTGTTCCTCTATCACCCACTGGCTGTTGGGAGGCCTGTAGTACAATTCCATCGAAGTGATTGCACCTTTCTTATTCCTGAACTTTACCCATACTGCTTTGTTGCATAAGCTCTCCAAGGTGTCCTCCCTCAGTACAGCTGTGATATTCCCCTTGCTTGGCAATACAACTCCCCCATCTCTTTTAAATCCCCTTCTATCTCACCTGAAACATCTAAATCCTAGAACGTTAAGCTGCCAGTCTTGTCCCTCTCTCAACCAAGTCTCTGTGATAGCAACAATATCACAGTTATTTATGTTAATTCAAACTCTAAGTTCATCTGCCTTACCTATCATAGTCCTCGTATTAAAACAAATACATATCAGACCGTCAGTCCTTCTGTGTTCAGTAACCTCTCCCTGTCTGTTCTTCCTCTTGGCCTTATCGGCCTGAGTCATCCTTGGTCATTTTATTTGTGACCTGTCCCCTGTCACACGAGTTTAAACCCTCCTGAGAGGCACTAGTAAACCTCCTTGCAGGATATTGGTAATCCTCCTATTTAGGTACAACCCGTTCTTCTTGTACAGATCCTACCTGCCTTGGAAAATCATCCCAATGATCCACAAACCTAAAGCACACAGATCCTCCATACAAACTATGTAACCACGTACTTAAATGTACTATCTTCCAATTCCTAGCCTCAAAGGCATGTGGCACAGCAAGTACACGATTACAGCCTAGAGGTTCTGCTTTTCAACTTCCTTCATGACTTCTTGACCTCCCTTTGTGTTCATCATCATTTATCGTTCTTTCACCATTCATCATTCTTTCTGCCCTGTCATTCGTACCAATACAGACAACTTCTGGCTGCTCAACCACCCCACTTAGAGACATCCTTGACCAGAGCATCAGGGAGGTAACACACCATCTTGGAGTCTCGCTTGCAGTCACTGAAACATCTCTCTATGTCCTTGTCTATAGAGTCCCCAGTCACTGCTGCTCACCTACCCTGCTGTACAACAATGCCAGTCATGGTGCTACTGACCTGTCTGCTGCTGCTACTTTTTCCTAAGGAGCCACCCCCAACAGTATCCAAAACTATATATCTGTTTGAGAGGGAATTACCATAGGAGACTCTTGCCTGCCTACGCTTTCTTATTAGATTCCCTACAGAGTGGAAACAGGCCCTTCGGCCCAACAAGTCCACACTGACCCCCCAAGGAGTAGCCCACCCAAGACCCATTTCCCTCTGACTAATGCACCTAACAGTGTGGGCAATTTAGCATGGCCAATTCACCTGGTCTGCACATCTTTGGACTGTGGGAGGAAACTGGAGCACCCAGAGGAAACCTACACAGACATGGGGAGAACATGCAAACTCCACACAGACAGTTGTCTGAGGTTGGAATCAAACCCAAGACCCTGGTGCTGTGAGGCACCATGCCACCCGATCTTCTTGGTGGTCACCTAACTTATCTCTGCGTGTGTAGCTCTTACTGGCGGTGTGACTATCTAGTTAAACATGTTATCCATGGTGTTCTCAGCCTCAGGGATGCTCCATAGTCAGTCCATCTGCAACTCCAGGTGCTCCAGGTTAGGAGCTGCTGCTGAACGTATGTTCTGCATACATAGTCACCATGGAGACTAGAAGTCTCTTGATTTTCCACATATTGCAGGAGGAGCATTCCACGGGATTGAGTTCTCCAACCATTGTGCACCTTATTGACTAAATCAACCTTATCATATCCAGACAATAAACCAGGAACTGATTACTCACTCATCACCAAACGCAGGTCTCACGTGTGCTCCCAATTCCTAGCAGACTACAACTACAAAACATACTTTATCTTTCTCTACCTCTGTACTATCTGTACTATCATCTATTCCCCAGCTTGGCCGTTGTCTTTCTATGTCATTAAATCAGTGCATTTGCCTCTGCCCCAATCAACAATTCCAATACTATCCTGATCGGCCTCCCTTCCTAGGATTCCAAACCAGGAGGATGACCTATAATGTGATGAAGGTGACCATATATCCTGGGCAGATAGTAACACAGATCCAAGACTGAACCTGTTGTCCTGCTGATCTGTAAAGACTCAGCTACAACAAGGTGGAGGACAAATAGTCTCACCATGCAGATGTGAACCCCAACAATACGATGTCTTCTCATTGAATTTACAAACCAGACATTCAGTTTAGTTGATTGGAGGCAGAATGTGGAGGACGCAACCACTTGTTTATATATGTAACTACGATGCATTCACAGAAAGAGATACAGTCTCTTGAAGTCGTTTCGATGGCTGACACGCTAACGTTAAATCTTTGAAAATCCTCATGCATAACAATTTTATGAGTGTGTCTCGTGTAGAATAGCAATGCAGCTTTAATTTGATTTTGCAAGGATTCCCTTTTGCCCCTTACACTGCCAACCAGACTGTGAGGGTCTGTAGGAAGATTTTGTTAATATTTATGAATGCTTGTCAGTTCATTACAAGCAGCTCAATGACACAGAGACACAATTAATAGCTGCCCAAGCCTGCTGATCCCATTTATTATATACATTATTCATTCAACAGTGTTAGAAACTTGCAACTTCAATTGCCTGCCTTATGTAAGACCAGTCTTTGGGATAAACCCCAGGTATTTTTCAATTACAGCAGCAGCCTGCAGATTCTCCAAACAGACTTGAAAAGATGTTTACTCCTGTTGGGTTTTCCGCTACTGAGCAGCCAAATAAATATTCCAAAAGGCAACGCGTGCAGGAGAAACATTTCTGTGCTTATTCAGCCTTTAGCTAATGTCTCCTTTGTAGCTTCTTAAGAGGGTCAGACTTTTGTTTCTCAAATTTTAAGATGCATTCTGAGAGTTTGTTGGCTTCATGACCAAAACTACAGCATAATCTGTTCCAAAGATAATTTTCTTTTGAATGTATTTTTCTGCATTATTCACTGTAAAATACAAGTGACAACAAATCAATCGATCAACAATCAATTTCGCCGGGGGGGGGGGCAAATAACAGTGAGTGGAGGATAGTACATATACAAAGTAAGAGCCCAAAACCATTCCCAGTTATTTACAGCTATTCAGTGTGTGCATGAGTGGGTGGCATGGTGGCATGGGTTCAGTTCCTGCCTTGGGTGACTGGAGAGTATGTGCATTCGCCCCGTGTCTGTGTGGGTTTCCTCCCACAGTCTAAAGGTATGCAGGTCAGGTGAATTGGTCATGCTAAATTGTCCATAGTGGTAGGTGCATTAGTTGAGGTAAATACAGGGTAGGTGAATGGGTCTGGGTGGGTTACTCTTTCGAGGATTGGTGTGGACTTGTTCAGCCAAAGGACATGTTTCCATAGTGTAGGGAATCTAATCTACCCAAATCTCACCATTTTGTCTGGGAATAATGGTGAATGGGCTCATTGCAAACAAACTTCAGTACTGATATCAAATCATCAACCTCAGGCCAGCATCAGCAAGGGAATGGCACTGCCTTTAAAATGCAATAATATTTATTTCCTGCTAAACCACGTTCCACAGTCAATGGAGCACATTGACTCAGGACCTACTAACATCAGCTACATTTGAGAATAGTTATCTGTCCACCAGTCTTTCGGCACCTCTCCTGTGCCCTGTGAGGAATTAAGAACTAATGTCAGGGTCCCTGCAATCTCCTCTTTTGACTCCCATAACATCCTGGAATATTGCTCATCTGGGTCTGGAGTCTTATCCACTTTCAATCCTGCTCAAACCACTATACTTCTTCACTCAATGCTAATTTGTCCAAAGCTATCACAGTTCACATCCTTGATTGCTGGTCCTACTGTCCTTCTTTAGAGTGAATACAGATGTAAAGTACTCATTTAAGGTAGATGTTATAATTATAGGAAGTAAATATGTGAATAAAATCAAAATTGACTGTGATGTTTGTTTTAATAAAGAGATTAATCAGAACTTCTTTAAAAAAAATAATTTTACATCCTAAATCTTCCTTGATCAGTTTTCATTTTAATTTTATTCAGGTTTCAGACTGAACGTGGAAAACAATAGTTGCAGTTTTTGGATTGTTTATGGTTATCTGTCATAAAAATCTTTCAATTGTCTCATCAACAGTTCCAGAGCTTGCCTTGGAGATTGATACGACAGTGATAGCAGTGGGTCCTTCAGCAACTTAGCCCTACTTTGCCTTTCCAAAGGGTCATAGTTGATCCATCCATTTATCTCATGTCCAACAGTATGTTTATCAAACAAGCATCTGTTGATTTCAGTTTTGAAGAGCCCAGCTGATGTTTGCATCCACAGGCAAAAATAAAACTTTCATTTTTATTGTCTTTCCAGTCATCATTCATGAACAGCTTCACTCCAACTTCACTTGCTCTTGATAAAGCACTAAATGAAATTACTTATATGGTCAGAGCATCCATACCAACTGATGGGGTATGGGATAGGAGATGGGCTGGAATCAGGCAAGAAGACATGGTCTTAGAATCACTATAGTGTGGAAACAGGCCCATCGGCCCAACAAGTCCACACCAACCCACCAAAGAGTAACCCACAAAGACCCATTCCCTTACCCTATATTTACCTCTGACTAATACACCTAACCTACACATCCCTGAAAGCTATGGGCAATTCAGCTTGGCCAATTCATCTAATCTGCACATCGTTGGACTGTGGGAGGCAACTGGAGCCCTAAAGGAAACCCATGCAGACACAGGGAGAACATACAAACTCCACACAGACAGTCAGAATTGAACCTGAGTCCCTGGCACTGTGAGGCAGCTGGGCTAACCACTGCACCAACGTGCTGCCCCAAGGTCACCATGCTGTCACCTACTTATCTTGTTGGGGATTTCACAAAAATAATTTAGTGGTCATGTAAGAGTCCCTTTCCTGTTGCCCTGTCATTGCACCACTGGGGGAAAGTACGAACAGAAGAACAATGTGGAGAACTGCCATGGTGGACACACACTGAAGGGAAAGGACTATCCCTAGATCAGTCCCTTGCCCTCATGATGGCTATCTACAAAGCTCACCAGTCTCTGGTCTTACTGACTGGCCCTAGTTATAGGCCATCTCACTTGGCCACATCTTTGGTCTTCAGCACTGATCCTGGTTAGGGACTGACTGCAGTCCCAGCAGTGAGCACTGTTCTTGGTGGCACTGAAGTGCTCCTGGCTATCTAGCTGGCTGAGACTTTTGGAGGTGGGACATTCTGACACAGGAGGATGGAACCCATGAGTTCCAGTAACTGCTCAGCTGTTACCAATAGGGCATGGTCCAACCTGGGCTGATTGAGACAGACTCGCCCACAATCGTCCAGCTAAAGTATTGTATGTCTTAAATCATGTTCATGTTAAATCCCAGCTTGTGAACTAGCTCCTATCAAATTACTATCAAATAAAACACCCCAATTAGATCACCCCTCAATCCTCTGAGCCCAAGGGAATATGAACCATGATTAGGCAATCCATCTTCATCAGGCAAACGTGAGGACTGCAGATGCTGGAGATTAAAGTTGAGGGTGTGGTGCTGGAAAAGCACAACAGATCAGGCAGTATCCAAGGAGCAGGAGAATCGATGTTTCAGGCAAAAGCCCTTCATCGGATTCCTGATGAAGAACTTTTGCCCACAATGTCAATTCTCCTCCTCATCGGATGTTGCCTGACCTGCTGTACTTTTCCAGCACCACGCTCTCGAATCCAGCTTCGTCAGTATGTGCCTGTATATTTCTAGCCAAACTGCACTTGATACCTTCCCAAAGTAATGGTCACTTCCTGGGTATGGTGTTCAGAGCTAGATTGTCATTACTCTAGCTGTCATTATTCTCCAAGGCTGCATATAACTACAGCATGAGGTTCTCTGCAACTGAGGAGCTCCCTAAAGCTATACGAGATTCTGGAAGGAAGCAGATACCTCTCAGTGTCTTCTATCAAACGAGGAGATGTAAATAAATTCATTTTTAATCACTCCTCGATATGAAATATCCCAGGCAACCAGAGTAATATTTATTGGAAGCGTACAAACCACAAACAGAACAAGAGATATTTTCAGTGTATGAACATTCCTTATGCCTGTGCCTGAAGCTGTTCTACATGATGCCACAAATTAAAAACAGGAATTGAATCACTTGGATCTTTTGATCAATGCCACAAGGCTTTATCGATGTTTTGTTTTCATTTCTGCTCACTGCACTATAAAATGAGCTGGAATTAAATTGCACATTGGCACACACAGAATTGGAAAACTCTAACCTTGATCTTTCTGCATTTATACAGTGCCTGTGATGACCTCAGGGAAATCTGTGGCCAATGAAGTGCTTTTTGAAGCATGGCCGCTATTGCAGGAAACATGGTTGGCAATTTTCATTCACTGTCTCCCCAACAAATAACAATGGTTCACAACTTGGCCATTGAACCTGATTCAAAATCAAAATCCTGTATGTGAGTTCCCCAAATGTCTGAAGTGGCCCAGCAGATAGAAGACTACATAGTCTACCTAGAAGAGACTGATTGAATAAGCAATACAAAGTTAACTGCATGACAGTAACTATTTATAGGTTATAGCAATGTGATCTACATGGGCTCAACGCTAAGCACTGCTGCCTCACAGAGTCAGGGACCCGAGTTTGATTCCACCCTTGGGCACCTGGCTGTGTGGAATTTGCACACGCTCCCTGTATCTGCATGAGTTTCCTCTGGATGCACCGGTTTCCACCAACAATCCATAGATGTGCAAATTAGGTGGACTGGCCAAGGTAAATTGCCCATAGTGTCCAGGGATGTACAGACTACATGGATTAGCTATGGGAAATGCAGGGTTATAAGGCATGAGGATGGGTCTGGGTATGATGTCCTTTGGAGTATCAGTGTGGACTTGATGGGTAGAACGACCTGCTTCCATACTGTGGGGATTCTTATGATTCTACATTACTAGAGAGGCATTTAGGAGCACACTACCTTCTGGTTTGTCTCCTAATAGTTGCTTCTGTACTCCTGCTCCAGGTCCTTGGGATTTCATCCCAGTGGGTGGTTCTTCTATCACTCAGTCAAGCATTAACCATTCCAGGCCAGAATACAGTGCTGTGAAAATTGAAAATCTGAAAATAAGCAGAAATGCTAAGCAGGTCCATCAATATCCATGGAGAGAGAGATATAGATAAAGTCAACATTGCAGGTTATTGGCCTTTCAGCAAACTGTCAAAAGTTCAAGATTAATGGGTGATGAGGTACATCAGTGATTAGCACTGATACCTCACAGCACCAGGGACCTAGGTTTCATTCCAGCCTCGGGCAACTGTCTGGGTGGCGTTTGCACATTCGCCCCGTGTCTGTGTGGGTTTCCTCTTTGTGGTACGGTTTTCTCCAATAGTCCAAAGATGTGCAGGTTAGGTGAATTGGCTGGACTAAATTGCCCTTGGTGTCCAGGGGTGTGTAGTCAGGGGTAAATGTAGAGTAATAGGATAGGAGAATGCTGGGTGAGATACTCTTCGGAGGGTTGGTAAGGGCTTGTTGGGCCAAATGACCTGTTTCCAGACTATAGGGATTATGTGATTAATTCTTATAATCCTGATGTGAAGAAAACTGAACTTTGTAAGTGAAGATGAAAGCTAAAAACAGCAATTATAGAGAAAATAATGTGCATAAGAATAGCTTACAAGTCAAACTAAAACAATATTCAAAGGTATTTTGTAAACACACAAATTGTAAAAAGATAGATGTTGAAGACTGAAGTTGATTTGGGATCATCGAAGACTTTCTGCTAGCAGAGGGCACAACTGAGCTCTCGAATGAAGATTTTGCAACTATCTTCACAAATGAAAAGGATGCTGCTTCAAGCATTGGGAACAGCTGAAGTGGAAAAGGGGGAAAGAACAAAGTGTAAGATCTTCAAATGGTTCAGGCATAGGAATAGTTAAATAACAATTTGTTTGTTTTAATTTTAACATATTTCAGCTACCCACTTCATAAGGCCATTCATGTGCTATTAAATGTAACACAAATGAACAATGTGGATTCAATGAAGAGAGCAGGGGTTTATGGCAGGAGTAGCACCAGGCATTCCTAAAAAAAGCGATGTCAACCTGGTGAGGCCACCACACCGGACTGCTTGTGTGTCAAACAGCATAAGCAGCAAGTGACTTAAAGAACTAAGTGATCCCACAACCAATAGATCAGGTATAAGTTCTACAGTGCTGCCATATCTAGTCATGAGTGGTGGGGGACAATTAAACAACTCACTAGGGGAGGAGCCTGCACAAGTATCCCCATCCTCAATGATGGAAGAGCCCAGCACACCAGCGCAAAAGATAAAGCTGAAACATTCACAGTAATCTTCGGCCAGAAGTGCGAAGTGATTGATGCATCTTGACCTCCTCCAGTGGACCTCAACATCACAGACGCCAGCCTTCGGCCAATTCGATTCACTCCATGTGATATCAAGAAATGGAGGCACTGCATACTGTAAAGGTTAAGGGTCCTGACAACATTCTGGTAAGAGGACTAAAGACTTGCACTCCATTACTTAGCCAAACTCTTCCAGTGCACTATAACACTGTGGAAAATTGCCCAGGTATGTCCTGTACACAAAAAGCAGGACAAGTCCAATCCAACCAATTACAGCCCATCAGTCTATTCACAATCATCAGTAAAGTGGTGGAAGGTGTCATCAATAATGCTATCAAACAGTACTGCTCAGCGACCCCAGTTTGAGTTCCACCAGGGCCACTCAGCTCCTGACTCAATTCGGCCTTGGTTCAAACAAGGATGAAAGACCTGATTTCCCGAGGTGAGAGCGGGGTGAAAGTCTTTGACATCAAGAACGTATTTAACTAAGTGTGACAACAAGGAGCCCTAGCAAAACTGGAATCAATGTGAATCGGGGCAAACTCTCAACTGTTCAGAGATTTTTCTGAGGATGTTTGTGATTGTTGGAGGGTCAGTCATCTCAGCTTCAGTGCATCTCTGCAGGAGTTCCTCAGGGCAGTATCCTAGGCCCAACCATATTAAGTAGCTTCATCAATGATCTTGCCTCGATTGTACTGCAGAAGTGGGGATGTTTGCTGATGATTGCACAATATTCAGCACCACTCACGATTCCTCAGATGATGAAGCAATCCATGTTCAAATGCAACTAGGCCTGGATAATATCAAGGCTTGGGCTGACAAATAGCAAGTAATATTTGCACCACATAATTCCCAGGTGATCACCATCACCAATAAAATACAGTCTAAACACCATTGCTCGACATTCAAAGGTATTTCCATCACTATCAAAACGTGTGGTGCTGGAAAAGTACAGCTGGTCAGGCAGCATCTGAGGAGCAGGTGAGTCAACGTTTCGAGCATAAGTTCTTCATCAGGAATGCCATCACTGAATCACCAGCTTTCAATATTCTGGGGGTTACCATTAATCAAAAACTGAACTGGATTGTAAATATAAATACAGAGGCTACAAGAGCAGGTCAGAGACTAGGAATACTGTGGTAAGTAGCTCAACACTTGACCCTCCAAAGCGTGTCTAACATCTACAAGTCAGGAGAGTGATGGAATACTCCCCACTTGCCTGGTTGGGTGCAGCTCCAACAACACTCAAGAAGCTTGACACCATCCAGGACAAAGTAGCCTCTTCATTGGCTCACATCTGCAAACATCCTTTTCCTCTGCTACTGTTTCTCAGTCACTGCAGGTGTATACCATCGACAAGATGCACAGCAGAACTTCACCAAAGATCCTTAGACAGCATCTTCAAAACTTATGGCCACTTCCATCTAGAAGGACAAGGGAAGAAAATACATGGGAACACCACCAACTGCATGTTCCCACTCACCATTCTGATGCAGAAATATATCGCTGTTCCTTCACTGACACTGGGCCAAAATCCTGGAAGTTCCTCCTCGGGGCATTGTGGGTCTACCTACAGTAGGTGGACCGCATTGATTTAAGATGGCAGGTCACCACCACCTTCTCAAGGGCAACTAAGGATCGACAATAAATGCTGGCCCAGTCAGCAACACCCCCGCCCCATGAGAGAATAAAAAAAATCCATGGACTTGAAGATCTCTGATGGGTTTACTTACAGCAAAATTAATATTTGATTTATAAACTAATCTCCAGACACAGCTTGTGTATCAAGCAGCAAAGTGAAGAGAAACTGTGGTTAGATAATAACTGGGTACTTGGCTCATTTGCATGTTCGTTCTTAAAGGGAGATCACTCCAAGGGTGATAATACAACAAAGATTACACCATATTGTTTAGAAGGGACTTTGAGGATTTGCATCTAGTGACAATGAAGGAACAACAACTTTTGCAGAGACATTGTAATCGTGATACTAGACTAGTGTTCTAAAGTGAAAGAGTGGTTAAATGTAGTCTAACTAACCTTAACCCAGTCTACACTAACCCTTTTTAACTCAGGCATGCTAGTCACTGAGATAGACAAGGAGACAAGAGTATCAGAAAGGTTCAACACAACTTTATTGAACAATTTATGGAGAGAAAAGAACATTCATCAGATTCTACTATTGTATTTTAATTAAACTCTTATCAATCTCTTCACAGTACTCTTCTGTAAATATTCTTAAATTTCTAAGTAAACAGTCTTAAATCTATACTAGCTATCTACTTCTGACAAGCACTTCTGAGGATTCACTACATCCTATCCACAGAATCCTACCACTGTATTTGAACTGTTTATTTGAAAGGACTGGTAATACCCATTCAATAAGGCTGGGACAGTTTGTTGCTTGATCATTGAGGGTTGGCTATTTGGGCTTCTCTTCTTGTGTAGATTCTGATCTTTAGGCTGCTTCACTGAGGTGGTCTCTCTGGGTCTGGTCAGTCTGACAATGCTCACCATGCGGTACAAGGAACTGGAGTTGCTGTACAACTCAGCTGCCAGTTGAAGGCGCTCTCTGGAGAAGGTGCAAAAAGCTGAGGCTCCAGGTTGTTATTTTTATTCCTCTCTCTCCTCCTTCTCAAACATTCTATGGACAGTGCCCAAAACTAGCATTGGCTTGGGCAGTAAGATCCAATGAGGTGACTACTTTCCATACTCGAAGGTCTCAGAACATGGTTTTGTACCTTCAACTCTCAAGTGCCGTCCATGTCATGCTGTGCCTCTGGCCTCCTGCTGAGCTGGGTGCCACCAAGTCTGTGTTATATTCCTCTAACAAAGCAGCTTCACTGTAGATGTAAGCAGCAGTTCATTATCAAACTCTGTGCCCTGCCTCTGGCTGGGCAGTTCCAGGTCTGTCTGGTTTTGACAGGCCTCGCTGCTTTATTCCTGATGAAACATTGGTTTTACTGCTACTCAGATGCTTGCTGAACTGCTGTGCTCTTCCAGCACCACTAATCCAGAGTCTGGTTTCCAGCATCTGCAGCCATTGTTTTTATCTGCACAAATACTGTCTGTTCCAGCAGTTTGCAAATTGCAGAGTTTGGCTAAGCTTAAACTTGGCTTCCACATTTCAGGCTTTTATCCATGTTCATGACAAAATGTCAATATTTCTGTAACTATCCCAGAGGTCATGGCTTCCTAACCACACGGAAATTGAGAGTCCCAATTCTTAGAATATGAATTTGAATGTCACCATTGCAGATGTGAAATATAAATTCAATAAAAGTCTGAAATAGACAGATTGCCTAATGGTGCCCATGTAACAATTGTCAGTAATCATAACTGTCCATTTGGTTCACCAATGTTCTTTAGGGAAATGAAATCTGCCTTCCTTGTCTGGTCTGGCATGTGATTCCAGACTCACAGCAATGTGCTGGTTTCTTAATGGCCTTATGAAATGACCTAGCAAGCTTCAACAAATTAATGAAAGTATCCAGAACCAGGACTAAACTGTTCAACCTTTATTTCAAGCTGAAGTGATGATCAATGATCGTGTTTTTTTACTGACTGAAGGAAGTTTTTATATTCCCTAGTAATCAGTGTTAGGAGCCCTGTGTTTCCTGATATAATAATGGGATGGGCCTTAGTCTGCTGGGTATAATTTCAAAAGATGTGGTTAACATAAAACTTGGAAGTTTTGGGGAAGATAATGTAGAATTTTTAAACACATAGCAGGTTGTTGGAATGGGTGGACAAGTGGCAATGCAACATAATGCAGTGAAGACAGTGTGTTTTGGTTGAACAAAAGAGAAGGGTCAGTATAAACTAAAGGAAGGAATTGTAAAAGATGATATAGGAGCAGAAAGAGCTGGGCATAAATGTTTATAAATCACTGAAGATTCATTAGACGGAGCAAGGAGGTGATGTTAAGCCTGTATAAAACAATGATTTAACATCATCCATAAAATTGCATCAGGTGTTAATCTCCACATCTTCAGAAAATACGAAAGAGAGTGCAGAAAATATTCAGAAGAATGCTTCCAAGGATGAGGAATATCAAAAATGTTGTTGGATTGGGCAAGTTGAGAGCTGTGGTCTTGGAACAGAGACGGTTAAAAGGAGAATTGATAGCAACATACAAAATCATGAGGGATCTAGGCAAAGTAATTCAGGAAGAACTATCCCCATTGGTGGAGGGATTGAGGACAAAAGGGCCAGGTTTAAAATTATTGTGAAGAGAAATAACACGGCCAAGTGCAGTACCTCATACAAGCAACAGTATGTAGTTGGGGTCTGAAATGCACTGTCTGCCAATTTGGCTGAGGCTTTTGTAAAGGGTTTGAACCATTATCTGGAAAGGAAATAGCTTCAGATGTAAAAGGAAAAATTAAGGGACTGTCATAAAGTGATTTGTTGTTTGAGATGATCAGCACAGACGTGGGAGACTGAATCATCTCTGCCCGTGCTGCCGATGATTCTCTGATTCGAAGATTCTAGGATAGGCACACAGCAAATCCATCCCTCCTTAAACAAACTGACCATGCTGTGAAGTCAAGTTCTTCAAAATACAATTTTTCACTAGTTATGCCTATTTGCACTCAAAGAGGCTCTGAACAATCATTTTCTTTGGCAAAAGTTCCCTAACACTCTATCATTTCTCGATTGAAGAAGAAACTTACTACAGTTGCACCGATGAAGCAAGTTAATGGTTCTACATAACTTTAGCGATTTTCAGTTTTCCTGAAGTGCATTTCTCATTACTGGAGGATTCAAAGTTTGGGAACATAGGAGATCAGAGCAGGAGGGGAACTCTTAGCCCTATGAGTCTATTACACCATTCAGTCAGACTGTGGCTGCGTCTCTACCTTAACAACATTTTCTCACACAATCCCCAGTCTCCCACAATCTCCATAAATGGCTAGAAACCTATTGATCTTTGTCTTGAGTATACTCAATAAACAAGTCTTCAGAGACAGTGAATTCACCTCATGCCAGTAAAGAAATTTCCTCTCATTTCAGTCCTAAACGGGCAGTCTTTGCTGTGAGACTGTGCCTCCTGTTTTTAGACACCACACCCCCTCCTTCAGACAGGGAAAACATTCTCCTGCATCCCCTATTGAGCTGTAAGAATTTTGAATTTTTGAATGAGATCATCTCTCCAATCAGTCAATAGGCAAACAGCAGAGAACTTCACTGAGCTTTCCAGACACATGGTGGAATCCAATCTGAAGAAGACATCAAGTGAGATCAGTGATGTTGGTATAAGAGAGCTGCTTAATATTGTCAATGTAGAGTAAGTTCTCATGGCTGGTGAAAATATACAATCTCTAAAACAGAATGGTTAATGCCAGTGACAGAGGTAGAGCTGAGAGAGCACCAATCATTCAGTAGCATGACTGAGTGTCTGGAAAAGCTTGCTTCACCAGCCAAACAACACAACACAGGCTGGAGATGTCCAGCCTGATTAACAACTTGAGGGAGATAAGTTGCGTCTGGCTCTATGGGAGTCAGACCAATATTGATAGATGTGGGACATGGTCAAGAAGAAACTGTCTAGACTAAGAACTTAGGATATTGGCAAAAACAAGTGTCTGTTCCAACTGAAAGATAATGCCTGGTTCAGCAATCCAGGATGCGACAAGGAAAACTGCACTTCTTATTGCAGCACAACATCTTCCATTATGGACATTCACAAGACCAAAGATAAAATGGGACAGTTACCTTAGGAGGTGGGAAGGGTTCCTCTTAAGGAAATTAAAAGATCTACCAGAAAAAGACTTGGACCAAAAGCAATGTCTACAAAGAATGACATGCTCCATAAAGGATACCTGAGAGATACAAATATAAGGTATAGAAGCAAAAGTAGGCTATTTGGACTCTCAAGCTTGCTTTGCCACTCAGTAATATCTTGTTTCAAAGTCTACATTCTCATCTACCCCAGTAACCTCTTCTGTCCTTGCCTAATAAGAATTTATTTGGATCCTCCTTAAAAATACTTAATTATTACATCACTACCAAATTCCAAGAAAGAGAGCTCCAAACGTGCATACCCATGTAAAAAAAAATCTTCCATTTCTATCCAAAAAGATTGACCCCTAATTAGACTGAGTCACATATTAAAACATCCTTTCAGTAGCCACCTTGTCAAAACTAACTAGGATCTTATACACTTGAATCAAATCACTTCTCACTCTGCTGAAAGCTAATGGAAACAATTTCAAGAATCACACAACACCAGATTATAGTCTAACCTGGAAGCACTAGCTTTCGGAGTGTTGATCCTTCATCGGGTAGTTGTGGAGTATAAGATCGTAGGACACAGAATAACAGAAGTTTACAGTTGATGTAACTGAAATTATATATTGAAAAGACCTGGATTATTTGTTAAGTCTCTCATCTTTTGAAATGGGCATGTTGGTTTCAGTTCTTTCATATGCAAGTCCCAGAGCTTTCTTAAAGTTACATTCTCAAGTGAACTTTAATAGATGCCATATCGGCCCAGATAATGCATTGAAAGTGTGAGGTGCCCTGCGTGAGGCTGTCTGATTCTAATGGAAAAAAAGAGATTTACACAACCTTATATGGATTTGTGCAGTTTTTGAGCAAAATAAAATGTAATTCTGCAAGTACAAATTCACCCCACAAACATGTGTGTAGATTAGATTAGATTAGACTTACAGTGTGGAAACAGGCCCTTCGGCCCAACAAGTCCACACCGACCCGCCGAAGCGAAACCCACCCATACCCCTACATTACCCCTTACCTAACACTACGGGCAATTTAGCATGGCCAATTCACCTGACCCGCACATCTTTGGACTGTGGGAGGAAACCGGAGCACCCGGAGGAAACCCACGCAGACACGGGGAGAACGTGCAAACTCCACACAGTCAGTCGCCTGAGTCGGGAATTGAACCCGGGTCTTCAGGCGCTGTGAGGCAGCAGTGCTAACCACTGTGCCACCGTGCCGCCTGTCGGTGTGTGTCAGGTGATGTAGGAGTGTCTGTGAGAGAATGTATGTATGTTTTCATGTGTGAGTATAAGTGTAAAGAGTTTTAAGTCTCTGAGAGGGTGGAGAGCATGCGTGTGTGTGCATGAGTGTGGGACTGTATGTGTGAGCGTATGAGAGAGAGCTTGTGTATAAGAAAGGGTCTGCATGAGTGAATGGGTCTGTAGGTGTGTGTGTGTGTGTGTGTGTGTGTGTGTGTGTGTGTGTGTGTGTGTGTGTGTGTGTGTGTGTGTGTGTGTGTGTGTGTGTGTGTGTGTGTGTGTGTGTTAGTGCAGTGGGGTCACCTGTAGTGTGATATGAACCTAAGGTCCCAGTTCAGGCCATCCCCATGGGTACCGAACTTGGCTATCAGCCTCTGCTTGGCCACTTTACATTGTCGCCTGTCCCAAAATCCACCTTGGAGGATGGTCACCCGAAGGTCCAAGGTTAACTGTCCCAGACCACTGAAGTGTTCTCCGACTGGGAGAACAACCTGTGGATTGTTGTGCATTGTCCATTCATTTGATACTATAACCTCTGCTCAATCTCACCAATGTACCATGCCTCAGGGCATCCTTGCCTGCAGAATATGAGATAGACGACATTGGCCTAGATACATGAGTATCTGGTGGAAAGTGTTCCCATGTGTAATAGGGAATGGTATATTGGAAAGACCGAGCAGAGGCTATGGCAATGGATGAATGGACACCGCACAACAATCAACAGACAGGAGTATTCCCTCTCAATTGGAGAACACGTCAGTGGTCTGGAACATTCAACCATGGGCCTTCGGGTGACCATCCTCCAAGTCGGACTTTGGGACAGGCAACATCGCAAAGTGGCCGAGCAGAGGCTGATAGCCAAGTTCAGTACCCATGGGGATGGCCTCAACTAGGACCTTGGGTTCATGTCACACTACAGGCGACCCCGCTGCACTAAGCACACACATACAGACACATACTCACAGACACACAGAAGCACAGACAATCCTACACACACACACACCTATAGACCCATACACTCAAGCAGACCCTCTCCCATACACAAACTCTGTCTCATATGCTCACACATGCAATCCCACAGTCACGCACACATGCACCCTCTCACAGACTTATACCCTTTTACACTGATACTCATACACATTCACACACACACTCTCTCACAGACACTCATCCACCCCCCCTCCCCCGACACGCACACACACACACACAATCACGCACACACACACACATATTCACACATTTGTGGCTGAATTTGTACTTGCAGAATTACATTTTATTTTGCTCAAAAACTGCTTAAATGTCAGATTCAATATAATACCTTTTTTTAGATTAGAATCAGTCTGAACATTGGGGCACAGAGTCTCACGCAAGACACCTTACACTTTCAATGCATTATCTGGGCCAACATGGCACCAATTGCTAAAGTCCATTTGAGAATGTAACTTTAAAAAACATTCTGGGATTTCCATATGAAAGAACTGAAACCAACATGTCCATTCTAAAAGATGAGAGACTTAACAAATAATCCAGGTCTTTTTCAATATATAATTTCAGTTACATCACACTGTAAAGTTTTGCTATAACTTCTGTGTCCTATGATCTCATAATCCACAACCGCGTGATGAAGGATCAACACTCCGAAAGCTAGTGCTTCCAAATAAACCTGAACCTGGTGTTGTGTGATTTTTAACTTTGTCCACCCCAGTCCAACACCGGCTCTTTCAAATCAATTCCAATAATCTTCAAGGTACCTTCATAAGACATCCAGCTCACACCACATATCAATCTATTTAATTCTGTCTGCTATCTCCTCATGTTCCCTTCACAATGTAGTTTCCTTCCTATTTTGGTGTCATTTGCAAATTTAGTTACAATGCCTGCACTTGTCTAATCTACATCACTGATATAAATTGTGAAAAGTTGAGACCCCACCCAGAGCAGACCCCAGTGAGATTCCACTTGTCACATCCTGCCAAGCACATAAAGGCACATTAATGCATATTCTGTTTTCTGACAGCCAGTTAATCTTCTACTCAGATTAATATATTACTCTAAACACTATGCTTTTATTTTCTGCAATAACTTTTGATGTGACAACTTATCAAATACTTACTTGAAATTCAAGTATCATTTGTATTTTCGTTATCTTTGCAAGATCTAGTCTTGATTGTTGGTCTATTTCTAGAATTCCTAGTCTATTTGAGCCTCTCCTTTTCTATTTGTCTCTATTACCTCGGACAAAGGGAGGACGGCAGATGCTGGAGATCAGAGTAGAAAAGTGTGGCGCTGGAAAAGCACAGCAGGTCAGGTGCAGCCCGACCTGTTGTTCTTTTCCAGTGCCCCACGTTTCAATTCTGTTACCTTATCCCCAGTCTTTGATTTACCACATTTTTCCACATTTCTGCCCATTATTTAATTAAGAGCCTGTCTTCTTCCCTAGTTGTTTCATTTGCAAGGACTCTGGCCCCAGCATAATTCCTGTGTAGATCATCCCAATGTTGCTATTCAATATGGAACCAGTGGTCCATGAATTGGAACTCACGTTTGTCATTCTAGACTTAAATCTGTGCCCTCCTTGATCTAATTTTATGTATCCCATGCCAAGTTGCACATGGCTTAGGCAGTAATCCAGATATTGTAGAGGCTGATGTTCTGCTTCTTTTACTCCATGGTGATGTACCCTTGACCACTCATCACTAGATGGGCACAAGATAAAATAAAGACAGCTGGAGATTGAAGGCAACAAACTATATCAAAAAGTCCTTACTCAGTACCAAGACTGTTCTCCTTATTTCAGAAAGGATACAAATACTTTGGAAGTGTTAAAAACATTGTAATTCAATTTGCAATTTGTGTGTATTTGCTTTATTTTAGTCACTTATTTATTGGTGTTGTTTTGCACAGTGTTTAGTTTTGTTTTGTTGTATCGGATAGGTCAGTAGTTAGTGGACTTTATATTTTTGTAAAGAGTTTTTTTTGCTAATAAATATATTTACAAAAAAACCTCCATCAATTTGTCTAATTCTGTTTGCTGTCTCGTTATGCTTTGCAGCAGACAGAATTAGACAAATTAATGGAGGGTTTTTTTTGTAAATATATTTATGAGCAAAAAAAAACTTTTTTTGACTTTACAAAAATATAAAGTCCACTAACTACTAACCTATCCGATAAAACAAAACAAAACTAAACTAAACACTGTGCAAAACAACACCAATAAGTAAGTGAGTGACTAAAAAAGCAAAAACACACAAGAACACAAAATAGCAATGCTTGGTGCAAAGCTCCCAACCCATACATATATATCCATATTAACTCCCCCTTCCAGGGCCCAGGGCTCACATAACCATCCTGGTTAAACAAACAACCTTGTTAAGACAGCAGATAAAACTGTGTCCAAATAACTCAAAAAAGGTGTTCAAAGTTTGGGAGAAGATTTGTAGTTCGGGTGCTCATTGTTGTGGTTCTGTTCGCTGGGCTAGGAATTTGTATTGCAGACGTTTTGGCCCCTGTCTAGGTGACATCCTCAGTGCTTGGGATTCTCCTGTGAAGTGCTTCTGTGATCTTTCCTCCGGCATTTATAGTGGTTTGTATCTGCCACTTCCGGTTGTCAGTTCCAGCTGTCCGCTGCAGTGGTCGGTATATTGGGTCCAGATTGATGTGCTTATTGATTGAATCTGTGGATGAGTGCCATTCCTCTAGGAATTCCCTGGCTGTTCTCTGTTTGGCTTGTCCCAGACTCTGGGTCAGATGTGTGGATGATACCTTTGTAATCATTAAAAACACAGAAATAGAGAAACACACACCGGATCATTAACGCCACACTCACAGGAATCCGATTCACGAGAGAGGAAGAAAAGGATAACCAACTCCCATTCCTAGACATGATGGTACAGAGAACACTGAACGGAGAAGTCAGGACAAAGGTATACAGGAAAGCCACACACACAGACCAAGTCCTGAACTATGAAAGTAACCACCCTAACACACACAAAAGAAGTTGCATCAAGACTCTATTCAAAAGGGCCACAACACACTGCAGCACACCAGAACTGCAAAAAGAGGAAGAAGAACACCTATACAATGTATTCGCCAAAAACAGATACCCACGCAATTACATCAATAGATGCCTAAGGGAAAGATAACGGAACGAGGACATGCCACAACCCAGAGGACTAGCCACACTACCATACATCAAGAGCATTTCCGAACTGACAGCCAGACTACTGCGACCACTAGGACTCATAATAGCACACAAACTAACAGCCACTCTCAGGCAACAACTCACCAGAACGAAGGACCCGATACCCAGCATGAGCAAAATCAATGTAGTGTACAAAATCCCATGCAAGGACTGCACAAAACACTACATAGGACAAACAGGAAGACAGCTAATGATACACATCCATGAACACCAACTAGCCACGAAACGACACGATCAGCTGTCCTTAGTAGCCACACACGCAGATGACAAGCAACATGAATTCGACTGGGAGAACACTACTATTATCGGACAAGCCAAACAAAGAACAGCCAAGGAATTCCTAGAGGCATGGCACTCATCCACAGATTCAATCAATAAGCACATGGACCTGGACCCAATATATCGATCACTGCAGCGGACAGCTGGAACTGACAACCGGAAGTGGCAGATTCAAACCACTACAAATGCCGGAGGAAAGATCTCAGAAGCACTTCACAGGAGGCTCCCAAGCACTGAGGATGTCACCTAGACAGGAGACAAAACGTCTGCAACACAAATTCCAAGCTCGGCGAATAGAACCACAACAACTCAAAAAGGACTGCCATGTCTTATAAAAAAAGTCTGTTGTGTGGTGCACCATATTGTGAGATAATCCAAGGGAATGTGCTCCATAATTAATTTTCACCATCCCAGCAGGTTCTCAGACACACAATTCATTAGAATCTTCTTCTGTGCTCAGGAAGTAAGAATATTGAATAGTTTCTTCTGATGATAAATTTGGTAGACCTAGAAGGAGAGATGTCGGGGCAACTTTAACTTCGGCCCTCAATACACTCCCTATCTTTCCCGCCATGGTGCACCAGTAAACACGGAGCCTGTAGGATGTCCAGAAGCAATGGGTAAAAGTACCTTTACTTATTTTACATTTGGGGCATATTGGAGATGCCCCTTTTTTAAACTTTGCCAGACAACCCGGTGCCAAATGAACCCTGTGCACAACTTTTAACTGCATAGCGCATGTCCTACTACAGATCGAGATCTTTTGCACATTCTCCCTCATGTCCTCCCATGTTTCAGAAGAGATCTCCACTCCTAGCTCTTGCTCCCAGATCTCACAAAATCAGTTAATATCCTGCCAGGCCCTACCACCCAGCAGGCAATAGAGGGCACTAACCGAAAGGGTGCTTGAGGAACGTAGCAACAACCTCTCTGTATTGGGCTTATAGGGCTTAGTGAGAAACGTAGTCTTCTCCAGGATGAAATCCCTAAGCTGAAAATCATGGAAGAGGTGTCTGCTGGTCAACCCATATTTGAGGCTCAATTGCTCGAAGGATATCATAACCTCCCTCTCAAACAGGTGTCCCAAACTGGAAACTCCTCTCGCTGCCCATAGCTTGAACCCTGAGTCCATCATCTCTGGTCAGAAACCCAGCATACCAACTATGGGGGTGAGTGGCGAAATCTTGGATAAACAACCCTCACTCTGACAAATTGCCCTCCATGCCTTGGCTGTACTAATAACAGTGGGGTTCCAGCAGTGGTCCATAACTGTCCTCATCTTATCCATAAACAACAGGTTAACAAGAGAGTACTTTGCCAGGGAGGTCTCAATATCCAGCCATATTGAACCTGGATCGTTACCTGCCCAATCGCAGGAAAAGGACAGCAGGGAACTCAATTGATACCTCCTGATGTCCTGGAAATCAACTTCTCCCTATCTTTGAGGCAACTGTAATTTAGTAAATTTGATGAGGATGGCCCATGGTGCCAGATGAAGGAACTAAACCAATCCATAAGTTTCCGTAACATTGATCTGGGAAACATTATAGGGAGCATACGCATGGGATAAAGCAAACATTCATCTTAATTCAGGTATTTAGCCAAACCCATGAAATTGGAAGAGCCTCCCATCTCTGGAGATCCTGCCTAATATTGTCAAGCAAGTGAACAACCTTAGTCTGAAATAACCAATCAAATATGGGGGTAATAAAACTGTCTAGGTATCGGAAACTGACCCGTGACCACTTAAAGGGGAACCTAGGGCCACCTTCAACCTCTGGCACTTCCTTAAGGTCCCCCAAAGGCATAGCCTCTGACTTTGCAAAGTGATCTTATATCCTGAAAAAGCCCCAAATGAATGAATACATTGTATCAGATGAGGTATGGAGGTCACTGGGGCCAATAAAAACAGAAGGACATCATCCTCATATAGTGTAATCTTGTGTACCCTCGATCCCACTTCCGGAGCGGTTATGCCTCTGCCAGCAGCTCTATCACAAACATAAACAACAACGGTGAAAGGGGGCAGCCTTGACGACTACCCATACCAATCCTAAAATTCCCAGACTTCACCCCATTGGTGATGGCCATGGCCAGAGAATGATGATATAAAACTTCCACCCCTCCAGCAAAGACCCCACCCAAACTGCTTTAAAACATGAAAGAGATATGGCCATTCTATCTGGGCAAGTGCTCTATCTGCACCTAAGGAAATTGCCTACCCCGAATCGATCGTTGCTGACATATATGGACCATATTCAGCAACCTTTTAACTTTATTACAGCCCCTTATAAAACCTGTCTGGTCCTCTTTGACAATATAGAGCAACACCTTCTCCAATCTCAGCACCAAAATCTTAGATAGAATCTTAAAATCTGAACTTGTTAGAGAGATGCGTCTGTATGAAGCACAATCCTCCAGAACATTCCCTTTCTTAAGAATGAGAGAAATATTAGCTTCTCTCAAAGATGGTGGTCGGCATTCTTGCATATAGGGGTGATTGTACGTCTCCAACATTGGCCCTGAGAAAGGCTATAAACTCCTTCTAAACCTCAGCTGGGAGACCATCAGGGCCAGGCACTGTCCCACTCTGAAGTCATCTAACTGCCTCCTGTATTTCTTGAACTGTCAAGGGGGCATTAAGGAGAGAGGCCTGTTCCAAGGTTACCCCCAGGAGGTCCAGATTCTTAAAAAAGATTTCCATCTTGACGCACCTATCCTCGCAACCTTCATACCAATACAATTCAGATTAACACTCTGAAAAGCCTCATTAATCCTTTTGGCATCACGTGTAAGGACCCTGGCGCTGTTTCTGATTGCAGTAATGGTTCGGGGAGCTTGCTTTTTCCTAGTCAAATACACTAAATACTTCCTTGGCCTATCCCCATAGTTGAACAGCCTTTGACTAGCAAAAGCAAGTTCTTTCTTTGTGGTTTGTGTAAGTACTGAATTCAGACAGCCCAGAGGGCCATGATCCGCTGTAGCTTGGTCACTGAAGGCCTCATAAATGTGCCACCTTAGCAACTTTCAGCCGCTTCTCAAATAGATGCTGCTGCTCCCCCTTCTGTCACTTCTGGCTAGCCAAATAGGAAATAGCTAATCCACTAGCAAAGGCCTTGGTGGTCTCCAATAGCATAGATGGACTACTAACTGTGCCTGAGTTGAGAGTCAAAGCTCCTGAAACTCTCAAAAAGTATTCCACAAATTTGGAATCCTTGAGGAGAAAAGGCTCCAGATGACAGTGCTGTGAACCTAGCCCCTCACTCTTGGCTTTAACCTCCCAATATCCTGTCGTGTGATCAGAAATAACTATGTTCCTAATTTTACAACCCATAATCAAATCCAGAAGGATCGAGGGCACCAGAAAAAGATCAATTCTCGATTGACATTTATGCAGGTTAGAAAAAAAAGGTGAAGTCCCTGCTGTTAGGGTGAAGACAACTCCAAATGTCAACCAGCCCCAACTCCTCGCATAAGTCAGCCATCTGCATGGCCTGCCGAATGAATAATTGGAGCTGATGTCTCCAGCATCTGCAGACCTCACTTTTTACTCGAATGAATAACTGGAGGCCCACTCGGCATCCTGTTTACAGTCAGATCCAAATGGCAATTGAAATCCCCCCACCATGATAATGTGCTGTGTTCCAAAGGCACTCAGAAGGCACTAATCAAATATTTGAGGGGATGAGCCAGGGGACAGTAAACATTTAAGATGCCATATTCCTCCCGATATATCAGGGCCTTAAGTATCACAAACCGCCCTTGCTCATCTTTCACCTGCTCTAATAATGTGAACGAAAGATTTTTCTGGATAAGTATTGCCACTCCCCTAGTAGCAAAGGATGAAAAGAATACTCGGTCATAACCCCCCTGTTGTAACTTCAGTTGTTCCTCATCATCAAAATGAGTTTCCTTCAACAAGAAAACATCAACCCTCTCCCTCCTAAGGTTAGAAAGCATTTTTTCCTTTTAACAGGCGAATGACTTGCTTTGATTTTCCAGGTGCACCATTTAACAAGTCACTTAGCCATATCCCCTTTCAGAGACCCTTGAACTCCCGGGAGAGAGAACCCTGCTTGCAATGCACCGAGCACAAGTAAATGAAGACTCACAGAACTGTAAAATTGCGTATACAAAACCTACTCTGACTTAACTACAAACAACTATTGCTACCAAAAACTACAAAGAAAACCAACTGTAAAACCTTGAACGTGAGAGTCTTCCTCCTGCCCGTAGAGTGCGCTCACCCTATCCATCCCCCCTTCACAGCTCCTTCAAGACCGGACTGTGCCCCAGCCTCAGGCAGAAATAAATAAGAAAACAGGGAGATGGTCCTGAAACCAATAAAAGAAAACAAAGTCAGGATAAGCACTCCACCCATCCCCGGCTCCATATGAACCCAACTATGGCTAAAAGAGAGAAATAACAAAAGAAAAGGGGAAAACAACAAAGGGCACCCATAAAATTTCTCATTATTAAATCCCAGTATAAAAATATAATAGGAACAACATATTCCAAGATTTTTTTCCTTCAAACAAAATTATTAGGGAGAGAGGAAAAGAAGGGAAAAGGGAAAACACAGAGAAAGAAGGAAAAGAGAACAAACATTGACCATATTCTTCAGATCAGTTGGATTATTTTAAAGTGTCCACAAAGTTCTTGGCTTTATTCACCAAGTCAAATGTATAACCTGAATCCTCGTGACTGAAATGGAGCACTGCCGGGTGACTCATGGAGTACTAGATGACCAGGTTCCTCAGCCTTTTCTTAACTTATTTGAACGACTTCCTTTTTTGGATTACAGCTGCTGAGAAATCTTGGAAGAACGTAATTTTTAACCCCATGTGCAGCAGTGCCAGTGGATCTTTCCCCAGTGATCTGAAGGCTTCTATCACTCTTTGCTTGTCCCTGTTTGTGAGGAAGTGCACTAGACTGGGTGGGGCCACTGTACCAGCCCAGACCTGAGCAACGCCACCCTTTCAACAGGCAGCTGGCTGGATTTGATTTGAAGGCCCAGGAATTGTGGCAGCTACTTTTCAAGGAAGCTGACTGGCTGCCCACCTTCTTCAACCTCCAGGAGCCCAACAATCTATAGATTCATCCTCCGACCTCGATGTTTGAGGTCGTTGCCCACATTTTCTGTTCCAGGGCCTGGATTTGTCCGGACAAGGACTCGATCACTGCTTCTGAGGATGTAGTTCGACCCACCACCTCCTCCATCCATGCCTTGAGACCCGAGAGCTCCCATTCATACTTTTGCAGCATAGACGTGATGGGTTGAATTCGAGCATGGATCTCCTCGAACACAGCCTCAAAGTTTGCGGTATGTCTCGCCATTGCCCCTGCCAATTCCTGCAGGTCCATTAAGTACCTTGGGGGTTCTGCAGAGGCCGCTGCTGTGGCCTCTTGTATGCCTGCTGCTGCAGGAGTGCATCCTCCCTGCTGTTGTTTACTCGATCCCTTTCCCTTTGGCATCCTTCCCACTCCAAAATGTGAACAAATATGTGTTCTCTAAGTTTTAAATTAACAGTTGTCTCATAGAAATTAGCCAGTGATGGCAGAAGACACCAATATGCCTTGGCTGTTAGGCAGAGCCGTCCATGGTAGTTCTAATGAATGACCTCCATCTTGCCGAAACCCTGATAGAGGTTTAATAGATTGATACATGGTATGAGCTGGATGTCTTATGAAGGTAACTTGAACATTATTGAAATTGTTTCCATTGGTGTTTAGGAGAGAGAGAAGTGATTTGACTGAAGTGCATAAGATCCTAGTTAGTTTTGACAAGGTGGCTACTGAAAGGATGTTTCAATATGTGACTCCGTTAAATTAGGGGTCAATCTTTTTGGATAGAAATGGCAAGTACCACAAGGAAATATATCACAACACTCACCAATCAATCAACTCAACTGTTTTCATGTGATATCACTTTTTCACACTTGTTCACTTTCTCTTCAAACTCGGTGTGTGCTGATTAACCGCAGCAGCAGCTTCATCCCCAAACCCTCACTGCTTAATCACTGATTTACATTCCAAAACCCTCACTGCTTTCTCTCCCAATCCCTCCCTGTTTTGTCCCCTAATCACTCTCTGCTTTAACCTCATATCCCTCATTTCTTCAACTCCTATTCCCTCTCTGCTTCATCCTCAATTCCTTGCTTCTTCATCCCCCAAAATTTCTCTTCCTACTTTATTTGCAAAAATCTCATTGCCTTAAACCCAAAATCTTGCAGTTTGAGCTCCTGAACTCTTGCTGATTGATACTAATAATAAAGTACATAGTTTATTGTGCTTAATCAAATGGGGCACATTTGTTATTCATAGGTATATCTAGAAATATGTTTGAAAGAAATATCTTTGTCTTAAGTATTGTGTAATTGTATTGTTTTGTGGGAGGTTTTATATGTGCAGATACACTATGAGGGTAAGAAATTGATGGGGGAGAAAACTTTTCTCCAAATTGGATAACCTTGGGTACAGTTTGTATCTGGATGATTGATAACATCAAACCCTGGGTGCTTTATCTAGAAAGTTTAATCAGAAAACAAGTGAGCACAGGAGAAAAAAGAAAACTGCTTTATTTTGCAAAAATGTTCTGCACTGGTAGAACTGACAAGCTGATGTGTTACACTGTGAGATGTAATTTTGCTGTGTAGATGAGATGTTAAGAATGAATTAGAGCTCTGAATTGGATATTGAAGAAATAAACAGTGAAGCAATTGTATTAAATAGTGAAGCAATTACCTTGGAAGGTTCTTCTAAATCAGAACCTGACGATAAAACAGAGAATGTCATTACAAACAGCAGTTCAGCTCACCCCACAAGAAGGCTTAATGAAGTGTAGAGGAGTTAGCAGAAACTTCTGTTATTGCTAAGGTGGAAGATTGAAGGGTCCATTCAATGTCTTGGCATTGTCTCAAAAATCAACCTTCTTGCTAATCAGTCTTGTACTAAACTCGAGCAGTGTTTGAGACTGGTTCTGAGGCCAGTCTTACTAACTTGCATGAAGAAACTTCCACATTCTCTCTGCTCCCTTCTCCCCAAAGCCTTGTGTTGTTTGTGTCTTGTTTACTTTGATGTGAGAATGATCCAATCTCTCTCTTCCTTGCATTCACCTACTATCAATTTTACATCTGTTGTTCTCTTTCTCTAACAACCCCCTTGCCTTTTGCACTTAGCCTCTGCCTCTGTTAAAGAAAAACATTTCCAGCACTTTTCAGTTGTGGACGAGTTATCGTAAAAACCTAAGAGCTAGGAGCAGAAGTAGTCCATCTGGCCCATTGGGCCTGGTCCGCCATTCAATAAGATCCTGTCTGATCGTTTTTGTAGACTCAGCTCCATTTAGCCTCCTGCTCACAATAAGTTTTAATTTCTTTACTGCTCAAAAATCTCTCTAACTTTGCCTTAAAAACATTCAATGAGTTAGCCTCAACTGCTTCACTGGCCAGGAAATTCACACCCTTTTGGTTGTTCTAAATCTGCTCCCCCTTATTTTGAGGCTATGCTCCCTAGTTCCCATTGCACTCACCAGTGGAAACAACCTCCCTGCTTCTATCTGATCTATTCCCTTCATAATTTTTACATATTTCTATAAGATCCCCTCTCATTCTTCTAAATTCCAATGAGTATACTCCCAGTCTACTCAATCTCTCCTCATAACTGTCTCAATTCCGGAATCAACCTTGTGAACCTCCTTTGCATCCCCTCCAGTGCCAGTACATATTTTCATACTGAACTCAAAATATTAACTTTGGCTCTCACTCCACAGAGGTTGCCAGATCTCAGTTTCTCCAGCCCATTCTCTGTGTTTGCATTGCTAAATCCCTGTCCATTTGGTGTTGGGGAGGATAACAGATGATGAGGGTTCCTCAGCATAAGCTCTAACTAAGAATTCATAAGACATAGGAGTGGAAGCAAGGCCATTCGGCCCAATGAGTCCACTCCGCCATTTAATCATGGCTGATGGGCACTTCAATTCCACTTACCTGCACTCTCCTTGTAGCCCCTAATTCCTTGCAAAATCAAGAATTTATCAATCTCTGCCTTGAAGACACCCAATGTTCCGGCCTTCACTGTGCTCCACGGCAATGAATTCCATTGCTAACTAATACTCTTGAAACAGAACTTCAAGCAGTACAGTCCATACTTCAGAATTCCATCATTCCATTCACAGAAGAAGATTCATGAAAGGCTTTAATGGCTTAAAGACAGACAACTGTGCATTGTAGGCCACAGAGCTGGAGATGAACAGATCTTTGCAATGTTCGCTTAGCTTATTTAGCTCCTTCCTTGACTTTGATTCTGAAGATTGTGGTTCTAAACTGTTGTGCAGTGTTCAGACTCATGCCCAAGAATTCACTTTTAGTAAGATCAGTTACTACTTCAAGTAAGTGAGTAGTAATAAGATTTTTAACATGTAACTATACACAATAATGTTAGGAGAAGTTATTTTCAGAACCCTAGCCTCAGTTGGATTAAGATGTTTTCTGTAGATTGTTACCCAGGCGCAGGCGTGCTACTATTGAGCTAAGCTGCACCCAGTCTGATAATGCCACGCAGCAGCTAGGTGGAGAATCAGTACCCTCTGGCACAGTCTTCAGATGGAGACTCACATACCTTCTTGTAAAAATTGTATGTATAAGTTCATACACCTAGGAGTTAATGTAATCTGCCTATGGCTATAGAGTCATACAACACAGAAACATACCCTTTGGTCTAACCCACCCATGCTGACCAGGTTTCCTAAACTGAATTCGTCCCATTTACCTGTGTTTGGCCCATATCCCTCTAAACCCTTTCTTTTGACTTTTGACTTTTATAATTATACCAATCTCTACCATTTCTTTTGGTAGTTTGATCCATACACGCACGACCCGCTGTGTGAAAATGTTGCAAGTTCTCCTGATATTTATTTGTGGTCTACCATCCACCACTGACTACCAAAGAGATCTTTGGATTAGAATAGGAATGAGGATTGTTGACAGCACTGTACCCCACCCAGGAGGCACCAGTGGTTAGTATCCGGGCATCAGCATATTCCACAAATAGCACCAGTCAATACAAATCAAAAGTGCTTTGAGATGCCTTGAACTTATTCAAAGTACTACTGAAATGCAAGGTTTTTCTTGTCATCCACAAGACACCCAATTGGAGAGTTTCACTCCCAGAGGCCGAAGTTGGAGATCTCCAGGCTCGAAACAAGTTGGATGTTTAGGCCTTTCAGTTTAAATGTCTTGATCCCAGCTTCCTCCTACTTCTCCTTACCTGAACTCACAGGTATTTTGTTGCCCATTCTGACCTCTAATTGGATAAGCTGACAGTAGGGACAGCCATTTCCTGCTCACTCCCTCTGGACATCTCCCATGGTTCATGGGCCTGCTGCATGTACTTAAGATTTTCATCGAAATTCCCTGTGGTATGGCTCCTGATATGTGACAGGACGTGGCGCCCACTCTGGGACTCGTGGGCAAGAGGCTCGATCTTCATTTCCACCTTACTTGTCTGACAGGAGGAATACCCTTGAAGCCAGAATCAACAAATCACTGCACTTCACAACTGCATTAGAGGATGTCGTGAGGCAATGCCAGATGCTTAAAAAGTGTAAGTTTAATCTTTTCCTTTAGGTTGGAAACAAATGTACCATTGAAGAACATATTCTTCAATTACATTCTCAATTAGTCGATAGGCAAATTTGGAAGTGGTTCAACTGGACTCAAGACCCACCATAAACATTAATAGTCAATGGGAAATTGGGATTCAGATATCTTCCTTTCTTTCACTCTTTTTACTCAACTCTCTCATTCATACCCTCAGGATGACAATCTGATGGTGCATTATCACTGCAAACTGACTGTTCACGCTTGCCTGTTAGTGCGAACCAAAATAAAAAGACCAAGAACTGCGGAAATCCAAAACAAAAAGCAGAAAATGATTGAGAAGCTCTGCAAGTCTGGTAGCATCTGTGGAGAGAAAGCAACATTCATGTTTCTGGTCCAGTGACCATTCTTCAGAACAGTTCTAATGAGTTCTCCATAATTTCTGTTTTTGTTTCTGTTCGTGCTAATCTTTGTCCCTCTGATAATATGCATATTTATTCAGATGACTTGGGGATAGTTTAGCTGAACACAGAGAGGGAGACGCCTCCTAAAAATTCATTGTCACCCACTCTTACTTTCCAAAGAACAACATACAGACCACATCACTCTCATGGTGGAGGAAGCATCGGATGTTTGACTGAATACATGTGAACAAGTGTCGGTGAGAAGGATGACTCAGAATACCACTCATTGGACAAAGAGCCAATGCTTTGTTGATGAGATACAGACCTCAAAAACCTAACATTCAAAATAAAGATTTTCATTTCAACAATTCATAAATGCACTAGACTCCCAGCCAGAACTCTTTCAGGACAAGTGAGAGATGAAGGGGTTCACTGTCAATTTCTGGAAGTTCTGGTGTTAACCATTAACAGTCAGTAGTCAATTAGGATGCATGTGATCTCCTCAGTGAACACTGTACCTGAGCTCTTCATGCTGTCGTGGGTCCTGTTAAGAAATCTGCCTTTCTCACTGTGGTAATACCAGCTCTCGGTTCCACCACCTCTGGCAGCAAAGCAGAATTCATAGGATCTTCCATTCCTAAATTCACAACTGGATGGCACGTAAAATAATTTCTCAGAATATAAAGAATGACAGAGCGCGATTAAAAGACTAACCAGGAAGCTAGCTTGGGAAATAAAATGGATAGCAAGGGTTTCTAAAGTTATTTAATTGCATGTTATTTCATTAGAATTGATTGTCATGTGTACTCAAGTATGGGAATACAGGAGTACAGTATACAATAAGATGGTGCCATGGAATGATAACTTTGTGCACTTATCAACGTAGAAACTCAGAACTTTTCAAAAAAAGAGAACAAGTAAAAGAAACAGAACCAAAAGGAAAAAAAATGGGTTAGCCCTTCAGAATGTGAGAAGGAGAAGTTAATAATAAATAATACGGAATCAAAGATGAAATGATCACATATTTTGCTTCTCCTTAGACAGTACAAAAAAAGTTCCAGTAACTTCTGCATATCAGGAGATGGAGGTAGATTTTCTTGCACATTCCAACAACAATCTTTAAGCTAACTAATAGTTTCATACTTCTTTCCCACCTCTCTTCTTGAAAACATGGTTTTATTTGTTATTTTCCAGTTTGATGGAATCTTCCCTGAAACTCAGGAATTTTGCAAAACTTAACATTAAGGCATGTATTACCTCATTAGCATACCCCATTAAGACCATAGGATGAAGTCCATCTGGAGCTGGAGTCTTGTGATCTCTCCAGCTCCATCATTTAGCTCAATAGCACTTTTCTTGTGATTGTCATTTCATAATATTCCTCTCACCAACTCCACCACCACCCCCCCCACCCCCCCCCCCCACCCCGCCTTCTGATATGCAGCTGAAACTGGGATTTTTTTGTATCCTTAATAGTGAGGACAGAAGCAAAATATTTGTTCATTTCATCTTCATTATCCTTGCTATTGACTGTTCATTCTCATTCTCACTTTCTGGAGGACCAAAGCTCACTTCACTAACTCTTTTCATTTCAAAATGCCTATAAAATCTCATGCTAAACATTTTTTACATTCTGAGCTAGTTTCTTCTTGCACTCAAATTTCTTCCTCCTGGTTCGCCTTTTAGTCATTCTCTGTCATTCAGACAAATCATTTGACCTACCACACAACTTTGCATAATTCCCTAACTTCTTTAGGTATCTGCAGATGGTGGGACTCTCCAGCTAGATTTTTTTCTTTGTAGTAGGAATCTCCTTACTTTGAGGATTTTCAAATAACCCTGTAAATATCTGTTCCTGTGTCTCCATTGACCTAGCTCATAGCCTAGCATTCCAGTTAATGCCAGCTAGCTCAACTGTCATCGACAGATTGTTGCCTTTATTTAACTTTAAAACTGGAGTATTTGACCCAATTTTCTCCTTTTCAAGCTGAATGCAAAGTTCAATCATACTATGATGGCTGATTCCAGGGGGTGTCTTTACTCCGAGATCATTAATTAATCCTGCCACATTACACAATGCCAAGTTTAACCTGCTGTTTGGCCGGTTCCAAAATCTGTTGCTCTTAGACACTAACTCAAAAGTATGCTACAAATCTTTCATCCAGACCGTAACCGCCAACCTGACTTTTTTCAGTTTATGTGTACAGGTATATTGAAGTCATCCTTGATTATTACCATTATTTCATCACAAGTGTCATACTTCTTCTTGTATACCTTGTCCTACTCTATGTTTCCTGTTCGGGACCTTGTAAGCCATTCCCATTAGTGACTTCTTTTCTCTAGTGTTCCTCTTTTTCATCCAAACTGATTCAGACACTGACATCCAGAGCCAATGATTGCACAAATACTATTCTTGGTTGACAGTGGACCCCTTTCACCTTTATTTAGCTTCCTGTTCTTCTTGAATGTCATAAATACCACAATATTCAGGATCTAATTCTGTCATAGAATCATAGAGATGTACAGCACGAAAACAGACCATTCAGTCCAACTCGTCCATGTTGACCAGACATCCTAAATTAATCTAGTCTCAGTTGGCAGCATTTAACTCATACCCTTCTAATTCCTTGTTACTCATGTACCCATCCAGGTACCTTTTAATAATACCAGTCTCCCCCACTTCCTCTGACATCTCATTCCATACACGCATTACCATCTGTGAGAAAGAGTTGCCACTTAGGTCTGTTTTAAATCTGTCCCCCTCACCTTAACCCTATGCCCTCTAGTCTTGGATGTCTGTACCTTGGGGGAGGAAAAGACCTTGGCTGTTCATCTTATCCATGCCCCTCATGATTTTATAAGCTGGACTGGCTGTCAGATTATATTTATTGACTACAACATGCACCATCAATTTGTTTCTTTTTTTTTATGAATGCCATGAACATTGCTTTTTTGTTACATTTGTAACATCTACTCTTGATTTTTGGTGCATTTTGAACTTTTTCTTTTCTCCCTGTTCCTTCCCATCATTCTCTAAATCCTCGTTAATACATTTATATATGATGTAACCTTTTCCACCAACATCCATGCTTGCTTAAATCTTAAGAACGGAATAGACTTTAAGAACATACCAGATCCTCACCAAACAGATGACTCATTTCCCCGCAGTACAGGAATAACAATTTTTACACTGGGAGAAGGTTAGGAAAGCAGAATCAAGAAGAAAAAAAAACACACCTTCACCAAGCTCTCCCAACTATCAAATTTTCACGTTTATATACAGTTTCCTCAGCTGTCCACAGATCATCTCTGATTATATTGAAGAACCCTATACTTATAGCCTACTGATCTGGGGCTAGAGAAATCAGCTTCAAATAGTTAGACAATTAACTATTCAGCACTCATATTCGGGTGTCTAAGCTACAATGAAAAAAAAAACAACTTAAGTTACTTACATAGTACTTTCCAGCTATTGTTAACTACAGACTAGGTAAGATTTGATTTACTTTCAAATAAACTTGTTCTGACAAACCACACAGCAATTGGAACTTGAACTTGGATAACCTGGCCCAGAGATAGAGAATTCCACTGCACCACAAAGAGTCTTTAGCTTAGATTTTAAGAACATAATTTTAGGATAAATTTAGTACTTCAACCCACCTATTCCCCATTCACCAAACACACAGGTTTGCAGTTTGCTCAGCTGCACTCTTTTGCAGTACCATAAGTTTTTATTTCTGATGATGAATGAAAAACTGAAACCTCATGGGAAAGCTACTGTTTAAAAATAGGTTATGGAAACAGATGAGACTTCAGGCTAATGTGGTCATGTTTTAGAAATGACCTGTATAAATAAAGGGGAGTGCTCAACTCTTTAACTGAGCTGAGCAGTTTAGTTCAGTCCAGAACTGGTTGGGAGTTCAACAGTGAGATGTGTGGAAACTCTGTCTCTCTCTCCTTCTAATTTCAACCTGTAAGCATATGTTCCATTTGTACTGGTTTTTAAGGGGATTTGCTTATTGTGACTGCTATGTATATTCCGAACAGCATAAATAAGCCTACTTTGGATAAGCTGAGTTCTGAAGAGATTTTTTTATTCTGTTATCTGTGTTTCATTGTGTAATTTGTGAATTAATTCTTGTCTGCTTTAAAATCTAGTAGCCAACCTAGCTACCTCACTCTGGATAATTTTCACTTTACATTTATCGAAATAAATTGCAAAGTTATGGTCTGGGCTGCCCACTTAAAAGTCTTTTGAATGGTCTGGCCTAGTTCATAACGAGGTTAAGAATTGAACGTTTTGCAACATGAGTCTACGCTCACCTGAGTGAACAATAAGAAACTTTGTTCAACACAACTAGACAGAGATGATGGTAAAATGGGACATCTTATCAGGAGCTCTGCAGGCTCAGTTTACAATATCAAATGATCTGATGGTCACTAGAGCATTGATCTTTTCATAAGCTGAGCAGTGATAAAATGAAAAGAAAGGCAAACAGTTCTGCAAAGATTAGTGGCATGCTGGAATATTGGGAACATTTCAGAATCCAAAATGGGAGAAATTAAAGTAACAGAATAAACTAGCAAGAAATATAAATCAGACTTTAAGAGCTGTATACAAAAGGAAGGTAGTTAAAGTGAGTGCTTGGTCCTTCAAGCATAAGACCAAGGAATTAATAATGTGAAATAAGAAAATGGCTGAGACTTTAAATAAATATCTTGCATTGGCTCCATGACAAGTATCTCAACAGTAATTGGAAAAAGTATCTCAAAGCCCCAGTGAGCCTTTCCCCATCCTAGTTCACCTGATGATATTGAAATATACTCTAATGCTCTTTCCATCACATGCTGATCCAGTGTTCTCTTTGTTAGTTTTGTTACCTGTATGTTTAAGGGGAACCTGGATAATGCAAAAGCGAGAAAGGAATAGAAGGAAATGGTGACAGAGTGAGATGGAATAGGGTGGAAAGACACTCATGTGGACCATGAACACTAACAGAGACCTACAGAGGCATATTACACATCACTGTGCTGTAAATTCCACATTTTCTTGGAAAGTGATAAGCAGCTTGTATAGCTCTGGAGAGTCGGTTGTCTGTGTAAACAGTGCATAACTGTCAGGAGCTGTGAAACCGCCTGAGCCTTTTTGATCATGTTACAGTCCTGTAAATCACTCTCAGGAAGCCAATTGGTTTCCATGTGTCTTGTAGAATACAATCATTCTCTTTTTCTTTTTCCTATTTGAGCGGAAATATAAAATCCTGAAATATTGACTTGGAGCTCTCTTTTTAAACCTGGAACAGCTCTGATGTGAGCTCTACACAATACCTTGTGAATCTCATTATGCACAGCTGAATTAGTGCTCAGTTTAATTTAACATCATACAGCTTGACTCCTATCATTTTAGTGGAGTCTTTCAGTTCTGCTTTTGTGGTTTACAATGGAATCTCCTGGACTGTGTGGCAACACTCCACACAACGCATTCTGAATAAAACAACCTTTCAAATACTCTCGAGCATCTATTGTCTAGCTAAGGATTCCCTCATTAAAAGACAACCCTTCTAGAGTATCTTGTCTGTGGTACAACTCTTTTAATATGTTTCATGTATTGCTCCCAAAGGCAACATTACCAATAAAGGATGGTCTAACTGTTATTCAATATGCCATTACAGTAACCAAAGATTAGCAGTACGCTGGAATATTGGGAACATTTCAGAAAGCAGCAAAGGATGACTAAAATAACAAAGGGGGAGAAATTAGAATATTAGAATAAACTAGCAAGAAATATATGTCCAACAATAAGAGCTGTAAACAAAAAAAAAAGATAGCTAATGCGACTGCTCAACCCTTCACGCATGAGAGAGTATTCAAGGGCATGCCCTACTTTACAATATCCTGAAGCTTGGAAAGGATACATCACCTTTTTGGGGGTATGAGCCTTATGTAGAAAGTGAACTCGAATCTTGGACATCATCCAGTACTCCTGCTCACGCTGATCTACATTGACCTCCACTCACGGAACAGGTGAATTTTAAAATCATCATCCTTGTGTTTTGTATTCCGTCGTAAACTAGTCTTCCTTGACCTCTGTAACTTCCTCAGGCTCCACAGGCCTGCAAGGTATCAGTGCTTCCCCCATTTCCCAATTTTTAATTGGCGGCTGAGCCTTTGTCTGACTAGTCCCGAAATTCTCTGACCCTCTTTGGCTCTTGTCGTCTTTAGACTGTGCCTCAAAACTTAATTTTAAGAACAGAATCTAAGAAGGATTGTCTTTATCTGGCTCGGTATAAGATTCAGGGGTCTTTGAAGTGCTTCAGGATGTTTTATTGCATTGAAAATACATGAGGAGTACAAGCTGCTGTTAGCCTTATTGAAGCAGCCTGCAGCAACCACTAAAGTTGCTGGAGTTCTGTCGCACTATTGCAACTGACCACCTGGAGGTGCAATCTTACTTGGTTTCATTGTGACGAGAAACTGAAACTTCCAACTGCAGCTTAATGTTACAGTCACAGCATCCAAGAATATCCGCAGCTATAGAAACTTAGATTAATGTAAACATTCTGAAGGACCGCAGAGTGAATACATAAGAATAGAAGTATTGAAAGGTATGGCAGGACTGACGTATGAAGGGATACTGGATCAATTCGGACTATATTCACTGAAGTTAAGGAGAACGCTTGAAGCATAGAAATCTGTAAAATTCTATTAGGATTAGAGAGTATAAATGCAAGAAGGATGTTCCTGATGATGGGGGAATCTAGAACCAGGGAATCATACTCAAACGATACAGTGTAGATCACTGAGGACAGAGGTAAGGAGAAATATCTTCACACAGAGACTGATCAGCCTGTGGAATTCTCTGTCACAGAAAATAGTAGAGGCCAAAACATTGACATTTTAAAGAATGGGTTCGATATGTTTCTTATGGCTAAAGGAATCAAAGGTATGGGAATAAAGCAGGAACAAGGTACCTTGTTGGATGATCAGCCATGATCATACTGAATTGCGGAGGAGGCTTAAAGGGCTGAATAGCCTCCTCCTGCTCCTGCTCTTTTCCATGAAAGGAAACTGGAAAGGTGCTCAAGAACGAGAGATCAGCCATATTGGAGGGAAACAGCAGAGGGGTGAGAGGTGACTTTTCAAAAGCTCTTTCTAAAAGCCAGAAATAATAGCTGTATCACTTACGGATACAAAATCGCAACAAAATTCATCACAGGATTTAAGCTGAAGTATCAGGGTATGAAATTGGTTCACCCTGGATTTTGAGCGTGGGGGGCAGGGTGCCACAAGCCGTAGCTTCTCTGTGCTGAGTTCTTTGCAGGTAGGCATCTGGCAACAATTTATCACAATTGGAGTTGGGGGTCTGCCCCACTGCCCTGCAGAGACCCTTCAGCATCGCAAAATCACATTGTGTTGGCTTTCAGTTCAGTCATGCAGCTCTCTTTGGACTTGAACAGACTGCCTTTTAGAGCCAGAGATTAGCTGTACCATAGCCGGGTGCAGGATTAACCAGCTAACCTCTGGCTCTAAAAGGCAGTCTGTTCAAGTCCAAAGGGAGCTGCATGACTGAACTGAAAGTCAACACAGTGTGATTTTGATGCGCTGAAGGTGGGTCATCGGGGAATGGAGAAGATTCCTGATGAGGAATGGATGCGAAGAATCTCTGGTTCTTATTTGAAAAGATGCCTGATTGGTTTCCAACCACTTCCCTCTTCCACCTGACCGAACTTGTCCCCACTTTGAATAACTTTGCCATTAACTGCTCTCACTTTCTCCAAAATATGGTCATGGGTACCAGCAGAAGCCCAAATTATGCCTGTCTCTTTGTGGGATATGTGGAGCCTTCCTTGCTGCAGGCCCTCTCAAACAACTCTTTCTCTGATACATCATTGTATCGTTGCTGCTGCTTCTTGCTCTCATCCAGATTTGAAAACATTCTTCTACTTAGCTTTCATTTTCTATTCTTCTCTCATCTTCATCTTGTACCTCTGACTGCTCCCTGCCCTTCCTTGACTTTATTGTTTCCATTTCTGGGGATAAGCCTTCCATTAATAACCAAGACAAACCGTGTGACTCCCCAGTTCCCATGATTGCACTTCCTCATACCCTGCTTCTAGCAAGGACTCCAGTCCACGCTGCCAGTTTTCCCATTTCTGTTGCATCTATTCTGATGATGCCACTTTCCACTGGCTGCATCCATTCTCCTTTTGCCTCAGCTGACGAATCTACCTCACTCTACTTGCCAAGGCCCTCAGCTGTATCCAACGCATTCCCCACACTTCTCCATCCAAACCTTCCGCTGTTTCCCAGAGGGATTCTCCTTGTCCTCAATCCACAGTCTATGCATTCAAAGAATCATTCATCATTATTTGCATTATCTCCTTCAGGATTCCAAACACATCTTTTTCTCCCTTCCATTTTGTAGGGAATATTCTCTCTGTGATACCTTGGCCCACTTCTTTATCACGTTAAACATTCTTCCTCGCTCTCCCATAACGTCTTTCCATGAAATTGCAGTAAGTTTAAACTTGCCAATTTACCTCCTCCCCCTTCACTGTTCAAACATATCTTCCAGGTGAAATAACATTTTACTTGCACTTCTCTCATCCTGTTGTATTGTTCCAATAAAGCTCAACACAAGCCAGAGGAATAGCGTCTCATCTTCCACTTCAGCACTTGACAGCCTTCAAGATTCAACATTGAGTTCAACAACTTCAAAGTCTGTCCTTAATTTTCATTGCCATCATCACCACCATACATTTCTCCAACTCCCCACTCTCCCAATGTAACTTGTTTGTGTCTTGTTAGCTTTGATCTCAGCAGAACTGACCTATGTCGTCCTATTCAAATGAACCATTAACACCTATTATACATCCCTATCTCTCCTTCATCACCACTAGCACACCCTGTCTCTTTGCACCCTCACCACCTGTTCCACTCGTTTCCCTTCCCTCAAATGCACAAGCAACACATTTTTCCAGCTCCCTTCAGCTCCAAAGAAATAATTAACTCTATTTTTCTCTTTACAAATATATCCAAACCTGCTGAATTTCCCCAGCACTTTCTGTTTTTCTTTTATGTCACATCCCATAGCAAAATTAAAAACAGAGGGAGCATTGCATGGGAGTCTCAGGTCAAGCAAAGTCTTCTGGAAGAACTGGGGAACTGAAAACATTGCAAATATGAATACTTTGAATAAACACATTAAGGGGTCAGTGAGATCTGGGAAAATGAGATGAGTTAGAACATCCTCAGGTGACATCCCCTATGACCTCAGTTCCAGCACCAGTCTTGACCACCCAGTGATGACAGAACCATTTCCCTTACAGTGCAGATGATGGCCATTCCACTCATCACTTACCTAACATTCTGCATTGGCTCTTGTTCCAATGATTTGTAATATAGACTGGTTTTTCTAATCAATGGTGACTGACATTCTGACAGTTTATGTTCCCAATGGATTAACTTTAATTTACACATTAGTGTGAGTATTGCTTTCAATGAGATAGACAAGTCGCAACACACCAGGTTTCTTGTGACACATGCACACAGTTGAACACAAACTCAAAGGCAGTGTTTATACACACACACACACACACACACACACACACACACAACTTTTACTCACCATAATCAGAAAGTTTGTTGTTCTGTCAGCTTAGTTCAGAAATAGATTAAAATAATCTTTTTGCAATTGGAAGCGCAACTGCAGATTAGAGAACATCAAAGGCGAGTTAAACAATTTTTAGAAGTTCTCTCTGTGGAGCTGAAGTGGTTATAGAAATGTGCACTTCAAAGTTAATTAGAAGTTGAAAGGAAACTTTCTCACATCAGTAAATACATGTCAGTCATATCAAAGGAGGGAAGCGAAAGGTATTGGATGGTCAACTGAAGAGACACTTCACCAAAAACCAGTTGCCTCTACAGTGTTATAATCAGCATTGGTCAAGGGGAGAAAGCCATTTGCAAAACTTTATTGTCACAAATGAAATGAAGAAGTTCAGTTTAAGAAATCATATGATTTTTGGGCACATTATTATCAGGCCACATTTAGGCTTTACACTTCCTGAAGTGATCTTCATTTGGAACAATGAAGAGTATTGGACCAAACGGGAAATGACTTGAATCCCTCATTGGATTTGAATTTTCTGCACTAGGAATATAATTTTATGTAGTTCCTAGTGTCAAGATTAAAAACACATTGGATGAATTACATTTGACTGAGATAAACAAAAGGAAGCAGAAATTGTTGGAATTACTCCTGGCTTCACCTGTAGAACAGCAGCCGCAATAATATCCATTGACTGACAACACCTAATTTCTTCTGGTATTGATGGGGACAATGCATGGAAACACTGCCCAGACACACAGTAGTCCACAGGAGATAGCAGAAATGTGAAAATGGCAACATTGATATAGGCTGAATGACATCATTCAAAAGAATTTATAGCATAACTCATTATGAACAACATGCACATATAGAAACAGTATTGTCCTTTCATTCAAATCTAATCTAAAAGAAAACTCCTTTGCTAAACTCAAAGGCCCAGAATTTCCAACAACAAAACTGTGTTGCTACAATGTGCATGGGTGTTGTGCATTTGGACAAATAGTTTGGGTCTCTGAGGATCTTCTTCAGAAATATTTTGCATTGCTGAGGCCTTCTATGTAGTAATGGTCCTCCAAACATAAAGCCAGGAATTTATTTGACATTTTAATAATGTTCTGCTAATGCTCATTGCATTTTAATGATCCCTGTACCAGGACCCCTTAGGACCATTGTTGGTTCTAGGCTTTTACCATTAAGAAAGTGCAATCTACAAATCCTATTAGGTCAATGTAGATGACCTTAAATTTGCCATTCAGTTATTCAGTTAATCTATTAATACATCTTAGTAATAGTTTGCTTCCCCCTACATAACATATAATGTTAATTAGCTTAATGCCATTGGCAAAGATGAATGCAAGGCATTCCACCCCATGATATAAGTGGGTTGTAAATACAATGAAAAGTTGCTGCCCTGACACAGATTACTCCTGGGGGTCACTAGTGACTTTCTGCAATTTAGAGGATCTGTCCATTATCCATACTTTCTGTCTCCTAACACGCAACACATTTGCTCATTTCCCCTCTTTAGTTCTGTCAGGTGCGGGAAATCAAGGAGAATTTGAATGTTCCTGGAGACTGTGCCCGTAGGAAATATGTTTGTATGCAAATCCTGTCGGAGTGCATGGATCATTCGAAGGGGCAGTTACAGGCAATGAGGTGCTTACAAGAGCAAGGGGTCAATTTCAGGAAGGTAGAAAAACTGCAGATGTAGTCAAGAATATGGTTGACTGCTTGGAATGGTAGGAGATGTTGCCAGTTAATGCAAGGGTTTCCTAACGTTATCCCCATCTCAAACAGTATTCCATTTTGGACAGTGAATGGGGAAGATGGCTTCTCAAGGGAGTGTAGCATTGACAGCCAGGTTTCTGGTGCCATGACTGGCTCTATTATAATGAGGGCATGTCAGGCTTCAAGCAATCAATTATAATAGGGGTCTGTCAGGGGCACAGACAGGTTTGTTAGCAAGACATCAGGATGGTGTGTTGCCTCCCTGGTGCCAGGCTCAAGAATATCTCAGAGTGGATGCATGATATTCTGAAAGAGGAGGTCATTGTGCATATTGGTAGCAACAACATAGATAGGGAAGTGGAGTAGGCAGGATGGTGAAAAAGATACTTTGCACCCTTGCCTTCAATGGTCAGAATATCGAGTATAGGAGTTGGAAGCACATAGAACATAGAACAGTACAGCACAGTAAGGCCCTTCGACCCTCAGTGTTGTGCCAATCTTTTATCCTACACTAAGATTAAACTAACCAACATGCCCTACATTTTACTATCATCCATATGCCTATCCAAGAGTCGCTTAAATGTCCCTGATGTATCTGGCTTTACTGTCACTGCTGGCAGTGCATTCCACCCATACATCACACTCTGTGTAAAAAAACCTAGCTCTGGCATCTGTACATAGATCCCTGAGAGTTGCTCCCTAGGTTGATAGGGTTGTTAAGAAGGCATACAGTGTGTTAGCTTTTATTGGTAGAGAGATTGAGTTTTGCACCCATGAGGTCATGTAGCACTTGTACAAAACTCTGGCGCTGTCGCACTTGGAGTATTGTGTACAGTTCTGGTTATTGTAGGAAGGATGTGGAAGCTTTGGAAAGGGTTCAGAGGCAAAATACTCAGGTACTGCATGGTATGGAGGGGAGGTCTTATGCGGAAAGTTTGAGGGACTTGAAGATGTTTTCATTAGAGAGAAGAAGGTTTGAGAGGTGACTTATAAGATAATCAGAGGATTTTCCTCGAATGGTGATGACCAGCACAAGGGGACAGAGCTTATAATTGAGGGGTGATAGATACAGGACAGATGTCAGAGGTAGTTTCTTTACTCAGAGAGAAGTAGGGGCATGGCATGCCCTGCCTGCAACAGTAAGGGCTTTTAAATGGTCATTGAATAAACATATGGATGAAAGTGGAATAGTGTAGGAAAGATGGGCTTCAGATTGGTTCCACAGGTCAGTGCAACATCGAGATCTGTAATGTTCTATGTTCTATATTCTATCTCCCCTAAACCTTCTTCTAATCACCTTAAAATTACGCCCCCTCATGTTAGCCATTTCCACCCTGGGAAAAAGTCTCTGGCTGTCTACTCTATCTATGCCTCTCATCATCTTGTATACCTGTATCAAGTCACCTCTCTTCCTTCTTCACTCCAGTGAGAAAAGCCCTAGCTCCCTCAACCTTTCATCATAAGACATTCCCTCCAGTGCAGGCAGCATCCTGGTAAATCTCCTCTGCACCCTCTCTAAAGCTTCCATATCCTTCCTATAATGAGGCAATCAGAACTGAACACAATATTCCAAGTGCAGTCTAACCAACGTTTTATAGAGCTGCAGCAAAACCTCACGGCCCTTAAATGCAATCTCCCCGCTAATGAAAGCCAACATGCCATACGCCTTCTTAACAACCCTATAAATGTATGTGGCAACTTTGAGGGACCTATGGATGTGGGACCCCAAGATCCCTCTGTTCAGCCACACTATCAAAAATCCTACCTTTACATCTGTGCTCTGCATTCAAATTCAACCTTCCAAAATGAAATCATTTTACATTTTTCCAGGTTGAACTCCATCTGCCACTTCTCAGCCCAGCTCTGTATCCTGTCAATGTCCCATTGCAACCTACAACAGCCCTCCACACGATCCATAACTCCACCAGCCTTTATGTCATTGACAAACGTACAAACTCACTCTTCCACTTCCTCATCCAAGGAGAAAGTGAGGACTACAGATGCTGGAGATCAGAGTCAAGAGTGTGGTGCTGGAAAAGCACAGCAGGTCAAGCAGCATCTGAGGAGCAGGAGAATCGATGTTTCAGACAATAGCCCTTCATCTGGAATCCTGATGAAGGGCTCATACCCGAAACGTCGATTTTCCTGCTCCTTGGATGCTGCCTGCTGAGCTTTTCCAGCAACACATTTTCAGCTCTGCCCCTCACAAAGCCATGCTGACTATCTTAATCAAGCTATGCTTTTCCAAATAATCATAAATCACATCTTTCAGAATCCTCTGCAATAATTTGCCCACCACCAACGTAAGACTGAATGGTCTGTAATTCACAGGATTATCCGTACTCCTTTTCTTGAACAAGGGAATAACATATGCCACCCTCCAATCATTTGGTACTACTCCAGTGCAGTGAGGATGTCAAAAGCACAGCTATCTCTTCCCTCACTTCCTGTACCAACTAAGTATATCCTTTCTGGCTCAGGGGACTTACCTATCCTCATGTTTTTCAAAATTTCGAGTTATCCCTCCTTCTTAACATCAATCTGTTTGAAAATATCAGTCTGTTTCACGCAGTCCTCACAAACGACAAAGTCCCTCTCACTAATGAATACTGAAGCAATGTATTCATTAAGGACCTCCCCAACCTCCTCCGACTCCAACCACAGATTCCTTTCACTATGCTTGATTGACCCTACTCTCACTCTGGCAATCTTTTTGTTCTACACATAATTGCAGAACACCTTGTGGTTTTCCTTAATCCTACCTGCAAAGGCTTTTTCCTGCCCCCTTCCAACTCTCCTAAGTCCATTCTTCAGTACCTTCCTGGCTGCCATGAAACCCTCAAGAGCCCTGTCTGATCCTTGCTGCCTCAACCTTAAGAAAGTTTCCTCCTCCCTTTTGACTAGATGTTCCACATCTCTTGTCATCCAAGGTTCCTTCACCCTACCATCCCTTTCTTGTCTCAGTGGGACAACCCAACCAGCACTCACAGCATGAGATCCCTAAATAACCTCGACATTTCTGTCATGCATTTCCCTGAGAATACATGTTCCCAATTTATACTCCGCAGTTCGTGCCTAATAGCATTGTAATTCCCTCTTCCCCAATTGAATACTTTCCCATACCATCTGCTTGTATGCCTCTCCATGACTGTCATAAAGGCCAGGGAGTTGTAACCACCAAAATAGTATCCCACCGAGAGATCTGACACCTGACCTGGTTCATTGCCAAGCACCTAATCCAATGTGGCCTCCTCTTTAATCAGCCTATCTACATATTGAGTCAGGAATCCTTCCTGGACATACCTGACAAAAACTACTTCATCCAAACTACTTGCACTGAGGAGGTTCTAATCAATATTAGGGAAGCCACCCAAGACAACAGCCATGTTATTTCCGCACCTTTCCAAAATCTGTCTCCCAATCTGATCCTCTGTGTCTCTGTTGCTGTAAGGGGTTCTACAGAAAACTCGCAACAAAGTGACTGTTCCTTTCCTGTTTCTGACTTCCACCCAGACTGACTCTGTAGACAAACCCTCCTCGACGCCTCCCTTTCTGCAGCTGTGATACTATCCCTGATTAGCAATGTCACTCCCCCACCTCTTTTACTGCCCTCCGTATTCCTTTCGAAGCATCAAAACCCTGGAACATCCAAAAACTTTTCCTGTCCCTGTGACATCCAAGTCTCCATAATGGCCACAACAAGACTGTCTGTGTGGAGATTGCACAATCTGTGTGGGTTTCCTCTGGGCACTCTGGTTTCCTCCCACAGTCCAAAGATGTCTAGGTCAGATGAACGACCTTTGCTAAATTGCCCATTGTGTTAGGTGGATTAGTCAGAAGGAAATAGGTTTGTGTGGTTTACTCTTTGGAGGGTCAGTGTGGACTTGTTGTACAGAAGGCCTGTTTCCACACTGTAAGGAATTTAATCATACCTCCAAGTACTGATCCAGCTCTAAGTTCATCAGCCTTATTCCTGACACTTCTTGCGTTAAAATAGACACACTTCAACCCATCACATTGACGGCAACTTTGCCCTACTAATTGTCTATCCTTCACACAGACTCTCTGCATGCTATATTTGCCTGTTCTCCAGTTACCCCATCCTCTGATCCATGCCTCCAGTTTCCATCCCCCTGCCAAGCTAGTTTAACCCTCCTGAAGAGCTCTAGCAAACCTCCCACCTAGGATATTGGTTCCCTTCCAAGTCGGCTACAACCCATCCTACTTGTACAGATCCCAACATCTCCAGAAAGTATCCTAGTGATACACATATCTGAAGCCTTTCCTCCTACACCAGCCCTGCAGCCATGTGTTCAGCTGCACTCACTCTCTGTTCCTAGCCTCACTATTCCATGGCACCGATAGCAAACTTGGGATTACTACTCTGCTTATCCTGCCTTTCAGCTTCCAACCTAACTCCTCAGATTCACTTTTCAGGTTCTCATCCCTTTTCCTAGTGGTCATTGGTACCGATGTGTACCACATTTCTGGCTGCTCTCCCTTTCCCTTAAGAATCCTGTAGACTTGATCTGAGATATCCCTGACTGTGGCATCTGTGAAGCAACATACTATCTGGGAGTCTTGTTCGCAACCACAGAGTCTCCTGTCTGTTCCTTTTACTACTGAATGTCCTGTCACTATTGCTCCCCTCTTCTCCCCCTTTTCCTACTGAGTAACAGAGCCAGGCTTAGTACCAGAGGTCTGGCCACTGAGACGTTCTCCTGGTAGATCAATCCCCCTCCCCCCCCCCCCCCCCCCCCCACCTAGTTGTGAATACCCTTCCATAACTCCTCTCTTTAAACCCTCCAGAATGATCTAAAGTTCATTCAGCTCCAGGTCCTGTTCCCTAACACGGGCTGTAAGGAGCTGGAGTTGGGTGCACTCCTCACCGGTGAAGTCAACAGGGGCAGTAGCAGTGACCATTACCTCCCAAGTCCTGCAAGAGGAACATGCAACTGCCCAAGTTTTCATCGCTCTGCTCATGCTGTAGCTGTACTGAAGATGAGGCCACTTTTAGGATACGGTGTTCATTTCTGGCCTCCCTGCTATAGGAAAGGTGTTAAACTTGAGTGCATGCAGAAAGGATTTACAAGGATATTGGCATGACGAGAGGATTTGAGTTATAGGGAGAGGCTGAATAAGCTGGGGCTTCTTTCCCTGGAACATTGAGGCTGAGGGGGACCTTACGGAGATTTATAAAATCATGAGGGGCATGGATAGAGTGAAAAGCCTGGGATGGTGGAATCTAAAACTAGAGGGCATAGGCTTAAAGTGAGAGGGGAAAGATTTATAAAGGGCCTGAGAAGTAACTTCTTCTTACAGAGGGTGTTGCATGCATGGAAGTGGTGGAAGCACTTACAACTTTTAAAAGGCATCTGGACAGGTATATGAATAAGGAAGGGTTTAGAGGGATTTGGTCCAAATGCTGAAAATGGGACTAGATTAGATTGGGATGTCTGCTTGGTGCAGATGAGTTCGACTGAAGGGTTTGTTTCTGTGCTGTATGACTGGAGGACTCTAAGAAGTCTTGAACCAGGTGGTGAATCTCAGATGTTTCCTACCCCAGAGGGCTTTGGAAATTCAGTGAGTATGTTTAAAATAGAAATTGACAAATTTCTAAGCACCAACGATGCAAAGTGATCTGGGGATAATGTAATATAAAAGGCGTTGAAGTGGAAGATCAACCATGATTATATGGAATGACAGAGCAGGCCTGATAAGCTGAATGGCCAACACATGCTCCTATACTGCTTACTGATCTTTATTTAGTTTCATGGACTTTAATTTTGGCTCCAATCTCTTTTATAATTTAACCCATTTTTCTACATCTCTGGAATAGTTGGGACTTGAAACCAGACCTCCCAGTACAGGGGATAGGAATGCTACTACTGCATCGCAAGAAGTCATGTGATACTTTTATGAAATGTCTTCCTAAAGTTCATAAGAGTAGGATGTGTGGACACTGACCTGTCCTCTCCTGTAGTTCAAAAAATCTCAATTACATTTGTCAGGTCAACCCTCCTCATTACAAATCCATACTGTCTGTGCAGCTGAACAATTTCAAGATGTTCAGTTGGATGATCTTTAATTATAGACACCGATAATTTTCTGATCTAGGCTAACTGGTCCATAATTTGCCTCTCTCATCATTATTAAATATTAATTTTTTAAATTCAAAAATCCAATATTTTTTATACTCTCTGCTTTCTTTAAGTCTCTTTTGAGGCCATTGAAACTGGGATTGCTTCTAGCTCCATATCAATAACGGATCTGCTTTCCAATATCAAAATATTGACTCAATTCTGACACTTTCTAACATTTTTACGTTTCAGAAAATCTTAGTGTTCAAACCTTGTTAAGAAATTCTAGCATTGTACTCTTGTGAACAGCTTTCAGGATAACCAATTGTTTTCCTGTAGATGTAATCAAAGATGTTTCTCCTTTCCCTTGAGTGCCACTCAGTTTGATAATACAATATCAAGTGCAGTGAATTAACAAAGTTTCTTGACAGCTCAGTATGGAAGTGGGTCAATGTTTAGTCAGGTCAGTGTGAAGAGTGTGTTTCCCAGGCTATGAGTCAGATAAATAGAGTAGTACCTGTGGATCAATGTTAAGCTCAACTGTGATTTCCCCCCACACCTGCCTCCTCTCCTGCATGCTCAGATAACTTGGCAGAAAATTACAATGTTGATTTTGTTTTCATAGCTCTTAGCAATAGAGGAATTATTGAACATCTTGTTCGGAGCAAGTGAACTGGCTTATTAAACTGGTGAAATCCTTGGCCTATTGGTTACACCCACAATGATGTTAGGAAGGGAGTTCCAGAATTTTGACCCGATGACATTGAAGGAACCACGACATATTTCAAAGAGAGGATGGTATGTGGCCTGGAGAGGATTACACAGGTGCTGCCATTCCTAAGTATCTGCTGCCCTTGTCCTTTTGGATAGTTGAATCATAGAGTCATAGAGATGTACAGCACGGAAACAGACCCTTCGGTCCAACCTGTCCATGCCGACCAGATATCCCAACCCAATCTAGTCCCACCTGACAGCCCATATCCTTCCAAACCCTTCCTATTCATATACCCATCCAGATGCCTTTTAAAAGTTGCAATTATACCAGCCTCGAACACCTCCTCTGACAGCTCATTCCATACACATACCACCCTCTGTGTGAAAACGTTGCCCCTTAGGTCTCTTTTATATCTTTCCTCTCCCACCCTAAACCAATGCCCTCTAGTTCTGGACTCCCCAATCCTCATGATTTTATAAATCTCTATAAGGTCACCCCTCAGCCTCAAACACTCCAGGGAAAACATCCCCAGCCTGTTCAGCGTCTCTCTATATCTCAAATCCTCCAACCCTGGCAATATACTTGTAAATCTTTTCTGAACCCTTTCAAGTTTCACAATATCTTTCTGATAGGAAGGAGACCAGAATTACACGCAATATTTTAACAGTGGCCTTAACAATGCCCTGTACAGCCGCAACATGGCCTCCCCCAACTCCTGTACTCAATACTCTGACCAATAAAGGAAAGCATACCAAACGCCTTCTTCAATATCCTATCTACCTGCGACTCCACTTTCAAGAGCTATGAACCTGCACTCCAAGGTATCTTTGTTCAGCAACACTCCCTAGGACTTTACCATTAAGTGTGTAGGTGCTGCTAAGATTGTTTTCGTTGTTTTGGAAGATTTTATTGAAGGAGCCTTGCTGTGTTAAGAATGACCATATAATCTGTTTTTACTGAGATTGGTTAAAGGAAAAGCATTTGCCAGGAAATTAGACAGCCACAGGATAACTCACGTACAGTGCTTCCTGCTCTGATATTACCCTCTAAGCTAAGGAGAATCATAATGATTTGGTGCTGGATAGTAGGAAATAGATGGCTCTCTCCAATATAATCTTCAGTATTAAGGGGATTCTATTCACGTTCAAAACCCCAAGATAGGAAACCACCAAAGCTTCTGTACAAGCATAAAAGTCGTACCCCTTAATATTTCTGATATCCACAAATAATTGTGACACTTGAAGGCTGTAGGAGCTCACAGCTAGATTCACATCGCAATCAAACACTAACTGTTACTTGATAAACCTGACAAGCTGTGTGCATTGTAGGCTTGTAACAGATGTTCAACCATGTGGTTTGGTGTCAACTGTATCTCAATTTATAACAAGCTTGGCTCTGAATCAGATGATCATGGTTTGAAATCTGCACTCAGGCAAGACTCCTTGTCTGATCTGAAGGTTTGGACCCAGATATCAATGGCACACAGCATCATGGATACTGTTCCATTAATGTGGTGCACCTTCATTCAGTTAATACAATGGCATTAGTTACATAGAACATAGAAGGATACAGCGCAGTACAGGCCCTTCGGCCCTCGATGTTGCGCCGACCGAATCCTACCTAACCTATACTAGCCCAATAACTTCCAAATGCCTATCCAATGCCCGCTTAAATGACCATAAAGAAGGAGAGTTCACCACTGATACGGGCAGGTCACCACTGATACGGGCAGGAAGTCCCAATGAGTTAGGGTCTGTTTCAGGTCAACAATCCATTAAGAGACCTCCAAATGTATCTTGATGTTGCTGATAAAACTACACTTCCCACTCAAGCACCAAGATGTTTATTGAGACTTCTTCATATCACTCTCTTAGTGTGGCTGAACAACATAATGTAATGTCTATCTTTGGCCCCTTTAGTACTATTCTGTCTGAAGCTCCTGTCAGGTGTATTCCTTCTAGAGCACTATCAAAGACTACATTTGATCAATGCAGCCAATTGTCTAGCATGTTATCTCTCACACCCTTATCAATCTTCAATGCTGGTGCTTTTTAGGCTCACACAAAGTCACTTCTTTTCTCTCACAGCTCTAGCCAATTTGAAATCAATTTGTAGACTACCGTCTCTAGCAAATCTGTGTCTTGGCTGACTTTCCCAGCCTGCCTTTCTGCTCTCAAACCCATAATGTCAGGGAGGAGAAAGTGAGGACTGCAGATGCTGGAGATCAGAGTCAAGAGTGTGTTGCTGGGAAAGCACAGCAGGTCAGGTAGCATCCGAGGAGCAGGCGAATTGATGTTCCGGGCATAAGCCCTTCATCAGGAATGAGTCTTGTGAGCTGGGCGCTGAGAGATAAATGGGAGGGGGGTGGGAATGGGGCGAAAGCAGCTGAGAAAACGATAGGTGGATGATGGTGAGAGAGAATGTGATAGGTCAGAGAGGGGAGTGTTGGACAGGTTTGGAGGGCAGTGCTGAGTTGGAGGCTTGGGACTGGGATAATAGGGGAAATGAGGAAGCTATTGAAATCCATATGTATTCAATGTGCTTGCAGGGTCCCAAGGCAGAATATGTGGCGTTCTTTCTTCCTCTAGGCCTCAGGTGGTTAGGGTTTGGTGGTGAAGGAGGCCCAGGATCTGCATGTCCTTGACATAGTGGGAGGGGGAGTTGAAGTGTTCAGCCACGGGGTGGTGAGGTTGGTGGGTGCGGGTGCCCAAGAGATGCTCTCTGAAACAATTTGCAAGAAGACGTTCCATCTCCCCGATGTAAAGAAGACCACACTGGGTGCAACAGATGCAGTAGATAACATTGGTAGAGGTACAGGCAAATTTCTGATGTGGAAGGATTCCTTGTGGCCTTGGTCAGATGTGAGGGCAGTGGTGTGGGCACAAGATTTGCACTTCCTGCGATGGCAGGGAAAGGTGCCAAGAGGGGGGTGTGGACCGGTGAGGGAATTGAGGAGGGAATGATCCCTCTGGAATGCTGATGGCTTGAGGAGCGAAACATATCTTTGGTGGTGTCATTCTTTTGTAAGTGGCAGAAATGGCAGAGGATGATGCAATGTATGCGGAGGTTGGTGGGGTGGAAGGTGAGGACCAGGTGGGTTCTGTCCTTGTTGTGTTGGGAGGGGTGGGGTTAAAGGGCGTGAAGTGGAAGAGACATGTTGGAGGGCAGTGTCAACCATGTGGGAAGGGAAGTTGCGATCGTGGAAGAAAGAGGCCATCTGGGACTTTCTCAGTTGGAATTGGTCATCCTGGGAACAGATGCAGCAGAGGTGGAGGTATTGGAAATAAGGGGTGGCAGAGGTAGGGTGGGAAGAAGTGTAGTCTAGGTAGCTGTGAGAATTAGTGGGCTTGTAATAGATGTGTGTGGTTAGTCGGTTGCCAGAGATGGTGATGCAGAGGTCCAGGAACGGGAAGGAGGTGTCTGAAATGGTCCAGGTGAATTTGAGATCGGGTGGAAGGTGATGGTAAAGTTGATGAACTGTTTAACCTCCTCATGGGGGCACCAAACGGCGCCGATACAGTCATCGGTGTAGCAGAGGAACAGGTGGGGGGTGGTGCCGGTATAACTGCGGAAGATGGACTTTTCCATTTACCCAACAAACAGGAAGGCATAGCTGGATCCCATGTGGGTGCCCATGGCTAACCCTTTGGTACCCCTTTGGAAACATAGGTTCTCCTTCTCCTCAGATGCTGCCTGACCTGCTGTGCTTTCCCAGCAACACACTCTCGACCAGAAAGTCAGGGCACCATTTCTCCTTCAATGTTCAACTTTCCCTGTCTGGAGCAAACTCAGCACAATGTGCCATAACCAACTTCCATTCATTAATATTGAAAAGAATAGTCATATGATTTGCAGTAATTAATGCCATAATTAATGAAATAATACATCAGCTTACAAAACTTGAGCACAGAATCCTGGCTGGCTCTCCAGTTCAGTACTGAGGGAATGCTGCGCTGGATGTAGGTTTGCTGGCTGAGCTGGAAGGTTCATTTTCAGATGTTTTGTCACCATACATGAACAGCATACATAAACATCAACTAGCCACAAAACGACATGACCCTCTCTCACTAGAATCCTTACATACAGACAAGGAAGGACACCTCTTTGACTGGGACAACACATCCATCCTAGGACAAGCTAAACAGAGAAACGCATGAGAATTCCTAGAAGCATGGCATTCCAACTGGAACTCCATCAACAAACACATTGACTTGGACCCCATTTACCACCCCTGAGAAAAAGAACAGGAAGTAGGCAATGACATCACCACAGAAAATGACATCACAAACCCAAATAAACCCAAATGTATAAACAGAAAGCATGAATCATCAGCAGTGCTTCATTCGGAGGCTCACTGAAGATGTTACCTAGCATGGTGATGAAACATCTGAAAATGAACCTTCCTGCTCAGTGAGCAAACCAACATCCAGCACCTCAATATGAGCTATAAATCTTCTCAAAACTTGGAATGTTGCATTGTTGGAGGTACTGTCTTACAAATGGGCTGCTAATCAAAAATCCGTCTGCCTTCTCAGGTGAAGCTAAAAGATCCCACAGGTCTGTTCAAAAAATGGACACAGGAGGTTTACCTGATGTTCTGCCCAATGGAGTGGAGTCGAAGCAGAGATGAGGTCAGCCATGGTGATGCAGTAAGCTGGAGGGGCTGAATTCTCTCCTCCTGCTCCTAGATCTTCTGTTCAATATTTATCCCTCAGCCAACAATTAAAAAACAGATTCATTTGTCCTTGTGATGTTTCAGGATTCTTGCTCTGTGCCAAGGGATTGTTTCCTATGTTATCTTAGCAACTTCACTTCAAAAATAATTCTGCAAAATGGTTTTAAATGGTCTTAAGTTGTGAACCATACTACACAAAAGCAAGTTCTTTTTTTCCCTTTATTAATGGGAGCTGGAGATGCCCAGTTGTTCAGCCCACAGCAACTCAAATCCCTCATTGTCTGAAAGTCTGTCCTTTCAGACTGGGACAAAGGGATGGATGTCTTCATGGGCTTTGGGATCTGCAGTGTCAGCACCAGAGGGACCTGCACTTGCTGGCACAAGCTTCTAGAAAGCAACCTTCATTTGCCAACTCAATGTTGACCAACCCAGTGTGGACAGCAGGTAGGTTGCCAGGGATACAGGTCCAGTCAAGGGGGGGGGGGGGGGTTGCAGGTGGGGGGGGGGTGTGGTTGGGCTTCTCTGGAATCTCAACAGCCCCAACTGGAGAGAGGTGCATTACTGAGGCAGGTGGGAAGGGCAACCCAACATGATGGGGCTTCACAGGCCAACACATTAAGGTTTCACTGCAAGGCAAATAGGGATACTGGGATTTTAATGGTGGTGTGGGGGAGTGTTGGTGGTGGGGGAGAGGAGGAGAAGCTGAGTGTACCCTGATACTGGTAAAGATCTTTCAGCTGACTGCTCAGATATGTTATGACACACATCAGGAAGCAGGCAGAACTTGAACTCAGGCACCTCAGATGCCATTACCACAGCACCATGTGCTAACCCTGGTACAGTGCCAGCAGTTAAGTGGGGTGTCAACTAGACTCATTGGCAGACTGCCTCATTGGACCGAGCTGCCAATGTGGTCCAAGCCCTCTGGGAAATTTCACTACAGCCTGGAAAATGTTCTCCAAAATCATTTGCTTCCTGCCCTATCTCTACAGAAAAGTGGAGGGACAAGGCTCTCTCTTTGTGCATTGAAATGCACCATCATTACACCTTCCCCAACAAGGCAGGTGCCTTTATCAAACATATCAATCAGCACCGTTGGATCTCGGTATGGATTTTATTGCCACATGTACTCGAGTACACAAGTACAGGAGTACAGGGAAAAGTGTCTAATGTCACCACACAAGGCACCATCATAAGCACCAAGGTACCTAGGCACAAAAAACTTAGGTACAAAGTAGCAAAAGAAACAGAGTTAAATCATCAAGCATTAAAATAAGTAGAAAAATATAGAAATAATGTAATAGTTAATATTAAAGTCTTTCTTAATTTAAACTAGGAATATAATGGAGTAAGTTAAAAAGTTTAACAGTCTTTGATGAGTCCTCTGCTTATCTCACTCTTCGGGGAGATGTCAGCTGTCTGTTCTCACTACTACTGCCACAGGTACTGTTGCTGCTGCGAAGCTGTCGCCTCTCCGATCTCCCTTAGTGTCTGGAGAATATGTCCAGCAGGACCCACTCGCACGCTGAGCTGAGACACTGCTATGAACCGTCGTATGACTAGGCTAAGACCCACTGAGAGACCAGGCTGAGACTCACTATGAGACCAGACCGAGACCCACTGAGAGATCAGGTTGAGACCCACCAAGAGACCAGGCTGAGACCCACTGAGAGACCAAGCTGAGACTCACCAAGAGACCAGACCGAGACCCGTCGAGAAACCAGGTTGAGACCCACCAAGAGACCAGACCGAGAACCACCAAGAGATCAGGCTGAGACCCGCTGAGAGATCAGGTTGAGACCCACCAAGAGATCAGGCTGAGACCCGCTGAGAGATCAGGTTGAGACCCACCAAGAGACCAGACCGAGGACCACCGAGAGACTCAGTTAAGATCTAACAAGAGACCAGACCAAGATCAAGACCGGCTGAGAGACCAGGCTGAAACGCACCGAGAGACCAGGTTGAGACTCGCCGAGAGGCCAGGCCGAGACCCACCGAGAAACAAGGCTGAGACCCACTGAGAGACCAGGATGAGAGGCGCTGTGTGTGTGTGTGTGTGTGTGTGTGTGTGTGTGTGTGAAAGAGAGCGCGGATGAGTTGTATTAATTCATGGTAAGCCTGTTAGATTAAACACATTTTTCTTTAATTCAGGAAAACGTATTGCTGAAGTATTTAATTGCAACGAAACTCCAAGGTTAAGGAAAGGCCCACTGCCCATAGAAGAAGTACTGATTTGAGGCAGTAAGAGGGCATTCTCTACACATTGTGTAAAATATTACATTTTGAATGTTTCGCCTGCAAACTTTGTATGATTTGAAGGCACTCAGTTATCCCTCCTACTTCAAAAGATGATTTGTTAATGTCTACCAAGTGTCTTTGCATAGTGTCAAGTGGGATGAAAAGAAGTGACTGTCTAATTAACAGTAAGACACAGAAAGATCACATTGCAATGTTGAATAATATTTGAGATTTACTTTTTAGACCATTAATCACTGAATCCTTTATTGGGATGTGGACATCAGTGTCTGGGACAGCATGTGGAAATTTGGGATGAACTTGTTCAGATATGCCCTGACACATCCCTGGAGTAGGTGGGAGTCGAGAGTGTGATACTGGAAAAATACAGCAGGTCAGGCAGCATCTGGGGAGCCGGAGAATCGACGTTTTGGGCATCAGCCCTTCATCAGGAATGGGGCTTGTGGGCCAAAGGAGGCTGAGAGATAAATAGGAGTGGGATGAGGTTGGGGGGTAGGTAGCTGAGAAAACGATAGGTCAATGAAGGTGAGGGAGTAGGTGATAGGTTGGGTGGGAGGGGTGAAGCGGATGGATGGGAAAGGAGAAGGACAGGTCAGGAGGGCAGTGCCGTGTTGGAGGTTTCGGGTTTATTCCTGAAATGTCGATTCTCCTGCTCCTCGGATGCTGCCTGACCTGCTGTGCTTTTCCAGCACCACACTCTCGACTCTGACCCCCAGCATCTGCAGTCCTCATTTGTCTAATTTTTTTCCTGGAGTAGGTGGGACTTGAACGCAGACTCCTGCCTTATAGGTAGGGACATTACCAATACATTACAAGAGTTTGATAGGACAGCATATTTTGCTCATCCCTAATTATCCCTTAACCTGATTTCCTTACCTTAACAAGGCATTAATAAACTAGATGAGTTTTTATAATAATCAACAATGATCATAGTCCAGAATTTACAGAATTCAAATTTCACCATCTGCCAAACTCTGATTACATTGCTACTCCCACCGCTCTGTCTCCCAATACCTCAGGAGCATCAAAACTAAAAGGACATTGTGTCAGGTGTAAAATACATTGATCATCAAGAGACACTGAGAGAGTTTGCCCAACGCAAGAGAAGGTGGAGTTGATTTTAAAATAAACAGCTGAAACAACAAAGGAAAACTTCACAAAAACAGAAAGGGCTGCAGAAACTTAGCAGGTCTGTCGCATCTGTAGGAAGAAAAAACAGTTAATGTTTGGAGTCCAGTGACCCTTCACCAGAACTGTGAAATTAATATTCATAGGAGTTGTGAGTTATTCTAAATTCATTAATCTCCTGGAGTTAACTAATATATTCACTCCTCTGTATCAAATGCTGAAAATAAAATATAAATAAATCATACACCTAAAATCACAAATGTCCTAAAAGAAGAATGAAAAGATATCTTTAAGAGGTATTTTCATTACCCAAAAATTAATTTAACATAATTTTTATTTCACATTGACAACAGTACTGTATTGATATTAAACACACAATACATTACACAGCAACCGCATTTTGCATATATCCATGGACACCAAGCACTCTGTTTCCTTCATTTGTGCTCTCGATAAAGTGCCCTCTGTACCATTTTCTTCCTCTAAGCGCATGAATGATATTCAAATTATATGGTTGCAGCATCAACCTTCAACAAAATCAGTAAGTTGTTGCCCCAAAATGTTTGCCATGAACAGCATAGGATTGTGCTCTGTTTGACAAATGCTACCTTCCTCATTGTTGCTGATTTTATTTTTCAAAGTGATATAGAAGCAATACAATACTCAATGGCTCCTTCCCCATTGTTGTATAACTTTGTTGAGAAGTGGTCTGTTTCTTTGAAAAATAGCTGAAAGTCTACTCAATCCCCATCTCTACAACTTGCTGTGTAAAGGTAACCCACATCAGTGTTGCTGATACTAACGGCCAATTTGAATGGTTTTTCAATTCGAAGTGCTAAAAACAAAGTGGTTGACCGCACAGCTTTCAAGTTCTCTAATGCACGCTGACATTACTGTGTCTATTTGAATTTTCTCCCCGTCTTCAACAAATTTGTTAAAAAGATGCCACAACAGGGCTCAAGCTTGAAACAAAGTTGCAATAACGTTTGCACATGCCAATTCATTTCAAAAGTTCACATTTTGTCCCAGTCATGAGAATGTTCAAAATCGCCCTGATGTTCACTTCTCTCTGGGTGCGGGTTGGTCTTGTCCCACAGTGCAAACCCAGAAAAGTTGCTTTTGCTTTGGAAAATTCACTCTTAGCCAGATTTGTAAACAAAATTCTTTTTGCATGATCAATCAAACAGTTCATTCAAGTGATGTAAATGTTCTTCTCAGGTTTGGTTAAAAAAAAATCACCTAATCATCAACGCAAACCATGCCATCACATAACGCTTCAATTATTTGTTGGTTAATCATGCAATCATTGCTGGAGCATTTTTATTTCCACATGGCATGGCTTTGGATTGATAATGTCCATTTGGTTTCAGAATAACCAATATTTCTTTGGCTCTGTCAATCTTTGGAACTTGCCATTCACTTTTTAACAATTCAATTTTGGCAATAATCCTTGTGTGTGCAATTTATTCAACGCAGTTCTCCAATCTTAGAAAAGAATATACATCTGTTTCTGGTGACATGTTGGCTTTGCAATGAATAACACAGAATCAGATTTTTGAGAAGATGTGTACAAATACAGAGACATGTACAAAAAGGATTTCTTAGCAGTATTAGAATCAACACTTAAAGACAACAGACTCCCAGCAGAAACTCAGCAGACCATCAGACAGACAATTGTACCAGCACTAAGTAGGAAAAAGGAAGTGAACACCCTCAACACACAGGAAAGGAAAGCCCTAGAAGGACTCAGAGAAAAAACAGAAACATTGTAATCCTACCTGCATGACTTTCAACCTAAACAGAACACAGTACATTGAAAAGGAGTACTCACTGCTCGCAGATACCAACACTTACCAACAGGTGGCGACAGACCCAACCACACAGCTAGAAAACCATGTCACAGCCATATTGAAGAAACTTCATAAATCAGGACAAATTAACAAGACAGATCTCCAAAAAAATGAAACTGAATGGATCCAACACACCTCGCTTCTACAGGCTCCCTGAAATACACAAACCAGGGGGCCCCCCTCGGACCCATAGACTCACTACCTGGGACACCAACATACAGACTAGCAAAGGAACTACACCAAAAAGTGAAATGTCTAGTAGAAAGCTCATGCTACTCCATCCACGCCACTCAAGAATTCCTGAACACCAGCAAAATAGAAGAGAATGAAATAATGGTCTCCTTTGATGTAACAGCCCCATTCACATCAAGTAACATCAGCCTAGCCAAAATATACTGACTGCACTATGAGAGGAACCAAGGACACAAACACTAGACAGCACCAACTTCTTCAGCAAGGTCAACATCCTCAAGCTAGTTGCAGACTTGTGACTCACTACCCTCTTCATCTTCAATGACGAGACCTACAAACAAATCATCGGAACACCCATGAGATCTCCAATATCAGGGTTCTTAGTGGAAACAGTAATGCAGAGACTCAAACAAACAGCCCTCCCCATGAAGAAGGGCTTATGCCCGAAACGTCGATTCTCCTGCTCCTTTGATGCTGCCTGACCTGCTGCGCTTTTCCAGCAACACATTTTTAAGCTCAGCCCTCCCCATGACCCAACCTAAACTTTGGGTCTGCTACATGGATGACACATTTGTCAGCTCAAAGCGGAGCAAATTAGAAGAAACCTACACCATCATCAACAATATCCTTATTGGCACAAACTTCACAAAAGAGGAGGAGAACAACAACAGACTCCCCTTCTCAGATTTCACAATGGAATGAACAGTTAATGGAGAGCTTCTGACCAGTGTCTACAAGAAAACAACACACACAGACCAGACACTTAACTACTGAAGCAATCATACCAAGGCCCACAAACGGAACTACCAACTAGCCACCAAAAGACATGACCCACTATCACTAGTTTCCATACATCCAGACAAAGAAGGACACCACTTTGATTGGGACAATACACACATCCGAGGACAGACAAAACAAAGACATGCATGAGAATTCTTAAAGGCATGGTATTCTAACCAGAACTCCATCAATAAACACAGCGACTGGAACCCATCTACCTTCCCTTGAAAAAAAGAACGAGAGATGACATTGCCCACCTTAAGGAACCAAGACCTATAAATAGAGAGGAGGGACATGCCACCAGTGCTTCACCAGGGACTCTCACTGATGATGTCACCTAGTATGGTGATGGAACATCTGAAAACAAATCTTCCAGCTCAGTGAACTAACTTACATACTTATCATCAACCTGAACTACAAACCTTCTCAAACATCGCTCACCCGGAAACTATGCGCAGCAGAACAAAAATGCCTATGTAGCATATTCAAGATGAATGGGTACCCAATAAACACAATCCGCTGATTCCTAACAACATACAGATGAAGAAGGACACTACTTTGACTGGGACAACACATCAATCCTAGGACAGGCTAAACAGCGATATGCACAGGAATTCCTTGAGGCCTGGCATTCTAACTGGAACTCCATCAATAAACACATTGATTTGGACCCCATTTACCAACCTCTGAGCAAAAGAACCAGAAATGAGATCAAGACACATAAAGACATAGAGACCAAGAGACATAAATAGAAAGCGGTACATAATACCAGCCCTTCACCAGAGGCTTACTGGTGATGATGCCTAGCATGGTGACAAAACATCTAAAAACAAACCTTCCAGCTCAGTGAACAAATTTACAACCTCAACCATAATAAAGAATCTTTGTGACCCACTTGCTTTCACGGCAATCAATTGAACAGTATTAGCTGCTATGACTCACTTCTCTAATGTCATTATCCATTATGAACTTAATCCCTTCCCTCACTGTAAAATAACCTGTCTGGTTTGAGTTTGTAATGATGTTGCTTTATAGGCAGCATATACCCAATATCCTAAATGACCAAATACAGTTTTCCTGACCCACTCACACAAATCAATTCATCACTCTGGATAGGCCTTCAGAAGTCACTTTGGAAGACAACAAAATTTTATACAATTTAATCTTGTAAGCACTTCTGCATTATATAATCCAATTACTGGTGTGTCAATGTTTGTACTTGTAACTTCTGATTCACATTCCAACTGTTCTGATATTTCAATTGCACTCCCTATTTATTTCACAATCAGAAATGTACTTTTCTCCTATCTTCCCTGTGATTATATCACTGACATGTTAATGTGACACTCACTGCTTTTTTACCCATCTGAATATTCACTACCTGATGTACATCAAAGTTCCACAGTCAAAGCTTTCTACTAAACTGTAGAGATCATTAAAATGTCTATAAATTTCCTTTAAAGTTCACTGGTTATGCTCAAACTTCATCATTCAATAAATTTGTTTATTCTCAGTTCAAAACACTAATGAAAGACTTAAATTCAAAAGGATCTGTGCTTTCTTTGGTTTGTTGATTTAAAATATCATTGCTATGGGACCCATTGAACGCAATGGTGTATTAACTTGTTCAGCTTCAGACTTAGTGTTTAATTTTGAAACAACTGGATACCTTAAGAGCACAGTCTTCTCCAAGATGTCCAATCCTGTGTTACATTTCGCCTTTCACTGACAATATTTTTGAAGCATTTCTCTTTACATTTCTTCTTAATGTGTTTATTTATTCTTATTTTTCCCCAAAGGTTATAGAATCTGTAGCATCTCAATGATATTTATAATCTACTGAATTCAAACTTAAAATTCTTACATTAATTGAATGTCTTTTTGGACTGTTTCTAAAAGTATATCAAACTTTTAAACTCTATTGAAGCAAATTTGTATGATTTCGTTCCAATAAATCTTTAAATTCAGTTAATAAACAATACTGTATTGTATTTATCCTGTCCAAATCCAAAATCTACTATTCTAACTCTTACTGAAGATTTATTTATTTTTAACATTTACAATGTACAGTCATAGAATAATACAGGCTGGATACAGGCCATTTCACCCAAACTGGTTCATGCTGACCATGGTACCCACTCAGCTAGTTCCAATTGCCCACATTGGTCCATATCCCTCTAAACCCTTCCCACTCATGTACATTAATGTAATGTACATAATGTACACTCATGTTGTTAAATGTTGCTATTGTACCTGCCTCAACCACTTTCTCTGGCAGCCCATTCCATATATGCACCACTCTCTGCGTGAAGGAGTTGTCCCTCAGGTCCTTCTTAAATCTTTCCCTTCTCACGTCAAACCTATGCCCTCTAATTTTCAATTCTCATCCCAGGGGAAAAGACTATGTGCATTCATTCTATCTATACTCCTCATGATTTTATACACTTCAATAAGGTCATCACTCATTCTCCTACGTTCCAAGAAATAAAGTCCTATCCTGGCCAACCCCTCCCTATAACTCAGGCCTACACGACATGGCAACATCTTCTTTGCACTCTTTCCAATTTAACTATGTCTTTCCTTCAACGGGGTGAAGAAAACTGGACACAATATTACAAGTGCTGCCTTACCAACAGGTTACACAACTGTAACAAAACGTCCCAACTCCAAACTTCAATGTCTCAACTGATGAAAGACCAGAATGCTCATGTCTTCTTCACCCATCCTGTCTACTTGTGATGCTGCTTTCTTGGAACTATGTACTTGAGCTCCTAGGTCCCTCTGTTCCACAACACTCCTCAGGACCTTACCATTTACTATTTAAGTCCTACCTTGGTTTGACTTTCCAAAGTGCAACACCTCATACTTACCTGTACTGAACTGTGTTTGTCAATTCTCAGTCCACTTCCATCTGTATAAGATCTCTCTGTAATTTTTGATAACCTTTGTCACTAAAAACGATACTTCCTGATTTTGTATCATCTGCATACTTATTAATCATGCCTTGTACATTCACATCCAGATCATTTATGTAGATACCAAATAACAAAGGTACCAGCACCAACCCCTGTGGCACACCACTAGTCACAGGCCTCCAGTCTGACAAACAACCTTCAACCATCACCCCCTGCTTCCTTTCATCAAGCCAATTCTGAATCCACTTAGCTACCTCTCCCTGGATCGCACATAACCTAAGCTTCATGACTAGCTTGCTGATCGGGACCTTGTAGTTCCTACTTTATGAGCATTTTCACACATTTTGCAAGGATTTTCACATTTCCCTGGAGTATATGGATTATTCTATACTTTTTATGGTCCAAACACAAAGCACAACTTTTAAATCAACTTCTTCAGCTTCAGCTTTAATAAATCTTGGTTTAAATTCCCAAGTGTCCCAGTCTTCAGAAAGTCTGAAAATAGTTCAAACTTTCTGCTGTTAGAGACTTCCTTTAATTATAGACGTTCCACTTGATAGATCAAAACTATTTTTCCCCTTTCCAATACTTCATCCCTAATAGAAATTATTTTTTCTTGCACCTACTTTGCTCCTTGCAGCTGTGTCCTGTGCAGCCCACTTGTGATTACTGAAATGAATGCTGCAATAGATACGAATTCTCACTTCACTCCCTTTCCTTCACTGCCTAGACTTCACACCAGTTTAAAAAGATTTCTCTCTACTCCCTCAGGGATAACTAACTTTACTTCTGATGCCTTCGACTGCTCCCTGCAAAACCTCCTTTTCTAAGATCTCTGTCTCTACAACTCTTTCCCAAGCCAATACCGTTTCCCATTCGTCTCTCACCATCCCTGAGGTGAAGACCTTCTTCTGAAGCACTGTTTTCAACCCACTGCTGTCATAACTGCTGCGTACAATTTGTCAGATTTCTCATTTGAGCTGCTGATTGACTGCTTGTATCTTTGTAAAGTGATAAGGTTCTTAAAGAGGTGAATTCACTTAGCCTCCTTTTTTTTTCCTTCAGGGCCACATGGAATTTGAATTGATAGCGCTATTCTCCATGCCATATTTTCAGAAACCATTTCTGCTAGCATGTTGTGTCTTTTGTTTACCAATCACTGGGGGCTTGCAGTTGTGGTAATTTGCTGTCACCAGTCCTCCTTTTCACACTGAGTTTAAGGGGCTGCCTAATTATGAGATAGAGGATAGACCACTACAGAATCTTAACAAGAGGAGGCATTTATCTTGCAAAAGTGTGATTGATTATATACATAATAGTAATCGGTAAAATTAATATTAACTAGCTTGGCATAATTGTAGTTATCAGGAGGCAGGCATATCACACCTATGTCCTTCAGAATCTTGTACAAGATTGCCTGTTTCTCCCTCCCAAGAGTGTGTCCCATCGCCAGGTTGGGTGGAGATAATTTCAACATTAACTCCTTCAGAACTGTATACACCATTCGCAGGGATGATTTTATTTATTATAAGACCTCATCTTTCTTCCCTGAGAACTTTCCAATCTAATTGAGGCTCATGATTCAGATTCGTTCATCCTGTTGTCTGTAGAAGTTAGGTAAGATAAATGATGGGGTGAAAGCAGTTTCTTTCAGTGACTATAATTTGGAATTCTTCCTAAAGGCAGTGTGGGCCAACTTACAGCAGGTGGACTTGCAGCAGTTCAACAAGGCAGCTCACAATCAACTCACAAGGATTACCAGAGATAAGCAATAAATGTTGGCCCAGCCTGTGATGCCCATGTCCCACAAGTGAATGAACAAAAATGATAACTGCTGATCCTGGCTCAAGCTCCTCATTTCCAGTCTTAGCTCAGTTCACTTCCAGTTGAAATCTTAATATTCATTATCTCCAGAATTGGTGATGTGAATGTTGTCCCAGCTGAACGCCAATCTTTCCCTCTCCAGAAAATTCATCCAAAACTATAAAAGGTTTCATTGCCCATAATATAACTCACACCAACTCCCATTCAACCATCGCCCTATGCTGGCACCTAGGAAGGGCTTGTTTTTCCATTTTCCGCCCTTGTGTAATATCACCGCTTCCCACTTTTGTGCTATCTTGCATCTATGCACTCTCCAGAAACTCTCCATCTTTCCACCTTATGTGAATCCCCAATTTCCCCTGCAAACAAAGAAAAGCTGCAGGCTAGTACTTGTGCAGCAACTCTCTCAAACAGTGAGATGCTGACCCAATTGAGTGACTTTGATTGAGCAATAAATATTGGACAGATTACTGGTCAAACTCCACTATCTAATAAAGTGGCCAAAGATTGTTTAATGTGCCCCTCAGGAAACAGACTGTGCCTCAGTGTAATGTTTCATACAAAAGACAGTGCATCTCACAAGCCAACGCACCCTCAGATTGATAACTTAGGTTATATCCTCAAGATTCTGGACTGGAACTTGAACCCTGACTTGGAAATGGTTTTAAAATTAGCTCATCAGTTGAATGTCTCTCCTTCCAATTGTATGGTAATTGGCTGTTTTATGCTTCATTTATAAAAAAAAAATGCATAATAGAGGTGAGGAATTTCTTTGGTTTCATTACAGCATGAGCACAGAAAATCAGCAAGCAAGTGTCACAGCACCCAGCTATCAGGAAGAATTCAGAGATCCTTGCATTCAATGTCCTCTTCAAAAAGCCATTCCTCATTATTGGAAACTCTTTGAAGAGGAAGTGCTTATGCCATTGAATCGCGGAATCTGGACAATGTTCAGCCTACCTAGTCCCAACTCTCCAAACAGCATCCTACCCAGACACACCTGGCTAACCCAGGTCCCTGGAGCTGTGAAGCAGTAATACTAACCTCTGAGCCACTGTGTCACCCACTGCCGATGTTGCCTTTTACTCTTCAGAACCTGTGTTCCCTTTAACTCATTGTCAGGGCATACAATGAAGGTATATTTCTTTTTGGAGCATTAGTCAAGGTAACCAGTCAAACAAATGAACATCATCAGACTCGTGAAAAGTTCTTAAAAAAAAGCACACCTTCATTCTAAAGGGAGACGAAGGTATATCGAGTGCAATTAAATTAAAATAGATGAAAAACCTTGCAGAGAAATGATTTTACAAATTACTTGCTCTTGATGGGATAATGAAGAATGTTTCTGCTTGTTTTAAGTTACAATTGGCATTCTTTTCCTTAAATTAACCTTTTCAGACATGTTACAACATATCTTTGGAGCAAGTGAGATTTGAACCCAAGCCTTTTAGCACATAGAAATACTGCCTCTGAACCACAATGTTTTAGGACTTCTCTAATTCAGAGGGCAAAAACATTTGCACCTTATGTTGGTACAATAGCTTGACGATTGACATGTTCTTCTTGTAGAATATATTTTTAAAAATAGGCTTACTGCCCGTGACTGCCACTACAGGGGTAAGTAATTGCTGCAGAATGACTTGGAGACTAATTGATGATTTCCTCTGCTCCTGATGGGGAGAAAAAGCCTTTTGGTTTGCCAGAGAGGTGATCCATTTAAGGTTACAGCTCTAAACAGAACAACAGTCTCCATGGCAACAGTAACCGGTTGTAAGAATATAATTAGTGAGTCACTAATGAAATTTGCAATTTCTGAGAATGCAATTTGGTGAACATTCATCAATATGACACGGAAAAGACATTCTCCTCCTTTTTCATTAAGGAAGAATTTCCTTCCCGTGAGACATTGGGAATGAAATTTCGCACAGGTCACTGTCCAATGTTTTCGAATTCAGACATAAAATGTGGATGTTGCTGGCAAGGCCCATAGTAATTGTATGGCTGTACCTACCTTTAGGAGAAAGTGAGGACTGCAGGTGCTGGAAATCAGAGCTGAAAATGTGTTGTTGGAAAAGCGCAGCAGGTCAGGCAGCATCCAAGGAGCAGGAGAGTCGACGTTTCGGGCATGAGCCCTTCTTCAGGAATGAGGAAAGTGTGTCCAGCAGGCTAAGATAAAAGGTAGGGAGGAGGGACTTGGCGGAATAGTGTGGTCACAAATCCTCTTGAAAAACATCAATCTGTATCATTCAGGTACCCCACATCTCTGCAGATGTTAGGATTATAATTGAGTAACCTTAAAGTAGTAGTGCTAGTTTTCCAAATCTGCATTGTGTGCAATTTAGACTGGAACTTTCAGGTGGTGGTTACAAGGATGTTACCAAGAATGGAGGGTTTAAGTTTGAAGGACAGACTGGATAAGCTGGGATTTCTTTCTCTGAAATGCAGGAGGTTGGCAGTGACTTGATAGACATTTATAACATTATGCGACTCACAGATAAGGTGAATAGCCAGTGTTTCATTCTTCCTCAGGGCAGGATAGTCCAAAACCAGAGGGCATAGGTTTAAGGTGAGATGGGCAAGATTTAAAATGGACCTGAGGGGCAACATTTTGACACAGAATATATGGAACGATCTGCCAGAGGAAGTGGTAGAGGTGAGTATAATTACCACATTTAAAACACATTTGAACAGGCACATTGATAGGAAAGGTTTAGACGGGTGTGGGTCAAATGAGACCAGATCAGTGGTCAGCACCGCTCCCTCACAGCGCCAGGGACTCGGGTTTGATTCTTGTCTCGGGCGACTGTGTGGAGTTTGCACGTTCTCCCTGTGCCTGTGTGGGTTTCTCTCCGGGTGCTCTGGTTTCCTCCTACAGTCCAAAGATGTGCAGATTAGGTGGATTGGCCATGCTAAATTGCCCATAGTGTTCAGGGATGTGTAGATTAGGTGCATTAGTCAGGGGAACTGTAGATTAATAAGGTAGGGGAGTGGATCTGGGTAGGATACTTTTTGGAGGGTCAGGCTGGACTTGTTGGGCTAAAAGTGGCCTGTTTCCACACTGTAGGGATTCTATGATTCTATGTAACCTGGTCGGTATGGATGGATTGGGCCACAAGCTCTGTCTCCATGCTGTATCACTCTATGACTTTCTAACTCTTCCTCCAACAGTGTATCTTCAGCAAACCCACTCAAAATCTAAGAGAGTTATTGTGTTAATACACTTGGGGCTGGTTTAATTCAATCAGTGGGGGCCCTCCCACCCAAATCTGGAAGGAAATCTGACTCGAGACTTGATGGGGACATGATGGCTTAGTGATATTATCGTGAGACTATCAGTCAGGAAGCTCAGCAAAAATCTGAACCCAGTTCAAATTCTGCCATGGCCGTTGGTGAAATTTGAATATAATAAAATATATATAGAATAACTAATCAACTAATGATGATTGTCAATTGCCAGAAAATCCTATTTGGTTCATTAATGGAAAGAAATCTGCCATCCTTATATGTGACTCCAGACACACAGCGATGTGGCTGACCCTCAATTGCCCCTGAAATGGTTTAGCAAGCCACTTAGCTGCATAAATCACTACAAAGTTGCTAAATCCCTCCCTAAGGACATTGTGGGTCTACCTACAGCGCATGAGGCAGCTTACCACTACCTATGGGAACTAAGGAAGGGCAATGAATGCTGGCCCAGCTGACAATGTCAAAAATCACACAGCACCAGGTTATAGTCCAACGGGTTGAATTGGAAGCACACTAGCTTTCGGAGCGTCGCTCCTGACAACCATCTGATGAAGGAGCGTCACTCTGAAAGCTAGTGTGCTTCCAATTAAACCTGTTGGACTATAACCTGGTGTTGTGTGATTTTTAACTTTGTACACCCCAGTCCAACACTGTCATCTCCAAATCAGTCCGGCTGACAATGCCTATGTCCCATGAGTGAATAAATAAAGCTGCTAACTAATCTTATAAGCCAGTGTTTCTGTCAACTCTAAGCACCAAATTCAAGTGCTGGGAGTTATAGGGTTATGCCATCTCGCTGTCCTGTATGAGCTGATGGTCATGATGAAGGTTCCTGTCTCTTCAAAGGTAGGAAACTATAAGCACCTGATTGGTCTGGTATGGGAATAGGAAACCACATCCTGGTCAAAACAGAAGAATCTCTGAAAGTTAAAATTTAGTTTATTGTACACCAGTATTTAGTTGTAACAATGTTATGTCAAAGTCTTTGAGATGGACCAGAAGTTGCATTTCACTCCTCTTGTATAATACATGTTCTGCCCACAAGTCCATTGGATTTCATTATAGTACATGGTGCTTAATGTACTCCTCACCATTTAGACCCACAAAGAATAGTGATCATTGCTGGAACTGCAAACAGTTCCTGGAAAAATAGTGTCATAGATCCCAGATTTCAGGTTTTCTGGGGAGTTTGGATAGATGGCTGGGTTGGGGGAATTGGGGGTGGTAATTTTTGAGAGACCAGAAGGAAAGTCTGAATCAAGGGTGATGATGATTTTGGACATGTCTCTGTTAGGGACCCATCATAGGTATAAGGTGATAACCCCCACAATATAAAGATAAAAATAAGCTACAAAAATGTTCACAAGAATCACCATGATTGGCAAGGCAACAATGTTCTGTGCTCATTGGCTTTTAAAGGATTCAGATGGATGACTGACAGTGTGAACCACGGACAGTGTAAACTATTGATCCCTGGAAGTATGCTATAACAATAAGTGGAGAAAGTGAGGACTGCAGATGCTGGAGATCAGCGTCGAGACTGTAGTGCTGGAAAAGCGCAGCAGGTCAGGTAGCATCTGAGGAGCAGGAGAATTGACATATCAGGCATTTGCCAAACCAAAGGGGTAGCTATGGGCATCCGCATGGGACCCAGCTATGCTTGCCTGTTTGCTGGATATATGGAACAGTCCATCTTCCGCAGTTACACTGGCACCATCCCCCACCTGTTCCTCTGTTACACTGATGACGATATCAGTGCCACCTCATGCTCCCACGAGGAGGTTGAACAGTTCATCAACTTTATCCCTTTCATCCCCTTTCTAGGTGATATCCTCAGTGCTATGGAGCCCCCTGTGATGCACTGCTGTACTGTTTTGCTAGGAATGTATCTGGTTTTGTTCCTGCTGCATCCGGTTGCCAGTTCCGGTTGTCTGTTGCAGTGGTCGGTACCTGAGGACCAGGCAAATATGTTGATTGGTGGAATTTGTGGATGAGTGCCATGCTTCTCGGGATTTTCTGGCTGTCCTCTGTTTGGCTTGTCCTATTATTGTTGTGTTGTCCCAGTCAAACATGTGGTCATTGTCATCTGTCTGTCCTTGCATTCTGGTCTTATGTACTTTCTCCAGTATTACTGGTGGCCACACCTTCAGTTGAGGTCCCAGTCTTTGGAATTTGCGTTGTGCAAATAGTGTACCTCCTTTTCCCTTCAATACCCCCCTTAAAGCCACCTTCTTTGATCAAGTTTTGAAAGTATCTCCTTATTGGATTTGGTGTTTTACTCTCATAACATGTCCTCTTGATGTGTCTTTGCATTAATTGCAATGAAAATGTGTTGCTGGAAAAGCGCAACAGGTCAGGCAGCATCTAAGGAACAGGAAATTTGACGTTTCGGGCATAAGCCCTTCATCAGGAATTTCCTGTTCCTTAGATGCTGCCTGACCTGCTGCGCTTTTCCAGCAACACATTTTCAGCTCTGATCTCCAGCATCTGCAGACCTCGCTTTTTCCCCGCATTAATTGCACTCTCAAGTTGTTATAGAATCATAGAGTCATAAACTGGTCCATGCTGACCATAATGTCCATTCAGGCTAACCCTATTTCCCTGCACTTAGCCCATATCCTTTGAAACCTTTCCTATCCTTGTATTTCTCTAAATGCCTTTTAAATGTTGTCAATGCAACCACCTCAACCACTTCCACTGGCAGCTCATTCCATCTGTGTAAAAAAGTTGCCCCTCAGGTTCCCTTTTATTCTTTCCCCTCTAACCTTAAACTGATGCCCTCTAGTCCTCAATTCCCCAACCCTGGGGAAAACACTGAGTGCATTCACCCTATCCAGGCCTCTCACGATCTTATACATGATTAGATTAGATTACTTATAGTGTAGAAACAGGCCCCTTGGTCCAACAAGTCCACACCGGCCCGCCGAAGAGTAACCCACCCAGAACCATTCCCCTACATTTACCCCTTCACCTAAAACTATGGGCAATCTAGCATGGCCAACTTACCTAACCTGCACATTTTTGAATTGTGGGAGGAAATCGGAGCATCCGAAGGAAACCCATGCAGACACGGGGGGAATGTGCAAACTCCACATAGACAGTTGCCTGAGGTGGGAATTGAACCCAGGTCGCTGGCGCTGTGAGGCAACAGTGCTAACCACTGTGCCACCTTGCCGCCCATCTCGAGAAGATGCCCCCTCAGTGTCCTGTGTTCTAAAGAGAAAAGTCCTAGCTTGTCCAAGCTCTCCTTATAACTCAGACTATTGCTTCCAGGCTACGGTGGCTCAGTGGTTAGCAGTGCTGCCTCACAGCGCCAGGGACCTGTGTTCGATTCCTGCCTCAGGCGACTATCTGTGTGAAGTTTGCACATTCTCCCCAGTTTCCCCTTACAATCCAAAGATGTGCAGGTTAGGTGAATTAGCCACGCTAAATTGCCCATAACATTCAGGGATAAGTAGGTTATAGGTGCATTAGTCAGGGTAAATGTAGGATAGTAGGGTAGAAAAATGGGTCTGGGTGGATTATTCTTCAGAAGGTCAGTGTGGACTTGTTGGGCCAAATGGCCTGTTTCCGCACTGTAGGGATTCTATGATGAAATTATAACATCCTTCCTATAGCAAGATGACCAAAACTGAACACAATACTCCAAGTGTTGTCTCACCAACATTCTGTATAACTGCAACATAACTTCCCAATTTCTTTACTCAGTGCCCTGACTGGTGAAGGTCAGTGTGCCAAAAGCTTTATTCACTGCCCCGTCTACCTGTGACTTCACTTTCAGAGAACTGTGAACCTTAACTCCAAGATCCTTCTATTCCACTCTACTCCTGAAGGCTTTACCATTCACCAGGAAACCCCGACCTTGATTTGACTTTCCAAACTGCAAGACCTCACACTTTTCTTGGTGTTACAGCAACACAGCTATTTGCTGATCCGATTCATCATTCACACTTTCAGACCAGACAGCGGCCTGCTATTCCATGCTGGATTCAGATTCTCAACAAAGCATGCTACAGGATTAGGCAACACCACCAATGTTACTGAAGTACCTCTTGAAGAAATTTATTTTCTGTGCCAATCCCTCCATGACCCACATCACAACAATGATAGTGAGATTAACAAATGCATCTCAAAAAAGAAGATATGAAGACAATGTTGCAGTTGTCAGCTCTGGCAGGCTGTTGAATGCTTGCATTTCTTCAGCTGCAGGGCTACAAAGGCTTTGCACCTCCAAGCAATTGCCTGCAATTAAGCTCCTTCCTGGCAGGTAATCACCCTGCAGTAGAGAAGCAGCCAAGTACATGCACACGGAGCTGGTGGAACTGCAGAGAAGCAATCCAGTTAAAGGCCTTGAATTTAAAAAGGACTTTTATTTCAGACACTTGTGCCCCTATGCAGCGAACATTCTGTTAGAACCCGTTTTGCATGGAATCAAAAAGAAAGCTTCTTTCTAATGATTATTGGACAGTGTTGTCAACCTGCCAGGATTGTTAACACATTGCAGTCAGCGCAGAGCAGAAACATTAGCATGAGAGCAAAGTGGTTTCTTGAAATGGGAAGCAATTGGAAGATCAGGATCATTCCTTCAGATAGAGTGGAGATGTTCCACAAAACAGACACCCATGCCTGCATTTGGTCTCGCCAGTGTAAATGAGACCACATTGTGGCAGTGAATACAGTAGAGTAGATTGAAAGAAGTGCAGGCAAAGTGCTGCTTCACCTAGAAATTGTGTCTGGGGCCTTGGACAGCGAAGTGGTAGTGAATGGGTAAGAGGGAAAGGGTTGATGGCTGAAGTGTGGGAGATGGGTCAGACATGGCTGACGACCCTGTTGACAATTTGCTGGGGAGGCCTAGTGGAAGGTGACATCATTATAACAGACACAACAGAGCCAGAGAAACTGGAAGAATGGAATGCAACAACTTCTTCAGAACTGAAAGGTTAGAATCGTGGAAGCCCTACATCGCAAGGGCAGGCCATTCAGCCTATCCACACTGACCCTCCACCCAGAACCCCCCACAGCTCCCACCCCCTCACCCTTGTTAACCTGCATTTTGCATCAGTAATCCACCTATCTTGTACATTCTGGACACTGAGGGCTATCCACCTGACCTACACATCTTTGGACTTTGGGAGGAAACCAGAGAACCCTGAGGAAACCCACACCAAAAGGTGCAGCAATTTCTTTTTAAATACGCTTGACAGAGGCAGAGGAGAAGCAAGTGGGCAGATTATGTTGAGGCCCAGTGCAAAAAAAATCAGTTGGTAATTGTGAAGAAAGAAAAAAAAATGTAAAGAAGTATTTTTAAAAATCCTTTATTCCGATACTTTTAGATCCGAATAAATTATGTCAGATCAGAACATTACTTCTGTTTCTATGCGTGGTGGCACAGTGGTTAGCACTGCTGCCTCACAGCAGCAGGGACCTGGGTTCGATTCCAGCCTTGGGCGACTGTCTGTGTTGAGTTTGCACATTCCCCCTAGGTCTGTATGGGTTTTCTCCAGGTGCTCCAGTTTCCTCCCAAAGATGTGCAGGTCAGGTGAATTGGCCATGCTAAATTGCCCATAGTGCATTAGTCAGAGGAAATGGGTCTGGGTGGGTTGCTCTTCAGAAGGTCGGTGTGGACTGGCTGGGCTGAAGGGCCTGTTTCCACACTATATGGTATCCTTTTTGGAGGTGGTGGAAATGCCGGCGGATGATTTGGTTTATGCGAAGGTTGGTAGGGTGGAAGGTGAGCACCAGGGGCGTTCTGTCCTTGTTACGGTTGGAGGGGTGGGGTCTGAGGGCGGATGTGCGGGATGTGGACGAGATGCGTTGGAGGGCATCTTTAACCATGTGGGAAGGGAAATTGCGGTCTCTAAAGAAGGAGTCCATCTGGTGTGTTCTGTGGTGGAACTGATCCTCCTGGGAACAGATACGGCGGAGGCAGAGGAATTGGGAATAGGGGATGGCATTTTTGCAGGAGGTAGCTGTGGGAGTTGGTGGGTTTGTAAAAAATGTCAGTGTCAAGTCGGTCGTCATTAATAGAGATGGAGAGGTTGAGGAAGGGGAGGGAGGTGTCAGAGATGGTCCAGGTAAATTTAAGGTCAGGGTGGAATGTGTTGGTGAAGTTGATGAATTGCTCAACCTCCTCGCAGGAGCACGAGGTGGCACCAATGCAGTCATTAATGTAGTGGAGGAAGAGGTGGGGACTGGTGCTGGTGTAATTACGGAAGATCACCACCAGGGACATGTTTGCCTCCCCACCCCTCTCCGCCTTCCGCAAAGACCGTTCCCTCCGTGACTACCTGGTCAGGTCCACGCCCCCATACAACCTACCCTCCCATCCTGGCACCTTCCCCTGCCACCGCAGGAACTGTAAAACCTGCGCCCACACCTCCTCCCTCACCTCTATCCAAGTCCCTAAAGGAGCCTTCCACATCCATCAAAGTTTTACCTGCACATTCACTAATATCATTTATTGTATTCGTTGCTCCCAATGCGGTCTCCTCTACATTGGGGAGACTGGGCGCCTCCTAGCAGAGCGCTTTAGGGAACATCTCCAGGACACCCGCACCAATCAACCACACAGTCCCGTGGCCCAACATTTCAATTCCCCCTCCCATTCTGCCGAGAACATGGAGGTTCTGGGCCTCCTTCACCGCCGCTCCCTCACCACCAGACGCCTGGAGGAAGAACGCCTCATCTTCCGCCTCGGAACACTTCAACCCCAGGGCATCAATGTAGACTTCAACAGTTTCCTCATTTCCCTTTCCCCCACCTCACCCTAGTTCCAAACTTCCAGCTCAGCACTGTCCCCATGACTTGTCCTACCTGCCTATCTTCTTTTCCACCTATCCACTCCACCCTCTCCTCCCTGACCTATCACCTTCATCGCCTCCCCCACTCACCTATTGTACTCTATGCTCCTTTCTCCCCACCCCCACCCTCCTCCAGCTTATCTCTCCACGCTTCAGGCTCTCTGCCTTTATTCCTGATGAAGGGCTTTTGCCTGAAAATTCGATTTCGCTGCTCCTTGGATGCTGCCTGAACTGCTGTGTTCTTTCAGCACCACTGATCCAGAATCTCTTCTGAATCAGTCGCAATGAGCATGCCGAATGTCACACATCTTAACGTGTGCCAATGTGAGGATATGGTGTTGTCTCTACAAGGCTTGAGGCCTGAGTAGTAAGCACTCCAACCATTATTGATCTGGGTAAGTGCATCTGTGACTGGTAAATTAGTGAGGGCTCGGTCAAGTAGGAGTTCAATTCATATTGACTTTTACTTCATCCAGATTACATTCTGAGCCCTTACTACTCTCAGTGTTTCTACCAAATATTGTTTAACGTGAGGCAGTACTGATTCAACGATTCAGAGAAGGCAGCAAGTGGGAACAGTAATCTGCACATTTCTCTGCCATTTTTCAATAGGCATGGTATCTTCCACCTAACAAGCAATCTATCTGCCTGATCTTCTGCATCTACAGACCTTTGAGGATATATTTGAGGACATATTTCCACTTGCTTTGGGAGTGTCAAAGTGCTTCTTGATAGTAATTTAATAATGAGCTGAATGCTGTAGGGTTTCTGGTTTGTGATAAGTAATGTGCTGATTTTTTAGGTGGGTTCAAATCACCCCCAGATCCCTGGTTCTGATAGTGGTCTTACTTAGGGAATGTGAAATGAAGAAGACAGCAAACAGGTGTTTCAGGGCAAAAGAATCTCAGCATTTATTTAACTACTAAAAGGTAACTATAATTCAAGAATAAAAAAGGCAAATGCAATAAAACAGTGGAAATGATACAATTATATAGAGGGCAGTAATTAGTTGCACGACTAAATTAAACAGAGGCTAAAACAGTATGTTGAAGCTGAACAGCAATTTTAATCACAGACACTTTCTTCAGGCTTCCTACCCTTGGAGTCCCTGCACTGTCACCACCCACCTTCCCCTCCTTGCTCACTTGGCTGGAAACTTTGGGGTCTCAGGAATTTCAGTTCACCACTGGGGAAAAATATAGTTTTAAAGTGCATCCAGTTGCTGAGGATCTTGTCATCAGTTCTCTTGCCTTGGAACAGGCCCATGCCTGGCAGCTCTGGTTCGGATAGCTCTTAGTTGGCTTCCTACCCTCTCAGATATCCTTGTTGCAATGATGGTCTTGGTTTGTCTTCCTGATTTCAGCTTCTCAGTTCAGCCCCTGTGGTTCTTAGGCCCAAAACTGCTTGTTGGAGCTAGAGCCTGTTTCTGAAACTGTTTCTACAGGAACATGATGTTGGAAGTAGCTCTCTCCCAGATCAGGGCTAGCAGTTTTGCTCACTGTGTGCCCCGTTACCTCCTCTCAAATCTGGATTTGATTACTAACCTGTTATTCCTCCTCTTGGGGCTGAATGAGCCTCCTGTTTACTGGATGAGGTGTGAATGGTTCACCAATTAAAGTGAACCAATAGTTTTGCATGTCCAGTATTTCTCTTGGATCTAGGTTATAGTTTTACTGGGAGTGTGGAGGCTTCACATTCAAGGGCAAACAGAATTAAAAATCACAGGCGGTTGTCCAGATGAGGGAACAGCATTCCGAAAGCTAACGCTTCCAAATAAACCCATTGACCTATAACCTAATGTTGTGTGATTTTTAACTTTATCTACTCCAGTCCAACACCGGCACATCCAAATCAAGGGCAAACACGTTTGCATGTAGTACAGTGTTGTTGGAATGTTAAAGTATCTCTGTGCCCGCGCAAACTGATTAAAGGATGAATGGTTTTATATTTTGTATGCTCCAGAGTGTGTCAGTTGTTTGCTCTGCAGGTTGGTGTTCATTGTCTTTACCTGAGGCATTTATGAGGGTCTTTCTTTAGCCAAGCCAATCCCCTGTTCCAGACAGTTGCCCCCTAGGCTTGCATATTACTTAGTCTGTCTCAGCCAGAGAATGCAGTGAATCTCAGTTCAAATGTGAATTCCACCAACTCATGTTCCAAATTCAGAGGGTTTCAGTCCAGGGTATCTGACGGGGATTTTTGCCCCACCTTACAATGCCCATCGGACTTCAGTAAGATGTCTTAAAAATATTTCTCTGAGCCATATTTCTTGATGTGGTTTACCACGGAGCTCCTGCTGTTGCTGAGAGGACATCCATTAAATGCAGCAGCTCTAGTCTGAACTAAGTGATATCTCCAGACCTGCCCTTGGTTTAATTCTTCAAGCCTGAACAGCTGTTGTTTATGTCCTTTCCAATCTCCCATTATGTAATTGCCAACAATTAATCAAACTGTCTTCATTTGGACTTTACGATTCTCAATACAGTTATCAGGCTCTGCTTGCCCACCCCAAATGAGGTCTAATCAATATCAAATGTGTTTTAAACCTGTTGCTGTGTAGCAAATTATTTAGATAAATGGATATAGTACTGTTGTAATGATGTTCCTGGACTTTTATTCCAGGGGACTGCATGAATAATCTAGACAAAAAAGTTCAAATCCTGTCCTGGCAAATTGAAAATTCAAACTTAGTGTCTTAATACTTTGGAAATCATTTTTAAAAAAAGCTGATATGAGTGAAAGTGACTGTGAAATCTTTTTTGGCATATTAACTTAATTGGTTAATTCATGTTCTTTAACCTGGTCTGGCCTATCTACCTAACCAGACTTCCACAATGTGAATGATTCTAAACTGTTGTCCGAAATGACTGAATGACATATTTATAATGAACTTAAAACTCTAATTCCTGGCAGTTGCTGGAGGACAGAACATTTTGTTCAAGGAGTGGAAAAGATAGGATCAAATGCATGATTTAAAGGAAAGTTGGACCTGTATTTGAAGTGGAGCTGAAAGAAGGAGATGAACTTAATGAAATTACAATCAGAAAGGAAGTGGCAATGAGCAAACTGAGGGAGCTGGGAGCTGACAGCTCCTGATGGACCTTATCCGACGGTCCCAAAACTGGTGCCTGTTGAGGTAGTAGATGTGCTGGTGTTAATTTTTCAAAATTCCCAAGATTCTGGAAAGCTTAGATTAGACTGGAAAGTAGGAAATAAACCCTTCTATTAAAGAAGGAAGGCAGAAAACAGGAAAGTATATGCATACCATGATAGATGGGAAACTAAGTTGTTAAGATGACATAAGGAAGTTGCAGATGCATGTAAATTCATTGCGAGAGTGGGCAGAAATCTGGCAGATGGAGTGTAGTGTGGGAAAATATGGAGTTGTTCACTTTGACAGAAAGAATGAAAAAGTGGAGTACTCTTTAAATGGAGAAAAATTGCAAAATTCAGAGATGTAATTGTTCTGCTGCGTGCCATTTATCACAGTGAAGCTGTTACAATTGATCACTGTAGTGGTTATACCCGTGCACTTTGAAAACCGCAAGATCATCAAGAAGAATCGGGACAGTTGATGATGGTGAAATCATGCTTGACCAGCTGATTGGAGTTCTTTGGAAAAGGAACATGTGATAAAGAGCAGCCTGTAGATATACTTGGAGTTCCAGGAGGCATTTGATATTATGTCACATCAAAGGTAATTGCAGAAAATAAAAGCACGTAGTTTAAGGGGTAGCATATTAACATGGATAAAAGGTGAGGAGAAAGTGAGGACTGCAGATGCTGGAGATCAGAGTCAAAGGGTGTGGCGCTGGAGAAGCACAGTCAGTCAGGCAGCATCCCAGGAGCAGGAGAATTGACATTTTGAGCATAAGCCCTTCATCAGGAATGAGTCTTGTGGCCCAAACGGGCTGACAGATAAAAGGGAGGGGGGGCTGGGGCTGGAGGAAAGGTAACTGGGAATGTGATAGGTAGATGGGGGGGCTGGGTCATAGTTATAAGTTGTAGAGGAGGGTGGAGTGGATAAGTGGGTTAGAAGATGAGCAGGTAGAACAGGTCATGAGAGTGGTGCTGAGTTGGAGGATTGGATCTGAGATGAAGTGGGGGAGGAGAAATGAGCAAACTGGTGAAATCTACATTGATCCCATGTGGCTGGAGTGTCCCAAGGTGGCAGATGAGGTGTTCTTTGTCTAGGTGTCGGGTGGTTAAGGTTTGGCCGTGGAGAAGGCCCATTCCTGATGAAGGGCTTATGCTCGAAACGTCGAATTCCCTATTCCTGAGATGCTGCCTGACCTGCTGTGCTTTAACCAGCAACACATTTTCAGCTGTGATCTCCAGCATCTGCAGACCTCATTTTTTACTCCAAGACTGGCATGTTCTTAGGTGAGTGGGAGGGGGAGTTAAAGTGCTCAGCCTCTGGGCAGAGGGGTTGATTAGTGTGTGTGTCCCAGAGATGGTCTCAGAAATGTTTTGCAAGCTGGTGTTCCGTTTCCCCAATCTGGAGGAGACTACATTGGGAGCAATGGACACAGTAGTTGATGTGTGTGGAAGTACAGGTAAATCTCTGATAGATGTGGAAGGATCCTTTGGGACCTGGGACAGAGGTGAGGGGGGAGGTGTAGGCACAGGTTTTGCACATTTTGCGATGGCGGGAGAAGGTACCAGGAGTGGAGGGTGGGTTGGTGGGAGCCATGGACTTACAAGGGAGTTCTGGAAAACACATAGGGGTGGGGAGGAAAATACATCCTTGGTGATGGGATGTGTTTATAGGTGGCAGAAATGGCGGAGGATGATGTGGTATATCTGGAGGTTGGTGGTTTGGAAGGTGAGGCCTGGGTGTTTCTGTTCTTATTACGATTGGAAGGGTGGGGTCCTTAACTTTCTTAGATATGCACACTGTGCCTGCGCAGTGGATCACGCACCACAACACACATATGCATCTCTGAATTCTGCAATTGTTCTCTGTTTAAAGAGTACTCTACTTTTTCATTCTTCCTATCAAAGTGAACAACTCCATGTATGCCCACATTGCACTCAATCTGCCAGATTTCTGCCCACTCTCACAATCTAGTTATATACATCTGCAACTTCCTTATGTCTTCTTCAGAACTTAGTTTCCCATTTTTTTTTACATTGCTTACAGTGTGGAAACAGGTCCTTTGGCCCAACAAGTCCACACCGACCCGCCAAAGCGCAGCCCAGCCAGACCCATTCCCCTACATTTACCCCTTCACCTAACACTACGGGCAATTTAGCGTGGCCAATTCACCTAACCTGCACATTTTTGGACTGTGGGAGGAAACCAGAGCACCCGGAGGAAACCCACACAGACACGGGGAGAATGTGCAAACTCCACACAGTCAATCACCTGAGGCGGGATTGAACCCAGGTCTCTGGTGCTTTGAGGCAGCAGTGCTAACCACTGTCCCACCATACCGCCCATTGCTACCGTGCCACCCATAAATCTATCTTGGTGTTATCTGCTAAGTATGTTCCGTGCCATCACTCCCCTCAATACGTCTTTGATGTAAATTATTAAACGTTCAGACTTCAACACAAACCTCTGCATGATCTTTGTCTAAATGGCAGAATATGATGAGTGGAATCATGATCGTGGTTTGTGCTGAAGTCTGAACGTTTAATAATTTACATCAAAGACGTATTGAGGGGAGTGATGGCACGGAACATACTTAGCAGATAACACCAAGATAGATGGGAAACTAAGTTCTGAAGAAGACATAAGGAAGTTGCAGATATATATAACTAGATTGTGAGAGTGGGCAGAAATATAGTAGATGGAGTGCAGTGTGGGAAAATATGGAGTTGTTCACTTTGACTGGAAGAATGAAAAAGTAGAGTAGTTTTTAAACAGAAAACAATTGCAGAATTCAGAGATGTAAATGCATTTGCGTCTACAGTGCATATCTAAGAAAGCTAAGGAGATTGTATCCTTAATAATGAAAGGAACTGAACAGGAAAGCATTTTTGTTTTATTCCTCAGTGATATATATAAAGAAAAGCACAGGGCATTAGGGAGACACCACGTCTCTAAAACCATGGTCAGTTTCTGGCTATTTTATTTAAGGGAATAATGCAAATGTGTCGGAGAAGGTATTCTAGAATGATACCTGAATGAGCAGGCTGTCGTGAGGAAAGGCTGGACAAATTGGACTTGTTTCTATTAGAGTTAAGAAGATTAAAGGTGACTTGATGGAAATAAATAAGGTCTTGAATGGTCTTGACAAGATGGATGTGGAAAGGATATTTCCTGTAGTGCAGAATTAGGCGTCACTGTCTTAATGTTAAGGGTAACCTGTTTAGGGCAGAATTTTTTTTTCTGAAAATTGACAAATATTGGAATGCCTCAGAAAATGGAACTGTTCCACTTTTTTTAAAGATAGAGGTGAATAGGTTCTTGTTTGGCAGAGAATCAAGGATTATTGTGGGTAGATGGAAATGTGGAATTCAAAACATAAACAGAGTAGCAGAGATTTGATTAAATGACAGAGTAGGTGTAAGGGGTCAATTTTTTTCTTCCGCTCCTATTTCATATAGTTGTAACCTTTTGGAGTCCCTAGATTCTGGAAAGATGTTGTGGAATAATGAGATTCACGTAAATCATGACAATTCAAACAGCTTTGGCAGTAGTAAGAGGGTAGACACCATTCTAAAATGAGTATATGAGGCGAGGAGTCTTAGACATACACTAAAGACCTGCATTTAATAACCTACAATGCACAGACCTAAGAAAAGGAATGTTACAGTACATAAGGCATTAAAAATCCTTGAATAAGGATCAAGAAGGAATGTTGTATGTGCTGCCACCCACGGCCTGAGGAGCTCCAAGCTTCTTTCTCAATGTGCAGTTATTAGTACTGGCTTAAATTCCATGATAAAACAGACCATAGTGGAATGGAAACTATTGACATAATACCTCTATTCAAGAGTGTCTTCTTGGAGGGGTATTGACCTGGAGCAGGCAGGTGCGACTGGTTCAATTTAGGATTATATTCAGCATGGTAAGACCAGAGTGTCTGTTTCCATGCTGTATGACTCTATGACTCTATAATAGTGGCAGATAGAAAACAGGCAACTATAAACCATTTGGTCTCATAGTCATCATAGGGAAAATGCTAGAATTAATTATAAAAGAGCTAGTTTCAGGACATGTAGAAAGTGACAGTACAATCAGGCAGAGTTAACACCGTTTTGTGAAAGGGAAATTGTTTTTGATGGATTTATGAGAGTTCTTCGAGGATCCAACAAGCAAGCTTGACAGAGGTGAAACAAATATGTCTGCTTGGTATTTTGATTTCTAAGAAACTTGAGTAAAGGTACCACATTTAAGGTTTAAAGACTGGAAACTAACTGGAAACTTATTTGGAGTAAATGGGTAATGTTTTGATTAATCATTTATTATAACCAGAGTGTCTCAGAGATCAGTGTTGGACTCTCAACTATTTACAAACTGCAATAATTACCCTAGATGAAGGGGCAGACTACTATTGTCAAAATATACGACAGCAAAGTGAGGAGGAATTTAAATAGGAAGGGAAAAGAAATGTTGGTCTTTATTGCAGGGTGGATGGAGTATAAAAGTAGGCAAGTTTTATAATAACTGCATCGAACATAGAACATAGAACATAGAACATAGAACATAGAAGGATACAGCGCAGTACAGGCCCTTCGGCCCTCGATGTTGTGCCGACCGAATCCTACCTAACCTATACTAGCCCAATAACTTGCAAATGCCTATCCAATGCCCGCTTAAATGACCATAAAGAAGGAGAGTTCACCACTGATACGGGCAGGGCATTCCATGAACTCACAACCCGCTGTGTGAAGAATCTACCCCTAACATCTGTCCTATACCTACCACCCCTTAATTTAAAGCCATGTCCCCTAGTAACACCTGACTCCATTAGCGGTAAAAGGTTCTTAGTATCTACCCTATCTAAACCCCTAATCATCTTATACACTTCTATCAGATCTCCCCTAAACCTTCTCTTCTCCAATGAGAACAGCCCCAAGTGCCTCAGCCTTTCCTCATAAGATTTTCCTACCATTCCAGGCAACATCCTGGTAAACCTCCTCTGCACTCGTTCTAAAGCTTCCACATCCTTCCCATAGTATGGCGACCAAAACTGCACATAATACTCCAGATGAGGCCTCACCAGAGTCCTATACAACTGCAACATGACCTCAGGACTCCGGAACTCAATTCCTCTGCCAATAAAGCCCAGTACACCATATGCCTTCCTCACAGCACTATTTACCTGGGTGGCAACTTTCAGAGATCTGTGTACATAGACACCAAGATCCCTCTGCTCATCCACACTACCAAATAGCCTACCATTAGCCCAGTAATCCATCATCTTGTTATTCCTACCAAAGTGAACGACTTCGCACTTAGCTACATTGAATTCCATTTGCCACATTTCCGCCCAGCTCTGCAACTTATCTATATCCCGCTGTAACCTACCACTTCCTTCCTCACTATCCACAACTCCACCGACTTTTGTGTCATCCGCAAACTTGCTTACCCAGCTTTCAAGTCCTTCCTCTAGATCATTTATAAAGATAACAAAAAGCAATGGTCCCAAAACAGATCCTTGTGGTACACCGCTAGTAACTGCACTCCAAGATGAACATAATCCATCAACTACTACCCTCTGTCTCCTTCCAGCCAGCCAGTTCCTAATCCAAACCTCTAATGTATCCTCAATGCCATACCTCCGAAGTTTTAGCATTAGCCTACCGTGGGGAACCTTATCGAACGCCTTACTAAAATCCATATACACAACATCTACTGCTTTACCCTCATCCACTTCCTTAGTCACCTTCTCAAAGAACTCAATAAGGTTTGTGAGGCACGACCTGCCCTTCACAAAACCATGCTGGCTATCCCTGATCACGTTATTCCTACCCAGACGTTCATAAATCTTATCCCTTACCATTCTCTCTAAGACTTTGTCCACCACTGAAGTCAGACTCACTGGCCTATAGTTACTAGGGCTATCCCTACTCCCTTTCTTGAACAATGGGACCACATTCGCTATCCTCCAGTCCTCTGGTACTATTCCCGTTGACAATGACGACATAAAAATCCAGGCCAATGGCTCTGCTATCTCCTCCCTAGCTTCCCATAGGATCCTGGGGTAAATGCCATCAGGCCCAGGAGACTTATCTATATTCATCCTTTCCAATATTCCCAAAACCTCCTCCCTGCATATTTCCAGGGCATCCATTCTAATTATTTGTGATTCCATATTCACATCAGCAACAGTGTCCTGTTCCTGAGTGAATACTGATGAAAAGTACTGATTTAATGTCTCTCCAATCTCCTCCGCCTCCACACACAACTTCCCACTACTATCCTTGACTGGACCGATACCTACCCTAGTCATCCTTTTATTCTTGACATACCTATAGAAAGCCTTTGGGTTTTCCCTAATCCTACCAGCTAAAGACTTTTCATGTCCCCTTCTCGCTTCTCTTAGCTCCCTCTTTAGCTCCTTCCTGGCTACCTTATAACTCTCAATCGCCCCAACTGAACCTTCACGCCTCATCTTTACATATGCCGCCTTCTTCCCTTTCACAAGGGACTCCAATTCCTTACTAAACCACGGCTGCCTCACAAGGCCCTTTACACCATGCCTGACTGGTACATACCTATCGAGGACACGCAGTAGCTGCTCCTTGAACAATCCCCACATCTCATTAGTGTTCTTCTCTTGAAGCCTGTTTTTCCAATCCACACATCCTAAGTCATGCCTCACTGCATCATAATTTCCCTGCCCCCAGCTATAGCTCTTGCCCTGCGGCGCACGATTATCCCTCTCCATCACTAAAGTAAAAGTCACCGAGTTGTGGTCACTGTCCCCGAAGTGCTCACCTACCTCCAAGTCTAACACCTGGCCTGGTTCATTACCTAGAACCAAATCCAATATAGCCTCCCCTCTTGTTGGCCTGTCGACATATTGTGTCAGGAAACCCTCCTGCACACATTGTACAAACACCGACCCATCTAATGAACTCGAGCTATAGCTCTCCCAGTCAATATCTGGGAAGTTAAAGTCCCCCATAACAACCACCCTGCTACCTTCACTCTTTTCCTGAATCATCCTCGCAATATTATCCTCTACTTCTCTAGGACTATTAGGAGGCCTGTAGAAAACACCTAACAGGGTGACCTCACCTTTCCTATTTCTAACCTCAGCCCAAACTACCTCAGATGGCAAGTCCTCTTCCATCGTCCATTCCACTGCTGTGATACTGTCTTTGACAAGTAATGCCACGCCTCCCCCTTTTTTACCCCCATGTCTGATCCTACTAAAACATTTGAACCCTGGAACGTGCAACAGCCATTCTTGTCCCTGTTCTACCCACGTCTCTGTAATGGCCACAACATCGAAGTCCCAGGTACCAACCCACGCTGCAAGTTCACCTACCTTATTCCTTATACTTCTGGCATTGAAGTATACACACTTCAATCCACCTTTCTGGTTACAGGCACCCTCCTTCGAGATCGCTGCATTATTCCTAACCTCCCTAGGACATATGTGAGAATACACCTGGAGTACTGTGTACAATTTAGATTAGATTAGACTTACAGTGTGGAAACAGGCCCTTCGGCCCAACTAGTCCACACCGACCCGCCGAAGCGCAACCCACCCATACCCCTACATTTACCTCTTACCTAACACTACGGGCAATTTAGCTTGGCCAATTCACCTGACCCGCACATCTTTGTGACTGTGGGAGGAAACCGGAGCACCCGGAGGAAACCCACGCAGACACGGGGAGAACGTGCAAACTCCACACAGTCAGTTGCCTGAGTCGGGAATTGAACCCAGATCTACAGGCGCTGTGAGGCAGCAGTGCTAACCACTTCTTAAGTAAGGTTCCCTTACTTAAGAAGAGACATCCTTCCCTTGTAAGCAATTCAGAGAGGTTCACTGGACTGATTCCTGGGACAAAAAGGTTACCTTATAAGGAAAATATTGAACAGGTTTTGATATATTCATTGGAGTTTAGAAGAATGAGAGACTATGACATGAGGTTCAAAAAGCTGGGAGGATATTGCCCCTTTCACAAGGGAAATCTATCAATAAGGGCTACTTATCAAAATAAGATGGAAATGAGAATGAATTTCTTTTCAAGTGGTGTCTTTAATCTTTGGAATCCTCTTCCATAGAGAGCAGTGGACGGTAGGTCATTGAATATATTCAAAGTTGAATTAAACAGATTGTTGATTGACAGGGGAATCAATGGCTATGAAAAGCCAGACAGCCGAGTTAAAATTATAAACTTTTGAGCAGTTCTATTCAATGAGCAGGTTTACTCCTGCTCCTATTTCGAACAATGTACTCATTCTCAATGCTACAGCTAAATTAGATGGTAATTCATGAAACCGTCATTAATTTTGTACTTAACCCAATTCTAATATTCGAGCAATTTATTTGGTAAAATGCCACACTCTCCGATTTTAAAGATTACTTTTTCATTTTATCTTCACTCGTGGGAGATTCAACTGACTTTACAAACAATCACTGTTTCTCATGGTGCCTGTCCACTGTTGTGCATCACCACTGGGAGATGTACATTTCTCTGTGCTGCTGCCTGAACTATGTCCCAACCCTCTTTTTATCAATGAAAGTTGAAAAATATGGTGCTGGAAAAACACAGCAGGCCAGGCAGCATCCGAGGAGCAGGAGAATCGACGCTTCGGGCATAAGCCCTTCTTATGCCGAAACATCAAGTCTCCTGCTCCTTGGATGCTGCCTGGCCTGCTGTGTTTTTCCAGCACCACATTTTTCAACTCTGGTCTCCAGCATCTGCAGTCCTCACTTTCTCCTAGTTTTACCAATGAAAGCCAATCAACATCAATGTGTACTTCTCAACTCAGCCATTGGTATCATTAGGTCCAAATATATTGCAACATGCTTGATGGTCCTCTTTATTGAGATCACTTATCATCTCACCTGCCAATTCCCTGGAAGTTAATACCTTTAATTTCATTTAATCTCTTAGTCTCCCCTTTCTCTTTTTAATTGCAAGCCTCACCAAATAAAAGAACATCACCTAACACTAAGATCTGAGTCACTATGTCTGTAAGTCTTGATGTTCTTCACAATGAGAGCATTTTTTTTTTAAAAAATCCTCAATTTTCTGCCAAGGTCTCAAGAGTTATGAACATGGATATAAGACCATAAGACATAGGAGTGGAAGTAAGGCCATTCGGTCCATTGAGTCCACTCTACCATTCAATCAGCGCTGATGGGCATTTCAACTCCACTTACCAGCATTCTCCCCGTAACCCTTAATTCCTTGTGAATTCATCAATCTCTGCTTGAAGACATGTAGCATCCTGGCCTCCACTGCACTCTGCAGCAATGAATTCCACAGACCCACCACTCTCTGGCTGAAGAAATGTCTCCACATTTCTGTTCTGAATTTACCCCCTCTAAGTCTAAGGCTGTGTCCACGGGTCCAAGTCTCCTCGCCTAACGGAAACAATTTCCTAGCGTCCACCCTCTCCAAGCCATGTATTATCTTGTACGTTTCTATTGAATCTCCCCTTAATCTTCTAAACTCCAATGAATACAATCCCAGGATCCTCAGCCATTCCTCGTATGTTAGACCTACCATTCCAGGGATCATCCGTGTGAATCTCCGCTGGACACGATCCAGTGCCAGTATGTCCTTCCCGAGGTGTGGAGACCAAAATTGGACACAGTACTCCAAATGGGGCCTAACCAGAGCTTTAAAAATGGTGCTTTTATATCCCAATCATCTCGAGATAAATGACAACTTTACATTCGCTTTCTTAATCACAGACTCAACCTGCATGTTTACCTTTAGAGAATCCTCGACTAGCACTCCCAGATCACTTTGTACTTTAGCTTTACAAATTTTCTCACTGTTTAGAAAGTAGTCTACACTTTTATTCTTTTTTCCAAAATTTATGTTAGTGTTGTGCAGATGCATGTTACACCAGATCCCATAGCATAGGTTGCCTTCAAAGAAGTCCACACAACAAACATTAAATTTTTTGGTACCAGATTTAATGGATTTAATTGCAATTTATAGTTCCACATCACCATATCATAGAATTGTTACAGTATAGAAAGTGGCCATTCGGCCCATCATGCGTACACTCTTCTATTTCCTGACACAACTTGCCTGCCTTTTCCTCATTTTCCTGCACATTATTATTAGCCAAATAACCATCCAATGCCCTCTTGTGTGCCTCATTTAAACTTGGCTCCACCACACTTCCAGGCACTATGTTCCATACCCTAACCACTCGCTGTGTAAGAAAGTTGTTTTTTTCTCACATGACTCTTGCTTCATTTGTACATCACTTGCCCTTTTGTTCTTGTTTCTTCACAAGTAGAAACAACTTTTCCCAATCTACTCTATCTATCCCACTCATGACTTTGAAAACCTCAATTATATCTCCTCTCAGCCTTTTTCCCTCCAAGGACAGCAGTCCTATCTTCTTCGAAATATCCTCCTCATCAAAGTTTCTAATTTCTGGAAACATTCTGCACTCTGTCTAATGTGTTCCTGGTATAGCAACTGTATTACTCAAGATTGGAGTAGTACAGAGAGTGGGGAACTGGGCCCGGACAATCACAAAGGCCAACCTCCCATCTATAGAATCTATCTACCAGGCCCGCTATCAAGGAAAGGCTGCCAGCATTCTCAAAGATCCATCCCACCCTGGCAATGTTTTCCTACAGCCTCTACCATCAGGGAGAAGGTACAGAAGCCTGAACACACGCACCAGCTGGTTTTGTAACAGTTTCTGCCTTACAGTTGTCAGAATACTGAATGGAGTCACAAACTCTTAACATTCGCCTGTACTTGTGTTTTTGTTTTTGCTGCTGTTTACCTCTGATTTAATTATCTATACTATCTAACTTTCTAATCTGCCTGTATTGCTCGCAAGACAAAGCTTTTCGACTGTGCCTCAGTACACGTGACAAGAAATTCAATTCAATTCAATTCAATTCAATTCAATTCATATCCTTCCTTCACAATGTGATACCCATAACTGCACCCAGTACTCCAGCTGAGGTCTAACAGTTGTCTTATACAAGTTCAGCATCACCTCCCTGCTCAGGGTTGGTTCCTGCAATTGGAGAGATCATAAGTTCATAAGATAAAGGAGCAGAATTAGGCCATTCAGCCCATCGACTCTGCTCCACCATTTGATCATAGCTGATATGCTCCTCTCTCCATATCCCTTCAATCCATTACCAATTAAAAATCTGTCTCATTCCTCCTTACATTTACTCACTGTCTCAGCATCCACCACACTTTCAGGTCGCGAATTCCACAGATTCACAGCCCTTTGAGAAGAAGTACATTCTCTTCAACTGTTTTAAAGTTGATACCACTTATCCTAAGGCAATGATCTCTTGTCCTAGAATGCCCCACAAGAGGAAGCATCCACTCCAGATCTATTTTATCCATACCTTTTATCATCCCAATTTGATCCACCCAGCCCCCCATTCTTCTAAATTCCAGAAAGTACAGGTCTAAACTGTTTAATCCCTCTTCATACGACAAATCCATCATCTCCGGGATCAATCTAGTGAACATCCTTTGAGCTGCCTCCAATCTTTCCTCAAATAAGGGAGCCAAAACCGTGTACAATACTCCAGGTGCAAGTCACATGTGGTTCATAACTGTGCAGATATAATTCCTGTTCCTTCCTGGCATCTACATGTTTGCCTCTTCCAAAGAGGGTCATAGGGTCATAGAGTGTTAAAGATGTGCAGCACGGAAACAGACCCTTCAGTCCAACCCATCCATGCCGACCAGATATCCCAACCCAATCTAGTCCCACCTGCCAGCACCTGGCCCATATCCCTCCAAACCCTTCCTATTCATATACCTATCCAAATGCCTCTTAAATGTTGCAATTGTACCAGCCTCCACCACATCCTCTAGCAGCTCATTCCATGCACATACCACCCTCTGCGTGAAAAAGTTGCCCCTTATGTCCCTTTTATAGCTTTCCCCTCTCACCCGAAACCTCTGCTTTCTAGTTCTGGACTCCCCCACCCAGGGAGGAGACTTTGTCTATTTATCCTATGCTTGCCTCTCATGATTTTATAAACCTTTATAAGGTTATCCCCTCAGTCTCCAACGTTCCAGGGAAAAAAGCCCCAGCCTATTCAACGTCTTCTTATAACTCAAATCCTCCAACCCTGACAACATCCTTGTAAATCTTTTCTGAACCCTTTTATGCTTCACAAAATTGTTCCTTAAGGAAGGAGACCAGAATTGCATGCGACAGTGGCCCAACCAATGTCCTGTACAGCCGCAACATGACCTCCCAACACCTGTACTCAATACTCTGACCAATAAAGGAAAGCATACCAAACGCCTTCTTCACTATTCTATTCACCTGTGACTCGAGCTATGAACCTGCACTCCAAAGTCTCTTTGTTCAGCAACACTCCCTATGACCTTACTATTAAGTGAATAAATCCTGCTAAGATTTGTTTTCCCAAAATGCAGCACCTCACATTTATCTGAATTCAACTCCATCTGCCATTGGCAGCCAGCTGATCAAGATCCCATTGTCCTCTGAGGTAAGCAACTTCGCTGTCCACTACACCTCCAATTTTGGTGCCAACTGAAAATTTACTAACTATACCTCTTATGCTGACATCCAAATAATTTGCATAAATGACTCCAGTCTGAAAAACAACCCTCCACCACCACCCTCTGTCTTCTACCTTTGAGCCAGTTCTGTATCTAAATGGCTAGTTCTCCCTGTATTCCATGAGAGTTAGCCTTGCTCACCAATCTCCCATGTGGAATCTTGTTGAATGCCTTACTGAAGTCCATATAGATCACATCCACCGTTTTGCCCTCATTCAATCCTCTTTGTTACTACTTAAAAAACTCAATCGAGTTTATGAGACATGATTTCCCACGCACAAAGCCATGTTGACTATTCCGAATCAGTCCTTGTCTTTCCAAATACAAGTACATCCTGTCTCTCAGGATTCCCTCCAATAACTTGTCCACCACCGCCTTCAGGCTCACAGGTCGTGCCTCACAAACCTTATTGAGTTCTTTGAGAAGGTGACCAAGGAAGTGGACGAGGGTAAAGCAGTAGATATGGTGTATATGGATTTTAGCAAGGCATTCGATAAGGTACCCCATGGCAGGCTAATGCAAAAACTACTGAGGTATGGCATTGAGGGTGCATTAGAGGTTTGGATTAGGAATTGGCTGGCTGGAAGGAGACAGAGGGTAGTAGTTGATGGTATAGGTTCATCTTGGAGTGCAGTTACTAGCGGTGTTCCTCAAGGATCTGTTTTGGGACCATTGCTGTTTGTCATTTTTATAAATGACCTAGAGGAGGGGCTTGAAGGCTGGGTGAGCAAGTTTGCGGATGATACGAAAGTTGGTGGAGTTGTGGACAGCGAAGAAGGATGTGGCAGGTTACAGCGGGATATAGATAAGTTGCAGAGCTGGGCAGAAATGTGGCAAATGGAGTTCAATGTAGGTAAGTGTGAAGTCATTCACTTTGGTAGGAGTAACAAGAAGATGGATTACTGGGCTAATGGTAGGCTACTTGGTAGTGTGGATGAGCAGAGTGATCTTGGTGTCCATGTACACAGATCTCTGAAAGTTGCCACCCAGGTAAATAGTGCTGTGAAGAAGGCATATGGTGCACTGGGCTTTATTTGTAGAGGAATTGAGTTCCAGAGTCCTGAGGTCATGTTGCAGTTGTACAAGACTCTGGTGCGGCCTCATCTGGAGTATTGTGTGCAGTTTTGGTCGCCATACTATAGGAAGGATGTTGAGGCATTGGAACGAGTGCAGAGAAGGTTTACCAGGATGTTGCCTGGCATGATAGGAAGATCTTATGAGGAAAGGCTGAGGCAGTTGGGGCTGTTCTCATTGGAGAAAAGAAGGTTTAGGGGAGATTTGATAGAGGTGTACAAGATGATTAGGGGTTTAGATAGGTTGACAGTGAGAACCTTTTTCCGCTAATGGAGTCAGCTGTTACTAGGGGACACAGCTTTAAATTAAGGGGTGGTAGGTATCGGACAGATGTTAGGGGTAGACTCTTTACTCAGCGGGTTGTGAGTTCATGGAATGCCCTGCCAGTAGCAGTGGTGGACTCTCCCTCTTTATGGTCATTCATGTGGGCATTGGATAAGCATATGGAGGTTATTGGGCTAGTGTAGGTTAGGTAGGCTTCGGTCGGCGCAACATCGAGGGCTGAAGGGCCTGTACTGCGCTGTATTTTTCTATGTTCTATGTTCTACGTTCTTACCGCCCTTCTTAAACAGTGGTACCATGTTTGCCAACCTCCAGTCTTCTGGCACCTCACCTGTGACCATCGATGATACAAATATCGCAGAAAAAGGCCCAGCAATCACTTCCCTCACTTCCCACAGAGTTCCAGGGTACACCTGATCAGGTCCTGGGGATTTATCCACTTTATATGTTTCGAGACATCCAGCACTTCCTCCTCTGTAATATGGACATTTTTCAGGATGTCACCATCTATTTCCATACATTCCATATCTTCCATGCCCTTTTCAAGATCTAAAATATTAATTCCTATATCAGGAAAAGCAGAGATTCCAAGTCACTCCTACTGAACTTCACTACTCACCTTCCTCTGGTCTGAACAACATTCACTAAATATTCTTCTTTATTTTATCAGCCAATTAATTCTGAATCCATGCTTTTATTGACCCATTTATTCCATGATCTATAACCATAATAATTTAATTTGGAATCCCAAGTTAATTTAGAGCATCTTGTGCAACAAACGTTAGCAGCACACAACTGTGAAAGTCTGTAGGCCATAACATCACTTCAGACATCGAAATCTATCACACAATTGCAATTCAGGGTCAGATCACATGAAATGCTCTGCGTTTCCTGGAAATTGTAATGATTTAAAGAATAAAATCCACAAGTTAGTCATGTCAGAAAAAACAAGAAATACTTATAGTCTCATACCTATGAGTACAAATGATAGCACATTTTAATTTAGAACCTTAGATAATATAAACAATTTCTGAAGGTGGAAAATCATCGACAAGTGATGAAACCAGTGGTCAAACTTTTCTCCATCTGCAGGCCTGAAGGCAAAAGACTGGCCAACCAATCTGCCTGATCGCGCTCACTTTCACTTGTCACCACAAAAAAAAACTCTCAATGAATGGAAATCACAACTCTACTTTCAATGAGACACCAACAAAGTGCTGGTTCCAAGATTGAGAGCATTAGTATCTTGCTGGGTTCCACGTAAAGCTAATTCTTCTGTTTCAAGTGTTGAAAATCCAATCTTGTGCGTGTAGTAAAAGGTAACATGAGTTTTGCACATGTTACTATGTTATTGTTGCTCAGATTTATGACACCTCATAACACATAGCAGTGTATTGGTCTTGCTATGGGGCTCTAACAGGTGGTGCAGATGAGGGTCCTGGCCTGTTCGCTTAAAGTGCCTCAGCCACAAAGTGGCACATCACTAACTTGCACTTTGGACCAGTCCCCAAACAACATTCTGGAGAAACACTGGATTAGATATTGAAAAAAAGCAGGCTGTAACAAAACTCCAATTCTGGAAATCAAACCAGCACCCAACTCTTAAAAATGCTCGCTACCACACACAAACCACACCCGTCTAATCACAGCTGGCTCCCTCCACTAACCCGCACCAAGCAGAAACCAAGAAACCGCAGATGCTGAAAATCAGGAGCTAAAACAGGAACCGCCGGAAAAACACAGCAGGTCCGGCATCTTTCCGGAGAGAGAGCAGAATTAACATTCCAGGTCCAGTGACCCTTCTGCTCTGCAATGTTAACTCTGCTCACACATGCCGGACACTGCCAGGCCTGCCAAGCCATTCCAGCAAATCCCACCCCTGCCTCTGATCTCCAGCATCTGCAATTCACATCCCTCTCTCCGACCCGCAGCATCCGCAATTCCTGCCACTACCTCTGACTTCCAGCATCTGCAATTCCCGTCCCCGTCTCCGAACTCCAACATCTGCAATTCCCGTCCCATCCTCCGACCTCCAGCATCTGCAATTCCTTTCTCCGCTTCAGATCTCCAGCATCTGCAATCCCCATCCTCATCTCCAGTATCTGCAATTCCTGTCCCAGACTCCGATCTCCAGCATCTGGAATTCCCATCCCGGCCTCCGACATCCAGCATCTGCAATTCCCAAACCCATATCCGACATCCAGCATCTGAAATTACCGTCCCAGACTCCGACCTACAGCATCAGCTATTCCCATCTCCAACTCCGACCTCGGGATTCTGCAATTCTCATCCCTGTCTCCGACCTTCAGCATCTGCAATTCCCGTCACCACCTCCGAACCACAGCATCAGCTATTCCCATCCCCAACTCTGACCTCCGGCATCTGCAATTCCCGTTCCCGTCTCCGGCATCCAGCAACTGCAATACCCAACCCATCTCCGACCTCAAGCCTTTTGCAATTCCCATCTGTCGCCGGCATCCAACATCTGCAATTCCCATTCCCGTCTCTGACCTCCGGCATCTGCAATCCACGTCCCCGCCTCTGATATCTAGCATCTGCAATTCCTGTCCCCGCCTCCAACCTCCAGCATCTGCAATTACCATTCCGGTCTCTGACCTCCGGCATCTGCAATTCCCGTCACCACCTCCAAAATCCAGCATCTGTATTTTCCATTCCTCCCTCTGACATCCAGCCTCTGCAATTCCTAACCCTGTCTCTGACATCCAGCAACTGCAATTCCCGACCCATCTCCGACCTCCAGCATTTGCAATTCCCATTCCCGTCTCTGACATCCAACATCTGCAATTCCTGTCCCAGCCTCCGACATCCAGCAGCTGCAATTCCCGAACCCGTATCCGACATCCAAATTCTGCAATTCCCATCCCCACCTCCGAAGTCCAGCATCTGCAATTCCCATCCCTGTCTAAGACATCCAACATCTGCAATCCCCGTCCCCGCCTCCAACCTCCATCATCTGCAATTCCTATTCCCGTCTCCGAAATCCAGCATCTGCAATTCCCATCACCGCCTCCAACCTCCAGCATCAGGAATTCCCATCCCAGACTCTGACCTCCAGCATCTGCAAAACGCATCCCCGACTTCGACATCCAGCATCTGGAATTCCCATCCCGGACTCCGGCATCCAGCATCTGCAATTCCCAAACCCATATCCGACATTCAGCATCTGCAATTCCCGTCCCCACCTCAGACCTCCATCATCTGCAATTCACATCCCTGTCTAAGACATCCAGCATTTGCAATTCCCATCCCTGTCTCAGAAATCCAGCATCTGCAAATCCCGTCCCCGCCTCCAACCTCGAGCATCTGCAATTCCCATCACCGCTTCCGACCTCCGGCATTTGTAATTCCCGTCCCCGTCTCCGGCATCCAGCAACTGCAATTCCAGACCCATCTCCAACCTCAGGGCATTTGCAATTCCCGTCTGTCGCCGGCATCCAGCATCTGCAATTCCCGATACCGTATCCGACATCCAAATTCTGCAATTCCCATCCCCACCTCCGACCTCCAGCATCTTCAATTCCCGACCCATCTCCGACCTCAGGGCATTTGCAATTCCCGTCCCCTTCTCCGGCATCCAGAATCTGCAATTACCATTCCCGTCTATGACCTCCGGCATCTACAATTCCCGTGCTCGCCTCCAACATTCAGCATCTGTATTTCCCATTCCTGCCTCTGACATCCAGCATCTGCAATTCCCAAACCCATATCCGACATCCAGCAACTGCAATCCCCGACCCATCTCCGACCTCAGGGCATTTGCAATTCCCGTCCCCGTCTCCGAAATCCAGCATCTGCAATTCCCATTCCCGTCTCCGAAATCCAGCATCTGCAATTCCCATCCCCTCCTCCAACCTCCAGCCTCAGGAATTCCAGTCCCAGACTCCGACCTCCAGCATCTGCAATTCCCATCCCAGACTCCGACATCCAGCATCTGCAATTCCCATCCCCGTCTCCGAAATCCAGCATCTGCAATTCCCATCCCAGACTCCAACCTCTAGCATCTGCAATTCCCATCCCAGACTCCGACATTCAGCATCTGCAATTCCCGTCCCAGCCTCCGACATCAAGCAACTGCAATTCCCGATCCCATATCCGACATCCAAATTCTGCAATTCCCATTCCCACCTCCGACCTCCAGTATCTGCAATTCCCATCCCCTCCTCTGAACTCCAGCATCTTCAATTCCCATCCCTGTCTAAGACATCCAGCATCTGCAATTCCCGTCCCAACCTCCAACATCCAGCATCTGTATTTCCCATTCCTCCCTCTGACATCCAGCATCTGCAATTCCTTTCCCCGCTTCCGACCTCCATCATCTGTACTTCCCATCCCCGCCTCCAACCACCAGCATCTGCAATTCCCGTCCCCGCCTCCAACCTCCATCATTTGCAATTCCCATTCCCGTCTCCAACCTCCAGCATCTGCAATTCCCATCCCAGACTTCGACATCCAGCGTCTGGAGTTCCCATCCCGGCATCCAACATCCAGCATCTGCAATTCCCAAATCCATATCCGACATTCAGCATCTGCAATTCCCGTCCCAGCCTCCGACCTCCAGCATCTGCAATTCCCATTCCTGTCTCCCATCTCCAGCATCTGCAATTCCCGTCCCAACCTCCAACGTCCAGCATCTGTATTTCCCATTCCTCCCTCTGACCTCCAGCATCTGCAATCCCCAACCCTGTCTCCGACATCCAGCAGCTGCAATTCCCAACCTATCTCCGACCTCAGGGCATTTGCAATTCCCATCCCTGTCTCCGACCTCCAGCATCTGCAATTCCCATTCCTGTCTCCGGCATCCAGCATCTGAAATTCCCGTCCCAGCCTCCGACATCCAGCAGCTGCAATTCCTGACCTATCTCCGACCTCCAGCATCTGCAATTCCCATCCCCTCCTCCAACCTCCAGCATCTGCAATTCCCATCCCTGTCTCTGAAATCCAGCATCTGCAATTCCGGTCTCCGGTCCAAACGCCAACATCTGCAATTCCCATTCCCGTCTCCGAAATCCAGCATCTGCAATTCTCATCCCCGCCTCCAACCTCCAGCATCAGGAATTCCCATTGCAGACTCCGAAATCCAGCATCTGCAATTCCCATCCCAGACTCCGACATCCAGCATCTGGAATTCCCAACCTGGCCACCGACATCCAGCATCTGCAATTCCCATAACCGCCTCCAACCTCCAGCATCAGGAATTCCAGTCCCAGACTCCGACATCCAGCATCTGCAATTCCAGTCCCAGACTCCGACCTACAGCATCTGCAATTCCCATCGCAGTCTCCGGCCTCCAGTATCTGCAATTCCCGTCCCCATCTCCGACCTCCAGCATCAGCTATTCCCATCCCCAACTCCGACCTCCAGCATCTGCAATTCCCATTCCCGTCTCTGACCTCCGGCATCTGCAATTCCCGTCCCAACCTCCAACATCCAGCATCTGTATTTCCCATTCCTCCACCTGACATCTAGCATCTGCAATTCCCAACCCCACCTCCAACCTCCGGCATTTGTAATTCCCGTCCCATCCTCCGACCTCCAGCATCTGCAATTCCTTTCTCCGCTTCAGATCTCCAGCATCTGCAATCCCCATCCCCACCTCCAGTATCTGCAATCCCTGTCCCAGACTCCGATCTCCAGCATCTACAATTCCCAACCCTGTCTCCGACATCCAGCAACTGCAATTCCCGACCCATCTCCGACCTCAAAGCATTTGCAAATCCTGTCCCCGTCTCCGGCATCCAGCATCTGCAATTCCCATTCCCGTCTATGACCTCCGGCATCTGCAATTCCCGTCCCCGCCTCCAACATCCAGCATCTGTATTTCCCATTCCTGCCTCTGACATCCTGCATCTGCAATTCCCAACCCTGTCTCCGACATCCAGCAACTGCAATCCCCGACCCATCTCCGACCTCAGGGCATTTGCCATTCGCATCCCCGTCTCCGACATCCAGCATCTGCAATTCCCATTCCCGTCTCCGACATCCAGCATCTGCAATTCCCATTCCCGTCTCCGACATCCAGCAACTGCAATTCCCGATCCCGTATCCGACATCCAAATTCTGCAATTCCCATCCCCACCTCCGACCTCCAGCATCTGCAATTCCGATCCCTGGCTAAGACATCCAGCACCTGCAATTCCCATTCCTGTCTCCGAAATCCAGCATCTGCAATTCCCATCACCGTCTCCGACCTCCAGCATCTGCAATTCCCATCCCAGACTTCGACATCCAGCATCTGGAATTCCGATCCTGGAATCCGACATCCAGCATCTGCAATTCCCAAACCCATATCCGACATCCAGCTTCTGCAATTTCCTTCCCAACCTCCGACCTCCAGCATCTGCAATTCCCGTCCCCAACTCCGACCTCCTGCATCTGCAATTCCCATCCCTGTCTCCGATATCCAGCATCTGCAATTCCGGTCCCAACCTCCAACCTCCAGCATCTGCAATTCCCATTCCCGTCTCCGAAATCCAGTATCTGCAATTCCCATCCCCGCCTCCAACCTCCAGCATCAGGAATTCCCATCCCAGACTCCGACCTCCAGCATCTGCAATTCCCATCCCAGACTCCGACATCCAGCATTTGGAATTCCCATCCCGGCCTCCGACATCCAGCATCTGCAATTCCCAAACCCATATCCTACATCCAGCATCAGTAATTCCCGTCCCAGACTCCGACCTACAGCATCTGCCATTCCTGGCTCCAACTCCGACCTCCTGCATCTGCAATTCCCATCCCTGTCTCCAACCTCCAGTATCTGCAATTCCCAACCCTGTGTCCGACATCCAGCAGCTGCAATTCCCGACCCATCTCCAACCTCAGGGCATTTGCAATTCCCATCCCTGTCTCCGAACTCCAGCATCTGCAATTCCCATTCCTGTCTCCAATATCCAGCATCTGAAATTCCCGTCCCAGCCTCCGACATCCAGCAGCTGCAATTCCCGACCTATCTCCGACCTCCAGCATCTGCAATTCCCATCCCCGCCTCCAAACTCCAGCATCTGCAATTCCCATCCCCGCCTCCAACCTCCGGCATCAGGAATTCCCATCACAGACTCCGACCTCCAGCATCTGCAATTCCCATCCCAGACTCCGACATCCAGCATCTGGAATTCCCAACCTGGCGTCCGACATCCAGCATCTGCAATTCCCATCACCGCCTCCAACCTCCAGCATCAGGAATTCCGGTCCCAGACACCGACCTCCAGCATCTGCAATTCAAGTCCCAGACTCCGATATCCAGCATCAGGAATTCCCATCCCGGCCTCCGACATCCAGCATCTGCAATTCCCAAACCCATATCCGACATCCAGCATCTGCAATTCCCGTCCCAGACTCCGACCTACAGCATCTGCAAATCCTGTCCCCAACTCCGACCTCCTGCATCTGCAATTCCCATTCCTGACTCTGACATCCAGCATCTGCAATCCCCATCCCCGCCTCCAACCTCCAGTATCTGCAATTCCCATTCCCGTCTCCGAAATCCAGCATCTGCAATTCCCGTCTCTGCCTCCAACCGACAGCATCTGCAATTCCCATTCCCGTCTCCGAAATCCAGCATCTGCAATTCCCGTCCCCGCCTAAACCTCCATCATTTGCAATTCCCATTCCCGTCTCCAACCTCCAGCATCTGCAATTCCCATCCCAGACTTCGACATCCAGCGTCTGGAGTTCCCATCCCGGCATCCAACATCCAGCATCTGCAATTCCCAAATCCATATCCGACATTCAGCATCTGCAATTCCCGTCCCAGCCTCCGACCTCCAGCATCAGCTATTCCCGTCCCCAACTCCGACCTCCTGCATCTGCAATTCCCATCCTTGTCTCCGAAATCCAGCATCGGCAATTCCGGTCCCAACCTCCAACCTCCAGCATCTGCAATTCCCATTCCCGTCTCCGAAATCCAGCATCTGCAATTCCCATCCCCGCCTCCAACCTCCAGCATCAGGAATTCCAGTCCCAGACTCCGACCTCCAGCATCTGCAATTCCCATCCCAGACTCCGACATCCAGCATTTGGATTGCCCATCCTGGCCTCCGACATCCAGCATCTGCAATTCCCAAACCCATATCCTACATCCAGCATCTGCAATTCCCATCCCTGTCTCTGAAATCCAGCACCTGCAATTCCGGTCTCCGCCTCCAACCTCCAGCATCTGCAATTCCCATTCCCGTCTCCGAAATCCAGCATCTGCAATTCCCAGCCCCGCCCCCAACCTCCAGCATCTGCAATTCCCATTCCCGTCTCCGAAATCCAGCATCTGCAATTCCCATCCCCGCCTCCAACCTCCAGCATCTGCAATTCCCATCCCAGATTCCGACATCCAGCATCTGCAATTCCCAAACCCATATCCGACATCCAGCATCTGCAATTCCCGTCCCAGACTCCGACCTACTGCACCTGCAATTCCTGGCTCCAACTCCGACCTCCAGCATCTGCAATTCCCATCCCTGTCTCCGACCTCCAGTATCTGCAATTCCTGTCCCCACCTCCGACTTCCAGCATCAGCTATTCCCATCCCCAACTCCGACCTCCAGCGTCTGCAATTACCATTCCCTTCTCTGACCTCCAGCATCTGCAATTCCCATTCCCGTCTCCGAAATCCAGCATCTGCAATTCCCATCCCCGCCTCCAACCGCCAGCATCAGGAATTCCAGTCCTAGACTCCGACCTCCAGCACCTGCAATTCCCATCCCAGACTCCGATATCCAGCATCTGGAATTCCCATCCCCAACTCCGACCTCCAGTATCTGCAATTCCCATCCCCTCCTCTGAACTCCAGCATCTGCAATTCCCGTCCCAACCTCCAACATCCAGCATCTGTATTTCCCATTCCTCCCTCTGACATCCAGCATCTGTAATTCCCGTCCCCGCCTCCAACCTCCATCATTTGCAATTCCCATTCCCGTCTCCAACCTCCAGCACCTGCAATTCCCATCCCAGACTTCGACATCCAGCGTCTGGAGTTCCCATCCCGGCATCCAACATCCAGCATCTGCAATTCCCAAATCCATATCCGACATTCAGCATCTGCAATCCCCGTCCCCGCCTCCAACCTCGAGCATCTGCAATTCCCATCACCGCCTCCAGTAGCTGCAATTCCTGTCCCAGACTTCGATCTACAGCATCTGCAATTCCCAACCCTGTCTCCGACATCCAGCAACTGCAATTCCCGACCCATCTCCGACCTCAGGGCATTTGCAATTCCCGTCCCCGTCTCCGGCATCCAGCATCTGCAATTACCATTCCCGTCTATGACCTCCGGCATCTGCAATTCCCGTCCCCACCTCCAAAATTCAGCATCTGTATTTCCCATTCCTGCCTCTGACATCCAGCATCTGCAATTCCCAAACCCATATCCGACATCCAGCAACTGCAATCCCCGACCCATCTCCAACCTCAGGGCATTTGCAATTCCCGTCCCAGCCTCTGACATCCAGCAACTGCAATTCCCGATCCCGTATCCGACATCCAAATTCTGCAATTCCCATCCCCACCTCCGACCTCCAGCATCTGCAATTCCCATCCCTGTCTAAGACATCCAGCATCTGCAATTCCCATCACCGCCTCCAACCGCCAGCATCTGGAATTCCCATCCCAGACTCTGACCTCCAGCGTCTGCAATTCCCATCCCAGACTTCGACATCCAGCATCTGGAATTCCCATCCCGGCCTCCGACATCCAGCATCTGCAATTCCCAAACCCATATCCTACATCCAGCATCTACAATTCCCATCCCTGTCTCCGACCTCCAGTATCTGCAATCCCCAACCCTGTCTCCGACATCCAGCAGTTGCAATTCCCGACCCATCTCTGACCTCAGGGCATTTGCAATTCCCATTCCTGCCTCCGACCTACAGCATCTGCAATTCCCATTCCTGTCTCCAATATCCAGCATCTGCAATTCCCGTCCCAGACTCCAACCTACAGCATCAGCTATTCCCATCCCCAACTCCGACCTCCTGCATCTGCAATTCCCATTCCCGTCTCTGACCTCCGGCATCTGCAATTCCTGTCCCCGTCTCTGACCTCCGGCATCTGCAATTCCCATTCCTGTCTCTGACCTCCGGCATCTGCAATTCCCGTCCCCGTCTCCGGCATCCAGCATCTGCAATTCCCATTCCCTTCTCTGACCTCCGTCATCTGCAATTCACGTCCCCACCTCCAACGTCCAGCATCTGTATTTCCCATTCCTCCCTCTGACCTCCAGCATCTGCAATCCCCAACCCTGTCTCCGACATCCAGCAGCTGCAATTCCCAACCTATCTCCGACCTCAGGGCATTTGCAATTCCCATCCCTGTCTCCGACCTCCAGCATCTGCAATTCCCATTCCTGTCTCCGGCATCCAGCATCTGAAATTCCCGTCCCAGCCTCCGACATCCAGCAGCTGCAATTCCTGACCTATCTCCGACCTCCAGCATCTGCAATTCCCATCCCCTCCTCCAACCTCCAGCATCTGCAATTCCCATCCCTGTCTCTGAAATCCAGCATCTGCAATTCCAGTCTCCGGTCCAACTGCCAACATCTGCAATTCCCATTCCCGTCTCCGAAATCCAGCATCTGCAATTCTCATCCCCGCCTCCAACCTCCAGCATCAGGAATTCCCATTGCAGACTCCGAAATCCAGCATCTGCAATTCCCATCCCAGACTCCGACATCCAGCATCTGGAATTCCCAACCTGGCCACCGACATCCAGCATCTGCAATTCCCATAACCGCCTCCAACCTCCAGCATCAGGAATTCCAGTCCCAGACTCCGACATCCAGCATCTGCAATTCCAGTCCCAGACTCCGACCTACAGCATCTGCAATTCCCATCGCAGTCTCCGGCCTCCAGTATCTGCAATTCCCGTCCCCATCTCCGACCTCCAGCATCAGCTATTCCCATCCCCAACTCCGACCTCCAGCATCTGCAATTCCCATTCCCGTCTCTGACCTCCGGCATCTGCAATTCCTGTCCCAACCTCCAACATCCAGCATCTGTATTTCCCATTCCTCCACCTGACATCTAGCATCTGCAATTCCCAACCCCGCCTCCAACCTCCGGCATTTGTAATTCCCGTCCCATCCTCCGACCTCCAGCATCTGCAATTCCTTTCTCCGCTTCAGATCTCCAGCATCTGCAATCCCCATCCTCACCTCCAGTATCTGCAATCCCTGTCCCAGACTCCGATCTCCAGCATCTACAATTCCCAACCCTGTCTCCGACATCCAGCAACTGCAATTCCCGACCCATCTCCGACCTCAAAGCATTTGCAAATCCTGTCCCCGTCTCCGGCATCCAGCATCTGCAATTCCCATTCCCGTCTATGACCTCCGGCATCTGCAATTCCCGTCCCCGCCTCCAACATCCAGCATCTGTATTTCCCATTCCTGCCTCTGACATCCTGCATCTGCAATTCCCAACCCTGTCTCCGACATCCAGCAACTGCAATCCCCGACCCATCTCCGACCTCAGGGCATTTGCCATTCGCATCCCCGTCTCCGAAAACCAGCATCTGCAATTCCCATTCCCGTCTCCGACATCCAGCATCTGCAATTCACATCCCAGCCTCCGACATCCAGCAACTGCAATTCCCGATCCCGTATCCGACATCCAAATTCTGCAATTCCCATCCCCACCTCCGACCTCCAGCATCTGCAATTCCGATCCCTGGCTAAGACATCCAGCACCTGCAATTCCCATTCCTGTCTCCGAAATCCAGCATCTGCAATTCCCATCACCGTCTCCGACCTCCAGCATCTGCAATTCCCATCCCAGACTTCGACATCCAGCATCTGGAATTCCGATCCTGGAATCCGACATCCAGCATCTGCAATTCCCAAACCCATATCCGACATCCAGCTTCTGCAATTTCCTTCCCAACCTCCGACCTCCAGCATCTGCAATTCCCGTCCCCAACTCCGACCTCCTGCATCTGCAATTCCCATTCCCGTCTCCGAAATCCAGCATCTGCAATTCCCATCCCCGCCTCCAACCTCCAGCATCTGCAATTCCCATCCCAGATTCCGACATCCAGCATCTGCAATTCCCAAACCCATATCCGACATCCAGCATCTGCAATTCCCGTCCCAGACTCCGACCTACTGCACCTGCAATTCCTGGCTCCAACTCCGACCTCCAGCATCTGCAATTCCCATCCCTGTCTCCGACCTCCAGTATCTGCAATTCCTGTCCCCACCTCCGACTTCCAGCATCAGCTATTCCCATCCCCAACTCCGACCTCCAGCGTCTGCTATTCCCATTCCCGTCTCTGACCTCCGGCATCTGCAATTCCCGTCCCCGTCTCCGAAATCCAGCATCTGCAATTCCCATAACCGCCTCCAACCTCCAGCATCAGGAATTCCAGTCCCAGACTCCGACATCCAGCATCTGCAATTCCCGTCCCAGACTCCGACCTACAGCATCTGCAATTCCCATCGCAGTCTCCGGCCTCCAGTATCTGCAATTCCCGTCCCCATCTCCGACCTCCAGCATCAGCTATTCCCATCCCCAACTCCGACCTCCAGCATCTGCAATTCCCATTCCCGTCTCTGACCTCCGGCATCTGCAATTCCTGTCCCAACCTCCAACATCCAGCATCTGTATTTCCCATTCCTCCACCTGACATCTAGCATCTGCAATTCCCAACCCCGCCTCCAACCTCCGGCATTTGTAATTCCCGTCCCATCCTCCGACCTCCAGCATCTGCAATTCCTTTCTCCGCTTCAGATCTCCAGCATCTGCAATCCCCATCCTCACCTCCAGTATCTGCAATCCCTGTCCCAGACTCCGATCTCCAGCATCTACAATTCCCAACCCTGTCTCCGACATCCAGCAACTGCAATTCCCGACCCATCTCCGACCTCAAAGCATTTGCAAATCCTGTCCCCGTCTCCGGCATCCAGCATCTGCAATTCCCATTCCCGTCTATGACCTCCGGCATCTGCAATTCCCGTCCCCGCCTCCAACATCCAGCATCTGTATTTCCCATTCCTGCCTCTGACATCCTGCATCTGCAATTCCCAACCCTGTCTCCGACATCCAGCAACTGCAATCCCCGACCCATCTCCGACCTCAGGGCATTTGCCATTCGCATCCCCGTCTCCGAAAACCAGCATCTGCAATTCCCATTCCCGTCTCCGACATCCAGCATCTGCAATTCACATCCCAGCCTCCGACATCCAGCAACTGCAATTCCCGATCCCGTATCCGACATCCAAATTCTGCAATTCCCATCCCCACCTCCGACCTCCAGCATCTGCAATTCCGATCCCTGGCTAAGACATCCAGCACCTGCAATTCCCATTCCTGTCTCCGAAATCCAGCATCTGCAATTCCCATCACCGTCTCCGACCTCCAGCATCTGCAATTCCCATCCCAGACTTCGACATCCAGCATCTGGAATTCCGATCCTGGAATCCGACATCCAGCATCTGCAATTCCCAAACCCATATCCGACATCCAGCTTCTGCAATTTCCTTCCCAACCTCCGACCTCCAGCATCTGCAATTCCCGTCCCCAACTCCGACCTCCTGCATCTGCAATTCCCATTCCCGTCTCCGAAATCCAGCATCTGCAATTCCCATCCCCGCCTCCAACCTCCAGCATCTGCAATTCCCATCCCAGATTCCGACATCCAGCATCTGCAATTCCCAAACCCATATCCGACATCCAGCATCTGCAATTCCCGTCCCAGACTCCGACCTACTGCACCTGCAATTCCTGGCTCCAACTCCGACCTCCAGTATCTGCAATTCCTGTCCCCACCTCCGACTTCCAGCATCAGCTATTCCCATCCCCAACTCCGACCTCCAGCGTCTGCTATTCCCATTCCCGTCTCTGACCTCCGGCATCTGCAATTCCCGTCCCCGTCTCCGAAATCCAGCATCTGCAATTCCCATCCCCGCCTCCAACCGCCAGCATCAGGAATTCCAGTCCTAGACTCCGACCTCCAGCACCTGCAATTCCCATCCCTGTCTCCGAACTCCAGCATCTGCAATTCCCATTCCTGTCTCCAATATCCAGCATCTGAAATTCCCGTCCCAGCCTCCGACATCCAGCAGCTGCAATTCCCGACCTATCTCCGACCTCCAGCATCTGCAATTCCCATCCCCGCCTCCAAACTCCAGCATCTGCAATTCCCATCCCCGCCTCCAACCTCCGGCATCAGGAATTCCCATCACAGACTCCGACCTCCAGCATCTGCAATTCCCATCCCAGACTCCGACATCCAGCATCTGGAATTCCCAACCTGGCGTCCGACATCCAGCATCTGCAATTCCCATCACCGCCTCCAACCTCCAGCATCAGGAATTCCGGTCCCAGACACCGACCTCCAGCATCTGCAATTCAAGTCCCAGACTCCGATATCCAGCATCAGGAATTCCCATCCCGGCCTCCGACATCCAGCATCTGCAATTCCCAAACCCATATCCGACATCCAGCATCTGCAATTCCCGTCCCAGACTCCGACCTACAGCATCTGCAAATCCTGTCCCCAACTCCGACCTCCTGCATCTGCAATTCCCATTCCTGACTCTGACATCCAGCATCTGCAATCCCCATCCCCGCCTCCAACCTCCAGTATCTGCAATTCCCATTCCCGTCTCCGAAATCCAGCATCTGCAATTCCCGTCTCTGCCTCCAACCGACAGCATCTGCAATTCCCATTCCCGTCTCCGAAATCCAGCATCTGCAATTCCCGTCCCCGCCTAAACCTCCATCATTTGCAATTCCCATTCCCGTCTCCAACCTCCAGCATCTGCAATTCCCATCCCAGACTTCGACATCCAGCGTCTGGAGTTCCCATCCCGGCATCCAACATCCAGCATCTGCAATTCCCAAATCCATATCCGACATTCAGCATCTGCAATTCCCGTCCCAGCCTCCGACCTCCAGCATCAGCTATTCCCGTCCCCAACTCCGACCTCCTGCATCTGCAATTCCCATCCTTGTCTCCGAAATCCAGCATCGGCAATTCCGGTCCCAACCTCCAACCTCCAGCATCTGCAATTCCCATTCCCGTCTCCGAAATCCAGCATCTGCAATTCCCATCCCCGCCTCCAACCTCCAGCATCAGGAATTCCAGTCCCAGACTCCGACCTCCAGCATCTGCAATTCCCATCCCAGACTCCGACATCCAGCATTTGGATTGCCCATCCTGGCCTCCGACATCCAGCATCTGCAATTCCCAAACCCATATCCTACATCCAGCATCTGCAATTCCCATCCCTGTCTCTGAAATCCAGCACCTGCAATTCCGGTCTCCGCCTCCAACCTCCAGCATCTGCAATTCCCATTCCCGTCTCCGAAATCCAGCATCTGCAATTCCCAGCCCCGCCCCCAACCTCCAGCATCTGCAATTCCCATTCCCGTCTCCGAAATCCAGCATCTGCAATTCCCATCCCCGCCTCCAACCTCCAGCATCTGCAATTCCCATCCCAGATTCTGACATCCAGCATCTGCAATTCCCAAACCCATATCCGACATCCAGCATCTGCAATTCCCGTCCCAGACTCCGACCTACTGCACCTGCAATTCCTGGCTCCAACTCCGACCTCCAGCATCTGCAATTCCCATCCCTGTCTCCGACCTCCAGTATCTGCAATTCCTGTCCCCACCTCCGACTTCCAGCATCAGCTATTCCCATCCCCAACTCCGACCTCCAGCGTCTGCAATTACCATTCCCTTCTCTGACCTCCAGCATCTGCAATTCCCATTCCCGTCTCCGAAATCCAGCATCTGCAATTCCCATCCCCGCCTCCAACCGCCAGCATCAGGAATTCCAGTCCTAGACTCCGACCTCCAGCACCTGCAATTCCCATCCCAGACTCCGATATCCAGCATCTGGAATTCCCATCCCCAACTCCGACCTCCAGTATCTGCAATTCCCATCCCCTCCTCTGAACTCCAGCATCTGCAATTCCCATCCCTGTCTAAGACATCCAGCATCTGCAATTCCCGTCCCAACCTCCAACATCCAGCATCTGTATTTCCCATTCCTCCCTCTGACATCCAGCATCTGTAATTCCTTTCCCCGCTTCCGACCTCCATCATCTGTAATTCCCATCCCCGCCTCCAACCTCCATCATTTGCAATTCCCATTCCCGTCTCCAACCTCCAGCACCTGCAATTCCCATCCCAGACTTCGACATCCAGCGTCTGGAGTTCCCATCCCGGCATCCAACATCCAGCATCTGCAATTCCCAAATCCATATCCGACATTCAGCATCTGCAATCCCCGTCCCCGCCTCCAACCTCGAGCATCTGCAATTCCCATCACCGCCTCCAGTAGCTGCAATTCCTGTCCCAGACTTCGATCTACAGCATCTGCAATTCCCAACCCTGTCTCCGACATCCAGCAACTGCAATTCCCGACCCATCTCCGACCTCAGGGCATTTGCAATTCCCGTCCCCGTCTCCGGCATCCAGCATCTGCAATTACCATTCCCGTCTATGACCTCCGGCATCTGCAATTCCCGTCCCCACCTCCAAAATTCAGCATCTGTATTTCCCATTCCTGCCTCTGACATCCAGCATCTGCAATTCCCAAACCCATATCCGACATCCAGCAACTGCAATCCCCGACCCATCTCCAACCTCAGGGCATTTGCAATTCCCGTCCCAGCCTCTGACATCCAGCAACTGCAATTCCCGATCCCGTATCCGACATCCAAATTCTGCAATTCCCATCCCCACCTCCGACCTCCAGCATCTGCAATTCCCATCCCTGTCTAAGACATCCAGCATCTGCAATTCCCATCACCGCCTCCAACCGCCAGCATCTGGAATTCCCATCCCAGACTCTGACCTCCAGCGTCTGCAATTCCCATCCCAGACTTCGACATCCAGCATCTGGAATTCCCATCCCGGCCTCCGACATCCAGCATCTGCAATTCCCAAACCCATATCCTACATCCAGCATCTACAATTCCCATCCCTGTCTCCGACCTCCAGTATCTGCAATCCCCAACCCTGTCTCCGACATCCAGCAGTTGCAATTCCCGACCCATCTCTGACCTCAGGGCATTTGCAATTCCCATTCCTGCCTCCGACCTACAGCATCTGCAATTCCCATTCCTGTCTCCAATATCCAGCATCTGCAATTCCCGTCCCAGACTCCAACCTACAGCATCAGCTATTCCCATCCCCAACTCCGACCTCCTGCATCTGCAATTCCCATTCCCGTCTCTGACCTCCGGCATCTGCAATTCCTGTCCCCGTCTCTGACCTCCGGCATCTGCAATTCCCATTCCTGTCTCTGACCTCCGGCATCTGCAATTCCCGTCCCCGTCTCCGGCATCCAGCATCTGCAATTCCCATTCCCTTCTCTGACCTCCGTCATCTGCAATTCACGTCCCCACCTCCAACGTCCAGCATCTGTATTTCCCATTCCTCCCTCTGACCTCCAGCATCTGCAATCCCCAACCCTGTCTCCGACATCCAGCAGCTGCAATTCCCAACCTATCTCCGACCTCAGGGCATTTGCAATTCCCATCCCTGTCTCCGACCTCCAGCATCTGCAATTCCCATTCCTGTCTCCGGCATCCAGCATCTGAAATTCCCGTCCCAGCCTCCGACATCCAGCAGCTGCAATTCCTGACCTATCTCCGACCTCCAGCATCTGCAATTCCCATCCCCTCCTCCAACCTCCAGCATCTGCAATTCCCATCCCTGTCTCTGAAATCCAGCATCTGCAATTCCAGTCTCCGGTCCAACTGCCAACATCTGCAATTCCCATTCCCGTCTCCGAAATCCAGCATCTGCAATTCTCATCCCCGCCTCCAACCTCCAGCATCAGGAATTCCCATTGCAGACTCCGAAATCCAGCATCTGCAATTCCCATCCCAGACTCCGACATCCAGCATCTGGAATTCCCAACCTGGCCACCGACATCCAGCATCTGCAATTCCCATAACCGCCTCCAACCTCCAGCATCAGGAATTCCAGTCCCAGACTCCGACATCCAGCATCTGCAATTCCAGTCCCAGACTCCGACCTACAGCATCTGCAATTCCCATCGCAGTCTCCGGCCTCCAGTATCTGCAATTCCCGTCCCCATCTCCGACCTCCAGCATCAGCTATTCCCATCCCCAACTCCGACCTCCAGCATCTGCAATTCCCATTCCCGTCTCTGACCTCCGGCATCTGCAATTCCTGTCCCAACCTCCAACATCCAGCATCTGTATTTCCCATTCCTCCACCTGACATCTAGCATCTGCAATTCCCAACCCCGCCTCCAACCTCCGGCATTTGTAATTCCCGTCCCATCCTCCGACCTCCAGCATCTGCAATTCCTTTCTCCGCTTCAGATCTCCAGCATCTGCAATCCCCATCCTCACCTCCAGTATCTGCAATCCCTGTCCCAGACTCCGATCTCCAGCATCTACAATTCCCAACCCTGTCTCCGACATCCAGCAACTGCAATTCCCGACCCATCTCCGACCTCAAAGCATTTGCAAATCCTGTCCCCGTCTCCGGCATCCAGCATCTGCAATTCCCATTCCCGTCTATGACCTCCGGCATCTGCAATTCCCGTCCCCGCCTCCAACATCCAGCATCTGTATTTCCCATTCCTGCCTCTGACATCCTGCATCTGCAATTCCCAACCCTGTCTCCGACATCCAGCAACTGCAATCCCCGACCCATCTCCGACCTCAGGGCATTTGCCATTCGCATCCCCGTCTCCGAAAACCAGCATCTGCAATTCCCATTCCCGTCTCCGACATCCAGCATCTGCAATTCACATCCCAGCCTCCGACATCCAGCAACTGCAATTCCCGATCCCGTATCCGACATCCAAATTCTGCAATTCCCATCCCCACCTCCGACCTCCAGCATCTGCAATTCCGATCCCTGGCTAAGACATCCAGCACCTGCAATTCCCATTCCTGTCTCCGAAATCCAGCATCTGCAATTCCCATCACCGTCTCCGACCTCCAGCATCTGCAATTCCCATCCCAGACTTCGACATCCAGCATCTGGAATTCCGATCCTGGAATCCGACATCCAGCATCTGCAATTCCCAAACCCATATCCGACATCCAGCTTCTGCAATTTCCTTCCCAACCTCCGACCTCCAGCATCTGCAATTCCCGTCCCCAACTCCGACCTCCTGCATCTGCAATTCCCATTCCCGTCTCCGAAATCCAGCATCTGCAATTCCCATCCCCGCCTCCAACCTCCAGCATCTGCAATTCCCATCCCAGATTCCGACATCCAGCATCTGCAATTCCCAAACCCATATCCGACATCCAGCATCTGCAATTCCCGTCCCAGACTCCGACCTACTGCACCTGCAATTCCTGGCTCCAACTCCGACCTCCAGCATCTGCAATTCCCATCCCTGTCTCCGACCTCCAGTATCTGCAATTCCTGTCCCCACCTCCGACTTCCAGCATCAGCTATTCCCATCCCCAACTCCGACCTCCAGCGTCTGCTATTCCCATTCCCGTCTCTGACCTCCGGCATCTGCAATTCCCGTCCCCGTCTCCGAAATCCAGCATCTGCAATTCCCATAACCGCCTCCAACCTCCAGCATCAGGAATTCCAGTCCCAGACTCCGACATCCAGCATCTGCAATTCCCGTCCCAGACTCCGACCTACAGCATCTGCAATTCCCATCGCAGTCTCCGGCCTCCAGTATCTGCAATTCCCGTCCCCATCTCCGACCTCCAGCATCAGCTATTCCCATCCCCAACTCCGACCTCCAGCATCTGCAATTCCCATTCCCGTCTCTGACCTCCGGCATCTGCAATTCCTGTCCCAACCTCCAACATCCAGCATCTGTATTTCCCATTCCTCCACCTGACATCTAGCATCTGCAATTCCCAACCCCGCCTCCAACCTCCGGCATTTGTAATTCCCGTCCCATCCTCCGACCTCCAGCATCTGCAATTCCTTTCTCCGCTTCAGATCTCCAGCATCTGCAATCCCCATCCTCACCTCCAGTATCTGCAATCCCTGTCCCAGACTCCGATCTCCAGCATCTACAATTCCCAACCCTGTCTCCGACATCCAGCAACTGCAATTCCCGACCCATCTCCGACCTCAAAGCATTTGCAAATCCTGTCCCCGTCTCCGGCATCCAGCATCTGCAATTCCCATTCCCGTCTATGACCTCCGGCATCTGCAATTCCCGTCCCCGCCTCCAACATCCAGCATCTGTATTTCCCATTCCTGCCTCTGACATCCTGCATCTGCAATTCCCAACCCTGTCTCCGACATCCAGCAACTGCAATCCCCGACCCATCTCCGACCTCAGGGCATTTGCCATTCGCATCCCCGTCTCCGAAAACCAGCATCTGCAATTCCCATTCCCGTCTCCGACATCCAGCATCTGCAATTCACATCCCAGCCTCCGACATCCAGCAACTGCAATTCCCGATCCCGTATCCGACATCCAAATTCTGCAATTCCCATCCCCACCTCCGACCTCCAGCATCTGCAATTCCGATCCCTGGCTAAGACATCCAGCACCTGCAATTCCCATTCCTGTCTCCGAAATCCAGCATCTGCAATTCCCATCACCGTCTCCGACCTCCAGCATCTGCAATTCCCATCCCAGACTTCGACATCCAGCATCTGGAATTCCGATCCTGGAATCCGACATCCAGCATCTGCAATTCCCAAACCCATATCCGACATCCAGCTTCTGCAATTTCCTTCCCAACCTCCGACCTCCAGCATCTGCAATTCCCGTCCCCAACTCCGACCTCCTGCATCTGCAATTCCCATTCCCGTCTCCGAAATCCAGCATCTGCAATTCCCATCCCCGCCTCCAACCTCCAGCATCTGCAATTCCCATCCCAGATTCCGACATCCAGCATCTGCAATTCCCAAACCCATATCCGACATCCAGCATCTGCAATTCCCGTCCCAGACTCCGACCTACTGCACCTGCAATTCCTGGCTCCAACTCCGACCTCCAGTATCTGCAATTCCTGTCCCCACCTCCGACTTCCAGCATCAGCTATTCCCATCCCCAACTCCGACCTCCAGCGTCTGCTATTCCCATTCCCGTCTCTGACCTCCGGCATCTGCAATTCCCGTCCCCGTCTCCGAAATCCAGCATCTGCAATTCCCATCCCCGCCTCCAACCGCCAGCATCAGGAATTCCAGTCCTAGACTCCGACCTCCAGCACCTGCAATTCCCATCCCTGTCTCCGAACTCCAGCATCTGCAATTCCCATTCCTGTCTCCAATATCCAGCATCTGAAATTCCCGTCCCAGCCTCCGACATCCAGCAGCTGCAATTCCCGACCTATCTCCGACCTCCAGCATCTGCAATTCCCATCCCCGCCTCCAAACTCCAGCATCTGCAATTCCCATCCCCGCCTCCAACCTCCGGCATCAGGAATTCCCATCACAGACTCCGACCTCCAGCATCTGCAATTCCCATCCCAGACTCCGACATCCAGCATCTGGAATTCCCAACCTGGCGTCCGACATCCAGCATCTGCAATTCCCATCACCGCCTCCAACCTCCAGCATCAGGAATTCCGGTCCCAGACACCGACCTCCAGCATCTGCAATTCAAGTCCCAGACTCCGATATCCAGCATCAGGAATTCCCATCCCGGCCTCCGACATCCAGCATCTGCAATTCCCAAACCCATATCCGACATCCAGCATCTGCAATTCCCGTCCCAGACTCCGACCTACAGCATCTGCAAATCCTGTCCCCAACTCCGACCTCCTGCATCTGCAATTCCCATTCCTGACTCTGACATCCAGCATCTGCAATCCCCATCCCCGCCTCCAACCTCCAGTATCTGCAATTCCCATTCCCGTCTCCGAAATCCAGCATCTGCAATTCCCGTCTCTGCCTCCAACCGACAGCATCTGCAATTCCCATTCCCGTCTCCGAAATCCAGCATCTGCAATTCCCGTCCCCGCCTAAACCTCCATCATTTGCAATTCCCATTCCCGTCTCCAACCTCCAGCATCTGCAATTCCCATCCCAGACTTCGACATCCAGCGTCTGGAGTTCCCATCCCGGCATCCAACATCCAGCATCTGCAATTCCCAAATCCATATCCGACATTCAGCATCTGCAATTCCCGTCCCAGCCTCCGACCTCCAGCATCAGCTATTCCCGTCCCCAACTCCGACCTCCTGCATCTGCAATTCCCATCCTTGTCTCCGAAATCCAGCATCGGCAATTCCGGTCCCAACCTCCAACCTCCAGCATCTGCAATTCCCATTCCCGTCTCCGAAATCCAGCATCTGCAATTCCCATCCCCGCCTCCAACCTCCAGCATCAGGAATTCCAGTCCCAGACTCCGACCTCCAGCATCTGCAATTCCCATCCCAGACTCCGACATCCAGCATTTGGATTGCCCATCCTGGCCTCCGACATCCAGCATCTGCAATTCCCAAACCCATATCCTACATCCAGCATCTGCAATTCCCATCCCTGTCTCTGAAATCCAGCACCTGCAATTCCGGTCTCCGCCTCCAACCTCCAGCATCTGCAATTCCCATTCCCGTCTCCGAAATCCAGCATCTGCAATTCCCAGCCCCGCCCCCAACCTCCAGCATCTGCAATTCCCATTCCCGTCTCCGAAATCCAGCATCTGCAATTCCCATCCCCGCCTCCAACCTCCAGCATCTGCAATTCCCATCCCAGATTCTGACATCCAGCATCTGCAATTCCCAAACCCATATCCGACATCCAGCATCTGCAATTCCCGTCCCAGACTCCGACCTACTGCACCTGCAATTCCTGGCTCCAACTCCGACCTCCAGCATCTGCAATTCCCATCCCTGTCTCCGACCTCCAGTATCTGCAATTCCTGTCCCCACCTCCGACTTCCAGCATCAGCTATTCCCATCCCCAACTCCGACCTCCAGCGTCTGCAATTACCATTCCCTTCTCTGACCTCCAGCATCTGCAATTCCCATTCCCGTCTCCGAAATCCAGCATCTGCAATTCCCATCCCCGCCTCCAACCGCCAGCATCAGGAATTCCAGTCCTAGACTCCGACCTCCAGCACCTGCAATTCCCATCCCAGACTCCGATATCCAGCATCTGGAATTCCCATCCCCAACTCCGACCTCCAGTATCTGCAATTCCCATCCCCTCCTCTGAACTCCAGCATCTGCAATTCCCATCCCTGTCTAAGACATCCAGCATCTGCAATTCCCGTCCCAACCTCCAACATCCAGCATCTGTATTTCCCATTCCTCCCTCTGACATCCAGCATCTGTAATTCCTTTCCCCGCTTCCGACCTCCATCATCTGTAATTCCCATCCCCGCCTCCAACCTCCATCATTTGCAATTCCCATTCCCGTCTCCAACCTCCAGCACCTGCAATTCCCATCCCAGACTTCGACATCCAGCGTCTGGAGTTCCCATCCCGGCATCCAACATCCAGCATCTGCAATTCCCAAATCCATATCCGACATTCAGCATCTGCAATCCCCGTCCCCGCCTCCAACCTCGAGCATCTGCAATTCCCATCACCGCCTCCAGTAGCTGCAATTCCTGTCCCAGACTTCGATCTACAGCATCTGCAATTCCCAACCCTGTCTCCGACATCCAGCAACTGCAATTCCCGACCCATCTCCGACCTCAGGGCATTTGCAATTCCCGTCCCCGTCTCCGGCATCCAGCATCTGCAATTACCATTCCCGTCTATGACCTCCGGCATCTGCAATTCCCGTCCCCACCTCCAAAATTCAGCATCTGTATTTCCCATTCCTGCCTCTGACATCCAGCATCTGCAATTCCCAAACCCATATCCGACATCCAGCAACTGCAATCCCCGACCCATCTCCAACCTCAGGGCATTTGCAATTCCCGTCCCAGCCTCTGACATCCAGCAACTGCAATTCCCGATCCCGTATCCGACATCCAAATTCTGCAATTCCCATCCCCACCTCCGACCTCCAGCATCTGCAATTCCCAACCCCACCTCTGACCTCCAGCATCTGCAATTCCCATCCCTGTCTAAGACATCCAGCATCTGCAATTCCCATCACCGCCTCCAACCGCCAGCATCTGGAATTCCCATCCCAGACTCTGACCTCCAGCGTCTGCAATTCCCATCCCAGACTTCGACATCCAGCATCTGGAATTCCCATCCCGGCCTCCGACATCCAGCATCTGCAATTCCCAAACCCATATCCTACATCCAGCATCTACAATTCCCATCCCTGTCTCCGACCTCCAGTATCTGCAATCCCCAACCCTGTCTCCGACATCCAGCAGTTGCAATTCCCGACCCATCTCTGACCTCAGGGCATTTGCAATTCCCATTCCTGCCTCCGACCTACAGCATCTGCAATTCCCATTCCTGTCTCCAATATCCAGCATCTGCAATTCCCGTCCCAGACTCCAACCTACAGCATCAGCTATTCCCATCCCCAACTCCGACCTCCTGCATCTGCAATTCCCATTCCCGTCTCTGACCTCCGGCATCTGCAATTCCTGTCCCCGTCTCTGACCTCCGGCATCTGCAATTCCCATTCCTGTCTCTGACCTCCGGCATCTGCAATTCCCGTCCCCGTCTCCGGCATCCAGCATCTGCAATTCCCATTCCCTTCTCTGACCTCCGTCATCTGCAATTCACGTCCCCACCTCCAACGTCCAGCATCTGTATTTCCCATTCCTCCCTCTGACCTCCAGCATCTGCAATCCCCAACCCTGTCTCCGACATCCAGCAGCTGCAATTCCCAACCTATCTCCGACCTCAGGGCATTTGCAATTCCCATCACTGTCTCCGACCTCCAGCATCTGCAATTCCCATTCCTGTCTCCGGCATCCAGCATCTGAAATTCCCGTCCCAGCCTCCGACATCCAGCAGCTGCAATTCCTGACCTATCTCCGACCTCCAGCATCTGCAATTCCCATCCCCTCCTCCAACCTCCAGCATCTGCAATTCCCATCCCTGTCTCTGAAATCCAGCATCTGCAATTCCGGTCTCCGGTCCAACTGCCAACATCTGCAATTCCCATTCCCGTCTCCGAAATCCAGCATCTGCAATTCTCATCCCCGCCTCCAACCTCCAGCATCAGGAATTCCCATTGCAGACTCCGAAATCCAGCATCTGCAATTCCCATCCCAGACTCCGACATCCAGCATCTGGAATTCCCAACCTGGCCACCGACATCCAGCATCTGCAATTCCCATAACCGCCTCCAACCTCCAGCATCAGGAATTCCAGTCCCAGACTCCGACATCCAGCATCTGCAATTCCCGTCCCAGACTCCGACCTACAGCATCTGCAATTCCCATCGCAGTCTCCGGCCTCCAGTATCTGCAATTCCCGTCCCCATCTCCGACCTCCAGCATCAGCTATTCCCATCCCCAACTCCGACCTCCAGCATCTGCAATTCCCATTCCCGTCTCTGACCTCCGGCATCTGCAATTCCCGTCCCAACCTCCAACATCCAGCATCTGTATTTCCCATTCCTCCACCTGACATCTAGCATCTGCAATTCCCAACCCCGCCTCCAACCTCCGGCATTTGTAATTCCCGTCCCATCCTCCGACCTCCAGCATCTGCAATTCCTTTCTCCGCTTCAGATCTCCAGCATCTGCAATCCCCATCCTCACCTCCAGTATCTGCAATCCCTGTCCCAGACTCCGATCTCCAGCATCCACAATTCCCAACCCTGTCTCCGACATCCAGCAACTGCAATTCCCGACCCATCTCCGACCTCAAAGCATTTGCAAATCCTGTCCCCGTCTCCGGCATCCAGCATCTGCAATTCCCATTCCCGTCTATGACCTCCGGCATCTGCAATTCCCGTCCCCGCCTCCAACATCCAGCATCTGTATTTCCCATTCCTGCCTCTGACATCCTGCATCTGCAATTCCCAACCCTGTCTCCGACATCCAGCAACTGCAATCCCCGACCCATCTCCGACCTCAGGGCATTTGCCATTCGCATCCCCGTCTCCGACATCCAGCTTCTGCAATTTCCTTCCCAACCTCCGACCTCCAGCATCTGCAATTCCCGTCCCCAACTCCGACCTCCTGCATCTGCAATTCCCATCCCTGTCTCCGATATCCAGCATCTGCAATTCCGGTCCCAACCTCCAACCTCCAGCATCTGCAATTCCCATCCCCGCCTCCAACCTCCAGCATCAGGAATTCCCATCCCAGACTCCGACCTCCAGCATCTGCAATTCCCATCCCAGACTCCGACATCCAGCATTTGGAATTCCCATCCCGGCCTCCGACATCCAGCATCTGCAATTCCCAAACCCATATCCTACATCCAGCATCAGTAATTCCCGTCCCAGACTCCGACCTACAGCATCTGCCATTCCTGGCTCCAACTCCGACCTCCTGCATCTGCAATTCCCATCCCTGTCTCCAACCTCCAGTATCTGCAATTCCCAACCCTGTGTCCGACATCCAGCAGCTGCAATTCCCGACCCATCTCCAACCTCAGGGCATTTGCAATTCCCATCCCTGTCTCCAAACTCCAGCATCTGCAATTCCCATTCCTGTCTCCAATATCCAGCATCTGAAATTCCCGTCCCAGCCTCCGACATCCAGCAGCTGCAATTCCCGACCTATCTCCGACCTCCAGCATCTGCAATTCCCATCCCCGCCTCCAAACTCCAGCATCTGCAATTCCCATCCCCGCCTCCAACCTCCGGCATCAGGAATTCCCATCACAGACTCCGACCTCCAGCATCTGCAATTCCCATCCCAGACTCCGACATCCAGCACCTGGAATTCCCAACCTGGCGTCCGACATCCAGCATCTGCAATTCCCATCACCGCCTCCAACCTCCAGCATCAGGAATTCCGGTCCCAGACACCGACCTCCAGCATCTGCAATTCAAGTCCCAGACTCCGATATCCAGCATCAGGAATTCCCATCCCGGCCTCCGACATCCAGCATCTGCAATTCCCAAACCCATATCCGACATCCAGCATCTGCAATTCCCGTCCCAGACTCCGACCTACAGCATCTGCAAATCCTGTCCCCAACTCCGACCTCCTGCATCTGCAATTCCCATTCCTGACTCTGACATCCAGCATCTGCAATCCCCATCCCCGCCTCCAACCTCCAGTATCTGCAATTCCCATTCCCGTCTCAGAAATCCAGCATCTGCAATTCCCGTCTCTGCCTCCAACCGACAGCATCTGCAATTCCCATTCCCGTCTCCGAAATCCAGCATCTGCAATTCCCGTCCCCGCCTCCAACCTCCATCATTTGCAATTCCCATTCCCGTCTCCAACCTCCAGCATCTGCAATTCCCATCCCAGACTTCGACATCCAGCGTCTGGAGTTCCCATCCCGGCATCCAACATCCAGCATCTGCAATTCCCAAATCCATATCCGACATTCAGCATCTGCAATTCCCGTCCCAGCCTCCGACCTCCAGCATCAGCTATTCCCGTCCCCAACTCCGACCTCCTGCATCTGCAATTCCCATCCTTGTCTCCGAAATCCAGCATCGGCAATTCCGGTCCCAACCTCCAACCTCCAGCATCTGCAATTCCCATTCCCGTCTCCGAAATCCAGCATCTGCAATTCCCCTCCCCGCCTCCAACCTCCAGCATCAGGAATTCCAGTCCCAGACTCCGACCTCCAGCATCTGCAATTCCCATCCCAGACTCCGACATCCAGCATTTGGATTGCCCATCCTGGCCTCCGACATCCAGCATCTGCAATTCCCAAACCCATATCCTACATCCAGCATCTGCAATTCCCATCCCTGTCGCTGAAATCCAGCACCTGCAATTCCGGTCTCCGCCTCCAACCTCCAGCATCTGCAATTCCCATTCCCGTCTCCGAAATCCAGCATCTGCAATTCCCAGCCCCGCCCCCAACCTCCAGCATCTGCAATTCCCATTCCCGTCTCCGAAATCCAGCATCTGCAATTCCCATCCCCGCCTCCAACCTCCAGCATCTGCAATTCCCATCCCAGATTCCGACATCCAGCATCTGCAATTCCCAAACCCATATCCGACATCCAGCATCTGCAATTCCCGTCCCAGACTCCGACCTACTGCACCTGCAATTCCTGGCTCCAACTCCGACCTCCAGCATCTGCAATTCCCATCCCTGTCTCCGACCTCCAGTATCTGCAATTCCTGTCCCCACCTCCGACTTCCAGCATCAGCTATTCCCATCCCCAACTCCGACCTCCAGCGTCTGCTATTCCCATTCCCGTCTCTGACCTCCGGCATCTGCAATTCCCGTCCCCGTCTCCGGCACCCAGCATCTGCAATTACCATTCCCTTCTCTGACCTCCAGCATCTGCAATTCCCATTCCCGTCTCCAACCTCCAGCATCTGCAATTCCCATCCCAGACTTCGACATCCAGCGTCTGGAGTTCCCATCCCGGCATCCAACATCCAGCATCTGCAATTCCCAAATCCATATCCGACATTCAGCATCTGCAATTCCCGTCCCAGCCTCCGACCTCCAGCATCAGCTATTCCCGTCCCCAACTCCGACCTCCTGCATCTGCAATTCCCATCCTTGTCTCCGAAATCCAGCATCGGCAATTCCGGTCCCAACCTCCAACCTCCAGCATCTGCAATTCCCATTCCCGTCTCCGAAATCCAGCATCTGCAATTCCCATCCCCGCCTCCAACCTCCAGCATCAGGAATTCCAGTCCCAGACTCCGACCTCCAGCATCTGCAATTCCCATCCCAGACTCCGACATCCAGCATTTGGATTGCCCATCCTGGCCTCCGACATCCAGCATCTGCAATTCCCAAACCCATATCCTACATCCAGCATCTGCAATTCCCATCCCTGTCTCTGAAATCCAGCACCTGCAATTCCGGTCTCCGCCTCCAACCTCCAGCATCTGCAATTCCCATTCCCGTCTCCGAAATCCAGCATCTGCAATTCCCAGCCCCGCCCCCAACCTCCAGCATCTGCAATTCCCATTCCCGTCTCCGAAATCCAGCATCTGCAATTCCCATCCCAGATTCCGACATCCAGCATCTGCAATTCCCAAACCCATATCCGACATCCAGCATCTGCAATTCCCGTCCCAGACTCCGACCTACTGCACCTGCAATTCCTGGCTCCAACTCCGACCTCCAGCATCTGCAATTCCCATCCCTGTCTCCGACCTCCAGTATCTGCAATTCCTGTCCCCACCTCCGACTTCCAGCATCAGCTATTCCCATCCCCAACTCCGACCTCCAGCGTCTGCTATTCCCATTCCCGTCTCTGACCTCCAGCATCTGCAATTCCCATTCCCGTCTCCGAAATCCAGCATCTGCAATTCCCGTCCCCGTCTCCGGCACCCAGCATCTGCAATTCCCATTCCCGTCTCCGAAATCCAGCATCTGCAATTCCCATCCCCGCCTCCAACCGCCAGCATCAGGAATTCTAGTCCTAGACTCCGACCTCCAGCACCTGCAATTCCCATCCCAGACTCCGATATCCAGCATCTGGAATTCCCATCCCCAACTCCGACCTCCAGCATCTGCAATTACCATTCCCTTCTCTGACCACCGGCATCTGCAATTCCCGTCCCAACCTCCAACATCCAGCATCTGTATTTCCCATTCCTCCCTCTGACATCCAGCATCTGCAATTCCTTTCCCCGCTTCCGACCTCCATCATCTGTACTTCCCATCCCCGCCTCCAACCACCAGCATCTGCAATTCCCATTCCCGTCTCCGAATGCCAGCATCTGCAAATCCAGTCCCCACCTCCAACCTCGAGCATCTGCAATTCCCATCCCTGTCTCCGACCTCCAACATCTGCAATTCCGTCCCCACCTCCGACATTCAGCATCAGCTATTCCCATTCCCTTCTCTGACCTCCGGCATCTGCAATTCCCGTCCCCACCTCCAACATCCAGCATCTGTATTACCCATTCCTCCCTCTGACATCCAGCATCTGTAATTCCCATCCCCGCCTCCAACCTGCAGCATCTGCAATTCCCATTCCCATCTCTGAAATCCAGCATCTACAAATCCCGTCCCCGCCTCCAACCTCGAGCATCTGCAATTCCCATCACCGCCTCCAGTAGCTGCAATTCCTGTCCCAGACTTCGATCTACAGCATCTGCAATTCCCAACCCTGTCTCCGACATCCAGCAACTGCAATTCCCGACCCATCTCCGACCTCAGGGCATTTGCAATTCCCGTCCCCGTCTCCGGCATCCAGCATCTGCAATTACCATTCCCGTCTATGACCTCCGGCATCTGCAATTCCCGTCCCCACCTCCAAAATTCAGCATCTGTATTTCCCATTCCTGCCTCTGACATCCAGCATCTGCAATTCCCAAACCCATATCCGACATCCAGCAACTGCAATCCCCGACCCATCTCCAACCTCAGGGCATTTGCAATTCCCATCCCAGACTCCGACATCCAGCATCTGCAATTCCCGTCCCAGCCTCTGACATCCAGCAACTGCAATTCCCGATCCCGTATCCGACATCCAAATTCTGCAATTCCCATCCCCACCTCCGACCTCCAGCATCTGCAATTCCCAACCCCACCTCTGACCTCCAGCATCTGCAATTCCCATCCCTGTCTAAGACATCCAGCATCTGCAATTCCCATCACCGCCTCCAACCGCCAGCATCTGGAATTCCCATCCCAGACTCTGACCTCCAGCGTCTGCAATTCCCATCCCAGACTTCGACATCCAGCATCTGGAATTCCCATCCCGGCCTCCGACATCCAGCATCTGCTATTCCCAAACCCATATCCGACATCCAGAATCTGCAATTCCCGTCCCAGCCTCCGACCGCCAGCATCTGCAATTCCTGTCCCCAAATCCGACCTCCTGCATCTCCAATTCCGATCCCTGTCTCCGAAATCCAGCATCAGCAATCCCTGACCCATCTCCGACCTACAGCATCTGCAATTCCCATTCCCATCTCCGAAATCCAGCATCTGCAATTCCCATCCCCGCCTCCAACCACCAGCATCAGGAATTCCAGTCCCAGACTCCGACCTACAGCATCTGCAATTCCTGTCCCCAACTCCGACCTCCAGCATCTGCAATTCCCATCCCTGTCTAAGACATCCCGCATCTGCAATTCCCGACCCCATCTCCAACCTCCAGCATCAGGAATTCCCGACCCCTTATCTGACATCCCGCATCTGCAATTCCCGTCCCCGTTGCCGACATCCAGCATCTGCAATTCCCATCCCTGTCTCCGACCTCCAGCATCTGAAATTCCCATCACCGCCTCCGACCTCCAGCATCAGGAATTCCCGTCCCAGACTCCGACCTCCAGCATCTGCAATTCCTGACCCAGTATCCGACATACAGCATCTGCAATTCCCATAACGGCCTCCGACATCCCGCATCTGCAATTCCGGACCCCATCTCCAACCTCCAGCATCAGGAATTCCTGACCTCTTATCTGACATCCAGCATCTGCAATTCCCATTCCCGCCTCTGACCTCCGGCAACTGCAATTCCCATTCCTGTCTCTGACATCCAGCATCTGCAATTCCCATTCCTGCCTCTGAATTCCAGCATCTGCAATTCCCATCCCTGTCTCCGACCTCCAGCATCTGCAATTCCCGTCCCCAATTCCGGCATCCGGCATCTGCAATTCCCGACCCATCTCCAACATCCAGCATCTGCAATTCCTATCCCTATCTCTGACCTCCGGCATCAGGAATTCCCATCCCTGTCTGCGACCTCCGGAATCTGTGATTCCCGTCCACGTCTCCGACCTCCAGCATTTGCAATTCCCGTACCCGCCTCCCGACTCCAGCCTCTGGAATTCACTTCCCTGTCTCTGACTCCAACATCTGCAATTCCCGTCCCCACCCCCGACCTCCAGCTCCTGGAATTCCCGACCCCGCCTCCAACATCCAGCATCTGCCATTCCCATCCCTCCCATTGACATCCAGCATCTGCAATTCCCATTCTCTGCCTCCGACCTCCAGCATCTGGAATTCCCATCCCCATCTCCAACCTGCAGCATCTGCAATTCCCAACCCCGTATCCAACCTCCTGCATCTGCAATTCCTGGCCCCATCTCCAAACACCAGCATCTGAAATTCCCATCCCCGCCTCCAACTTCCAGCTTCAGGAATTACTGTCCCAGACTCCAACCTCCAGCATCTGCAATTCCCATCCCTGTCTCCGAACTCCTACATCTGAAATTCCCATCGCCACCTCCCACCTCCAGCATCTGCAATTCCCATCCCTATCTCCCACCTCCAGCATCTGCAATTCCCATCCCTATCTCCCACCTCCAGCATCTGCAATTCCCATCCCCGTCTCCGAAATCCATCATCTGAAAACCATGACCCAGCCTCCGACATCCAGCACCTGCAATTCCTGTCCCCATCTCCAACCACCAGCATCTGCAATTCCCAATCCTGTCTCCGACATACAGCATCTGAAATTCCCATCCCAAACTCCGACCTCCACCATCTGCAATTCCCGTCCTCTTCTCCGACATCCAGCATCTGCAATTCCCGTCCTCATATCTGACATCCAGCATCTGCAATTCCTGACCCAGCCTCCGACTTCCAGCATCTGCAATTCCCATCCCTGCCTCTGACATCCAGCTTCTGCAATTCCCATCCCTGTCTCTGAGCTCCACCATCTTCAATTCCTGACCCCGCCTCCGACCTCCAGCATCGGCAAATCCCATCCCTGTCTCCGAGCTCCAGCCTCCAACATCTAGCATCTGCAATTCCCATTCATGGCTCCGAACTCAGGAATCTGCAATTCCCATTCCTGTCTCCGACGTCCAGCATCTGCAATTCCCGACCCCGTATCCGACATCCAAATTCTGCAATTCCCATCCCCAACTCCAACCTCCAGCATCTGCAATTCCCATCCCTGCCTCTGACCTGCAACATCTGCAATTCCCGCCCACGCCTCCAACCTCCAGCATCAGGAATTCCCGTCCCAGACTCCGACATCCAGCATCTGCAATTCCCGACCCCGTATCTGACATCCAGCATCTGCAATTCCCATCCCTGTCTCCGACCTCCACCATCTGCAAATCCCATCCCTGCCTCCGACATCCAGTATCTGCAATTCCTGACCCCGCCTTGGATTTCCAACATCTGCAATTCCCATCCCTGATTCAGACATCCAGCTTCTGCAATTCCCATCCCCACCACCGAACTCCAGCATCTGCAATTCCCATTCCTGCCTCCGACCTCCGGCATCTGCAATGCCCGACCTCGTATCCGACATCCAGCTTCTGCAATTCCCATACCTATCTCCGACCTCCAGCATCTGCAATTCCCGACCCCGTATCCGACATCCAGCATCTGCAATTCCCATTCCCGTCTCCGACCTCAGGCATCTGCAATTCCTGACCCAGCCTCCGACATCCAGCATCTGCAATTCCTGGCCCCATCTCCAACCACCAGCACCTGCAATTCCCATTCCTGTCTCCGACATACAGCATCTGAAATTCCCATCCCAAACTCTGACATCCATCATCTGCAATTCCTAACCCCGCCTCCAACATCCAGCATCTGCAATTCCCGTACCCATCTCCAACCTCCAGCATCTGCAATTCCCAATCCCGTCTCCGACATCCAGCATCCGAAATTCCCATCCCTGCCTCTGATATCCAGCTTCTGCAATTCCCGTCCTAGCCTCCGACATCCAGTATCTGCAATTCCTGACCCCGCCTTGGACTTCCAACATCTGCAATTCCCATCCCTGACTCAGATACCCAGCTTCTGCAATTCCCATCCCCGTCTCTGACCTCCACCATCTGCAATTCCCGTCCTCATCTCTGACTTCCAGCATCTGCAATTCCCAACCCCATATCCGACATCCAGCATTTGCAATTCCCGACCCCGCCTCCGACCTCCAGCTTCTGCAATTCCCATCCCTGTCTCCAACCTCCACCATCTTCAATTCCCGTCCTCATCTCCGACTTCCAGCATCTGCAATTCCCAATCCAATCTCCGACCTCCAGTGTATGCAATTCCTTTCCCCGCTTCCAACCTCCAGCATCTGCAATTCCCATCCCCGCCTCCGACCTCCAGCATCTGCAATTCCGGTCCCCGCCTCCAACCTCCAGCATCTGCAATTCCCATTCCCGTCTCCGAAATCCAGCATCTGCAATTCCCTGTTCCCTTGATCAATGCAGGCATTGAAAAGAGCCAGCTGTGACCAAAGGATCTGATCCACATATCGCAATAAACATTTAAGAGTTGGGAACTAGTGAATTCCTTGATGTAAGGTATTGCCCCACAATCTGTACTAACATTAATCTCTCTCATGGATATCTGTGATATCTTCTCTCCCTTATGACCTGCACTGAAATGCTTAGCTACCTAGTCAGATCTACACCTTCTTCACCTAGATGGTTCTTAAGATCCATATTTCAAACAGAAGGCTGTGTTACACAGGATCCTGTCCCACTCACTAAATTGAGAAGACAGCCAGTGCTATATTTTGGTTCCAGTCCAGTCTACTAATTACTGCATTCATTGGATTCAATTTCAATTTCAAAACTTCACCTAGTCAGGTTCAAATGTCAGGTGCTGAATTTTCTCAGCAGAGTTGTGGTGAGGTTCCAGATTAAGGATCGGGAAAACAGCATAGGGCCCCTTTGGTTTGACAGCACTAGCAGGCAACCAATCTGCAAATTTAAGGTGATTATTCGGATGATTTCCAGGGCTTGCCAGTATTCAGTTGCTGGCAGAATAGCCATCTGCTGCCAGCTAAAGGAACATGAACAGTTAAAGTTGTGTCATGTAACAGCGAACCTGAATTTATATCATGTTCCAGAGAATGTATTGTATAATTGTGAGATAAACAGCTGCACTCTCACAGGATTCCATTAAGCGGATTGGTCACATTCCTCACAAGAGATGAAAGTTAATCATGTAACAGTGAATCCTGTTCTAACCTTCACAATCTCATGTGGGAATAGAATGCCATTTTTAATTGCTTTGGATGCTTTTCCTCAATTTCCTTTTACTTTTATTTCAAGCGTGGACATTTGACAGACATTGAAATCCCATTTAATCCTGGTAAAGCAAAAAGAATTCTCAGCTTTGGCTCATCTCTGCAAAGTGTAGCAGTAAAACTGTTGGTTTACAAAGTTAATTTAGAGAATGAGAGCAAACTTGCATTTATACAACTCCTTTGCCAACCTCAATTCCTTACGTTGAAATGTTTTAGTCAATTTAAATGTTTTTTGAAAAGTGGTCCTGGCTGTTATTCAGGAAAAGCAATGGACAATTTGCAGACAGAATGCATCATGATAGTGACCAGGTACTTGCTGCTTCACTGATGTTGATTTGAGAGATAATTATTGACCACAACATAGGGGAGAGATATCTACTCTTCTTCAAAATAATTTTGAGGCGTTTGTTTTATTGCCTCTGTCCCTTGAGATAGTGACGATTATACTGCTATAAAAAAAAGTCAACTACTTAGGGAAACAATGGTCACAAATTTGTTTACATTTGTTCATCACATTGCGTCCTCTCTAATACTCTCTATTACCTGCTGTTAAGGTTTCCTGGAATTCATCATTGTTTACAAAGATGTTAGACATGACTCACGCCACTCAAACCGACAGCACAGCATTTACAATGAGTCTCAGATGAATCTGATGAAATAAACCCTTTTTCCTTCTTCCAGTAAAATGCTAGTGGCACAGAAGGAGACCATTCAGTCCATTATGCCTGTGCCAGCTCTGTGAAGCTGCTAATTGATTGGTCCTACTCCTCTGCCCCTTCTCCATAGCTCTGCTAATTACTCCAACACAAGCAATTTCCCCTTGGAAAATTATTGCATCTGCTGCTAACACTCTTTCAACCATTGACTTGCAAGGTTCTTGTGATGGTGGCCTTGAGATTCTGCTACTGGGCAGGCAATACAGATGACTGGAGTTCAGGCTCAACCACAAACATTGGGAAATTGAACTCAATAATTTCTGTCATTGGTATCTAACCTGCTGAATTATTATTCAAACTCAATTGGTTTCTCATTGTTGGTCGCAGAAGGGAACTTGCTGACTCAGTCTTGTTATGTGTGATGCATGAGGAGCTCAATTCTTCATGTGTCCAGTGTAACCAGGGCAGCACAGTGACTCAGTGGTTAGCACTGCTACCTCACAGCACCAGAGACCTGGGCTTGATTCCAGTCTTGGTCAACTGTCTGTGTAGAGTTTGCACATTCTCCCCATGTCTGCATGGGTTTCCCCCTACAATCCAAAGATGTGCAGGTCAGGTGAATTGGCCATGCTAAGTTGCCCATAGTGTTAGGTACATTAGTCAGGGGAATGGGGCTGGGTGGGTCACTCTTCAGAGGGTCAGTATGGATTTGTTGGGCCGAAGGACCTGTTTCCATATTGTAGGGAATCTAATTTAACTAAAGGGTGGCAGCCTTACCCATTTTTCCAGAACAAACTTAGAACAAAGGAGACTGAAGATAGATTTAAGAGAAATGTTAAAATTCTTGAAGGGTCCTAATAGAAGAATCAAGGAGAAACAATTTTCACTGGCTGAAGGGTAAGTAACCAAATGGTATAAATTCAAGATAATTGATACAAACCTATGAAACAGGAACAAGAGAAGACCATGTAGCTTCTCAATGAGATCATGGCTGATCTAGTCATGTTTCATACTTCACATACCCAACTACATCACCCCCCATCCACCCGCCACATTGATAACCCTTTACTTCCTTGTTCAACAAACATTTCTTCACCTCTGTCTTAGAAATATTCAATGACTACCTCCACTTTTCAAAGCTATAAAACCTTCTGACAGAGAACAGTGCTCGTCATCTCTAAACTGAAAAGGCAACCTTAATTTTGAAACAGTGCTCCACAGTTCTAGATTGGCTTAAGAAGATACATCCTTTCCACATCCACTGTATCAAGAACCTTAACAACGTCATCCATCATTCTTGTGAACTTATCGAGACAAGCCCAATCTGTCCAACCCATCCTCATAAAACAACCCACTCACTCCAGCCACCAATCTAGTAAACGTCCTTTGATGAAGTCAAAATTTTAAAAAAAGCTTTATACTCCACTCACAGTTTCGAAGGGACAACTTGAATGGGTTGTATTTCCTTCTCCCTCATTATTGTCATAATCGTGGCTGAAACAGCAGATCCACAATGAGAAGTGAGCTGCATACCCCCACCCTCACCCAACACGCACCCCTCCCAACCCCCCCAAACCATTAAGATGTTTTTTTCTTTTCCCTTTGAAATCAACATTAACGTATCAGCTGCATTTCAGTGAGTCATGTTCCTAGATGAGTCAAAACCTTTGGTTTAAAGCTCCACACTAAAGGCACATAATGTACCTGAATACTCAGTAAATTCTGTGGTTGATGCTCAAAAGTTCAAAGCACTGCTCTGAAGAGAGATCTTACTGGGAGACACTTTTGAAATCCAGACCAATGTCAAACAAGACTGTGTAACAGCCCCAACTCTACTTCCTATTCACCTAATAAACCATATTCATCTCAAAGGTCAACTACCCTCTGTTGTTAGTATTAAGTACTGTCAAGATGGGAATCTCTAGCTTGAGTCATCCCTGTGTCAAAACTAAACGTGCCACCTAGGATCACTGTGTGCAGATGAGTATAGCTACTTTCTCACTCTGCGCCAGATTTGCAAGCCACTTTTGATGTCTTCAACTCTGCGTACAAACTCAGTTTTGTCAAAACCAAAACTCACATTAAACCACACCCGATCAACCAAATATTCCATCTCATGCAAATGTGAGAGGAGATACTCCAGGAATATGTTGAACAACTCCTTGATCCTGGCAAAAACCTTTTCCAAAATGACACTATTGAAGAGGATATCTAATATCAGATGAGCTGTGCTAGCCCAGCTTTCTACAAGCAAAGGCAGTGAGTGTTTGATGACAAAGATCGGAACAAAAGTAGCAGTGTGCAGAGCAGTTGTGGTCATTTCACTCCTACACTGCACTGAGACCTGGACTGTGCATTGGCAACACTTAAGGGCACAAGAGAAATCCCACTATTGATACCTCTGTTGAATCCTTTGAATTCAATACTAGGTCTCTTGAATAAATGTCATTATTGAAGCTAGTTCTAGGAATATTCAAGCAAAACACCTGCAGTTTGCAGTGGACATTTTATCTGGATGTCAAAAGGTCCCATACCTGCCAGCTCCTATTTTCTCAACTCAAGTACCTATCTTTGTGGAAAAGACAAAGAAAATGGTTCCAAGTCACTCTGAAGCTCAGCATCATTGGCACTAATGACTGAGATGAACTCAGCACCAATCAGTTCCAATTGTGATCATCAAGTTGCATCGTGCTTTAAACTAATACCTTAACGATGAAGGAATGTGGAAGGCAAAGGAAGCAAATGGGTCCCATTATGGCATGAGATTTGGTGTCCATTGTGGCCAAAGATCTATAGGTTGTGAATTAGCCTGTTCAGTCACTGGAAGGCCCATGACTTGGGAGATCACATCTTCAAAACGAGAGCGAGAGACAATGAGGAATGAAGCTTCCATTCCCAATGCAGCCCTGGGATGGGACACCTCGAATATATATTTTTGAAAGCACCTTGTGGAGTCCTGGCATCATGAAAGGTGCTAGTTCCTGAAAATGCCAGTCCTTTCTTGAAGAGATTGAATGGAGATTTTCAAAATGATGCAAAGTTTTGAGATAAGGAATGGTCAGAAGATTTTAGTGCTATTAGGCAGAAAAATATAAGCATTTCCCAAAGTATGGAGTGCTTTCCAGAGGATTAGATGAAAATATTATTCAAAGGACAGCACGATAAATATTTGAAGGGATGACTTATGGATTAGTAGAAACAAACAGTGAAATTTGAGTAAGTAGCTTTAATTGAAGAACAATGATACTGCAATTTATAGATTACTATACGACTCCACAATTTCTACATTTTGCCACAATAACTGAACAAGCTACTTTCCGTCCAGTCACTTCAAATTCTTAAGTCAGTCGAGGTATTGAAGGAGACACCAAATGCCTGGACATCCTCTCTGGCTCTGTGTATGCAGTCAGTGGAATAAAATATCTTAAAAAAGCAAATTTGTATTATTTCATTTTTCCTTCTGTGTAGACTCCTCCATCCTCCTTAGTATTGAATATTATTGTTTGTTAATCGGGACTAAAGAGGAAACAGCATTTGAAAAAGGACAATATCTCCCTTAACAGTAGAGAGGATTTGATCCACAGTTTGATTATTGTTTTATAAAATTACAACTGAACATCTATACCAAAATGCAAAGGCGTTGATAAGGAAGGCAGCATTCAGGGTCCTGGACCCATCTACTCCAGGTAGCTGCGTCCTCCCTTCTTTCCTTACACTTTTTGTCTTCATTCTTTATCTTTTTTTTCATCTTCTTCATATCAACGGAGAGGATGACATTGTGGAAGGCAGTGGCTGGACCGGGACTCTTCGTGAGGTGGCAGCCTGGGCTGGTGGCAGAGACAAGAACTCCTGGGCACTCCTGGTTATTTGTGAGACAGCAGTGGCCGTGGAGCCGGGGGCTCCTGGTTGCAGGGTGAGTTGGGTTCCGGCATGGGACCCAGAAAAGGTGACCCGTTGACAAGGTGGGCCCAGCGACAAAGAGATGGCAGCCCAAGAGTGGTGACGGTGACGCTGGTGTGTCCGGTGCAGATGGCAACACAGGTGTCTTTGGTCAGCCTGCTCAGGGCACATGGCTGAGGCAGCAGTGTGAAGTTTTGTCTTTTTATTCTTGAAGTATTTTAATGACACTGGATTGTGGTGGTGAGTGAAACTTTTCACTGTATATTACTGTGTTGTTCAATGTCAAGGACAAGTGACAATAAATCATTAATCATTCATTTCTTTTCATCAGTCCAATAGAACCAGTGAGATTCTGTTCTGTAGTACCATTCCTTCAAACATCCCATAGCGATTTGTGAAAAGTCTTCAACGAAACAATATTGACTATGCCTACACAGTTTTAGTTAAAGAAGGGAGTTGAAGACTCTGGGCATGGATACACAGGGATTGTTTTCCTTTTTGCAGAGGTGATTGGGACGGGACATGAGTGAGATGTATAAAATTATACAAGGCCATAGACAGGGTAGACAGGAAGAAGAACTTCCCCTTGATAGAGGGAATAATGACCAAGGGACATAGATTTAAGGTTTATAGGAAATGTGCGGAAAAGCCTTTTCACCCAGAAGGTGGTGGGAATCTGGAGCTCACTGTCTGCAAGGGTGGTGGCGGCAGAAAACTTCATAACATTGAAGCAATATTTAAAGTGCATTTAGGGCACATAGGGTTATGGGCTGAAAATGTGTTGCTGGAAAAACGCAGCAGGTCCAGGGAGCATCCAAGGAGCAGGAGAATCGACGTTTCGGGCATCAGCCCTTCTTCAGGAATGACTCATGCCCGAAAAGTTGATTCTCCTGCTCCTTGGATGCTGCCTGACCTGCTGTGCTTTTCCAGCAACACATTTTCAGCTCTGATCTCCAGCACCTGCAGTCCTCACTTTCACATGGGTTATGGGCCAAGTGCTGGGAAAGTAGGATTGAGTGGTTATGTACTTGTTTCCGACTAGCACAGGCTCAATGGATGACTGTCCTTTTACTGTGTTGAAAGTCTCAATGACTACCACGGCAAGTAATAAATGATCAATGATTTCATTGAGATAATAAACACTCAGCAGAGTAAACAGTATCTTGACAGAAACATTGGAAATATCTCGGTTCAAATTAATTACAATGTGCCTGAATTCTCATATGAAAACTTATTCTGTTGAAGAGTTTGTTCTGTATATCACTCCACAGACACCATCTCACCTGCTGAGTGTTTCTCGCAGTTCCTGGGTTCTTTTCCCCCAAATTTCTTGCACCCATAGCATTTTGCTTTTGTACTACTATTCTTAGTGATGTTTCCTGAGGGAGAAATACAAACCTAGGTATCCTCATATTGGTTAAGCAGCACAGCTTCAGAAGTAATATTTCTTTTAATAGTTCTTCAACGAGGCAACTATTTGTTACTGAAATATAATAACTTCAAATTATGGGCCATTAATATTTATACCAGACAAATATTCATTTCATAGTTACCTGTATTATCCCCAAAAGTCCAGGTCTTGAAAAGTGCCCAAGAAGTAGTTTGTCAATGAGAGTTTCATTGCATCTGACAGTAACTAATTCCTTTCTGATTTTCCTATTTGCTGTGTTCAGTCTAGCGATGCAACATTTCAAATCCTCATGTGAAAGTAACGTCCAACAGTGTTGATAATAATTGACTAGACTTCCAGGCTTTTCTGTCCTATTGTCAGAAGCTGCTGTTGCAAATTGTGCAAAGTACGCTCACGCTTTGTGTGTTTTAATCCACAGAGCGAGAAGCAGGAACAGAAAAGACCCGATTCACTGGCACACCACAATGCTTTTTTCTCTCCCTCCATTCTGCCCTGAGATAATCAACCTGGCTCCGTAGCTGCTTGCCCATTGTGGATTTATCATTGACATGATCGATTTGTTGATTGCTCATGATAACATGGCTCTCAGTTACCACTTGAGAGAGGTGCTAAGTTGCTGACATTTGCAACAAAATACAACCATGGACCGAAGATTTTGTATTGATCTAGCTGGAGTAATTTATAAAATCAATTAACAATTTTGCCAATTACGCCACTGAATCTGAAGCAGTCCTGTTAAATTATGTCCTGTTCATTGTACTCCTGCAATAAAAGAGAGTCACTATATTACAGATCACACTATCCGGTCGAAAACTTTTCAGAATGATATAAAGCAAGTGGCCCTGGAATACATTGGGAACTCCTGCACTATTCACAAGCCCAAGGAAACAGGAATCTGACAAGTGCATGCTGAGTCTATTTTAATATCAACGCCTCACTCTGCAAAATGGGGAAAATAAAAGCAAAATTCAAAGCTTGATGGAAAGAGAGCCATTGTGTCCTGAAATGCACTGACCGAAAACTTTCAAGAACAACACTGATAAATAATTCAGGGAGCTGCAGATGCTAGAGATCTGAAATGGAAATTGCTGCCGAAACTCAGCAGGACTGACAGCATCTGTGGGGAGAAGGCAGAGTTAATGATGGAAGCCCAGTGAGTGCTCATCAGAATCAGGTCAGAACTGAATCCGAAAATCAGAACTTGGGGTTTCTCAGACTTCGAAGTGATCACGAGCTGTCACCAAGCAACCCGACCAAAATATTTTTTAAAAATACATTTAGCTTTATGGACTCTGTAATTTAATGTGTAATTTGGCTAATTGCTTCTTCGCCCTCCCATTAACTTAATGACTCCTACCCTCAGTCAATGCAGTGAAACATATGGGCCAAAGGCTCAGTTCCTGTGCTGTACTGTTCTAAATGCTGCTTTTTGCTGTGTCGGAACAAATCCTGAACATTGACTTCGCCACCTCCTGGTGTTGCCTGGCTTGCTGTGTTCTTCCAGACTCTTGCTTGCCTACCTTTAGCTGTGTTAGAAGCTGTTTTACAATGCTCTTATTTTAAATGTTTACTTTCCCTGTCGTTTACATCCAGTTTCTCAGCTCCTATTCCACTCGAGGTCGTTTCAGAAAGAAAATGACAGAACATACGGAAAGATCGCTCACAAATTGGAGTGGGGAATATAATCATGACCTTGCATTGCCTTCACCTCTGCATCATCTCTCCTTCTCAGTGTGAGAGAAGAGTACCTTTTCCTTGTTGGGCTTGATTTTACTGCGTGCTGTGGAAATCAGATCACAGATCCAACTGGGAGGCCTTTACTAGCAATTAGATGAACTCAGCAATCTTCCTGAAGATGGCCTGATCTTCAAACACCTCATAGAATTCCTACAAGAGGCCATTTGGCTCGTTGAGTCTCCACCTTATCTACACCCCTACCTATCCACATAACACCCCATTTCCCACAGCAAGTCCACTTCGCCTACATATCCCTGTACACTATGGAGCAATTTATCATGGCCAATCCACCTAACCTATACATCTTTGGACTGTGAGAGGAAATTGGAACACCCAAAGGAAACCCATGCAGACACAATGAGAATGTGTAAACTCCACACAGGCAGTCGCAATGACTGGACTTGAATGTGGGATCCTGGCACTGTGAGGCAGCAGCGCTAATCACAGAGCCACCCATAGCTACCAAGGGGGTTCACCATTTTATTAAGGATGGCAAGGTGGGCTGGACCAATCACAGAGCTGGCAATACTCAACTTTCAGCCACCTTGAGGCAGAGGTTGGACATTGCATCTGGGGTGAATGCATGTGCGCAGACGTGTGCATATGCCTGTTCTGGGCATGCTTGAGGGAGTTGCATTTGAGCTGAAAATGTGTTGCTGGTTAAAGCACAGCAGGTTAGGCAGCATCCAAGGAACAGGAAATTCTACGTTTTGGGCCAGAGCCCTTCATCACGAATGAGGAGAGGGTGCCAGGCAGGCTAAAATCCTTCCCCCCCCCACTTTAAAAGTATGCCTTAGAGTTTGGGACTCTTCCACCTGAGCCTGCCTGGCACCCTCTCCTCATTCCTGATGAAGGGCTCTGGCCCGAAACGTCAAATTTCCTGTTCCTTGGATGCTGCCTAACCTGCTGTGCTTTAACCAGCAACACATTTTCAGCTCTGATCTCCAGCATCTGCAGACCTCACTCTTTACTCGGAGTTGCATTTGAACATCGGCTGAGAATTCAAACGTGTTTCAGCTCTGAAGACCATGGACTCCAGCCGTGGGCGGCACGGTGGCACAGTGGTTAGCACTGCTGCCTCACAGCGCCAGAGACCTGGGTTCAATTCCCGCCTCAGGCGACTGACTGTGTGGAGTTTGCACGTTCTCCTCGTGTCTGCGTGGGTTTCCTCCGGGTGCTCCGGTTTCCTCCCAAATTCCAAAGATGTGCGGGTCAGGTGAATTGGTCATGCTAAATTGCCCGTAGTGTTAGGTAAGGGGTAAATGTAGGGGTATGGGTGGGTTGCGCTTCGGCGGGTCGGTGTGGACTTGTTGGGCCAAAGGGCCTGTTTCCAAACTGTAAGTAATCTAATCTATAACCAGATTCAGTAAAACATGGACGATGGCTCGTGACCTTGTATTCCTGCAGGCCAGATAAGATCCAATGGTCACTGGAAGAGAGGAAAGAAAGCAATAGGATGTCTGTAAATAAGAACGTCTTGCTCTCTCTCACTCTCTCTTACACTGTGGCAGTATGCACCATCAGTCATTCTGTCATTGATCAGGCTTTCAACCACAGGCCAAAGCAGCATTCCCTCTATACAGTGATTGTTCCGCAAGCACAAAAGGCCATTCACGATGAACAATAAGAAGCTGGTGATGAGCAATAAATGTTAATTATGGCCTGTCAGTGATTGCCAAGTGCTCTGTGCTATTTTCCTAACCTATGTTAAGTTGGTGACGCAGTCTCTGCCGCCCATCTGCTACCCAGGATAGCAGTTACAGTCAGAATGTGTTCAGGGCAAATTGATTCCACAGTGGGAATTACATTACAGCTAATCAGTCTGAATAAGTACAGAGAATAATCTGTTTTATAGAATAATATTTGCAAGAGGAGTGCTGTGCTAATTACTTTAAAGTTTTCCTGCTGACACTTGGAGCGATGGTATTGAATTTGAGCTTTCAGGATGTAAGTATCTTGCATTTCATCTGTATCTAGTCAGTGGGTGTATTGTTCATGAAATAGCAAACCACGCAGAATACTGTGGTCCTGATACTGCCTTCTGGGTGACACTAAATTTCCTGCCACTGGGGGCAATCTAGCTTTCAGCCTCAGCATCCCTGGGCTGGGGAAGCCAGAAAAGAAACAGAAATAACCAGGAACCTTTCTCCTGATCCTTCCTCCTAGACATCGGTTTTGAGTAGGGCTTTTATGTCAAGACAAAGCTAAGCTTGACCATTATTCTTCACTACTCATAGAGTCATATAGTCATAGAATCATATAGCACAGAAACAGACTCTTCAGTCCAACCTGTCCATGCCAATCAGGTTTTCCGAATTAAACTGGCCTCCATCCACATTTAGCCCTTACCCTTCAAAATCTTTCATATTCATGTACTTGTCCAAATGCCCTTTAAATGTAGTAATTGCACCTGCGTCTACCTTCCTCTCACAGTTCAATCCACATATGAACGACCTTATGTATGAAAATATTACCCCTCAGGTCCCTTTTAAATCTTTCTCCTCTTACCTTAAAAATGTGCCTCCTAGTTTTGATATTTACCAAAATGCAATATCTTGAATTTATCCAAATTAAATTCCATCTCACACCCCTCAGCTCATTAGCCCAATTGATCAAGATCTCTTTGTAACCTTAGATAACTTTCTTCACTGTCTACAGTGCCACCAACTTTGGTGTCACCTGCAAACTTACTATGCATGCCTCCTCAGTTCTCATCCAAGTCATTTATATAAATAGTAAAGAATAGTGGGTCCAGCACTGATCCCTGTGGAACACTGCTCGTCATAGGCCTTCAGTCTGAAAAACAACCCTCCACCACCACCCACTGTCTGGTGCCATGAAACTAGTTTTGTATCCAGTTGGTAAGCTCACCCTGAATCCCATGTGATCTAACTGTACTAATCTGTCTACCGTGTAGAACCTTATCAAAGATTTTACTAAAGACCATTTAGGTGACGTGTACTGCTCAGCCTTCATCAATCTTTTGGTTGCATCCTCAAAAGACTTAATCAAATTTGTGAGACATGGTTCCCCACGCATAAAGGAACTGCAGGACCCATCTACCCATCAGGGTGGCACTTATCCCTTGTCCGTCACAGTGTGAACAAAGAACATCTAATCATCCAGTATGTCAGTGTTTGTCTGGATGCATATAGCATTTTAAATATGGTACCAGTTCCAAAGATGCCAGTCCACATGGGTATGTGGTGGCGCTGATTGGCAGTTGGCTGATGTGAGCAGCAGGATCGGGCTAGCACTGGAGGAGAGGGATGGACATAGGCATGGTACATTGTAAATGGGGTATGTTTAAGACAATTCAGGACAGCCTATTCAACCTAAAATCAATATAGATCAAACATTAATTAACTGGCAATCGATAGATCAAATTAAAGAAAAGTTACTTTCATATAAACCAACAGATGTGTTTTACGCAACAATTCTGTGTGAACTCATATCTGGCAGACATGTAATATTTTAGTAACAATCCCATTCCAACTCTCAGCTCTCCACCAGGTTCACTTCTTCACACAATGCCAGGTCAAAATTTGCAGCCTCCTTCAACAAATGTTCCACTCAGCTCAGGATATCCTGGATATAATTAACACCAGCAAGGCATATCTTGGCACCTTAAAAAGCTGCAATTGTACTGCTCCCTTTCTTCTGAACTAAACCCAAACCCTCACTGGTTTTCTGCTTGGTGTGTAGTAGAACCCATACAACCTTCTTCCCCACAGGAATGCCTGTGAGTCTGTATCTCAAATAGTATTCAGTCAGGGTATGGTTTTTAATTGCTAGTCCACATAACAATGTGTTTCTGCTTGAGTTTCTGTTCTCATGCCATTCACATCACATGGTCATTTCTCTGGACTCAGTGTTTATCCCAACTTCATGGAAATGTGATGGAGGCAGATTTGATTGAGGCATTCAGGGAGGCTTTTTTTCTTGGATGGTAATAGTGTGTAGTAATATAGGAAAAAGGCAGAGGATTAGAATTAGGTAATAGAGCTGCACTAGATAATAGAGCTGGTGCAGACAGGATGGGCTGAATAGTCACCTTCAGCATCAAAACCATCATGTCATTCACTGTCTCCCCTTGCAGACTCTAATGTTTCACAACTGGAGCACTGTCGGCAGTTCTGATTGCTGCACTATTGGAAGGATGTGATCACATTGGAGAGGGTGCAGAGGAGATCCACCAAAATGTTACCTGCGATGGGGAGTTTAAGTTATGAACAGGCATAAGGTAGATTGGGGTTACTTTCCTTGGAGCAGAGAGGTTTGAGTAGGGACTTCTTTGAGGTGCATTAAATTAATAGAATGTAGACATAAACTGTTCCCCTTAGTAGAGGATCAATACCAGGGGAAATAGAATTATGGTAAGGGGCAAAAGATTTGGAGGATTTTGAAACAGAAATGTTTTCACCACAAGGGTAGTTGATATCTGGAATTCACTGCCTAAAAGGGTGATAGAGATCGGAACCCTGAAGACTTTTAGAACATACAACAGTACAGCAAAGTACAGGCCCTTCAGCCCATGATGATGTGCCAAGTATTTATCTTAATCTAAGCTCAACCTAACCTACACACCTCTCAGTTTACTGCCATTCATTTGCTTGTCCAGTAGTCACTTAAATGTCCCTAATGTCTCTAAGTCTATTTACCACCACTGGCAGTGGTGGTATATAAATAGTAAAGAATAGTGGGTCCAGCACTGATCCCTGAAAAACAACCCTCCACCACCACCCACTGTCTGGTGCCATGAAACTAGTTTTGTATCCAGTTGATAAGCTCACCCTGAATCCCATGTGATCTAACTGTACTAATCTGTCTACCGTGCAGAACCTTATCAAAGATATTCCACGCATCCACCAACCTCTGTACAAAGAATCTACCCTTATACCTTCTTCCAATCACCTTAAAATTATGACCCCTCATGACAGCCATTTCAGCCCTGGGGGAAGTCTCTGGCTATCTACTCTACCTATGCCTCCCATTACCCTGTACACCTCTATCAAGTCATCTCTCTTCCTTCTTCCCTCCAGTGTGAAAAGCTCTAGCTCACTCAACCTCTCTTCATAAGACATGCCCTGCAATCCAGGCAGCATCCTGGTAAATCTCCTCTGCATTCTCTCTAAAGCATCGACATCCTTCCCATAATGAAGTGACCAGAACTGGACAAAATATTCCAAGTGTGGTCTAACCAGGATTTTACAGAGCTACAGCAAAACCTCATGGCTCTTAAACTCAATCTTGCCAATAATGAAAGCCAATTCAATTTCTAAATGAGCAATTGAAATGCAGTATCATTCAAGGCCTGGGCCAAGTGATGGAAAATGAAACAAGAATAATTAGATGCTTGATGACCAGAACAGACATGATGGGACAAAAGGCTACTTTCCACCCTGTAATATACTATTACATAGAATATAGAACATAGAACATTACAATGCAGTACAGGCCCTTTGTCCCTTGATGTTGTACTAAGCTTTGAAACCAATCTGAAACCCATCTATCCTAAACTATTCCATTATCATCCATATAATTATCCAATGACCATTAAAAACCTTTAAATTTGGCGAGTCTATGACTGTTGCAGGCAGGACTTTCCATGCTCTTACTACTTTCTGAATAAAGAACCTACCTCTGACATCTGTCCTATATCCATCACCCCTCAATTTAAAGCTAGTCCCCTCATGCTAGCCAACACCATCCGAGGAAAAAGGCTGTCACTGTCCACGCTATCTAACCCTCTGCTCAATTTGTATGTCTCTATTAAATCACCTCTTAACCTTCTTCTCTCTAACAAAAACAGTCTCAAGTCCCTCAGCCTTTCCTCATCAGACCTTCCCTCCATACCAGGCAACATCCTGGTAAATCTCCTCCACACCCTTTCCAAAGCTTCCACATCCTTCCTACAATGCAGTGACCAGAACTGTACGTAATACTCCAAGTTCAGCCGCATCAGAGTTTTGTACTGCTGCAGCATGATCTCATGGTTTTGAAACTCAATCCCTCTACCAATAAAAGCTAACACACCATATGCCTTCTTAATAACCCTAACAACCTGGGTGGCAACTTTCAGGGATCTGTGCACATGGACACAGAGATCTTTCTGCTCATCTACACTACCAAGAATCTTACCATTAGCCAGGTACTCTATATTTCTGTGAAATGAATCACCTCACATTTTTCTGCATTAAAGTCAATTTGCCACCTCTCAGTCCAGCTCTGCAGGTTATCCATGTACCTCTGTAAACTGAAACATCCTTTGCACTGTCCACAGCTCCAATGACCGTAGTGTCATCTACAAATTTTCTAACCCATGCTTCTACACCCTCATCCAGATCATTTATAAAAATGACAAACAGCAGTGACCTTAAAACAGATCAGTGCAGTACACCACTAGTAACTGAACACCAGGATGAACATTTTCCATCAACCACCATTCTCTGCCTTCCTTCAGCTAGCCAATTTCTGGTCCAAACCGCTAAATCACCCTCAATCCCATGCCTCTGTATTTTCTGCAATACCCTACCATGGGGAACCTTATCAAACACCTTACTGAAATCCATGTACACCACATCAACCGCTTTTCCCTCATCCACCTATTTAGTCTTCTTTTAAAAGAACTCAATAAGGTTTGTGAGGCATGACCTATCCTTCACAAAACCGTGTTAACTATCCCTAATCAAATTATTCCTTTCTACTCAAAGACCTGAAATTAAAGAAACATTTTGAAAGGTTAAACTGCTGATATGTTCAGCACTTATGGCAATGGTGCAAAACTTTGTTTCAGTTTGTGCTAGCACAAGAAATAGGGGCCAAGTGGCCTCTTTTTGTGCTGTGTCTTTCAATGATTCAGAGAAAATCCTGTTTAGTCTCTCCTGATAATTAAATGTCTTCAGTTCTGGTATAATCATTTTATTGGACTTTTCCCTAGTGCCTCATATTCTTTCTATAATGCAGGGACACAGAAATGTGCATGGCACTCTTAAATATAAATCAAGGCTTTTAAGGATTTCACATAACTACTTCTAAATTTAATTCCACCAGAAATGACCAATACAACTCTGTTGCTCTTTGTCATGAAGGGAAAGGTCCCAACAATGTCTTCTGCTGAGAATAATAGCCTTTGCTGATCAGTGCAACATTAACATCACCCATAAACTATCATTAAGTATTCTCCAAGTGTGAAAACCAATTAGAATAGAATAATGGGACGCTTAACACTGTGGACTAGTGCCCACAAGGAATTGGTTTTAAGACTGCACCAAACTATTTTTACTTACTAATATTAAAAGACAACAGGACAGGAAATGAGCAAAAGACATTTTTATCCTGGATACATTGAGACTGAGAAACAAGTTAAGTAAGAAGATTTGACAATATCCATAGAATACACAGATTCCAAATCTACAAAGGATTATTTAAGACAGGTGCATTCTGAAAAGTGTGTGTGTGTGTGTGTGTGTGAGAGAGAGAGGGGCTGTGCAAAAGAGACTGTGTGCACAAGTGTGTACGTCCATGACAAAGTGAGGGTGTTTGCGTCATTGTATGCATGAGGGTAAGTATATGTGAGAGAGGGTGTGTGCACAAGTGTGTGCATGAGAGTCTATCTGTGTGAGAGAGAGGGTGCATATACACAAGAGTAAGTACTTGTGCGAATATATGCACAATTGCTAAATGGATCAGTGCGCATATGATGTTTATTTATCAAAGAAATTCTGAATTAATTTAGTCACAAGAAAGGATACATTCTCAAGTTCATCCATTGAGTGGCATGGTGGCTCACAGCACAGGGACCCGGGTTCGATTCCAGCCTTGGGTGACTGTCCATATGGAGTTTACACATTCTCCCTGTGTCTATGTGGGTTTCTTCTGGGTGCTCTGGTTTCATCCCACTATCCAAAGATATGCAGGTTAGGTCAATTGGCCATGCTAAATTGCCCATAGGGATTTGTAGGTTAGGTGCATTAATCAGGGGAACGTAAAGGATAGGGAATGGGTGGGTTATTCTTCGGAGGGTTGGTGTGGACTTGTTGGGGTGTAGGGCCTGTTTCCATGCTGTAGGGATTCTAATGCTAATTCTCCAAGTACTTGCAGTACAGAAGCAGATCTTACAGAGCCATGCTAGTTATTCTACTCCACATAATCCTCCATCCAATCCTCCTTCAAACAACTCATCAATCCTTTTACTTCTTAAGGATTTAATGCACTTCAGCTTAAATGTGACTGTTTCTGGCCTCAACTACTCTCTAGCTGAAGAAGCTATTCCAGAACTTCAGTTTGGATTTATAATCTTATATTTAAGGTCCCCTCGGTTTGAGTCTTTGCTGTCTTTCTGTGTATGAAACACTTTCATAGTTTTAAAGTCTTCTATCAAAGAGTCTAGCCTACTCAATCTTCCGTGATAAGAATGGCACCTCAGTTCTGATATCAGACTGATAGATCATTGCCTGCGTTATTTCCTTGCTTCCAAGTTGTTTTTGTAATGCTCCAAATGTGATCGTATCAAGATGTGATACAAGATGGAGAATAAATTAAAATTATAAAATGGTTACAGCACACAAGGAGTCCATTCTAACCATCACGTCCATACTGGCCCCTTGTAGCTTGCCTCTTCCGTACAGTTTTTAATGCCATTCAGATAACGATTCAATTGCCTTTTGAGACATCTCTCTGAAACATGCCTCCATTAGAGTTTGAGGCAGCACATTCCAGATCATAACCAATTGCTCTGTAAAAATACTTTTCCTAACCTCTCCTTTCTTTTTCTAACCATATACTGTAAGCCAGTGCCCTCTTAGTTTTGATGCTTCCACCAATAGCATAGTGGTATTGTCTTTGGATTACTTGTCACTAGATTAGTAAACCTACCATGGCACGATCACTAATATCCTTGAAAGAAGAAAAATTCTTGTCCTTACACTATTTTGGCCAAAATGTTTCTCCAGATTCACAGCAGTGTGATTGGCTCTTAGCTGTCCTCTGAAATGGTCAAATGAGCCACTCAGAGATCTCAGAAATAATAAGGAATCTAGATGGCATCGAGTAAGGCACCAGAAACAACATCAGCCCTGCCAACTTTGCAAAGACCACCGAATAAATATCTTGTGTCAAAACTGGGAGAATTGGCTTGGCATTGTTATACTCATGGAATTATGTCATACATGTAATGTCCAAAACAACACCATCCCTAGAAATGTCTTGTCCCACTGGCAAGACAGACCTAGCAGAGGTGGCAGCCCAGCGATATACTGAGGGTCTTCAACATTGACTTCAGACCCCATGAACTGCCATGGCATCAGATCAAACAGGGACAAAGAAAAGTCCTGCTTATTTAGATGTAACATCACCAACCAAAACCCCAAGCTACTTGTCATGACCCTCACGCATCAGCTGATGAATCACTGTTCCTCCATGTTGAACAACACTCAGAGGAAGCACTGAGGATGGCAAGGGTTCAGAATGTACTTTGGGTGGGGGACTTTAACATCTGTCATCAACAGTGGCTCAGTTGCAGTACTATTGATCGAGCTGGTTAGGTCCTAAAAAGCATAGCTGATCAACTGGATTTGCAGCAGTTTTTTTTTTAAATTTCAAAAATATACTTTATTCATAAAAATTATCTTCACAAACACAGTTCAGTTCTGTACAGCAGCATATCAAGGAAATGAATGAACATTGGAGTTTGACTGTATCCAAAAAACAAACCAAAAGCATCTCTTATTTGACAAGAATTACATGCATTTAAGGCACTGGGAAGGTTCAATAACTGAATGGACCTCCATTTAACTTCAGCAGAAGACCTCAGACAATGGTCTTTCCCCACTGTGCTCTGATGGCAGCTGCCCCAAGCTTTAGTGCATCCCTCAGCATGTAGTCCTGAACCTTGGAATGTGCGTATGCAACACTTGGCCAAGTTCAACTCCTTGCTCTGGAAGACCCCCTGCAAGTTTCCCTGCAGGCCACTCATCATCCTGATTTGGAAACATACCTGAATTCCACCTGTATCTTTAAGTCAAACTATAGAACTCCCTCCCTAGCAGCTTTATGGTTCTGTTTACATCAAATGGAGAGTAGTGGTTCAAGAATGCAGCTCACCATCACCTTCTCATGGGTAGGATGGGCATAAGTGCTAGCACAGCCAGCAATGACTACATCCCATGAATGAAACAAGTATTCTCTGTCCAGATGTCTCAGGATTTTGAAAATCTCCATCAAATCTCCTTTCAATCACCTCTTTCTCAAAGAGAACTTCCCCAGCTTCTCCAGGCTATTTCATAAGCTTCACTGTTTATGTCCTTGTCACTGGAACCATTCCCATGAAATCTTTTTGCATCCTCTCTCATGCCTTTACATCCTCGTTAAGGTGTGGGGCCTAGAACATAGTGCAATTTCCAGTTGAGACTAAATGTATGCCATATTCCAGGTTAACATCACTCTTTGTCACCTGATGCCACTGCCAATAAATATCAGACGTTTTATGATTCATCAATTGTTCTTTCAAACTGTCCAGCCACCTTCAATGACTTATGTAGTCATGTTCCCCTGCTCTCAGACCTGCTTTGCAAGTGTTACCTTTGTTTTATATTATCTCTCCAAGTTGATCTTACCATATGGATCATTCCACACCTCTCTGCACTAAATTTGGTATTCACTTTGCCTCCCAGTATAACCAACCTGGCTATGTTCTTTTGAAGTTTACTATTGGCCTCCACTAACAATTTATAATACTTGGAAGTTTTACATCATCCACAAATGTGCACTGTGGTCTAGTTTATTAATATACTGGAAGCATAATATATCTGAACACTGATCCGTAAGAAACTCAACTCTGAGCCTTTCTCTAAGCCAAAAGGTAATCATAACCACTACACTGTTTCCTATGTTGCTATTTTCCTTTCATGCTATAGATTATAACCTTACTATCAAGTGTATTGTGTTCCATTTCATCAAGTGATGTCCATATGCACCACACCAATAGTAGTATCCTCATTCACTTCTCTATTATCACTCTACAGGCTGGATTGGCTGGGACTTTTTTCACTGGAGCATAAGAGGTTGAGGGTGACTTTATAGAAGTTTATCTAATCAATAGGGGCATAGGTAAGGTAATTAGGTCTTTTCCCTAGGGCGGGGGCCTTCAAAACTAGGGGGCATATTTTAAAATTAATAGGAGAAAAACTTACAAAGGATATTAGGGACAACGTTTTTAACGTAGAGAATGGTTCCTGTGTGGAATGAACAACCAGAGGAAGTAATGGATGCAGGCACAGTTGCAACATTTCAAAGATGTCTGGATAAGTACATGAATGGGAAAGGTTTGGAGAGATATGGGCTAAACATAGGTAGCTGGCACCAGTTTAATTTGGGAACATGGTTGGTGTGGACTGGTTGGACCAAAGGATCCATTTTCACTCTATGACTCCATAAATTAAAGGATGTTCGTTGAGCTTGATTTGGATCAAATAACATTTTCCTCAAAGACAGATTACATACTGTCCTCACCCACTCACTCTTGCAAAACTCAAATCACAACATCTGCTGTTAACTGCAGTTATTGCTTAGGTGACACTTGCTGAACAATCCCTTTGCACTAACAGCTATGTTAATAACCAATTTAAGATAATCGGTTGAATTTGATGAGACAACCCAACACAGTCAATTGCTGCCTAATCCATTTACTTTTGATCATCAGCACAATGCTGGAAAGGATCATGAATTTACTACTCAGTGACATTTACCCAAAATAAACTGTTCATACACATAGTTGTGTATAAAGGAGTCACAGAGCCATTCACCTCCTCTCTGCATCAAAGCCTTATTTCAACCATGGATAGTTGAATTACAAAGATGAGGTAAGAGTGACCACCCTTGTGATGAAGGTAGAATTTGATTCAGTGCAGTAAGAAGGAGCCCGAGCAACACTGAACATCATTGGATCATGGGGAACTTCTCTACAGGTTGGAATCTTCTCCAGACAAGGAAGATTGTTGTGGTTGTTGGAGGTCAGTCATCTCAGGTCCAATACATCTCTGCAGGAGTTGTTCAGGGTAATGTCCAAGGTCCAACTATCTTCAGCTCCTTCATCAGTGACCTTCCCTCCATCCTAAGGTTAAAAGTAGGACATTCACAGTGGTTGCACAATGCTCAGCAACGTTCACGGCTGCTCATCTGTTGAATCAGTCCATCTTCAAATGCCAAAAGATGTGGACAATATCCAGGTTTCAGTGGCAAGTAGGATTCACACCACACAAATGGCAAGCAATAAACATCTCTAACAGGAGACAATCTAACAATTAATGCCTTATATTTAATGGTAGTAATATCACTATCCATTTTGAGGAACAAAAAGTTTAATTACATTGGCCAGAAAGAGACTGTGGCTGCATGGTTTAATGCCAGTTTTTGATTTTTAGTACAGTTTAACATGCAGATGAAATTATACACTGGAATTTAAGAAGTTTTCCCTCAGAGATTCCAAGTGGATTTTTATGGTATTGAAGGGCGTATTGAAAAATGTAGCATATTTCCCCGGTAACCTGGTAGATCCAGTGGCATGGTGGCTCAGTGGTTAGCACTGCTGCCTCACAGCGTCAGGCACCTGGGTTCAATTCTAGCCTTGGGCATACTATCTGCGTGGAGTTTGCACATTCTCCCTGTGTTTGTGTGGGTTCCCTTCAGGTGCTGCGGTTTCATCCCACAGTCACAAAGATGTGCAGGTTAGGTGAATTGGCCCAATTAAACTGCCCATAATCTTCAGGGGTGTGTAGGTTAGTTGCATTTGTCAGGGGTAAATGTAGGGTTTGGGATGGGATACTCTTCGGAGGATAGGTGTAGGCTTGTTGGGTCGAAAGGCCTGTTTCCACATTGCAGGGATTCCACGATTCTATGAATCACACTGCAGATGTTGCACCCAGAACCTGTGATGAATACAGTTCAGTATTGAAAAGCATTCTTCAACACAAACATGATGAAACTCTGTTGGTTACAACACCTCAGGCACTGTCATTAGGATTCAAATGAAGCAAAATACTGCATCTGCTGCAAATTTGAAATAAACATGGGAAGTGCTGACTTAATTCAGCAGATCTGGTAGCATCTGTAAGAGAGGAACAGACTAAATGGCCTGAATCTTACTTTTTTTCCCAAGCATGAGTTTCCTCAAGCTTCTTGGAGAATTTTTTCTTATTCCATGAGGCCTAGTGGATAGGCTTACCATATTTTATTAAATCCACTTCATTAGTCTCTGCCCCTACCCCATGGCGTCACTCTCTAGTATAATGTTACCACACTCTGTTCCAAGAACAATGCACCACTTGCCAGTTATCTGTGGAATTTACCACATCCCCAGTGCTGTTGCCATTTTTAAAAAGCTGTCACGAGCATGGACAACCTCTGTCAGTCTGGCTCTGCCCTGCATATCCCAAACATTTTTCTTGGGCACAGCGAACATTGGGGAATTGGTGCCTGCTGTGTGGTCATGGATCAGGAGGTTTGATTGGATTGGTTGGTGCATAGGCAAGATGTCCTCATCTTCACAACCAGTCGTAGAGGCCACAACACCAGACCACGCCTGTCTGGCCGGACATTGCCACCCAGTTTAGTGCAGTCTCAGCGTCTGGAGGAATGCCCAGCACTGTGGGAAGTCTGTCAGTGTAAGTGTCACCATATTCTCTCTGATACCTCACCCTCACTCTAACTCTGCTGCTTTACCCACCTCTTACTCATGCTCATGCTCTACCATTCTCACTGTCACCTGCAACATCTTTCCTCACTCACTCTCACCCACCCTAACCACTGACATCACTAATCATACATGCCCTCTGTGCTGCCCACTCACTCACTTGGGGCACCTCACCATCAACAGGAATAGCTGCGCCACCCATTTTCATCTCCTGTAATGCCTGCTGCTTTCTCATTCCAGGAGGAAAACAGCCCACAGTAGGGCAGGATGTGTCCAGATGGATGGTGGGCTGTCTAACATTCAGCTCCTCACCTCTATATGGGAGCGAGCACCCTGCCTCTGACTGTCCCAAGTGACTGATTGACCATGTCCAAGCTCCTGCACTAAGATTGGAGGCTACCCCTGTCAAGAGCTCACACCCCTCCACCCCTCCCTTGACTGAGGGCCTGCTGGCAAGCTTTCTGGCTTTGTATCTATACTGAATGGCAAGATGAGACAGGATTAATATGATAAAAAATCAAATAAACTACAGATGTGGAAAATCAGAAACAAAAAAAGGAATTGCTGGAGAAACTCAGCAGGTTTGGCAGCAGCTGTGATGAGACAACACCCAGTTAATGTTTCAAGTTCTGAAGTTCTGAAGAAGAATCTTTGGACATGAATGAAGGGCAGAATATTATAAGGGTCTGAGTGATCATGCAGCTCTATCCTTACTTGAGATCATCTACTGATAACACCCACAACAATGCTTTTGTTACTTCTACACCTGGCCATTGCATCCTATTCTCAACTGGTCTCCCATCTTTCGCCAATCATTCACTTGATCTCATCTAAAGATCTGCAACACATATCCTTACTGGCACTAAGTTTCCTTCCTCTATTGCTCAATGTGCTCGATGAACCAGTTTGACTCTAGTTCCAGAATCATCTAATTTCTAAAATTCTTTTGCTTTTTTTCACATACCTCCACTGCTTTACCATTTTCTAGCTTTTTAACATTCTCCTGTCCAACACCTCCCAGTTCTCATTGATCATGCAATTTTGGCCTCTTGCCCTTCCCTGGTCTCAAACACCACAGTGTTAGCCATTGCATTGGCTACATTGGTCCAAATTCTGAATTTCACTTCTTAGAAATACTCTGTCCTCTTGTAAGACATTCTATAATACTTACCCTATTTCACTAAGATTTTGTTCAGTTCTCTGACTCTCTCTATCTGTGACTCATTTGTTTGACGAAACTCTGGTAAGGAACATCGTCAAGGTTCACTACATTATCATTGGTGCATCAATGTAAGTCCTTGTTATTGAGAAACTGAGTAACACAAGTCTTATCATGAGCAGCTTGCCCATACATACATGCATGCAGTAAACAGAAAGCTCTCTTGATGGATTATACTTCGCCTACCGGTTAGGAATAGATCAAAGAAATGAGATGGGATTTGAAACCTGAAAAGGCTGATTCCCTAGTTGATTATTATTCTATGATCTATGCAGATCTAAAGCCTGGATGAGGGCAACGTTCCAATGGATTGAAAAAAACTGCAAATAGAAAATGTTTATTCATAAAAGGAGGGAAACAGAAAGTAGGAAACAACAGACCAGTTAGTTTAATATATGTCTTTGGGAAATGCTTAGAATCCATTATTAAGGAGAATACAGGACATTTGAAAATCAAAATGCAATCTATTAGAATCAGCATGGTTTTATAAAGGGTAAATCATGTTTAGCTAATTTGCTAGAAATTTTGAAGTTATGATAATCAATGTGGATAACAGGGATCCTTTAGATGCAGTATATCTGGACTTCCAGATGGCATTTGGTATGGTACTGCATAAAAGATTAATACAAAAGGAAATATTTCATAAGATTAGGGATGATTTGTTAACTTGGATAGAGGATTGGCTAAGCAACAGAAAGTAGAGAGTTGAATAAATGACTCTTCCTGGTTGGCGATTAGTAGAGTGCCGTAGAGTTTGGTCCTTGAGTCCAACTATTTACAACAAAATGGATGACTTGAATGCAGGAATAAAGTATACAATAGCCAAATTTGCAAATGAGACTAAAGTAAGTATTGATGAAGAAATGAGAAATTTACAACTGGATACAAAAAAGTTAGGTAGGGTCAAAATTTGGTGTATAAAGCTTAGTGTGGGAAAGTGTGAGGTTATCCATTTCAGTCAGAGGAATAGAAAGGCAATGTCTTATTTAGATGAAGAAACACTTCAGAGTGTTTCAGTGCAGAGAGATATGGGTGTCCTCATGCAGGAATCCCAAAAAAAAGCTAGCACACAGGTACAGCATGCACTAAGGAAGGCAACTTGAATGTTGAAATTTATTGCCAAAGGAATAGAGTACAAAAGGAGGGAAGGGTTGCAGACAATGTACAAGGCATTAGTGAGATTGAACCTGGAATATTGTTCACAGCTTTGACCCCCTCACTTGAAGAGGGATGTAGTTGCATTGGAGGCAGTTCAGAGGAGGTTCACTTAATTGATTGCTGAGGTGAGGACTTTGTCTTATGATGAGAGACTGAGCAGTTTAAGCCTATACTGTCTGTAGTTTAGTAGAATAAAATAACTAATTGAAGTATATAAGATGTTAAATAGGATTGATAATGTAGACAGACAGAGGATGTTTCCTCTTGAGCTGCAACCTAGGATGAGATATCGTAACTTGGGGGTAAGGAGTGGCAGATTTAAACCAGAAATGAGGAGAAATGACATATTTGTGGGCGGCACCGTGGCACAGTGGTTAGCACTGCTGCCTCACAGCGCCAGCGACCTGGGTTCAATTCCTGTCTCAGACGACTGACTGTGTGGAGTTTGCACATTCTCCCCGTGTCTGCGTGGGTTTCCTCCGGGTGCTCCGGTTTCCTCCTACAGTCCAAAGATGTGCAGGTCAGGTGAATTGGCCATGCTAAATTGCCCGTAGTGTTAGGTAAAAGGGGCAAATGTAGGGGTATGGGTGGGTTGTGCTTCGGCAGGTTGGTGTGGACTTGTTGGGCTGAAGGACCTGTTTCCACACTGTAAGTAATCTAATCTAAAAGAAATTAATATGGCTGTGAATCTGTGTAATTCATTGCCCCAGAGCATGGTGTATACTGGAACATTGAGTAAATTTCAGGAGGAGATACTCAGAATTTTAACTAATAATGGGTTGAAGGGTTGTGGAGACCAAGCAGGGAAGTATAGTCGAGTCTGAGATGAGATCAACTCGGATTGTATCAAATGCAGAACAGGCTTGAGGGACTGAATTGCTTACTTGTTATGTTCTCATGTTCCTTGAGTAATGCCACCCAGCTTCATAACATGTTACTGCCTCTGTAGATGCGCCAATGTGCCTTGTACTTCCTGGAAGATTGGCATGCACTGTGAGATTATTCCACTTTGACAGTTTTTGCTGGAGGCAGGTATCATGTCAACACTGAGCTCATAATTGAATAGCATGGTTTGAACAGCAGTAATATTGGGATTTATTTCACTGCAAGTTACAAGAGAAATAACACATTGTGACCATATTTTTCAGACTGATCTATGGAAATGCAATATCTATATTCAGCAAAGCACCCCCTAGCAAAAGCATTATCTCTTCGCTGTCAGTTGAGGATAAGTAAAAATGATCTCAGCATCTCTTATGTCTGGTTGACCCCAAAGAGAAGTCAAATGCTTTTAACTGCTCAGAATCCCAAGCCTCACATCTTCTTCCTTTTTCAACAATGGTTAAAGAGCCTTCCCCTGCCATTTTAGTTCGACTATCACCCTTCAATCAGACCCAATGGCAATTCTAGTTTTTTTTTTCCCTGTCAAATTTGTGGCTCACAAAGACATTAACCTTGCTGGCAGAAACTAGGCAATCAGTACATAACTACGCAATATTCATTTTCACACTTTAGAAGATGTTAATGAGTTGCCTCCAAGATGAAATGCTGAATCACGGTTGTGTTTGTCCTCTCATTTGGATATAAAAGACTTCTTGGGATTATTTCCAAAGACAGCCGGGAGTTCTCCCTTCTGTCATGACCAATATTTACCAATCAACCAACATCACTGAAAAACAGATCATCTTGCTGTTGTTTGTGCCTTCCTATTTAGTGCAGTTGACTGCTGTACTTCACCACTACAGTGAATATACTTTGAGTGAAAATTGGCTGTGATGCACTTTGTGGCATCCTGAGACAGAGAAAGGTGCTATGTGAAGGTGAAACCTGTATATGGGTATCTTGAAAAGGGATATGATGAAAAGGTTTCACCACAAGGGGGTGAACAGCATCGTAATGTGTGTTTTGGATCAAAGCAACACCAGTGGAGTGATTAATACTGGGAAGATTTAAGAGGCCAGAGTTAAAGAAATGTGGATATATCAGATGATTGTGAGCCTGAGAGAGACCATAGAGACAGTGATGAATGAGAGCAAGAAATGCAGAAGGAAATAAAAGTGAAACATGGTAATGACTAAATTGGTCCTAACCATCTTGTATACTTTAAAATGGCACTCAACCATGACCAATACATTTATTTCCACATATTGTTTTTATTGATGCGATTCACTGGAAAATAAGGATGTGAATTTTGAATTGAGGCATTGTTGAAGGTAGTCAGCACAGGTAGTGACAGATGAATGGCATTTGTTGAAGGATGCACACTTGCATCAGAAGTTTGGGAGAAGTTCAGTTGACAGAGAGAAGAATATTATTGTTTGGCCAGGAGTCTGTGTGCTAAAGTAACCAAACTAAATGGTAACAAAAGTATAAATGAGGAGATCAGCAGCATAGTTAGGAGCGTAGGACATAGGAACAAGTGCAAGCCATTCGATCTTTGAGTCAGCTCCGCTGTTCAATAAGATCATGGTCCCGGTCTCAGATCCACTTTCTGTCTGCCACCCACCTGAACCCTTGGCACCCTCACTTTTTAAAATTCAATCTAACTCAACCTTGAATAAATTTACAGACCTAGCTTCCAACACTTTTTGGGAAACTGTTGAGAGAAAAAAGGTTCTCCTCATGTCTGTCTCAAAAGGGGGAATTAGTATTCTTAAACTGAGCCCCTAGCTTTAAGCTTTCCAACAGAATACCTTCCACTATCCATCCTATTCAATCCTCTCAGGGTCTTTTATGTTTAACTCTCATTCTTCTCAACTTGAATATATATTGACTCAACCTGATCAACCTTCCATCACAGTATAAGTTCTTCATCTCAGGACTGTGTTTAATGAATATTCTCTGAGCTGCTTCTAAAGTAATCATATCATTTTTCAAATAGGGAGATCAAAACTGTACACAGTGCAGATGCGCTCTCAACGAGGCCCTGTACAGCTGTAGTAACATTTTCATATTCTCTGGGGTCGGGGAGTCCAGAACTAGAGGGCGTAGGTTTAGGGTGAGAGGGGAAAGATATAAAAGAGACCTAAGGGGCAACTTTTTCACACAGAGGGTGGTACGTGTATGGAATGAGCTGCCAGAGGAAGTGGTAGAAGCTGGTACAATTGCAACATTTGAAAGGCATTTGGATGGGTATATGAGTAGGAAGGATTTGGAGGGATATGGGCCGGGTGCTGGCAGATGGGACTAGATTGGGTTGGAATATCTGGTTGGCATGGACGGGTTCGACCGAAGGGTCTGTTTCTGTGCTGTATATCTCTATGACTCTATAACTCATGTTCCTCTTGGCCTTTGCCTTCCTAATCACTTGCTGTATCTAAAAGTATTTGTATGTGGTTCACGTACCAGGATACCGAGATCTTTCTCCATTTAAAATAGATATTGTTTTTCTGTTCTTTTTGCCAAAACGAACAAGTTCACATTCACTCAGATTACACTTCCGCTACACTTTGCCTACTCACCAAACTGTCTATATTCTTTTGCAATTTCTCATTCTTCTCTTTACAACTTATTTTCAGCCTATTTTGTTGTTAACAAATTTAATTGCAATGCCTTTGGACTCTGTTGTGCTCAAACCCAAAGTGGGATAGCTGGGTGAGGATAGCCACCTTTCTGGTCTAACTGGAAGTGTCTTGTTTTGTCAAAAAAAGTGAAATTTATTTAATTACTGCAGGTCACACACTATATTATTACAGAGATTGCTAGGAGCACACTAACCTCAGGTCTGCCTCCTATGAGCTCTTTCTTTACTCTGACCAATTCCCCTGACCTCAGTACGATAGGTGATGTTTACTGCACCAAATCCAGTGTTAACCTTTTCAGACCTATAGGCATGTTCTTCCTCCAATCATTGATATGGATTATAAATAGTTGAGGCCCCAGTACTGATCTCTGTATCACTTCACTAGTTAAAAATTGCCAATTTAGAAAGGACCAATTCATCACGACTCTCTGCTTCCTGTTATTTAATCAATTGTTATCCAGCTGATATCTCACACTTACTCTTATCTTGTGCAAAAGACATCAATACAGCACTGTATCTTCAGAGTGGCTCAATGGCTAGTGCTGCTGTCTCACAGCACCAAGGATCTGGGTTCAATTCCAGCCTCAGGTGACTGTTTGCATGGAGTTTGCACATTCTCCTCATATCTGTGTGGGTTTCCTTTGGATGCTCTGGTTTTCTTGAATAGTCCAAAAATGTGCAGGTTAGGTGTATTGGCCATGCAAAGTTGTCCATAGTGTACAGAGATATATAGTTTGGGTGGATTAGCTATGGTTACAGAGAGAGTATAAGGGGTGAGTCTGGGGGGATGCTCTTTGGAGGGTTAGTGTGGGTCGAATGGCTTGCTTCCATACAGTAGGGATTTTACCAAACACCTTTTGCAAAACCATGGATCTCATATCTATGAGATCCCCTCTATCGACCATAAATATTATGTTGTCTAACGGATTAATTAAACATGATCGCCCTTTCACAAAACCACATTTTTTCTTACTCATTACTTTATGAGTTTCTAAATATCCTGCTATAACTCTTTAATAATGTATTCTTGTACCTTTCCTAAGATAACTATTAAGCTAACTAGACTGTAGTTTATGCTTTCCACATCTCTCTATTCTTGAATTGCTATCTTCCAGTCCACTAAATTCCCTCCAGAATCTAAGAAATTTAAGGAGATTATAACTGAGGCATCAAACAGATGTGCTGCTACAACGGTCTTCAAAGACCCCAGGATAAAACTCATCTGGTCCTGGAGGCTTGTCAGGCTTTAATTCTCTAAGCATCTTTTCCCTGGTGAAGGTCATTATAAAAAGTTCACCCTTCTTAGTTGTCTTTGAATTTTTAGGATTGAGATTGTCTTGTCTCAGATATTACCTGGCCTACTGCCTCTTTCCTGCTTTTATTTGTTCTTGACTCTGATTTCTGTCACAGTTTCCTGATACTTGCATCAGGTACAACGTGATAACGCAGTGATCTAACACAGGACTGGGCGATGGCGATTGGAGGATGGGAAAGTGACATTTTGCTGCGGTGCATAAAGAGAGAAAGCAGATTAGACAATTAAAAATCAGAATACATGCATGATGTGTAGCCAATCCACTCCATCTCCCCCTCTGAAGTTAAGTTCCACTCCAAATGTGTCTAAATGGAGAAACTGAGATGGTAAGGAGAGGTGATGGCATAGGGTAAATGTCACTGGACTAGTAATCCAGACCTTTGACAAATACTCTGGGGCCATAGGTTTGAATCTTACTATGGCAGATAGTCAAATCTGAACTCAATAAAAGTCTCGAATTAGAAGCCAGACTGTTGCTGGCCATGTAACCATTGCCAATTGCTGTAAAACCCCATCTGGTTCACTCACGTCATTTAGCGAAGGAAATCTGCCATGCTAACTTGGGTCTAGCCTATGTGTGACTTCAGATATACGGCAATGTGGTTGATTCTTAACTATCCTCTGAAATTACTTTCTAAGCCATTCGATTCAAGGCCAATTAGGGATGGGCAGTAGATGTAGGAGCAAATTACTTCCGATGCTGGAATCTGTACTGAAAACAAAAAAATGTTGGAAATCACAGTGGGTAAGGCAGCATCCATGCAAAGACAGCAAGCTAACATTTCGAGTCCAGATGACATTTCATCAGTCACCTAGACTCGAAACCATAGCTTGCTCTCTCTCTCCATGATTACTGCCTTAACCACTGTGATTTCCAGCAATTTTGTTTTCAAATAGGCAATAAATGCTTCCCTTCCCAGTGATACCCAAATCCCATGAATGATTTTTTTAAAAAAATGACAGAGTCACCTTCTGAAAGTTCAGCACGCCTTGTGATTAAGTTAACATAGTAATGTTAGGGAGGGAGTTGTGGAAGTTTGAAACAGTGAAAGTAAAGGAGCAGCAATATAAATCCAAATCAGGAAGATGGTGTGCAATTTGGAGGAGGACTTGCAGATGGTGGTGATGATCCCATGCATCTTCCACCCTTGGCCTGCCAGAGTGTTATCATTCTATGCAGTCTACTTTCAAATGCATTGTTTATTTGGCAAAGTACCAAGTCTGGGCTCTGTACTGTAGAAGCAATACGCCGACCCTGGAGATGGTGGAGTGCAGATTTGCTTGAATGAAGTTTGGCTAAAAGGGATAACCGATGAAGACAGAACACATAGGCCTGCACCTTACATTCCTTGGCTCAGTTACTCTAAGTTGTGTGAATTTTTGAAGAGATTTTTTGTTGTGAGCCCCAATGTGAATTCTTGCCATATCTTGTCAACACACCCATGAACTACTTAGTTCACCCCATTGTATCCCATACATCTGACTCCCCACGTTAAAAGATACCATTATGAGAACAACTCCGCATTCAATGGATATCCCGGAATTCACCAACATTCCTCACATTCAAGCCATCTTTAAAAGCTCATTGAGCACTGAGCCGAGCACTGTCAGACCAGAGTTGCTCAGTATAGCTCCTGAGGTTTTCTGTTGCCATTGCAGGTATAGGAACTCGATGTTCTGCTTGTGGGAATGGACCTGAAAGTCCTGGTGGACAAGATAGGCAGGATCTCCGCTTCTCCCTTTTAGTAGAGGCCATGATACCTGCCCATGTCTGCCCGATCTGGAGGTTGACATCCACATCAGTGCAGCCTCAGCCATCTGGAGGAATACTCAGCGCTGTATGAAGAAGGTCAACGACCAGTGTAAATGTCATTACCTACTCTCCGATACCTCCCACTCACTCTAACTCTGTTCCTGCATCCACCTCCCACAAAGGCTCACGCTCTATCACTCTCACTATTCCCTACAACATCTTCCCTCACTCACTGTCACACCTCCCCCAACCCCTGACATCATCAGCCCTGCATACCCTCTGCACTGCCTGCTCACTCACTCGAAAGACATCACCACTTGCACCAGCATCAATAGCTGTGCTACCCATTCCCATTTCCCTTAATACCTGTGTCACTCTCATACCAAGAGGTAAACAGGCCACAAAAGGGCAGAAAATCTCAAGTCCCATGGCATTCTACTTCTAATGCTGTAATGTGGACAACATCATGACTGTGACCATCCCAAGTGTTGGACTTATCATTTCCAAGCCTTCGGACCAGTTTCAAAGACTGCCCTTGACATACTACAGCAAGACACCTGGAGTGAATAAGACTTGCTCACAGCCATGAGCAGCTTCCTGTCTTTTTGACTGCATCAAATAAGAAGGCGATAAAGTCACATGAGCCTGGTTTCTTTGGGTGAGAGGGCAAAGAGCAGAAAGGTAAGGCAAGGCAAGCTGTGAGCATCCAGGTAGGTTCAGAGTGAGGGGGCTTTATGACAGTGAGTGAGGAAGCTGGAGATACAGCCTGCTCCAGTCTATCACCTGGGTGTGTGTCCCTGAGTACACAATGTCCTTGCGGCAGCATTACAATGAGAGTGACCAGGGCAGCCCTGCAATGTGAGTCGCTGTATCTAGAGGCAGCCTTCTTGCATATTGGAGGTGAGCCAAAGTGGTCATGGGACTGTCTCCTGTTGCTACGGCTCCTGACTGAACATTCTGCATTTACCCCAGCATGAAAGTGCAGCAAGCAGCTGGATCTAACAGAATCGAGTGGATCACCACTTACAACAAAAAGCACCAATTCCATGTAACAGAATCCTGAGCTTCACGGATTTTGCTCAGGCTGTGGTTGAGCAGGATACAAAGTTTGAGTGTTGGGTAGAGGCTGATCTCCATGTCGGCTGCCACCTTCTTGCATGAGAAGATTTCACTTCTCTGCAATAAAATCAAAAGGGCACTGTTGGGGAAATGTCTAGCTGTCAGCTGCCTGTTCCTCATTTGAAATATACATGAAACTTAATGAGAATTGTAGCCTGCATTTGACTGCCTGAATTAAAGTTTCAGAGTTTCTGAAGACCACCCAGAAATCCAACACATAACAGAATTTGGAGAACCCACACGTGACTCTAGATCTACAGCAACATGGTTAACTCTCAACTACCCTCTGGGCAATTAAGAATGGGCAATGAATGCTAGCCTCACCAGTGACACCCCAACATCTTTTGAATGAATTGAAAATAAAGATTCCATATATAACTTTAAAGGAAAAATCAATGAAATATATATACATGATGTATTTCAGATTCTGCAAGGCTTAATTTTGAATGGAATAACCGTTGGAATCTTCCAGCCAAGTACTCATGCGTTCTGAGGCAACAGTGTTGGAGCATTCGCCTTGGCTCTTTACCAATACACCACAAGCCTACCCCACCATTTACACCCCCAGCACCCAATCGCACTACACACTCGACAAAAAGAAACAAACAAACTGCAGATGCTGAAAATCTGAAACAAAACCAGAAATTGTTTGGCAGTAACTTTGTGGAGAGAAATCAGAATTAATGTTTCAGGTCCAGTGACAATTCTACAGAACTTTTGAATGTTGTCGGGTATTGGGGGAGAACCGAGAAGAAGCATTATGTTCTATTCAAAAAACATCACATCCACATGGTGGTACAGTGGTCAGCACTGCTGCCTCACAGCACCAAGGGCCTGGGTTCGATTCCATCCTTGGGTGACTGATGTATGGGGCTTCACATTCTCCTTGTACCTGTGTAGGTTTCCTCCCACAGTCCAAAGACGTCGGGGTAAATGTAGGGGAATGGGTATTGGTGGGATACTCTTGGGAGGGTTGGTGTGGATTTGTTAGGCCGAAAGGCCTGTTTCCTCACAGTAGGGACTCAAATTCGAACCCCAGTTCCAACACTAATGGACTACCTTCATTGGTCCACTCCCCTTTGCACTTCTGACCCAACACAACTGTCTCTGAAGCATGTTAGATTCATTTACTTATAAATTCTCAATGGAAGCAATTGCACACAATCGCAATTGCATTCTCTGTGATACAGTTTGTGTAAACTACCTTGTTCAATTTAATTGAAGTCAATTGATTTGTTACTTTTACTATCATGGGAACAACAAATGCTACAGAATCATTTGAAGTAGCAGAAAGAGTACACATGAGTTGTGCAGTGATAATAACAATTCTTTTTGGATTTCCAGGAGGATTTTAACAAAATATTGTTATTGCATATTGTAGTCTCTTGAATGTGTGGAATCAGGAGACAAGTAACAGAATGGATTGCAAGCTGTCCACAAAACAGGATACAGAGATTAGGGGTTTTATGGAACATAGAACATTACAGCGCAGTACAGGCCCTTCGGCCCTCAATGTTGCACCAACCTGTGGAACCAATCTGAAGTCTACCAATTCTATTCTATTCCATTTTCATCCATATGCTTATCCAATGACCTTTTAAATGCCCTTAAAGTTGATGAGTCTACTACTGTTGCAGGCAGTGCATTCCACTCCCCTACTATTCTCTGAATAAAGCAGTTATCTCTGACATCTGTCCTACATCTATCACCTCTCAATTTCAAGCTATGTCCCTTCATGCTAGCCTTCACCATCCAAGGAAAAAGGTTCTTACTATCCACCCGATCTAATCCTCTGATCATCTTATGTGTCTCAGTTAAATCACCGCTCAACCTTCTTCTACCTAACAAAAACAGCCTCAAGTCCCTCAGCCTTTCCTTATAAGGCCTTCCCTCCATACCAGGCAACATCCTAGTAAATCTCCTCTGAACCCTTTCCAAAGCTTCCACATCCTTCCTATAACGTGGTGACCAGAACTGTACGCAATACTCCAAATGCGGCCACAACAGAATTTTCTACAGCTGCAGCATGACCTCATAGCTCCAAAACTCAGTCCCTCTATTAATAAAAGCTAATGCACCGTATGCCTTCTTAACAAACCTATCAGCCTGAGTGGCAACTTTCAAGGATCTATGTACATGGACACTGAAATCTCTCTGCTCATTTACATTACCAAGAATCTTACCATGAGCCTAGTACTCTGTATTCCTGTTGCTCCTTCCAAAGTGAATCACCTCACACTTTTCCACATTAAAATCCATATGCCACCTCTCAGCCCAGATCTGTAACTTATCTATGTTTCTCTGAAACCTGCAACATCGTTCAGCACTATCAACAACACCACCGCCCTTAGTGTCACCCACAAATTTATTAACCCAACCTTCTAAACCCTCATCCAGGTCATTTATAAAAATGATAAACAGCAGTGACCTCAAAACTAAACTTTGGAGTAAACCATGAGTAACCGAACTCCAGGTTGAATATTTCCCATCAACCACCAATGTCTGTCTTTTTTCAGCTAGCCAATTTCTGATCAAAACTGTTAAATCTCCCTCAATTCCATGCCTCCATAGTTTGTGCAATAGCCTACCATGGGAAACCTTATCAAATGCCTTACTGAAATCCATATGAACTACATCAATCCTGATCCACCTGTATGATCACCATCTCAAAGAATTCAATAAGGTTTGTGAGGCAAGACCTATCCTTCACAAAATCATGTTGACTATCCTTAATCAACTTATTCCTCTCTAGATGATTATTAAGCCTATCTCTTATAACCTTTTCCAACACTTTACCCACAACCGAAGTAAGGCTCACTTATCTATGACTACCAGGATTGTCTCTACTCCTCTTCTTGAATAAGGGGACAACCTTTGCTATATTCCAGTCTTCTGGCACTATTCCTGTAGACAATGATGACATAAAGATCAAAGCCAAAGGCTCTGCAATCTCCTCCCTGACTTCCCAGAGAATCCCAGGATAAATACAATCTAGCCCAGGAGACTTATGTATTTTCACACTTTCTAGAATTGCTAACACTTCCTCCTTGTGAAGCTCAATCCCTCTAGTCTAGTAGATAGTAATCTCCTTGACAACATTGTCTTTTTCCTGTGTGAATACTGATGAGAAATATTCATTCAGGGCTTCCTCTGTCTTCTTGGACTCCACACCCAACTTCCCACTACTCATCTTGTTTGGTCATAATCTTTCTCATGTCATTCTTTTATTCCTGACATACTTTTAGAAAGCTTTAGGGTTGTCCTTGATTCTTTGTGCCAACAACTTCTCAGGTCTCCTCTTGGCTCTTCCTAGCTCCCTCTTTAGGTCTTTTCTGGCTAACTTCTAACTCTCAAGTGCCATAACTGAGTCTTCATTCCAACATAAGTGTTCTTCGTCCTCTTGACAAGAGATTCAACTTCTTTAGTAAACCACAGCTCCCTCGCTTGACCACTTCCTCCCTGTCTGTCAGTACATACTTGTCCAGGACACACAGTAGCAGTTCCTTGAACAAGCTCCACATTTCAATTGTGCCCATCCCCTGCAGTTTCCTTCCCCATCCTATGTATCCTAATTCTTGCCTAATCCCATTATAATTGCCTTTCCCACAGCTATAACTCTTGCCCTATGTTATTTACATCGCTAAAACAAACATAACTGAATTGTGGTCACTACCACCAATGTGCTCACCTATCTCCAAATCTAAAACCTTTGTAGTATTTCAATGTGGTTAGATTAGATTACTTACAGTGTGGAAACAGGCCCTTCGGCCCAACAAGTCCACACCGACCCGCCGAAGCGCAACCCACCCATTCCCCTACATTTACCCCTTACCTAACACTACGGTCAATTTAGCATGGCCAATTCACCTGGCCCGCACATCTTTGGACTGTGGGAGGAAACCGGAGCACCCGGAGGAAACCCACGCAGACACGGGGAGAACGTGCAAACTCCACACAGTCAGTCGCCTGAGTCGGGAATTGAACCTGGGTCTCTGGCACTGTGAGGCAGCAGTGCTAACCACTGTGCCACCGTGCCGCCCACTGGTTACTCAAGTTGTTTTCCACAAAGGTTCGTATTAGGATGGGTGCTGTTAATGATTGAATTCAAAATTCAATTGATTGAATTCAAAAATGAAAACTAACATTTAATTTGGCACAAAATTGGTTGATGTGGTGAAGTAACTGCACAGAGGCTAGGTCCTATCAACAAGTCACCTTTTATTTACTAGTACACAGTACACTGGCTGGGACCAGCTAGCTCAGAGTCAGTGCTCAACTGAGGAGATTCAAATCTCCTGGTTATCGTGGTCAGCCAAGGCTTTCCTGATTAGTGCAGGTTAACAACCCTAATCAAGAACCTCGTAGTTAATGAGGTCAACCTGGTGCCAATCACTACAAGTGGTGGACTGTGAGAAAGTAGAGATGACTCTACGAACTTGCACAATAAGTGTAATCGAGAAATGAGCTTCGATCTAGTAAGTGGGCAGGCAATACACTGAGGCAGGAAGAGTAAGAATGTCCTTGGAAAATGAATCGAAATAGGATTCCAGAAGAGTAGAATTTGGGTGCACAAATACGTAGGTTATCAATCATAGAAGCAAGACTTTAATAAGGCCATTTTTTTTTAAAACAAGCAAAGCATAGGGAAATCTTTCTAGGAGAAGGCATTACTAAACTGAGAAGCTGTGTTCCAGATATACATACACACACACATATATATAACTTCAGACCACACTGCAGTAAGGTGATCAGTTTTGCTGTTGGAAAACTATAAGATAATATAGTGATGGAGCAACAAAAACCAGGATGACAATTGAAATGAAAGATCTTTGGATGAAGCTTGTCCAACAGTTTAAAACTGTCGTAAGGTGAAACAATAGCCATTTTTTCATATATGCTTCATCATCTTTCCATTAGCGTTGCTGGAAGGAGATTTGTTAACTCATTGCATTCATCTTAGGATATGTTGTGATGTTAAAAGAGTCCTTAATGAAACATTGCAAATAATTGGAAGGTAAAATCCAGAATGGCGATAAACCAGATTCTAATCTACGACCATCTCATTGCAGCATGATGACACATATCAATCTCACCCCAACTGGCTGTTATGTGAGTAGAGTTACACTGAGTCATTCAGGTCTGCTAAGAGCTAAGATTGCTGGAAATCAGTAACTGCCATCTCTACCAAATAGGGAGGAAATATTCAGGATTAATTATGATAATTTGAAGTAAGATATACACTTGGCACAGAGACGTGTGTATAAACCAGCCCTGGAAAATGCTTGTTTTTCAGCAGAACTTCAAAGAGTAGCTCTGCAGGAAGTACCCTACCTCAGGAGGCATGGTGAGAAGGTCAAGAAGAGTTCCAGCGCTGCCTATTCTCCCAGATCACAACTTTTTGGGTTTACTTATAGAACACAGGATAATGAAAGACAGTGATTGAGATATCTCTAGTAGTTAAAATTGTGTGTTATTCTTTTAACTACATAATAAATTAATTGAGTTTTATAAAGCTCTAAGTGTCTCCACTGTATCTTTGTCTATGTAAACATTGTTGTCTGACAGGGAGAAAGTGAGGACTGCGGATGCTGGAGATCATACTCAAGAATGTGGTGCTGGAAAAGCACAGCAGGTCAGGCAGCATCCGAGGAGCAAGAGAATCGACGTTTCGGACATAAGTTCTTCATCAAAGGACGACATTTCCATACAATGGAAAAGGTTGCGGGTTGACCTGAAAGAGTTTGCTTACTATTCCAAACAGGAATTGATGGTCTAGATCCAGAAAGATGCTACCTTTTCAGGGGGGAGAACAGAACTAGACTTCATAAAAATATCATAATTCTTAATGAAAAATTCAGTTCAATTAAGATGGGGAAATGATGGATGTGGGTACAATTACAACATTTAAAAGACATTTGGATAGATACATGAATATGAATGGTTTGGAGGAACATGGACCAGGAACAGGCAGGTGGGACTAGTTTGGTTTGGGATTATATTCAGCATGGACTGGTTGGATTGAAGGGTCTGTTTCTGTGCTGCATGACTCTATAACTATGACTCACAAAGGTATTAGATGATTTGGGTGGAAATGGTGTGCAGAGATAGGGGGGCAAGGCAGGAAATTAGCTGTAGAAAATAGAGCCAAATGACCTCTTTCTGCACTGAAATAATTTTAGCCAACAGATTTCAGGTGAAGCTTTGATAATGGAATCTTCTACTGTATCTGATGGTGAGCTTGGAGGTTGGAAGGAAACAAGATTAGTCAAGGTGGTGTCACATATGAACAGTTCTGTCTTCCTGCCTTCACTACAATTACACTCAAGGGGAGGGGGAGAAGGCCTTTGATCAATCATCACCATGGTGTCAACTGATGACACTTTAAAGCCTCATTCTGTCTTTGTTGGAATTACCCTTGGTGTAAGTGGGCCTGTTGCCATGCATGTGTCTTACATCAAAATCCATGTGGGTGGCTCCAGGCCTGGGGAGGGGAGTGAAGGATCTATCAATCAAAGACAATCAGTGACTATTGAGGGAGTGGACATTTGGGAAAGTAGCTGGACTATATTTTAATATTTGTTTAGATCAGAGTGGTGTTGGAAAAGCACAGCAGGTCAGGCAGCATCCGAGGAGCAGGAAAATCGACATTTCGGGCAAAAGCCCTTCATCAGGAATAGAGCTCTATTCCTGATGAAGGGCTTTTGCCCGAAACGTGGATTTTCCTGCTCCTCGGATGCTGCCTGACCTGCTGTGCTTTTCCAACACCACTCTGATCTAAACTCTGGTTTCTAGCATCTGCAGTCTTCACTTTTGCCTACTATATTTTAAGGTACACCCTTCACACCCTCACCCACACCTTTCCTCTTCCTACAACTCCCAGCCCACACACATATTCCCTATAACTACTTTTCCATGATGCTAGGACATCCCAATGCCATATTGACACGTGGTTCAGTGGGCCTTATGAAAAGGAAGCTGCTGCAGCCTGGGTCATTTTCTGCCTTCTCGCTAGCTTCTAGATGACTAAAACCCCCAGTGGTACGGATTACAAGAGCAGGAGGTCATGTTGGAGTTTGACAGAATCTCAGTTGAGTCACAGCTGGAGCACAGTTCTGGTCTCAATATTATGGGAAGGATGTGATTGCACTGGAGAAGGTGCTGAGGAGATTCACCAGGATATTTTGTGCGATGGAGCATTTCAGCGATGAAGAGACTAGAAAAGCTCAGGGTGTTTTCTTTAAAGCAGAGAGGGGTTTGATTGTGGTGTATAAGATTATGAGGGGGTTGGACAAGGTGGAAAGGAAGCAATTGTTCCTGTCAGTGAAGATCAGTGACAAAGGGGCATAATTTTAAGGCAAAAGGCATGAGGTTAGATGAATTTTTGTTCTCACCTAGCAGGTTTTGGGAATCTGGAATGCACTGCCTGGGAGGTGGAAAAACTTACAAACTTTTAAAAAAAGTCCTTGGATGAGCACTTTAAATATCAAACCATCCAAGGCTATGGGCCAAGTGATGAGAAGTTAAATTAGTGTAGATAGGTGGGTGCAGACTTGATGGGCTGAAGGACCTAATCTGCGCTGTATGTCTGCATCAGTTCAAGAAGGTTCACAACTACCAAGTTCTCAGGCACCTGCAGTTGAGCAGGTATGTAACTTAGTCACAGAGGGCACAATCCTGAATGTTTAGAATGGTTTGGTAACAACTCTGTTAAATCTCTCCTTCTTTTATTGACAATTAAGTGACACAGAACATAGAAAAACAAAGCATAGCAATCACATGTTGTGCCAAAGATGACACCAAATTAAACTAATCCCTTCTGCCTTGGCTCATATCCTTCTATTCCTTGCATCCTTATGTGATTATCTGACAGCCCCTTAAATGCCCCTATGGTATTTGCCTCGTTCACCACCTTTGGGAGCGCATTCCAGACACCTACAAATTTATGTGTAAAAAGGTTGCCCCCTCATATCTCCTTTGAACTTTCTCCCTCTCACCCTAAATGCACCTCAGTATTAGATATTTCAACTCTGACTGACTGAGTTTGGAAGAGAGATGTCTGACCGAGGCAATATATCACCAACATTAGAAATCTGACAGAAAGTAAAAATTGAAAATACTGTACATACTGAGCAGGTCATTCCTGACGAAGGGCTTATGCTGGAAACGTTGATTCTCCTGCTCCTCGGATGCTGCTTGACTGGCTGTGTTTTTCCAGCATCACATTTTTTGACTCTAATCTCCAGCGTCTGCAGTCCTCACTTTCTCCATACCGAGCAGGTCTGGCAGCTTCTGTGAAGAAAGACAGCTTTCGTGGGGTTCGGGGTTTGGGTTTGCGATCACTTATGAGCAATTTCAGAAAGTTGTTCCGCAGCACACCTAGTGGTTGGAGCCTGCAAAAACATGGTGAAAGTTGATGTGACAACATTGAATGGGTAATGTTGATATAGGAATTTATGTTTGGAAATATTGATCAAAATATCACAACAGCAAAATGTAAGGTTTGCGGGCAAGAACTGTACTTGTTATGCAAGGTTTTTAATAATCTAATGAATTAAATTGCCCGTAGTTTGAATGGTTCAGAAAAGGACCACAGGGAGAAGAGGAGACATCTCAACTTTCAAGCAATTCTGTTTTCAATTAGATCATTGTTGTTCTGCACCTCAGTTCCATTTACTTACTTGTCTTCCATATCCCTTGATACGCTTGCCCAACAAAACTCCATTGATCTGTCTTGAAAATTTCAATTGAAAATTAAATTGCATTTCACCACTCAAGACAGGATTACAGTTCCAATTACTATCTGAAATGCTAAGCTAAGTATATTGATTTGACTGTTGAACACGCAAATTTAATTTCTCTGATTGTTGAACCATCAAGAGAAATGTTGAACAAGCCCATAACAGCTCTCCCTACAATGTACAAGGAGCTGTCATAATTCCAGCCTATTTGCTGATCCAAGGAATGTTCAATGTGAAAGTGCTTTCACACCTTGCAGCTCGTGTATCCCTTGAAAATCATTCCAAATGAAAATAGATTTAACCTTGTATCAAAGAATCAGACAGTGATACTAAACAGAGGAAGCCATTCAGATTGCAGCCCTCTGCAAGAGCAATACTGGCAATTATACTCCCTTGACTTTCTCCAATCATCTGCAACTTGTTTCTCTTTATTCTGAAGAGAATTATCTAATTCCCTTCAGAATACCACAACTGAACCTATACGCATCACATCTCAGGCAGTGCATTCCAGAACACCATTCAATGTGTTAAACAGTTTATCTTCATCAGGCCATTGGTTCTTTTCAATTCACTCATGGGATGCAGGGATTGCTGGCTGGGCCAGAATTTATTGCCTGTCCCTATTGCCCTTTGAGAAAGTGGTGGTGAGCTGTCTTCTTGAACCACTGTAGTCCATGTACTGCAGATGGGCGGCAGGGTGGCACAGTGGTTAGCACTACTGCCTCACAGCGTCAGACACCTGGGTTCACTTCCCACCTCAGACGACTGACTGTGTGGAGTTTGCACATTCTCCCTGTGTCTGCGTGGGTTTCCTCTGGGTGCTCCGATTTCCTCCCACAGTCCAAAAATGTGCAGGTTAGGTGAATTGGCCATGCTAAATTGCCTGTAGTGTTAGGGACGGGGGTGAATGTGCCTGGGTGGGTTGCGCTTTGGTGGGTAGGTGTGGACTTGTTGGGCCGAAGGGCCTGTTTCCACACTGTAAGCAATCTAATGTAGATTTACCTACAATGCCCTACAAAGGAATTCCAGGATTGTGATCCAGTGGCAGTGAAGGAAAAGTAATATTTTCCAAGTCAGGAAGGTAAATGGCTTGCAGGGCAGCTTGCAGGTGAAAATGTTCCTACATACCTTCTGCCTTTGACCTTCTAGATGGTAGTGGTAGTAGGTTTGGAAGATGTTACCTAAGAAACATAGGTGAATTTTTACAGTGCAACTTGTAGTTTCGTAGATTTTACACACTGCTGCTACTGAGCATCAGTGGTGGATCATAGAATCCCTAAAGTGTGGAAACAGGTCATTCTGTCTAATAAGTCCACTCCAAAGACCCCAACCCATTCCCCTACCCTATTACTCTACATTTACCCCTGAATAATGCATCTAACCTACCCACCTCTGAACACTATTGACAAATTAGCATGGCCAATTCACCTAACCTGCACATCTTTAAACTGTGGGAGGAAACCTCAGCACACAGAGGAAACCCACACAGACACGGAGAGGATTGCAAACTCCACACAGACAGTAGCCCAAGGCTGGAATCAAACCCAGGACCCTGGCCCTGTGAGGTAGCATTGCTAACCGCCAATTAAATGGGCTACTTTCTCCTCTTTGCCTATCTCTTTGACTAGCTTTCATTTGTCATTTAGTTCTCATATTTGATTTGAACATGCATCTCCAGAGCATGGATTATAGTCAATTGACATTACCGCTACATCCCCTGTCTTCCAAAGCTTCAACATAACATCCCTGCTTCTGTACTCCATGCCTGTATTTATCAAGACCAGGATTTTCCATATTGTCTCAAATAGGTTCTCACCCTGACCCACTGTTTCACCTGGTTACCTTAACAATGTATTCAGATTAATCACATATGTTCTGTTTGTGGTTTAACATTTTGCATATTATGAACTGGGTCTATGAAATGTCTTGATATGACATGGAATTTAGAGCATGGAAACCACCAAAGTTTCAATTCATTTAATCCCCTATCACCATTTAATTTGAAACATAAGTTACATGAACTCACACCTGCTTCACCATTCAATATGATGATAGCTGATTATCAAGGGCAATACGCTAATCCTGTCCTCCTCCTATTTCCCTAGATGCCTTTCACTCCAAGAACTATAACTACATTGCTCTCGAAAACATATAATGGTCTCAATCATTCTCAGTGGAAGTGAATTTCAGTCTCGCAACTCTCTGGATGAAGATATTTCTTCTCAACTCAGCCAATTGTCCACCTCAGACCCATTGCATACAGTGCTGGTCACCACACCACCAGAAGTATGTGGATGTCATGGAGAGGGTACAGAAAAAGGTTTGTCGAAATGTTCCTCGCATGGGAGATTTTAACTTTGAAGATAGATGGGGTTTGTTTTCACCAGAATGCAGGACCTTGTGGGGGAAGTGGGGAAGGGGCGGTTATTGGGCAGCAACCTGATCAAAGTTTCTACGATTGTGAATGGCATGGATAGAATGGAAAGTATGAGGCTTTAGCCAAGGGTGCAGGGGTTAATTACTAGGGGATACAAGCTCAAAGTGGGGGGGGGGATATTTAAAAGAGATGGGCTTGGTGAGTTTTTCACACAAAGAGTGGTGAGTGCCTGGAACTCATTGCTAAAAGAAGTGGCGGAAGCAGACACAATAGCAGCATTCAAAAAGTTCCTGAACAAATACATGAATAAGAAAGGAATAGAGGGATACAGATCCTGTAAGTGAAGACAGTTTTAGTATGGAAGGGCAAAATGTGCAAGCATAGACTTGGAGGGCCGAATGGCCTGCTCCACTGCTGTATTATTCTTTGTTCCAAAAAGGCTTACACTTCTCCTTAAACTATGACCCTGGACTTCCCCACCAATGGGCACATCCTTCATGCATCAAATCTGTCAAGCCCTGTTAGAATTTTATAGGCTTCTATGAGATTCCTCCAATTCTTCTAAACTCCAGTGAATACAGTCTGAACAAACTCCAACTCTCCTCATGTGTTTGTCCTGCCATCCCAGGAATTAATTTGGTAAACCTTCCCTCTATACCCCTACAAGAAGAACATCCTTCCTCAGATAAGAAGATCAAAACTACATACAATATTCCAGGTGTGGCCTTATCAATGCCCTGTATAATTACAGAAAGTATCCTATAACAAAAATCATAGACACCTTAAAATCCTACGCTTCAGACATTTCCATTTAATAGACAATAATAGAACTTGATAACTAGGAGAAATGTTGAGAAGATGTTTCCCCGGATAAATGAACCTCGAACTGTTTCAAAATAAGGTGTCTCCAATTTAATACGGTAGAAAGGAGGCAATTTTTCTGAAGAGACTTTTATAGTTTTTGGGATTCTCTTCCACACGGACAAATGGAGTATATTCAAGGTTAAGTTAGGCAGAAATTTGATTGACAAAGGAATCAAAGATTATGGGAGATTGGTAGAAAATATGAGTTAATGCCGCATTAGTTCAATCACACCCTTACTAAGTAACGGGGCCAGGGGCCAAAGGTTTACTTCTGCTCCTATTTCTTTTGTTCCTTGATATGATGATGGTAGGGAGAAAAATCTGATTCTCTTCCAATTAGTATGGAAAGAAAAAGGTAGGTCATTGAGAGGATGTATTAAAAGAGGAAAATTGGTTTGTGATGAAATCTCCAGGAGTGCAGCCAACCAGGTATGGGAACTGTAATGATAATGAAACCAAAATCCTCCAGTCTGAAATAGAAATAGAAAGAGCTGGAGAAACTCTAATAGTGCCTGTGGAGAGAGAAAAACAGAGTTAACCTTTCAAACCCAATCTGGGATGTATTAGTTTTGATTGTGCATTCAAAAACTAAATCCACAAATGACATTGGTAGCAACTGGATGGCACAATTTCTTGCATCTTTGAGATTTAATTAGAGGATTAGAACAGAGAATGAGCATACACAGACATGAGGGGCTGAATGGCCTACTTGTCTGTCATCCATTTCCATGTTTAGCTGTGTCTAATTTGATTTTGGATATAGTTTGCGGAAAGGCTGCAAATTAATCCTGTAGTTAGCACAGAACACCAGACAGTGGTGGAGTAAGTCTAACACATGCCTGACTGAATGCACTGCCCCCTGAGTTTTCCTTGCTTTTATCAATCAGCATAGTTCAGCTTGCTAATGTCAAGGAGAGGAGTGCACTGAGGCCCAAACAAGAAGCAGACCTATCTCTAGGGTGAATAAAGCTAATGAGATGCTGAGAAGAATTGAGATGTTTGCTGCAGTTCTGTGATGCTGACGTTACTGCATTCATTTGCTGAAAATTGATCAATTAGATGGTAATTCTGGAATTTACTGCAGTAATTGAGATAGATGTGGAAAGCTCTCTATTCAACCAATAGAGTTTTGTTAGTAAAATTTCTGGAATCTGGCATCAGTTTACATAAATACTGATGACAGGCCAAGGCAATTATTCAGGTATTCAGATAATTCAGGGCTATAATTGATCTGCGACAATGCTTGTTATAAATTTCCTCATTTTTATTCTTCACTGTTTGCCTCATTTTCTGGAGCCAACAAACAGTTGTAATTATCACGTAAATATGAATTAACCTTTTGGCAGAAAATTTGTTTCCCTGAATTTTCTAGTGAACAGCTGAAGGCCGATTTTCTGCAGCACATGATCTAGAGATTGCTGTGCTGCAATAGCGATAACCATTTCAGACCCACGTTTTGTGACCTCAGGGCATTCCAAAGGCGTTGGGTAGCTAATGAGTACTTCTTAACCCTGGACATTTTGTAATAGAGGGAAAACAGCAGCCATCTTCAGCAGAACAACATCCCTCAAACAGCAAAGGCATAACAAGCAGATAATAGAATCATTGAGTCAAAGTGATGAACAGCACTGAAACAGGCTCTTTGGTCCAACTCATCCATGCCAACGTGATATCCTAAGGTAATCTAGTCCTATTTTCCCAGAATTTAATCCATATCCTTCTAAACTCTTCCTATTCATATATCCATCCAGATACCTTTTATATGTTGGAATTTTACCAGCCTCCAACACTTCCTCGAGCATCTCATTTCATATATGAACCACCTTGTGTATGAAAACGTCACCCTTTAGTCCCTTTTAAATCTTTCCCTTATCACCTTAAACCCATGCCCTCTAGTTTTAGACTCGCCAAACCCAGGGAAAAGACCTTGGCTATCCATGCTCTTCATGATTTTATAAACTTCTATAAGGTCACCCTTCAGCCTCTGACACTCCAGGGAAAATAACCCAGCCTATTCAGCCACTCCATATGGCTCAAGCCCTTGAAGTCAAGACTGGAGTTGTACTGGAAAAGCACAGCAGGTCAGGCAGCATCCAAGGGGCAGGAAATTCGTTTCGGGTAAAAAGCCCATAATCAGGAATGAGGCCTTGAACCCCAGCAACATCCTTGTAAATCTTTTCTGAACCTTTCAAGTTTCTTTCCTATTGCAGGGAGATCAGAATTAAATACAGTATTCCAAAAGCAGGCTAATCAATGTCCTATTCGGCCACAACATGACATCCTAACTCCTAAAGTCAATGCACTTACTAATAAAGGCAAGTGTACCAAATGACTTGTTCACTACCCTGTCTAACTGCAACTTCACTTTGAAGGAACTATGAACTGTTCTCTACATAATGATATAATCTATTTTAGTGATGTTTATTGAGGGTAAATATTCTCCAGGAGACAGGGGAGAACTTCGCTACTCTTCCTTAACATTGTGTCAGGGATTGCCTGGGCTAATCTGAAAGAGCAGATGGTTTAGTCACACAGAGAAGGGAATGATCTAGTTATGTTATTGCTAAACTGTTCATCGAAAGACTGAGGTAATGTTCCAGGGATCTGGGTTTAAATCCTGCCATGGCAGATGGTGTGATTTGAATTCAATAAAAATCTGAATTAATAGTCGAATAATAACCTTGAATCTATTGTCAATTGTTGGGGAGAAAAAATATTGGTTCCACTAATTGAGTGACATAGTGGCTCAGTTGTCAGCACTGATGCCTCAGAGCACCTGGGATCCAGATTCAATTTGGTGACTGTCTATGTGGTGTGTGTGTGTGTGTGTGTGTGTGTGTGTGTGTGTGTGTGTGTGTGTGTGTGTGTGTGTGTGTGTGTGTGTGTGTTAGTCTGCTCTAGTTTCTTCCTACAGTCCAAAGATGTGCAGATTAGGTGGATTGACCATACAAAATTGCCCAGAGATGTATAGGCTTGGTGAATTAGCCATGGGAAATGCAGCGATTGGCTGACAGGTTCAGTATGGACTCAATGGGCTGAACAGGGATTCTATGAAGTACAAGGTGCAGCTGAGTATTTATGCTCTACTTTCCCAAAGAAAAAATGATTGTTTATATACATGGAAAGAGACAGAATACACAAGTTCTGTGTTCCAACTTTGTAGCTCAGAGCAATATAATTCAAGGACTGAACAATATAATTCATGCTGTTATGATCCTAGCTGATGTTATTACTGGATAAGTCAGATCCCAGACTCAAACTTTGCTTGATAGATTACATTTAGATTTGTTTTGGTTTTAATGAGGTAGTCTCTCAGTGAGACGTAAGTACACAATTCTGCAGTTTTGTTTGAACAATGGAAAATAAGTTTATTAACACAAGAAATGAAGAAACAACAAAATAAACAAAACTATGTACTTATGTTACAAATTCAAAAGGTTTTGAACACAATTGACTGCAGCTTAGATTTTAATGGCTACATCTGAGTTGCGCTGAAGTTTCTGTTAGCCTTTTCTGGTCTTGTAGGTTCTCTTACTCTCTCTTATATCAGAATCCGGCTGTATTTGGCTGTATCTCAACACACAGTGCGGGAAGGATTGAGCACTCAGTGGATCTTTTTTGTGTCCATGCCACTTTTCAAAGACGCTTGGATGTGCATCAGCATTCTAAAGCTGCCCTTCTCAATCAAGGATGTTTCCAGAAGAATGAACTGCGACTTTCTGATTGGGACATCTGGGAGGAGGGGGCAGTCACAGAGCACAGACTGAGGACAGCATGACTCCAAACTCTGGAAGCCTGATCCAAAGTCATTAACCTGGTTTCAGTTCTGTGCCAACAGTCTGGACGAATGGCCAGTTGTGCTGTAAAGCGTACAGTGACCTACTGATTTCTGATTTGGAGTTGCAGTGTTGGACTGGGGTGTACAAAGTTAAAAATCAGACAACACCAGGTTATAGTCCAACAGGTTTACTTGGAAGCACTAGCTTTTGGAGCATTAGGTGGTTGTGGTGTATAAGATTATAGGACACAGAATTCATAGCAAAAGTTTACAGTGTGATGTAATTGAAATTATATATTTCAGGACATAATTCAATTTATAATTTCAATATATAAATTAATTGGAAGCTCTGTCACTCTCCTGCAATATCTTTCCTCACTCATGTTCCCCCCTTCTCTAACATTCCTCTGTCATTAACCCTGATTGGTCACTATGCTGCCTCCTCACTCTGTCAGGACACATCACCATCTCCTCTCCACCTGCACTAACGTTAATGTCACTCACTTTCATCACACTTATCTCTTGGTTTTCCCTCACTACAGGAGATGACAGCCAATAGCAGGGCAGTGCGAGCAGAGCAAGTGGAGAGGTGCTGAATATAGGACTCCCCATAGCCTGTGAGGACAGATTCCTGGATCTCACAGGGGAAGACAGGGATCACTCCTATGGAGGTGCAAAGACATCCATGGTCTGATAACCAAGGACTTATCACTTTTCATTTCACTGCAACTCTCCTACTAACCCCGCTGTCAGTCTCTCTCATTACACACCATTTCTAATGACTGCCCATAATGCCGATTCTCTCCTGGGCCTGACGAATACAACCAGAATCACCACCAGCTCTGTGGTGAGTCAGCCAACTCTTTCCAAAACCTTTTCCTCCAGCTCTTGGACAATAAGAATACTGGTGCCTCAGAGGAAGCATCAGCAAAACTGCCTTCTGCAATCCCACTAGCTAAATATTAATGAGCCGAGTTGGACCATTAATAAGACATTTAATGAGCAATAATCTCTCTTAATTGGCAACTAGATGCTGCCTAGCAAGAAAATGACCTTGCAGATTATTAAAAGCATAAAGGATAGCCTGGAATGGTTCTATCATTAAGATAGCTTTGCTGACTTTTCATTCAATTATGCCACACATTTCACCATATTGCTCAGATCCCAATAAGATTCTACCCATCATAAAAGTATAACTGTGTTAATCCCAAAACCTCATTGTAAATTATGAATGTAAACATCATCTTTCCTGTGTGATCCAAAACACAAACAAGATGCAGTCCCAAAAAACAGACCTTGTATAATGCCCAAAAAGTGCAGTGGAGGCAAGTACAATTAAGGCATTGGATTCATTCAAGAGAGCATTGGATGATTGTTCAGATACAAACAATTTGCAATGATTAGCGAAAAAGCAGCGGACTAGAACTAGGTAACAATACTCATTTAATGAGCTGCTGCAGGCACAATGGGCTGAATAGCCATCTGCTGTCCTGTAACAGTTATGCTTCTGTGATTTTGTGTGGGGGGTAGGGGGGGGGGAGTGGAATTGCTAATCTGGGATAATATCACAGCTACAGAACGGGAGGTCATCAAGGAGGGTTTGTCTACTGGGTCACTGCAGGTGGAAGTCAAAAAACAGGAAAGGAGCAGTCACCTTATTGGGAGCTTTCTATAGACCACCCCACCACCACACCCCGCCCCCAACAGCAACAGAGACACAGAGGGTCTGGTTGGGAGGCAGATTTAAGAAAAGTGCAGAAGTGACAGGGTTGTTGTCATGGGTGACTTCAACTTCCCTAAAATTGATTGGAATCACCACAGTGCAAATAGTTTGGATGGAATAGATTTTCTCAGTCGTGACCGGGAAGGATTCCTGACTCAATACATAAATAGGCCAACTAGTGGGGAGGCCACATTGGATTTGGTGCTAGGCAATGAACCAGGTCAGGTGTCAGATCTCTGGGCAGGAGAGCATTTCAGTGATAGTGACCACAACTCCCTGACCTTTGTTGTAGTCATGGAGAGAGATATGAACAGATGGTATGGGAAAGTATTTAATTGGAGGAGGGTAAATTACAATGCTACTAGGAAGGAATTGTGGACCAACAATTGGAACCAGATATTCTCAGGGAAAATGTACAACAGAAATGTGGAGGTTGTTTTGGGAGCCCTTGCTGATAGTGTTAGATAGGTTTGTCCCACTGAAGCAAGGAAGGGATGGTAGGGTGAAGGAACCTTTAGATGATAAGAAATATAGGAAATCTAGTCAAGAGGAAGAAGGAAGCTTACTTAAGGTTGAGAAGCAAGGATCAGACAGGACTCAAGAGGGTTACAAGGTAGCCAGGAAGAAACTGGAGAATGGATTTAGGAGAGATGGAAGGGGGCATGAAAAAGCCTTGGCAGATAGGATTAAGGAAAATGCCAAGGTGTTCTGTATTTGTGTGAGGAACAAGAGGATGGCCCGAGTGAGGGTAGAGCCAATCAGGAATAGTAGAGGATACCAGGAATCAGAAGAAGTAGAGCCAATCAGGAATAGTGGAGGGAACTTGTACCTGGAGTCAGAAGAGATGGGGCACATCTTTAATGAATACTTTGCCTCAGTAGTCACTAGTGAGAGGGACCTTGTCTTTTGTGAGGACAGTGTGAAACAGATTGATATGCTCAAACAGTTTGATGTTAAGAAAGAGGAGGAGCTGGAAATTTTGAAAAACATGAGGGTAGCTAAGTTCCTTGACCAGATGGGATATACCCTAAGTTGATACAGGAAGCAAGAGAAGAGATTACTATATCCTTGGCAATGATCTTTGCATCCTCACTGTCCACTGGAGCCATGCCAGATGATTGGAGGGTAGCAAATGGTATTCACTTGTTCAAAAAGGGAATTGGGATAACACTGGGAATTACAGACCAGTCGGTCTTACATCAATGGTGGGTAAATTGATGGAGAGGATTCTGAGAGATGCATTTATGTTGATTTGGAAAAGCATAGTTTCATTAGAGACAATCAGCGTGGCTTTGTTAGGGGCAGGTCATGTCTCAGAAGTCGTACTGAATTCTTTGAGGATGTGACAAAACACATTGATGAAGGTAGAGCAGTGAATGTGGTGTGTATGGACTTTAGCAAGGCATTTGAAAAGGTTCCTCATGGTAGGCTCATTCAGAAAGTAAGAAGGCATGGGATACAGGGAAATTTGGCTGTCTGGATACAGAATTAACTGACCTATTGAAGACATAGGGTATAGTAGATGGCAAGTATTCAGCCTGGAGATTGGTGACCAGTGATGTTCCACAGGGATCTGTTCTGGGACCTTTGCTCTTTGTAATTTTTATAAATGACTTGGTTGAGAAAATGGAAGGGTGGGTCAGTACGTTTGCTGATGACATGAAGGTTGCTGGAGTTGTGGATAGTGTGGAGGGCTTTTGTAGGTTTCAATGGGACATTGACAGGATGCAGAGCTGGGCTGAGAAGTGGCAGATGGAGTTCAATCTGAAAAAGTGTTAAGCGATTCATTTTGGAAAGTTGAATTTGAATGCAGAATGCAGGGTTAAAGGCAGGATTATTGGCAGTGTGGAGGAACAGAGGGATCTTGGAGTCCATGTCCATAGATACCTCAAAGTTGCCACCCAAGTTGATAGGGTTGTTAAGAAGGTATATAGTGTGTTGGTTTCATTAGCAGGGAGATTGAGTTGAAGAGTCACAAGTTTATGTTGCAGCTTTATAGATTCCTGGTAAGACCACACTTGGTATATTGTGCTCAGTTCTGGTCGCCTCATTATAGGAAGGATGTGGAAGCTTTAGAGAGGGTGCAGAGGAGATGTACCAGGATGCTTCCTGGACTGGAGGTCATGTCTTATGATGAAAGGTTAAGGGAGCTAAAGCATTTCTCATTGGAGCAAGGGAGGATTAGAGGTGACTTGATAGAGGTGTACAAGATGATAACAGACATAGAGTGGATAGCCAGAGACTTTTTCTGAGGATGGAAATGGCTATCATGAGGGAGCATAATTTCGATGTGATTTTAGTAGATTTATGGGAGATATCAGAGGTAGGTTCTTTACACGGAGAGTGGTGGGTGTGTGGAATGCAGTTGTAGTTCAGTCAGATACATTCGGGACATTTAAGTGACTCTTGGATAGGCACCTGGAAGATACTACAATGAACGGGATGTAGGTGAGTTTGATTTTAAAGTAGGATAAAAGGCTGGAACAACTTTGGGAGCCAAAGGGCTTGTACTGTGCTGTACTGTTGTATGTTCAATGTTCTGTGCTCTCTACTCTAACTGCAGTATGTGTATTTGTTTTTCACTAACATTACCCTTGCTTCTTTTACAAATCACTTTAAATCTAGAGTCATTTGTTCTTGTTTCCTTTCCATATGGGAACAGTTTCTCCCTATCCACTTTATCTAATGTACTCACAGTTGCGAAATCCTCCATCAGATCTCTACTTTGCATTTTTTTACTTCAAGGAGAACAGTTACAACTTATTTAATCCATCCTCGTAATTGAAGCTTCTCACTCCTGGGACTATTTTTGTAAATTACTTCTGTGCTCTCTCCAGTATGGTCACATCCTTCCCCGAATGATTGCCTGGTGTATCGGCCCCTACAGAAATCCTCTACAAGCCTTCCTCAGCTGGAAAACATCCACTGACTGTTCCTCTCTGTTTCCTGTTTTTCAGGCAATCCATGTTGCAAATGGTCCTTCAATTTCATGGCTTCTAACTTTCCTTTCAATTTTGTTGTGTGACACTCTATCAAACACCTTCTAAAAGTCCAAGTATGCCACACCAACAGCATCACTCTCATTGAGTCTTTCTTTTATCTTTTTTAAACAACTCCAGCAAGTTAATTAAACATGACCTCCCCTTTAGAAATCCATGCTCATTTTTGTAATCCATCCACCTTTTACCATGTGACTACTAATGCTCTTCTAAATAATTGTCTCTAAGAGCTTCCCCACAACTGACTGGTCAGTAATTGCTGGGCTTATCTTTATGATTAGATTAGATGACTTACAGTGTGGAAACACGCCCTTCAACCCAACAAGTCCACACCGATCGTCCGAAGAGCAACCCTCCCAGACACATTCCCCTGCATTTACCTCTTCGGCAAACATTACGTAATGTGTTAGGTAAGGGTAGGGGTATGGGTGGGTTTCGCTTTGGCGGGTCGGTGTGGACTTGTTGGGCCGAAGGGCCTGTTTCCACACTGTAAGTAATCTAATCTAATCTGTCTCCTCATCTCCTCATTTAAACCTGTCCCCTCTCACTCTATATCTATGGCCACTTGTTCCAGACTGTTCCCACAAGAGGAAACATCTGTTCCATGTCCACATTATAAATCCCCATTAACATTGTATATACCTCAATCAGGTTGCCACTCATTTTTCTGAACTCCAGTGTACATAAGCCCATGCTATTCAACCACCCCTTATATAACAGTCCATTCATCCCTGGAATCAATCTGGTGAAGCTCCTCTGAACTGCTTTCAGTGCCACCACATTCTTCCTCAAATAAGGAGACCATAGCTGGACACAAAATTGCAGGCAACGCTTTATATAATTTGACAACACTTCTTTACTTTTATAATCCAGTTTTTTTGCAATAAATGCCAGGAATCCATTTGCTTTCCTTAATGGGCATCATGGTGGCTCAGTGGTTAGCCAGGTTCAATTCCGGACCCCAGATGACTGCCTGTGTGGAGTTTGTGCATTCTCTTTGTATCTGTGCGGGTGTTCTGGTTTCCTTCCACTAATCCAAAGATGAGCAAGTTAGGTGAATTGACCATACTAAATTGCCCAAAAAGTTCAGGAATGTGTGTGCTAGGTGCATTAGTCAGGGGTAAATGTAGAGTAATAGAGGAATAGGACTGGGAGGGCATGTGTGGACTTATTGGGCCAAATGACTTGTTTCTACACTGTAGGGGTTCTATGATTTGTATTGGCTGCCAGTCTTTTCTCCCTCTGTCCCTTACAGCTCCAAACACTCTAAATATCCCAGTCTATATTTGAGTAATTGATGTCACCTATTATAACTATTCTATAGTGGTGGAAATACTCTGTAATTTCCCTGAAAGTTTGTTCTTCTACATCCTTATGTATCTACAGTTTGTCCATCAGGTCTGCCCTATCAACTTTGAACTCACCCACACCACGCAATGTAATTGTTCCCTGTTTTGTTCTTCAGTTTTAGGCTGCTTGTCCACAATCTGAGATTTCTTCCAATATGCTAAAGTTAAAATTCTCTTCTGCATATTTACAAATATTTGCTATACTTCTCTGTGACTTTTACAACCTTATATTCATCACCTCACAAATTTTCCTTTCCTCTCACTCTGGTATCTTGCATATCTCTCCTACTAGTCAAGCCATTACCAATGACTGTCTCACAGCTCTCTACATCCCGAGCTGTTGAAAATCCCTCCTTAAATATTTCTGTGTTTTTATCTTCCTTTAATAAACTTCTAAAATATTCAGTTTTGTGGAATTCCTCCTCTTGTCTCTTGCTTCAACTTGAAACATTTCTTCCCATTACCCTTAAGAGAAACCACCTGAGAGCTTTCCTACATTAAAGGAAATGAACGCAAGTGGATAGGATTTCCATGGGGCTTTATGTTCTCTTTTGCCATCACACCAGCTGGTTTCCTGGGGATTTATGTCAATCGATCAGAAGTGCTACTGGGGCTTGTACAAAGCATAGGTGGAAAATCTACTCGATACCCCGTTGAAATGCCCAATGTAAATATTTCACTCTGCTAGAGAAGTTCCAAAATTGTAACCAGCTCTATTTCATTTCCAAATTTGTTATAAGTTACACTGTTTGACTGTAAATAATGACATTAAATCAGAATAGGTTTGAAAAAGAGAATATAGCAAATGAAAAGACCACATCACAATGCCTCTTCATCAGGTTTTGCTAGATCAAGTAGCAGTATAACAAAATCAACTTTATTATCATCTCTATAATTAATTATATCTGTTCCTTCAATGGGTTCTTCCCATTGGAGATGCTTTTGGAAAGTGTGCGTATATATTTTAAATTTTAGTGCATTTTAATTGAGGGTGCATACATGAGGATCAATGGTCAGCATAGCATCGTGGGCTGAAGGGCCTGTTCTGTGCTGTACTGTTCTATGTTCTATGTACTTACACTTTTTAAAACTCACATGTTTAATCTGAACTTTCCTAATCTGAGATGGAGTGCCTGTTCCTGATTGGGTAGGCGTTGCTTCAAATGTATCTTTTCATACATGTCACATTTTTTCTTATTCAAATTATCTAAATTAGAATAATAGTATTAATAGACCTACTGACAAAATACAAATCAAGGTTCACCTCTCCTTTAAACTCCAAGTCATCACCTTTTAAATAAATTAATTATTTCAGTTCAAGTGCATATTTTCTTGGTGTATGTGGTTAATTTAACAACAAACCCATCAGTAAAAGCATGAATAAAATTCCAAGTAGCCTGCAATATGGGGAATAAATTTAAGGAACAAATCTACAGGAACAAATCTTTGTAAATCTTGTTCCCAGTTCTATGATTAGCCTTGCAAATTCATTCATATCTCAGTGCCTGCTAATATGCAATGAGCAATTCTAGTCCAAGGAGACTTGAGGCTGCTTTCAATATAGATTATTTACAACTTTAACAAACCATAATAAACATGTGTGTGCAGTGAGACCTCAGCTTTTGGTTTCTCAAGAACAGAGAATAGAGAAAGGACGTATAATCATTTGAACTATGAAAAGCACTGATTTGTAAAAATAGGATTATGTATTTAACATCTTCACGAAGAAAACATTAAATTATATAGCGGCATAGAATCATAGAGCTGTATAGCATAGAAACAAACCCTTTGGTCCAACTTATCCATACTGAGCAGATGTCCTAAGTTAATCTAGTTCCATTTGCCAGCATTGTCCTAAATCCTTCTTACCATTTCCTACTCATGTACCTATCCGTTTTATTTTATTACTAATGTTAAGTAAAAATATATTTTAAACCTATTCTTTGTAACTATTCAGCAGAAGTCGGCTGAAATGATTTAAAATCATAGACTCTAGATTTATAATAGTAGGCACGTCATTCAACCCATTGAGTCCACATTGGCTCTCCAAAGAGCATCTCCCATGGCTAATACACTTAGCCTGCACCTCCTTGGACAATATGGGCAAAATAAATGGTCCCAATCTAATGGCTGTGAAGGAGCAGAAAAGCCTAAATGTACATGTGCAGAGATCAACAATAGAGGTAGAGAAAGCAGTTAATAAAGCAAACACTTTTCTGCACTTTATTAATAGGGTATACAGTATAAGAACAAGGAGGTTATGATGAATCAAAAATAATATGGAGCAATGTTAGGTAGAGTATTAAGGTGCCACATATTTGTAAGGATGTGAGTATTTTGTAGAGAGTGCAGAAGAGGCTTTTGAGAATGATTCCGGTGAGGGGAAACTGCAATTTTGAGGAAAGTAATGATAGCTGTCAACTCATTGTTCAACAGCAAGCAAACAATAATGTTTTGTCTCTCAAAATGCAGACTTTTTTTTATTTTTTCCTTGGATGAATACACAAGAACAGGGTTTAAAAAACTAGTTCAACTCTACCGAAGTGTGCTACTAGGTCAAAGCATTGTCTTGCGTACAGGTAGTTCTTTTACAACAGACTACTGGGGTTTTGCGCAGCCCTGCATTATAGAAAAATCGCACTTTCGAAACAACACTTAAAGTGCAGGCGATGTAATTGTGTTACAGCCAACGCATGTTTTAAAAGTTTGGGCTTTAGAAACAATGTCCTCAATTTGTCAATCGTGTTACAGCGAATTTGCGTTAACAAAATACACATTATAGCAGAATGACCTGTATCAGCCCAGGGTTAATTGTTAGTGCGCTGTCAAGGTCACAGTTGAAGAACTATCTCCAATCACCCCTGCATTGCAGGTAAAGGAAGGCTCGTCATCACTCTGAGTAAACCGGATGAAAGGAAATAGGATAACTCTCTCACAATGAATGCTGGAATTGAACCAAGGTTGATAGGAATCATAGCTGCATAACCTCAATCAATTTTTAAAGCTCAGGATCAACATCAAAGATATCAATAACTTTCACTGTGATGTTCAACTCTCTGATCTTTAAGAGAGTGATTTGTGTAACCTAACATTTCAAATGATTAAGTTGTCACTTTGAAACAAGTTTTATTGGGGACAAAACTATAAAAGCCTTTATTGAGATGTATTGTTACACAATAGAAATGTCTACATTTACAGCCAGCATTTTCAGAGTGGAAATAGGAAAAGCTACTTTCAAGGATTAAAGGTTACATCCCTCAAGCAATTCAAAAAATTATCGAGCCACTTAGGATTAGTATTTGCCCAAAAGCTAGACATTCTGGAATTCTGAAAGGGATGCCCAACAATTCCAAGGTGGAACCTGGGGAAGATGAAATGAAGTGAGTAGTGATAGAGAGATTGAAATTGCAGTAACAGAAATAAGAACTTCAAAACAGAAGCCAGAGAGAGACGGAGTTTTAGAATCAACTATGCTTTAAGCAGTTGAAAGAGTTGAAGGAGCTTAAGCTGAGGAGCTGGAACTATATTGTGAAGACATCAAGGGTCCAGACTTGAGGCTGGGTCAACTCAGTTTGCTAAGTTAATTCTCAGATTTGAGAGGCAAAAGTAGAAGCTTTTTTTGTCTCTTTCAAGTGGGTGGCATAGCAGTTAAAGTGACCAAGCTGCCAATGGCCCTTATTACTACAGAGTGACCTTTTGGGTAGAGCTCACAAGGTTTACTCTCTCTTGACTGAGGGAATTGACACTGATTTTGAGGCAGTCTGTCTTAGGGGCAAATCAGCTCATGCAGGAGTTGTACTGTCCAAAATTCTCTGCCCTCAGGAAACATCCTGACCAGATGTACTTGGAAGTCAAAAGACTTAGCCAGTTTGTTTTTGACTAGTGATTATGAGCACTTCAAACAGAAGCCACTTACAAAAACTTCTATGAGCTTGAGGAGTTTGCAAACTCCACTTCTCACTCAATGAGATTATACCTCGAGGAACAACAAGTGACTGAGTCCAGGCTGTCACACTTGTTGATGATTATGGGGTGATTCACAACCCTCTGTTCCAGAAAAAACTCTTGCCTAGTCACCTGCAACTAATTGGAAAGGACTGACGTGAAGAGAATGAGAAGAAAATGTGAAGGTATTGGTAAAATGGACTAAGGGAGGGTAACATGCTGAATCCCATTAACTGGGTGAATCTGCACTCTGACCTTTGTGTTAGGATCAATAACTGTGAGAGTCATCCCAGTTTGCCTGCGGACAGGACTGAGCTTTTCCTCAGAAGTGGCTTAGTGGGATCAGAGGGTATAGCATTGACTTTGGTCTCCATGATGTCCATTCAGGCTAGAGAGACCAACAGCTTTGGGAGAAAGTGCCAGTCATTTTTCCCTGATCGTGTGGTCATGCAGTCCATGGCCAGAGAAGATCAATTAGCAGAGGCTATCTGGGCACTGCGAACAGAAGACCCTCCAGTTTGGTGATCAGAAACCCTCTTCAGGAGTCTGGAAGACCCCAGTGAGGTCATAAGTAGGACTTCCTTGAAAGCATCCCAAGAAGCTGTCCCACTATGAAAACCATGATCTCAGACTGCGTGCACTAAAGCAGAGGCAGTGCTGGTGGAAGGGTGAGGGGTCCCTGGAAGATTCTACATTAAGAATAAAAAGCTGATGAGGAAGTGATGGTTCCTCTCATTGAACTGCAAATGATGAGTGGACAGTGATATCCCAGATAGTGGTGCTGCTGAGATGCCATCAGAAAAACTGAGGCTAGCAACAAAGTTCCAATGGCTGAGCTCACATCAGTCAGCATTTTTACTGGGTACAGCTCCATGAGGATGCAGTGAGGTTTCGCAGAACCTGCCACACCTGCCAAACTGCAGTCAACTTGCACCTATGATACCTGCAACAGTGATGATCTTGTACCTCAGCTATACACAATCCACACTATCTGCATTTTGTTTCATCACTTTAGTCTTCAAAAGAATCTAACAATCTCTGAATTGAACATACAAGTTGAGGTTTTCCAATGGGTAGACTGAGAAAAAGAGGGGTAACAATTGACAATTATTCACTGGGAGTAAAAAGCTAGTTTTTTACTTGGGTCCTGTTTTTTTTTAATCAGGTTCTGTATTGAAAGATGAGTCACTGTATTCCTGAACGGTATTTCTTGGATGCATACACAGCGTGTTGTCATACATTTGTTGCTATTACAAGTTAGAGGACTAGGAAATGAGTGAAAACATCTGGTAAGTACTCCTAATTAAATCAAATCAATTATGCAATAACGTATATTGCCCTACACATAGTGCATAATAGATCAGTATTGATGAAAACTCACTTGCTAAAGATTCTTCACAGCATTTCATTTTGATTGCCCACAACAGCTTCATCACTGCTAGATCTAAACATCTTTCCCCAAATAGCTCCAGTGTCAGCTGAAGTACATGCATCACATCCTAATGTGCAGTCAGTTCAACAAGATCTGCTATGTTTACTCATGAGTGAGAAACTGTATTGTATTGCAAATTACCTCCTTTGGTATACACCTATTGTACAAGACTATTCACCTTGTTGACTGATTGACTATAGCTTCTCATGGATATCTAATGAAGTGGTACTAAGCCTGGTTTTGGATCAACAATGTAGAATAAGTACCAACATCTAGATGTTAAAGAAATATCTAGCTATTTAATATAGTACACCAAAGCATGAATCTTCTGGTTTAGTTTGGAATCCCTATTTCCAATGCAGAAGAGACTAAACATTGTTCGCTGAGACTTGATCCTGTTTTTCATTTGAACTTCCAAGTCAGGATCTTTTTAGCTAAAGCAACACAAACACATCTAAGGATCCTTGCAGCCAGCAGTGGAGAGGATTGCCATTGAGACCATATGTCCTTTTCTCAGTATTAATTCCCATGTTTCTGTCTCAAGATTCTTAACTCATCCTCAAAGGTATCGAGAGAAGGTAAGTGTGTGAGACAAAGGAGGAGGGTAAGAGTGGGTAAAGGTGTAAGTGCTAGGTGAGTACATCACGGTGTGCCAAGTGAGAGAGAGGGCTCAGGTTCCTGATGGGAAGGGAAAGGATGCCATAGTGGTATATAGGTACAGGTGGCAGGTGAGTGGGGGTTTATGTTGGCAGGTAAATGAGTGATGCCATAGGGGTCAGGTCAAAGGGAGAATTGGGAGCGATGAAGGCAGGTTGTTTGGTTAAAGGTTTAAAGAGCAAATGCTGATTAAATGTTGTTGAGTTGAACGAGACAGGAATTATAGCTGAGGAGTGGGGAAGTGTCAGAGGTGTTAGAGTTATGTTCAGAGGGCCATGTCCAGTGTGGGAATTGGAGGATTTGAGTCCATGGGAGGGGTTCAGGGGAGTCAAGGCTTGGACTGGGATATTCATCTGAACATACAATTGGGGGCAGGAGTAAATCAATCAATCCATTTATTTCCCTCCTAGCCCTCAATTTATAAAGAATCCATGTACCACTTCCTTAAATATATTCACACATTCTGCCTCGACTACCTTTTGAGAAAAGTGTTCCAGCCCTCTGTGAGAAAAAAAATTCCTAATTTCTATCTTAAATGAACAATCCCTTCATTTTAAGAAGTGAACCTTAGATCCGTGGGGAAGGAAGCTTGATCGTGTGGAAGCGATGGATCAGAGATGGAAAGGGATCTCCAAAAGTGGGAAACAATCTGTCAAGCATGTACCCTGTCAAGCTCACTAAGAATCTTATAGATGTCAATAGGGTTGCTTCACACTTTTCTGTATTCTTACAAGAGCAGACCCAACCTACTCAAACTTTTCTAAAAAGACAGTCCCTCCAGACCCGGTATCAGCCTAGTGAATCTCCTCTGGACTACCTCCAATGCCAGAGTATCTTGTCTTAGGTAAGGGACCCAGAACTATTCACAGTAGTGTCTTAGGCGTCTTATAAAGTTTCAGCAAAATCTCCTTACTTTTGAACTCTATATCCTTATCACCTTGCTATTACCCACTGAACTTTGATTCAGGGACAAGGACTCCCAAATTCCTGTGGTCCTTAGCTTTCTGCAGTCTTTCTCCATTTAAATAATATTCAATTCCTCTGTTCTTCCAGTCAAAGTGCATATACATTTTTTTCACACCATATTCAATCTGCCAAGTTTTTGCCCATTGAGTTAACCTATCTGTATCTTTGTGTTATTCTCAACATTTGCCTTCCTACCTCTTTTTTGTATCATCCTCAGATTTACCTGTAGTGCATTCACTTTCCTCATTCAAGTTGTTCATATGTGTTGCATTTAGTTTTGGCTCAGCACTGATCCCAGTGACACACCATGAGTTTCTATCCTGCTTGTTACCATCTCAGAGAATAGTAATAATTCATTGGTTATGATTTCCCCTTCATGAAACTAGGTTGACTCCGCTTGATTATGTTATTGCATCCTTTATAATAGACTCTGATATTTTCCCAAATGCAGATGTTAAACAGGCTGGCCCATAGTTATCCATACCTTAGCTCCTTTCCTTTTTAAATAAAAATGTTACATTGATGGTATTCAAGGGCGATGCAAAGGTTAGAGCCTACGTTGGTGTCCATTCCTATGTAAAGACCTGAAAGGGCCCTGTGAGGACAGAGGCTATTTTTGTTACAGACAGGCACACAGGAAGTCTCTGACTATAATATCCCTAACTTATCTGCATTTGTGCAAGAAATTATCCACCGGTAAATTACTGTGATAACAAATATGACTGTTATTCTTACTTTTCATGAATCTTAAACTTTGGGATTTCACTTTCTAATTTCACAATATTTAGAAACTACCCTTTTTGGTGCCATGTGGATAATCTCAAATTTACCTACATTGAACTTGAATTACCATAATTTTGTTTTTTTTTTGCTTTCTTGATCAACATCATTTTTCATACTTACGTTTCAATTTACTTTCTTCCAATGCTCCTCCCTTTGTGTGATCAGCAAATGTGGATTGTGGCTTTCGATCCCATTCCAGATGGAAATAAATATGGTGAAACTGGTAAGGCCCTGCTCAGATCCTCCCAAGAGTCCATGAGACCTACTATCACTCAAGCATTTTCCAAATTAGATCAACTATTTGCCTTTAGTTGCATGATCTACAACTTTCCGTCTGCAAGTTAAGACAGAATCCTAGATCTCCCCCTTATAAAAACAAATTGTAGCAGATGTTGAAAATCTGAAATAAAAACAAAAGGTGTTGGAGAAATTCAGCAGGTCTGGCTGCATCTGTACAGAGAGAAAGAGACAGAGTTAACATTTTGAGCTCAGTCCATGCTGATAGTCTTTGAGCAGCTGAAGGCTTCAAGGCACTTGGGTACTTTTCCCTCGATGCATCAGTATTTATCTGACAACTAGTCCATAATTCATCGGCATTCATCTCTCAATTTCCTTGTATGATCGATGAGAACAATTTTCCACCCTACGGGTTTTCCCACATTGAGACAGCCTTACCAGTTTCATAAATAGGGCATCTGCAGTGTTCTCTCCACTTCCTGTAAAACCATGAGATGAAAGCTAAATGGGGATTTATCACTCTTAACACAGCTATTATTCTATTAATTACTTTTTCTTCATTGCCATTAATTTTGACGAGCCCTGTCTTGATTAAATATTTGTTTCCTTGGGTTGTCTGTTGACCTCTTTCATTACTGTGACGACTGATGCCAAATAATTATTCAACACGTGTTCCATTTACAATATCATCATTAACACTTTTCAGTGTTGATCCCCACCTTACAATTTAACCAAAAATTATTGTTAAAACAAAAACTGGATTCAGCACAAGTGCCTTTTTTTCTCATTACCCTTTTTGTAATACGGTCTGTTTTACCATTTTTTCTATATTGTTCCAGTTATGCATTTTTGTTTACTTTAATTTCCTGGCCAAGTACCAGGAGATCACTTCTAAAACCTATTTGGCTATTTCAAATTGTTCAGGGCTAATTCACCCACATGTAATGTGTAGTCAAAGAGCTTCAAGAGTTACATACCTTAGCAAAAGGGACAAACAAACACATGAAGGGATCTGAAACCAAGGATATGAATTTTAAGGTTCAGGTGTTGGTAATCCCAGAGCCAGTGACATTCAATAAGTTATAAATGAAAGGGATTTATGTGAGAATCATAAAATTATATGATCACACAGTACAGAAGAGGCCCTTCGAACCACTGAGTCTGCACGACCAAACATACAACGTGATCTACACTAGTCCCACTTTCCAACAATAGGTCTTGAATATTATGACCCTTCAAGTGCTCATCCAAATACGTTTTTAAATGTTATGAGGTTTCCTGCCTCAACTACCCTCCCAGGTAGTGCAATTTAGCCTCCCACTACCTGTTTTTCACTTTAAACTAAAGGGAACCACTGTTTCCAATCCAATCCGCCCATGCCCCTCCTAATCTTATCAGGTCCCCTGTTAACTTTCACTGCTTTGAACAAAACGTCCCGAGATTATCCAGCTAATCTTTATTTCTAATCTGCTCCATCCCAGACAACATCCTGATGAATCTTCTCTGCACCTCCTCCAGCAAATCACATCCTTCCAATAGTGTGGAGACTGAGATTGCACACAGTACTCCAGCTGTGGCCTGACAATCCAAAGATGTGCTGGTCAGGTGAATTGGCCATGATAAATTGTCCACCATGTTCGGTGCATCAGTCAGAGCTAAATATAGGGTAGGGGAATGGGTCTGAGTGGATTACTCTTTGGAAGGTCAGTGTGGACTTGTTGGGCTGAAGGGCCTGTTTCCATACTGTTGGAAATCTATTCTAATCTAATCTAACTAAAATTCTATATAGCTCCAACATGACTTTGCTGATCTTACAACCTATGTCACAACTGGTGAGGTGGAGATGCCAGTGTTGGACTGGAGTGGACAAAGTTAAAAATCACACAACACCAGGTTATAGTCCAACAGATTTATCTGGAAGTATAAGCCTTCAAACTGCTGCTCCTTCATCAGGTAATTAGTAGGACAGAATCATGGGACACAGAGTTTATAGTAAAAAATCAAAGTGTCATACAACTAATGCGAAGAATTGAACAAACTTGGATTGCTCTTAAGTCTTTAATCACTCAGATTGGGTTGCAGGTTTTGATTCATTAATATGTAAATATCAGAAATTCTTTCAAGTCACAGTCCCAAGATAACTTAAGGTTTTATAAACAAAAGTGACAGGAATTTAAAAAGGATGCCCTTAATGGTATTAATATCAAGGTTACTCCCAGAGCTATCAGCTAGTGAGGGGAAGAATAGAAGGATAAAGCAGATGAATGTGTGGCTTTCGAGCTGGTACAAGGGCGAAAGGTTCAAATGTTTGGATCATTGGAATCTCTTCTGGGGTACAAGTGACCTGTACAAGAAGGACAAATTTCATCTGAGTTGAAGGGGACTAATATACAGGCAGGGAGATTGGCTACGGCTGCTCAGGAGGATTTAAACAAATAAGGTGGGGAGGTGATACCCAGGGAGATAGTGAGGAAAGAGATCAATCTGACACTGGTACAGTTTGAAAAAGGAGTGAGTCAAATATCAGCACAGGCAGGGACAAAGCAGAGAACAAGGCAGTACTGATAAATTAAACAGCATTTATTTCAGTGCAAGAGACTTAACACGGAAGGCAGATGATAAACATTGTAAGAGTATACTTAAGAGAGAAAACAGGAGGGCAAAAAAGGGGTATCAGGTAGCTTTAGCAAATAGGGTTAAGGAGAATCCAAAGGGATTTTATAAATATATTAATGACACAAGGGAAATTGGAGGGAAGAGGACAGCCGATGTGTAGAACCACAGGAGATGGGAGAGATACTAATTGAGTATTTTGCATCAGTGTTTTCTGTGGAGAAGGACATGGAGGAGACAGAGTAGGGAAATAGACAGTGACATCTTGAAATATATCCATATTACAGAGGAGGAGGTGCTGGATGTCTTAAAATGAATAAAGATGGATAAATCCCCCGGACCTGATCAGGTATAACCTAGAACTCTATGGGAAGCTAGGGAAGTGATTGCTGGGCCCTTTAATGAGATATTTGTGTCATTGATAGTAACAGATGAGGTGCCAGAAGACTGGAGGTTGGCTAACATTGTGCCACTATTTAAGAAAAGTGGTAAAGAAAAGCCAAGGAACTATAGGCCGATGAGCCTGACATCAATAGTGGGCAAGTTGACAGAGGGAATCCTGAGGGACTGGATTTAGGTGCATTTGGAAAGGCAAGGACTGATTAGGGATACCAAACATGGCTTTGTGCATGGGAAATCATGTCTCACAGACTTGATTGAGTTTTTTGAAGAAGTAATAAAGAGGATTGATGAGGGCAGAGCAGTGGATGTGATCTATTTGGACTTCAGTAAGGCATTCAACAAGGATCCTCATGGTGGACTGGTTAGCAAGGTTAGATCTCATGGAATACAGGAAAATTAACCATTTGGATACAGAATTGGCTTGAAGATAGGAGACAGAGGGTGGTGGGTAGAGGGTTGCTTCTCAGATTGGAGTCCTGTGACCAGTGGTGTTGTACTAGGATTGGTGCTGAGTCCACTGTTTTTTTGTCATTTATATAAATGATTTGGATTTGAACATAGGAGGTGAAGTTAGTAAGTTTGCAGATGACACCAAAATTGGAGGTGTAATAGACGGCGAAGAAGGTTACCTCGGAGTACAATGGGATCTTGATCGGATGGGCCAATGGGCTGAGGAACGGCAGATGGAGTTTAATTTAGATAAATGCGAGGTGCTGTATTTTGGAAAGGTAAATTAGGCAGGTTTTATGCACTTAATGGAAAGGTCCTGCAGAATGTTGCTGAACAAAGAGATCTTGGAGTGCAAGTTCTTAGCTCCTTGAAAGTGGAGTTGCAGGTGGTCAGGGAAGTGGAGAAGGCATTTGGTACACAGTCATGGAGTCATAGAGATGTACACCACAGAAACAGACCCTTCCATCCAACTCCATGACAATCAGATATCCTAAATTAATCTAGTCTCATTTGTCAGAATTTGGCCCTATTCCTGATGAAGGGCTTTTGTCTGAAACGTCGATTTTCCTGCTTCTTGGATGCTGCCTGACCTGCTGTGTGTTTCCAGCACCACTCTAATCTAGACCCTTATCCATCTAAACCTTTCTGATTCATATACCCATTCAGATGTTTTTCAAATGTCGTAATTGAATCAGCCTCCATCACTTCCTCTGGCAGGTCATTCCATATATGCACTACCCTCTATGTGAAAAAGTTGCCCTTTAAGTCCCTTTTATATTTTTTCCCCTCTCACCCTAAACCTATGTCCTCTGGTTCTGGACTCCCCGCCCCCAGGGAAAAGACCTTGTCGATTTATCCTATCCATGCCCCTCGTGATTTTATAAACCTCTATAAGGTCACCCCTCAGTCTCCAATGCTCTGGGGAAAACAGCCCCAGCCTATTCAGCCTCTCCCTATAGCTCAAACCCTCAAAGATCTTTTCCCCATGGTAGGAGAGTCCAGGACCAGAAGGAATAGCTGAAGATGAGAAAGGGAAGATTTAAACAGGACCTAAGGGATAATGTTTTCACACAGAGAGTAGTGTACATATGGAATAAACTGCCAGAGGAAGTTGTGGAGGCTGGTACAACTACATTTAAAAGGCTGAAAATGTGTTGCTGGTTAAAGCACAGCAGGTTAGGCAGCATCCAAGGAATAGGAAATTCGACGTTTCAGACAAAAGCCTTTCATCAGGAATAGGGCCAAATTCTGGCAAATGAGACTAGATTAATTTAGGATATCTGATTGTCATGGAATCCTGATGAAGGGCTTATGCCCGAAACGTTGAATTTCCTATTCCTTGGATGCTGCCTAACCTGCTGTGCTTTAACCAGCAACACATTTTCAGCTGTGATCTCCAGCATCTGCAGACCTCATTTTTTACCCGTACATTTAAAAGGCATCTGGATATATATATGAATAGGAAGGGTTTAGAGGGATATGGGTCAAATGCTAGCAAATGGGACCAGATTCATTTAGGATAACTATGACTCTATAACTCTATTTAACATGTAGAGACGGTTTGACCATTAATTTGATTTGATCTGTTATTGTCACATGTACAGAGATACAATGAAAAGTATTGGTTGTGTGCTAACCAGGCAAATCATACCATACGTAAGTACATTAGGGTAATAGGACAGAATGCAGAATGTATAGAGAAGGTGCATAGAAAGATCAACTCCAATTTCAGAGAGGTCCATTCAAAAATCTAATATGAGTGGGGAAGAAGCTGTTTATTAGTACATGTACTTTAAACACTTGCATCTTCTGCCCAACAGAAGAGTTAGTTTGTATTTTTCTTACAGTGCCCCATCAGGAACTCTTTAAAAATGACACTAGGTCTTGTTTTAAAAGAGTAGAAAGAAGGATTTCTCACCAAAACATGAACTATCAGGGGTTGGTAACCACAGCCCAGTCCAACAGCTCCATCGAATTGTTTTCAGTACTGGAGGCTGACAACCTGCAGGGCATCAGATAATGTATCAGCAATATCTGGCTTCTGTCAGAAGCTTTCATATAATTATTTTGAATCAGATTACATAAAGTACAACCTTGAGATAAGATTTCATATAAAACATCACGTAAGCCTTTAAATTTCTCTGTAAAGGTCGATAAAAGAGAAATAATTTGTCGTAGTCACCTTTAGTAATTGAATTCTGCTAATCATTCGTCATGACAGAAGTCTTCCTGGGTAACCTCATTTGCAGTTTGTTCACACACACCTTCAAAGACAAAGGTTCAGCTGAAAACCTAAATTACAGACTCGTAATGTAGGAACTTCATAATGGGGCTCAATTAAACTAGAGTACAGACAAGGAAACTTATTGTGACAACTCCTAATAACAGTTTTTGCACTAATCATAGCAATAAATAATTCATACCTGCTGTAAATGACACTCTATTAAAGAATAATAATGATTTTTCAGCCACTAAGCTAGACCTCATCTATTATCTTTTACAAAACAGCTATTTGCTAGCTGTAATTAGAAAGTCAGTTACACATTCAAGGATGTAATTAAAGAAAATGAATAGTAAACTCCAAGAAAGGCCCAAGAACCCATATTTTGCCCTACTCCTTTCAACATGATTAATCACGATTTCCAATGCAATATCAGTCCGTTTAATGAACCAAGTGGGATGATGAATTATTAAACTAATAGGGCGGGGGTGAGTGGGAAAAGAATTCAGCAGAGAGAGCAAGCATAAAGTTAAGCTGATTTGTGTTATCCTGGGACTAAGGGAAATGGGACATAAGAAATTCGAACACAAAGTCTCTAACCCTCTGTATTCCCATGCTCTACTACCCATAGTGGTTCAGACCAGATTTGAAGCCTTAACTCTGTTTTTCTCTCTCTGCAGATGCTGTCAGACCAGCTGAGATTCTCCAGCATTCCCTGTGTTTGTATGAACTGCTCCCAGATGTGGGGCTATGAGAATGGAACAGGTAGACCTGTACAATAGTTGTGGCTAAATAAGAGGTAGGATGCATTGACGGCCCTTTACTTTGACTTTATGCAATAACAGCTATATATTGTCCATTCACAAGAATAATACCAGAAACTGGTGATGGACATGAGCCTGAATTCTATTTAATCCGGGTTCAAGAGGAACTGGTCAGCAGAAGCCAAAGAGGAGAATGTGGAATAACATTTTTCATTGCCTGTGATTGGCTGTGGGTCGGTCTGATGGCCTAGTTCCTGTGTTTGCAAGCTGGGGGTGAGGGCTGATGTCCATTTTACCTTCCTTGTTTTTGAGAGCCACCACATAGGGGAAAATAATTAATAAAAATTTGCAAATGACAAATTACGGTTTGACTCCTCCTGTATATCGGTAAGGCCACAATGTACCCAAAAATGGAGCTCCAGTATGACTAGTATGTCATTACAAAGTGTTTTTTTTAAGTTGTGTTTTTCCCTCAAAGTAATACCTCCCAAAGGATTGAGACTGTTTTAGGAGTTTCACTCTTTCAAAAACTTCAACTTGAAATCACACCATCTCTTTGTAGCTCAGGCTTTCTTTAAAATCATCCTCTGATAGACTCTGCTGAGGCGCAGCACAGTGGCTCAGTGGTCAGCGCTGCTGCTTCAAAGACCGAGGTTCAATTTCAGCCTTGGGTGACTGTCTATGTGGAGTTTGCACATTTGCCCCATGTCTGCATGGGTTCTCTCTGGTGTCCTGATTTCCTTCCACAATCCAAAGATGGACAGATGAGATGAATTGGCCACAGCAAATGCCTATAGTGCTGAGGGGTATTAATCAGGGATAAATGTAGGGGAATGGGTTTGGGTGGGGTACTGTTCAGAGGGTTAGTGTGGACTTGTTGGGTCAAAGGCCTTGTTTCCACTCTGTAGGGATTCTAAATTCTAATTAAACCCTAGAGAATATAGTCCTACCATCTCAGAGAGCATTCCCTCCAAAGTCTGAAAATTGTTCTTCAGATAAGGAGGCCAAAACTACGCATAATACTTCAGTTGTGATCGCACTAAAGCCATGTGCTGCAGCAGCTAGATATCCAGTCCTCCTGTACTCGAATCCTCTCACTATGAGCACTAACGTACCATTTGTTTTCTTCACTGGCTGCTGCATCTACATGTGTTGACAATAGTGAGAAGGAAAATGTGGTTTCATGTCCACATGACTAATCTTGTACTTTGCTCAGAAATGGGGTCCTGGATATCAATTCCCAATTCCTGGAGCGTTCTCAAAACTCCAGGAGGACTGAGAACACTGGTCTCGATCTCAGTCTCTGTCACATTCAGCATCCCATGTCTGCTTTTGCATTTCACAGCGCTTATGTTTTCCTTTTGTTTCTTCTCTATCTCTCTGCAGCATCTTTCTGATTTATTCCTTTCTGCTCCTATCCCCATCTTTAGTTGTTTTTTCAAGTCAAAACAAAGTCGGCGGCATGGTGGCACAGTGGTTAGCACTGCCGCCTCACAGCGCCAGAAACCCGGGTTCAATTCCCGCCTCAGGAGACTGACTGTGTGGAGTTTGCACATTCTCCCCGTGTCTGTGTGGGTTTCCTCCGAGTGCTCTGGTTTCCTCCCATAATCCAAAAATGTGCAGATTAGGTGAAATGGCCGTGCTAAATTGCCTGTAGTGTTAGGTGAAGGAGTAAATAGGTCTGGGTGGGTTATGCTTTGACGGATTGGTGTGGACTTGTCGGGCCGAAGGGCCTGTTTCCACACTGTAAGTAATCTAATTAGCGCGTTTTGCTAAAGTTACACAAGACCTCAGCTGAAACACTGTGAGCATATTTCGGCCCCTTATCTAAGTAAAGATATCTTGGTATTTGAGGCAGTCCAGAGAAGTTCACTAGGATGAAACAAGGTATGGAGGGACTGTCTAATGAGGAGACATTAAGTTTATTACGTCTGTGCTCTTTAAAGAATGAGTGGCAATCTTTTTGAAACATGCAAGATTCTGAGAGGACTTGACAGGGTAGATGTAGAAAGTATGCTGTAGTGTAGAAAGATAATTTTAAAAAGTCTATGATGTGCTTATCTTCATTGGAAAGGGCATTGAGTAGAAAGATAGGCAAGTTATGCTGTAACTTTATAGAAATTTACTGAGGCCACACTTGGAAAATTATGTACAGTTCTGGTCATCGCACTATCAGAAGGATGTGAGTGCTTTGAAGTTTTACCAGGATGTTCCCTGTATGGGGGATTTTAGTTATGAAGAAAGGTTGATGCTCCTGCCGACTTCACCTGCAGGAAGTGCAGCCAGCTCCAACTCCTCACAGACCACGTTAGGGAACTAGAGCTGGAGTTGGATGAACTGAGGATTATTCGAGAGGCTGAGAGGGTGATAGATAGAAGCTACAGGGACATAGTTACGCCAGAGAACAGAGGTAGCTGGGTAACAGTTAGAGGTGGGAAGGGGAGGAAGCAGGCAGTGCAGGGATCCCCTGTGGTCGTTCCCCTAAACAATAAGTATACAGCTTTGGAAACTGTTGGGGGGGACGGCCTAGCAGGGGTAAGCTGAAGTGACCGGGTCTCTGGCACGTGGTCCGGCTCTGTCGCTCAGAAGGGAAAGGGGGAGAGGAGGAGAGCGCTAGTTATAGGAGACTCTATAGTTAGAGGGACAGACAGGTGGTTCTGTGGACATGAGCGAGACTCTCGGTTGGTTTGTTGCCTCCCGGGTGCCAGGGTCCGAGATGTCTTGGGCCGTGTCTTCAGAATCCTTAAGGGGAGGGTGTGCAGCCAGAAGTCGTGGTACACATTGGCACCAATGATATAAATAGGAAGAGGGGTGAGAAGGTCATTCAGGAGCTCAGGGAGTTAGGCTGGAAGCTAAAAGCTAGGACGGACAGAGTCGTCATCTCTGCGTTGTTGCCGGTGCCACGCAACAATGAGGCAAGGAACAGGGAGAGAGTGCAGTTGAACATTGGCTGCAAGGATGGTGTAGGAGGGAGGGATTCAGGTTTTTGGACAATTGGACTGCATTCTGGGGAAGGTGGGACCTGTACAAGCAGGACGGTTGCACCTGAACCAGAAATGGTTTATTTTTGCTGTAGAAAGGCACTTCTAGGGGGATCTGCCTTTGGAGGTAGTATGGGCTGAAGTCAGGAATAGGAAAGGAGCAGTCATCTTGTTGGGTGCTTATTACAGGTCCCCTAATAGCAGCAGAGATGTGGAGAAACAGATTGGGAAACAGATATTGGAAAGGTGCAGAAGCCACAGGGTAGTAGTCATGGGTGATTTCAACTTCCCAAATATTGATTGGAAGCTCTTTAGATCAAGTAGATTGGACGGGGCGGTGTTTGTGCAGTGTGTCCAGGAAGCTTTTCTAACTCAGTATGTAGATTGTCCGACCAGAGGGGAGGCCATATTGCATTTGGTACTCGGTAACAAACCAGGACAAGTGATGGGCTTGTTAGTGGGTGAGCATTTTGGTGATGGTGACCACAATTCTGTAACTTTCACCTTGGTTATGGAGAGGGATAGATGCGTGCAACAGGGTAGGTTTTACAATTGGGGGAAGAGTAAATATGATGCTGCAAGACAGGATCTGAGGAGCATAAGTTGGGAGCATAAGCTGTCAGGGAAGGACGTCATTGAAATGTGGAACATTTTCAAGGAACAGATACGATGTGTCCTTGATATGTATGTACCTGTCAGGAAGGAAAGAGGTGGTCGTGTGAGGGAGCCTTGGTTGACGAGGGAGGTTGAATGTCTAGTAAAGAGGAAGAAGGAGGCTTACATAAGGTTGAGGAAACAGGGTTCAGACAGGGCGTTGGAGGGATACAGGATAGCCAGGAGGGAGCTGAAGAAAGGAATTAGGAGAGCTAAGAGAGGGCATGAAAAATCTTTGGCAGGTAGGATCAAGGATAACCCCAAGGCCTTTTATGCGTATGTGAGAAACATGAGAATGACAAGAACGAGGGTAGGTCCAATCAAGGACAGTAGTGGGAGACTGTGTATTGAGTCGAAAAGAGATAGGAGAGGTCTTGAATGAATACTTTTCTTCAGTATTTACAAATAAGAGGGACCGTATTTTTGAAGAGGAGAGTATGGAATGGACTGGTAAACTAGAGGAGATACTTGTTAGGAAGGAAGATGTGTTGAGCATTTTGAAAAAATTGAGGATAGACAAGTCCCCCGGGCCTGACGGGATATATCCTAGGATTATGTGGGACGCAAGAGAGGAAATTGCAGAGCCATTGGCAATGATCTTTTCGTCTTCACTGTCAACGGGGGTGGTGCCAAGGCGAATGTTGTGCCCCTGTTCAAATAAGGGAATAGGGATAACCCTAGAAATTACAGGCCAGTTAGTCTTACTTCGGTGGTAGGCAAAGTAATGGAAAGGGTACTGAGGGATAGGATTTATGAGTATCTGGAAAGGCACTGCTTGATTAGGTACAGCCAGCACGGATTTGTGAGGGGTAGGCCTTGACTTACAAGTCTTGTGAATTCTTTGAGGAGGTGACCAAGCATGTGGATGAGGGTAGAGCAGTGGATGTAATGGATTTTAGTAAGGCATTTGATAAGGTTCCCCATGGTAGGCTTATGCGGAAAGTTAGGAGGCATGGGATAGTGGGAAATTTGGCCAGTTGGATAGAGAACTGGCTAACCGGCCGAAGTCAGAGAGTGGTGGTAGATGGTAAATATTCAGCCTGGAGCCAAGTTACAAGTGGAGTTCTGCAGAGATCAGTTCTGGGTCCTCTGCTGTTTGTAATTTTTATTGACAACTTGGATGAGGGAGTCGAAGGGTGGGTCAGTAAATTTGCAGACAATACGAAGATTGGTGGAGTTGTGGATAGTGAGGAGGGCTGTTGTCGGCTGCAAAGGGACTTAGATATGATGCAGAGCTGGGCTGAGGAGTGGCAGATTGAGTTCAACCCTGTCAAGTGTGAGGTTGTCCATTTTGGAAGAACAAATAAGAATGCGGAATACAGGGTTAACGGTAGGGTTCTTAGTCAGGTGGAGGAACAGAGGTATCTTGAGGTCAATGTACATAGATCTTTGAAAGTTGCCACTCAGGTGGATAGAGCTTGTAAGAAGGCCGATGGTGTATTAGGGTTCATTAGCAGAGGGATTGAATTCAAGAGTCGTGAAGTGATGTTGCAGCTCTACAGGACCTTGGTAAGGCCACATTTGGAGTACTGTGTGCAGTTCTGGTCACCTCACTTTAGGAAAGATGTGGAAGCTTTGGAGAGGGTGCAGAGGAGATTTACCAGGATGTTGCCTGGAATGGAGAATAGGTCGTATGAGGATAGGTTGAGGGTGCTAGGCCTTTTATCATTGGAACAGCGAAGGATGAGGGGTGACTTGATAGAGGTTTATACGATGATCAGGGGAATAGATAGAGTAGACAGTTAGAGACTTTTTCCCCAGGTACAACAGAGTGTTACAAGGGGGCATAAATTTAAGGTGAAGGGTGGAAGGTATGGCGGGATGTCAGGGATAAGTTCTTTACCCAGAGAGAGGTGGGGGCATGGTATGCGCTGCCTGTGGGAGTGGCAGAGTCAGAATCATTGGTGACCTTTAAGCGGCAATTGGCTAGGTACATGGATAGGTGCTTAAGCTAGGATAGATGTTCGGCACAACATTGTGGGTCGTAGGGCCTGTTCTGTGCTGTATTGTTCTATGTTCTAGGTTCAATGTTGAATAGACTGGGTTTGTTTTTACTGGAATGCAGGAGGTTGAGGGTGATCTGATAGAAGTTTACAAGATTGTGAATGACATGGAGAAAGTGGAAAATTTGAAGTTTTTTTAAGGTTGAAGGGGTCAATTACTAGGGAACTTAGGTTAAAGATACGAGGTGGGGGTGGGGGGCATGTTTAAAAGAGATGTGCGAGGCAAGATTTTCACACAATGGGTGGTGAGTGCCTGGAACACACTGCCAGAGGAGGTAGTGGAAGCAAACACAAAGTAGCATTCAAGGAGTTCCTGGTTGAATACAAGAATAAGAAGGGAAGAAAGGGATATGGATTCTGAAAGTGAAGGCAGTTTGAGAATGGAAGGGCAAAATGTGCCAGCACAGGCTTGGAGGGCCTAGGAGCCTGTACCTGCGCTGTATTGTTCTTTGTTATTCTTTGTTATTTCCCCCTGGGAGTTTCTACAACAAGCGAGCCCAATCTCAAACTAAGGTTTGCACACTTAAGATAAGGATGAGGATGAATTTCTACTCTCAGAACAGTGATTCCGTGGAATTCTTTATCACAGTGAGCTGTTGAGGTTCAGTCATTATGTGTTTTTAAGGTTGAGATGGACAGATTCTTAATCAGTAAGGAAATTGAGAGATATGGGAAAAAGGCATGGAAGTGGAGTTGAGGATTACCGGATCAGCCATGGTCTCATTCAATGGTGGAACAGGCTTGATAGAAAACAAGAGCTCCTTTGTCAATTTTTCCTCACCTCCCACCCACGTCATTGCCCCTTTTGCTGATATGTCGTCAATTCTCTGTTTACACTTTTATGGGTATTTTGGCATTTTTCTGACACTTCATCCAATGGTCATGTCTGAGTGTGAGCCATGAGCCAAGGGAGGAATCGTATCTGAGCTCCACTGCTATCCTCAACCAACATGAACTCTTCCAAGGCAAACAGGAGATATTGCTGCATTTGTATTCAATAATCTTGGCACTGCACCCAGTTGTGACATCCATGCCATCACCTCAGTTCATATCAACTAACAGGGCACAAACTCAGCAACAACTTATCTGTCCAACTAAGAAATATCAGCAAAACCTGAATATCAAAGCTGAGGAATCAAAGTACTTTCATATCTTTAGCTACTGTATTCAGTAGGGATTTACAAATCCCAATATCTATTTTCAATGCAACTGAGGTTGAATTGGAGTCTCCCAAATCCCAAACTCATTATGATTCATGATTTCCATGGCAACAGTTTAAAATAAGATGCATGTAGGTTTCCCATTGTTCTGGGAAAGGAACCGGCTTACACTTTCCAAATCATTTCCAGAGAAATAAAGATTGCTTATCACTGCCTGATTTAGCTACTTGTTGTGATCAACTGCAGCTCAATAGGTAACTTGCAATGAGTTAGAAAGTTACAAACTCTTGTACCATATCCAGAAACTTGGCCATGAATATTGGGCTGAAACTTGTCAGAAGTGTTGTCTTTTGAAATGATAAGCCAAGCCCTCTGCTCTCTCAACTGGATATAAGAGATTCCATTCAAAGAGATTTTCCCTGGAGTCCTGGTCAATATTTATTTGTAGACAAACATTATTCTAACAAAATGACAGACTATTATCACTTTGTCTCCTTGAGGCAGTAAAGTACTTGGAAACATTCTGAAATAACCGAAGTTGCTATATAAATACAAATCTTTCCGTGTAATGTCAGAATTCTGAAGAGCGAAGGGACTAGCAAGTCCTCATCCAGGTTTCTCCTCAGGCAAACTTACAGGTTGAGTCAGTAGTTTCTGGTGAAGGGCTAAAGCCTGAAGCATCGATTTTCTGGCTCCCTAGGTGCTGCTTTACCTGCTGCGTTTGTTCAGCATCACACTTTTTGACTCGGAGTCGGGTAGCTAGGAAAGCAAATACAATGTTGTCATTCATCTCAAGAGGACTAGAACATAAAAGCAGGGATGTATTTCTGAGGCTTTATAACCAACCTGTTCAGAGTTGCTCTTACACACCTCTGGAGCAGTAGAGACTTGAACCCAGGCCTCCTGTCTCAGAGTTAAGGACACTGCCACTGCACTACCAGAAACCTTAAGGCTAATGCTTTTGTTCTGTATCTGCTCTGTTCAGACCACACATAGATTATTGTGAGCAATGTTGCTCCCATATCTCAGGAAGAATAATGCACTGGCCCTGGAGCGGATCCAGAGGAGGTTCATAAGAATGATCACAGGAATTAAAGACTTAACACATGAGGAAGTTTGAGGACTCTGGGACTATACTCAATGAAGTTTAGAAGGATGAGGGTTGTTATGATCGAAAATCACAGAATACTGAACGGTCTGACAGAGTCGACATTGGGAAGATGTTTCCATTGGCAGGAGAGATGAAGACCCACGTGCACAGCCTTAGAGTAAAGGGAAGACCCTTTAGAATGGAGATCAGGAGAAACTTCTTATTGAATATTCATTCAAATCTCAAGTTGTGTTTAAGCAGAATTCATATCAGTCAAGGCTATCACATACATAAGTAGCAAGTAAAATTTAATGGAATGCTTCCTCAATAGAGTACTTAACATGAGGAATTTGATAAATGACGAAATTTGGCACACTGATGGAAGAGATACAATTCTGATATTTTATAAAGCTAGGTGCCAGATAGGGAGTGGGAGACAGCAAAATCTGAGAGTTGAAAATTAGAGGCATTATGGAAACACAGAAAAGTCCATTTATTCATCCTGGGATGTGCATATTACTGGCTCAGCCAACATTCGTCGTCCATCACTCATTGCAGAAAGAAACGGTGAGCTGCCTTCTTGAATGGTAGCAGTCCTTTGGGTGTAATTACATCCATGATGGTGTTGGGAAGGGGCTTCTGGGACTTTGAGCTGGTGACAGTAATGGAATGGTGATATCGTCCCAATCAGGAGAATGTGTGGGGTGGAGGAAAAATAGCAGTTGTTGGTGTTCACATGTATCTATTGCTCTAGTCCTTTGGTGTGCCAAGATTTGCAAGGTCCTTTGAAAGGAGTTTCAATTTGTCCATGCAGCACATCTCAATGATGGTACACACTGCTGCCACTGCACATCAGTGAATAGTGAAGATGGTAGATGTGCTGTCAATCAACTCAGTTGCTTTGTCTTGGATGGCATTTGGTTTCTTCAATTGGAGTTATGCTCATTCAGGCAAGTAGAGGGTATTCCACCACACTATTGCCTTGTTCCTTGTTCAATTCCGAAAGGGATTGAAATGACTGAGGAGGCGATGGGAACAGCAGCGAGTGAATGCAAGATGCAAATTCTCTGTATTCACACCCAGACTTGAAATGGGTATATGAAGGCAGGAATTCCAGGAACCATGGGGGCAGGAATTAGATCCATCCTGCCACTTAAGGTAAATCCCTTCCACTGTATCATAGAATCTTTACAGTGTAAAACCAAGCCATATGGCCAATCACATCCACACTGACCCTCTGAAGACCATCCCACACAGACCCCCATGCCTCCAAACACCCCCCTCCCATGACCCTGCATTTCCCATGACCAATCCACGTAACCTTCACATCTTTGGACATGTTTTGGTGAATACTTTCTAACCAAACTATTCAGAGGTTCAGTTACACACTTCTGGAGCAGTACAGACTTGAACCCACACCTCCTGTCTCAGAGGTAAGGACACTGCCACCGCACCACAAGAAACCTCAACCCTAATGTTTTGGTTTTGAATCTGACCAACATGCCCCACCTGTTCACACAGGTTATCTTTGTGATCCAGAGTAGGCCCCACTCTTTATTATATTATCCTGCTTGCTGAGCAAACGGAGGCCTTTCTGAGCTCAAGTGATAAAGGTTCTGCATGATTCTCAGAATTCCTGCCCCATGCTTCCTGTTTCCAGTGTGGTTGAGACTAAAGAGAGCTTGTATGCAGTGCTTCCTTGCTGTTGGTCCCATGGGATGGTGAGCACTCCAAAGTGCCACACATCCCCCACAGTAACATGGTCCTCGTGGTGTTAGGATGGGTGAATCATGGTACCACAGAAGAGTCATAAACACAGCTTTGAATCAGGAACCAGAAACAGACATTCAAAATTCCCTTCCCCAACAGGCATGCTGCAAGTGGACTGCAGTCAGGACAGATTTGGTGTTTTTTTGAGAAAGAAACAGGAAGGTTCGATGAGGTTGGAGTTGAGAATGTGGTTCTGGAAAAGCACAGCAGGTCAGGCAGCATCCGAGGAGCAGGAGAATCGATGTTTCGAGCATTAGCCCTTCATCAGGAATTGGAAATTCCTGGTGAAGGGCTAAGGCCCAAAACATGGATTCTCCTGCTCCTCAGATGCTGCCTGACCTGCTGTGCTTTTCCAGCACCACACTCTTGACTCTGATCTCCAGCATCTGTAGACCTCACTTTCTCCTAGGTTTGATGAGATGCTTTTCATATAATCTAAATGGATTTCAGCAATGTTTTCGAATAACAGGAGCAAAAGTCTACAGAGATGCAAGGCAGAGTGTCGGGTTTCTTCAAAGTGGCTCAGAAAAGCAAAGGGCCATTGTCAATCAAGATTTTTGTTACTGCAAAAATCTTTGTTACTGTTAATTATTCATGCTAGTATATAAGAATTGGATTGGGCTGAAATTCAAAAATCCTCAAGACTTTATAATGGTAATGTCAACATCACAGAAAGTGTGCTTGGGGCCTTGACTTGACAATGGAGAGATGGCGTAGACCTGGACAGTATCGAGGTTTTAAATAAAAAGTGGCAGATAAGATTTGTGCCACATAAATGCCAGTCAATGACTACCTCCAATATGAATCAATCCAACCACCACCCATTGACATTCAAGGATGTTGCCATCACTGAATCTCCCAATATCAACATTCTGGAGATGACCATTGACCGGAAACTGAACTGAAATAGCCACATAAACACAGTGGCAATAAGTGCAAGTCGAGAAGTAAGTATGAAATGCTAGCTTTGAGAACATCACTTTACCTATTCCCAATTCAATTGCAGGACATTTAGGAGGGGAGAATTTGACATCAACTCCATTTCTCTCCACAGGTGATGCAGCAGCTGCTGAATATTTTCTGTCTTCTTTGTCTATATACTAGGAACCTATTTTTAGGGACAGAGCAACTGACTGTTACAGCAGATAAGATCAAATCAATATGCCATGTCAAACAAATCAAGTCAATTTATATGAGAGTGTTTGGAATTGGACGTAGTGTATTGTGTTACAACACAGAGGCAAACCATTTCCATTAATTAAACCAAACACTCAGAAAAACTCGCCTTGTCTCGTAATCTGTTAAAATATGAGTGACAGAGAACTCCTAAATTCCACTGTTTCAAGAAAATAACATCAATTTAGTTTCTTACTCCAAAAGTGAACATTAAACAAAAAAACTATTCACAGATCTCAGCCCCCCTTTTTCTTAGCTGTTTACTCTCTGACTCCAACTCTGTAGTAATATGCTATTCCAATAAGACATTTATTAAAATTACATTAGTTTAATCTCAAAATCATACAGTCTTTGCCTTCTCTGTTGTCTTCAAGTTTCCTGCTGCTGATCGCCCTGGGTCAACTTCTTTCTTTTTGTTGTATGTTTCGCATGAAAAGAAACCTTTGATAGAGATCTTGAGAGCAAGATGTTGGACGGGCAATTAGTTCTCCAGCAGTTTTTTTCTCTCTATGGCCAACTTTCTCTGACCAATTTTCAAAATGTCTGCATTTTTATAATCCCTCCCCCACCCATATTGGATTGTCTCATTGCTTCAATGTTGGCAAAACAATAAATTCAAACTCGATTGGGTTTTAGTATCATAGGGCATAATTTAACTGATTGGTTAAATTTGAATTGTTGTCAAAACAGCAACCAAAATCAAGTGTCCATTTCACAGACAAATGTTGCATATTTTCAATTTTCCAGGACACTCTGGGACTGCCATCTAATCATATACACAGGTGCTTGTAATCTCTCAGCTCAGAACAGTATTCTCTCTCTTAAAGATACCGTAAATGCCTTCAGCTTCATAACAATTGACTGGAGACAGACTTGCTAAGGCAGTAGGAGACAGTGAGTAGGAATAATTATATGTGTGCAAATTGACAGGATACATAGTATCCCTCAGAGACCTTTACAGGGTCTTTCCTTACATTTCGAAATGATTTAGACAAAGATATAGAGAGCATTTTGTCAAGAATTGATGAATTAGCTGGCTGGGTGAAACATTTAGATGCGAGCAGAATATTGTGAAGCTATATTGATATATGAAGTGAGGGTACAACATTGTTCAGTGTTGACAAGTGAGACTTCGAACCGAAAGCAAAGAGATCAGCGTATTTTCAAAAGAATGTAAATGACTCAGAACTTTGATGAAGCAGAGAAATTATACCAAAAGCTAATGATCTGGATTGTATGAATGCATAAAAAGGCAAATAGAAAGTTTATCTTGATCTGATTATATACAGAATACAAAATCAATGTTGCAGGTGAACACTATATTTTCAAAAATCACTCACGGGATGTGTCTAACATTGCTGTTCCTAGTTGCCTTTGAGAAGTTGGTGGTGAGCTGCAGTCCACCTGCTGTGGGTTGACCCAAAATGTCATTAGGGAGGGAATTACAGGATTTTGAGCCAATGACAGTGAAGGAACAGGGAAATATTTCCAAGTCAACATGGTGAGTACATTGGAGGGGAATCTGCCAGTGGTTGTTCTCAAATATCTGCTGCCCTTATTCTTCTAGATCAAAGTGGTTGTGGGTTTGGGATCTTTCGGGAATCACTGCAGTGCACTACATAAATGATCCACACTGCTGCTGCAGAGTTTCACTGGTGGAGAAAGCTAATGTTTGTGGATCAAGTAGGCTGCTTTGTCCTGGATGGTGTCAAGATTCTTAAGTATTGTTGGAATTGCAACCATCCAGGCAAGTGGAGAGTATTCCACCACATTCCTGACTTGTGATTTGTAGAGAATGAAAAAGGGTTTGTACTGTCAGGAGATGGGTTTATCACTAAACAATTCCTAGCCTGTGATATGTGCTTGTAGCCACTGTGTTTATGTGACTGGTCCCGTTCAGTTTCTGATCATGGATAACCCTCTGGATGTTGACAGTGGGGAATTCAGTGACGGTAACACAATTGAATGTCAAGGGGTGGTAATTGGATCGACTCTTGCTGGAGATAGTCATTGTCTGGCAGAAATGTTACTTGACGTTTGTCATCTTAAACCTGGACATTGTACAGATCTTGTTGCATTTGAACATGGACTGTTTCACATTTGAGGAGTCCTGAATTGTGCTAAAGGTTGTGCAATCATCAGCAAACATTCCTATTTGACCTTTTGTTGGAGGGAAGGTGATTGATGAAGCAGCTGAAGATAGTTAGGCCTAGGACACTGTTCTGGGGAACTCCTGCAGATATCTGAGATGACTGACCTCTAACAAGTACAACCATCTTCCTGTGTGCCAGATTTGACTCCAACCAGTGGAGAGTTTACCCCCTGATACTCTTGATGCCATAATTTTTGAAATGTGGTCTTGATGCCAAAAGCTGACACACTTACCTTACCTCTGGAATTCAGCTAATTTGTCCATGTTTGAACCAAGGCTATAATGAGGTCAGAAGCTCAGTGGCCCTTAGGTGAAACCTAAATTGTTCAGGTTATTGCCAAGCAGGTGCTGCTTGATAGCACAGTTAACGACAACTGCTACCCCTTTACTCAGCAGGTCTGGCAGGATCTGTGAAGAGAAATCAAAGTTAATGTTCCAGGTCAAATGACCCTTCCTCAGAACTTAATTTCTCTTCACAGATGCCACCAGACTTGCTGAGTTTTTCCAGCTACTTCTGTTTTTGTTTCTGATTTACAGAATCCGCAGTTTTCTTTTGGTTTCTATGACTTTACTGGTGTTCGGGAGTGACTGATGGGGCAGTAATTGACTGGGTTGGATTTGACCTGCTTTTTAATTACAGAACATATCTGGACATTAACAGATCCATGCCAGTGTGGTAGCTGAATTCTAACAGTTTGGCTAGGGAAGCAGCAAGTTCAGGAGCATAAGTCTTCAGTGCTATTGTTGGAATGTTGTCAGGGCCTATAGCCTTCGCAGCGTCCAGTGTCTCCAACTGCTTCATGAGATCATATGGCATAACACAAATTGACTAAAGACTGGCATCTCTGATGCTGTTGACCTCTGACAGAGGCCAAGATAGATTGTCTACTTAGTACTTCTGGCTGAAGATTGTTGTGAATGTTTTGCATTTGTGAAAAATCCCCTCTGCAATGTGTTATTGCTGTCAGGAGAAAGTGAGGACTGCAGTTGCTGGAGATCAGAGTTGAGACTGTGATGCTGGAAAAGCACAGCAGCTTAGACAGCATCTGAGGACCATGGGAATCGATGTTTCGGGAACAAGCCCTTCATCAGGAATCGTTTCTGATGAAGGGCTTATGCCCGAAACATCGATTCTACTGCTCCTCAGATGCTACCTGGCCTGCTGCACTTTTTCAGCACCAACCTCTCGACTGTTATTGCTGTCAGTCTAGATCACATCAGGATGCTATGTAAGGATTACAGAATGCCTACAATGTGGAAAGAGGCCATTTGGTCCATCAAATCTGCACCCCCCTCTGAAGAGCATTCTATCCAGACCCAGACTGCCACATTATCCCCATGACTGTGTATTTAACATGGCAAATCCATCTCACCTGCTAGAAGTTTATAAAGTAATGAGAGGCATAGAGTTGATGATAGTTGTCTTTTCCCTAAAATGGGGAATTTCAGGATTAGGGAGCACAGTTTAAAGGTGAGAGGAGAGAGGTTTAAAAGAAAAACATAACAGACAATTTTTTTACACAGAAGGTGGTTTGCAAGTAAAATGAACTTCCTGAGGAAGTGGTGATTGTGGGTACAATTGCAATGTTCAAAAGATATTTAGATAGATACATGAATAAGAAAAGTTTGGAGGGATATGGGACAGGAGCAGGCAGGTGGGACTAGTTTAATTTGAGATTATGTTCGGAATGGACTGGTTGGACCAAAGAGTCTGTTTTTGCGCTGTGTGACTCTATGTTTGGATTGTGGGAGGAAACCAATGCATCCAGAGGAAACCTAAGTAGATAAGGGAAGATTGTACACCTGAAGCTAGAATCCAACCCGAATCCCTGGTGCAGTAAGGCAGCAGTGCTAACCACTCAGCCACCATGTTATGCATTTCCTTCCCTCAATGGCACTAACGAACGAGTAGGTTTATCTGACAATTAGCATGGTCACTATTAGACACTTATTCCCAGATTTTTATCATAAGACTGTAAGATATGTGAACAGAATTCAGGCCATTTAGTCCACTGAGTCTGTTCTGCCATTCAAGTACGGTTAATAAGTTTCTCAATCTCAGTCACTTGTCATCTCACCATAACGTTTGATTCCCAATCAAGAACTATATTTGTCTTAAATACCCACAATGACTTGACCTCAACAGCCTTCTGTGGCAATAAGTTCCACAGACTCAACACTGTCTGGCTGAAGAAATTCCTCCTCATCTCAGTTCTCAAAGATTGTCCCTTCACTCTGAGGCTATGTTCCTAGATCTTAGTCTCTCCCAGTAGTGAAACTTTCACATACATTCAATTCAGGCTTCTCAGTATTCTGCAAGTTTCAATGAGCTACCACCTCATCCTTTCAAACTCTATCGAGTACAGATATGGAGTCCTCAACTGCTCGTCGTGAAGAAGGGTTGACTTTTCCACCTCCTGATGTTGCCTGGTTTGTTGAGTTCTTCCAGCTTCCTGCCTGTCTAACTCGTATGACCAGATCTTAATACCCAGGCTCATCCTTGTCCAACTCCTCTGGACCCCCTCCAATGTCAGCACATCCTTCCTTAGATACTGGGCCTAAAACTCATCATAATATTCTAAAAGCAGTCTGACAAGAATCTTATGCATCCTCAGCAGTACACCTCTGATCTTGTATTATAGCCCTCTTGAATAGAATGCTAACATTGCATTTGCCTTCCTTATGCCAACTGAACCTGCATGATAACCTTAAAAGAATTCTGAACTGGGACTCCTAAGTCTCTTTGTGCTTCAAATTTCCAAAACTTTTCCCCACTTAGAAGCTAGTCAAATTCAAATCCCATTGCAAGATTTCAACCGGCATCTCTAGAATATTTTCTGAATAAATAGTTGAGTGATAATACAATATGCCATCACCTCCTCTAGGGCAAAAGTGAGGATTGCAGATGCTGGAAATCAGAGTCTAGATTAGAGTGGTGCTGGAAAAGCACAACAGGTCAGGCAGCATCCAAGGAGCAGGAAAATCGATGTTTCGGGCAAAAGCCCTTCATCAGGAATACAGGCAGAGTGTCTGAAGGGTGGAGAGATAGATGAGAGGAGGGTGAGGGTGGGAAGAAAGTATCATAGAGTACACTAGGTGAGTGGGGGTGGGGATGAAAGTGATAGGTCAGAGGGGAGAGTGGAGCGGAGAAGTGGGAGGCAAGATTGGCCGGTAGGACAAGTCATGAGGACAGTGCTGAGCTGGAAGGTTGGGACTGGGGTAACGTGGGGGATGGGAAATGAGGAAACTGGTGAAGTCCACATTGATGCTCTGGGGTTGAAATGTCCCAAGACAGAAGATGTCCAGGTGTTGGTGCTGAGGGAGTGGCAGTGGAGGAGGCAGGGTCAAAGTGGGAGGGGGAGTTGAAATGTTGGGCCACAGGATGGTGGGGTTGATTGATGCGGGTGTCCCAAAGATGTTCCCTAAAGCGCTCCCATCACCTCATTTGGCTTGAGCATTGTGCTTATTTCAAGGCACCACTCATCAAAAGAAATATATTCTTTATGGATGCATGTGCAAATTCACTGGAATGATATTTCATAACTTAATCATAAACTAGACACTAAGTTATATACGTCAAGCTTACACATTTAGACTAGAAATTATTGTCTCTTGAGAAAAAAAAGTTATTAGGTTATATAATTGAGGAGTTTGTGATGGTGAAAGGATTTGCTGGAGTAATGGGTCCGTAATGATGGGAGGAAACTGATGGTTAAAGCTGCTCAGTTCAAGACTGACATCACGCAACAAATCTTTACACAAAGGTGGTGGGAATCTGTCCCACAGAAAACTTTCAGGTCTAGGGCTCAAGTGACTATTTACAAACAGAGATTAATAGCTTGGATGAGAGTTTTGGAACCAAGAAGGATAGGTGTGGTTAAAATACAGTTCAACCAGACGCAAGGAGTTGAACGATCTTCCTTTGTTCCTAGAACTCTCGGCAATGTTTTTACTAGTCTTAATATTTCATCAGGAATCCCTACAGTATGGAAACAGTCCATTTGGTCCAAAAGTCCACATTGACCCTCTGAAGAGTAACCAACTCAGATCCATTCCCCCACATTTTCCCTGACTAATGCACCTAACCTACATGTCCCTGAACAGTATGGGCAATCTAGCATGGCCAATTCACCTAATTTACATGTCTTTGCATTATGGATGGAAACCCACACAAGCATGGGGATAATGTACAAACTCTACCCGCACACTTGCCTGAGGCTGGAATCGAACCCAGGTCCTTGTGAGGCAGCAATGATAACCACTGAGCCACTGTGTCCTAGTATCACAATTTATTCTAGCCAAGTTTTACATTGGCTGTTTATGCACATTTGATTTTTATTATGCCTTTAAGGTATCTCTCATTGTCTCATTTGAAGCTGATTAAAAGTCAAGTTTCTCCAGAATTCCCTCCTAGTTCATACCATTTGTGTGAAACACACACACAGCAACCTGTTTTCCTTGTTGAAATTTATCCATTATAGTACAACATCATTTCTGTTTAGCTTCCTCCATCCACAGTCACCTCTAACCCGCAATCTCAACAAAGTTTCTCCCTCAGTTGTTAATCAGGGATTTTTTTTAATACTCATTTGTGGGAGTTGGGCATCGCTGGCTGGCCAGCATTGATAGCCCATCCCTATTTTCCCATGAGAAGGTTGTGGTGAGTTGCCTTCTTGAATCGCTGTAGTCCATTTGCTGTGGGCTGACCCACAATGCTGGGAGGGAGGGAATTCCAGGATTTTGACCCAAGACATAAAGGAATGGCAGTATGTTTCCAAATCAGGGTGGTAAGTGGCTTGGAGGGGAACTTGCAGATGGCGGTGTTCTCAAGTATGTGCTGCCCTTGTCCTTCTGGATGGAAGTGGTCATGGGTTTGGAAGGGGCTGCTTAAGGATGTTTGGTGAACTTCTGCAATGCATCTTGTAGATAGTACACACTACTGCTACTGAGCATCTTTGGTGGAGGGATTCAATGCATCTTGTGGATGTGGTGCCAATCAAGCATGTTACTTTGCCCTGAATGGTGTCAAGCTTCTTGAGTGTTGTTGGAGCTGCATCTATCCATGCAAGTGGGGAGTATTCCATCACTTTCCTGACTTGTGCCTTGCCCATGGTGGGTAGGCTTTGGGATGTCAGGAGGTGGGTTACTCGCCACAGTATCCTTAGTCTCTGACCTTCTTTTGTAGCTACTGTGTTTATGTGGTGAGTCCAGTTGAGTTTCTGGTCAATGGTAACCCCAAGGATGTTGACAGTGGGGGATTCAGTGATGGTAATACCGTTGAATGTCAGAGGGCGATGGTTAGAGTGTCTTTAATTGGTGACTATGATTTCCACATCCTCACAGCCCTCTCTTACTGTTACAGAGAATCATAGAACCATGTAAAAAAGGAGCAAGGTGGGCATTCAGTTCCTGAAGCCGGCTCTGCCATTCAATATGACCATGACTGATTGTTTAACTCTATACCCTGGTCCCACTTTCTCACCACACTTTGATCCTGTTATCCCTGAGGAGAATATCAAACTCTTTCTTGAAAACAAAAACTGTTGATCTGTCAATGATTGGAAACAATCTGCTTTTGTCTGCCTTCTGACAGCTAGTCATAATTGTAAATACTTCATTTTAAGCTATTCAAAACTCTGCATCTTCTTGATGAGAAGCAACCTTACTATTTACATCTTCCAGTTCACTGGCATTTCCTCAAACCAGGCAGCATGAGGAGAACACCTGTGGTGCTTCCTCTGTTTTGTCCCCACTATCGCACGTCTGAATTCACAATGTTGTGGTAACTGGAACTGTGTAAGCCACTGACAGCACAGCACTGTGCAGTTCAACTGTGAGTGCTTGGCTTTTAGTCCTCTCAGCACCAGGGGGCACTGTTAAACCTCATAGCCATCTTCTCCCAGTTCTGATATTTAACCTGGAAGAGTGGAATATTGTAATAAGTTGCATTTGTTTGATACTTTGTTTTAAATTTGAATCTCCTAACAAATTTTAACTTGGAGCTGTCTGCCTTCTTCCCTCTTCAGTTAGAGTCCGTCTGGGTTTATGCTCTCAGTCCCTCCTGCTGCTTGGGTTTACGTGATGCATATGACTAGGACACTCATTACACTTGAAGTCGATTGCTATGAGAATCCTGTTGGTTCTCCCACAGTACTGTTTTTGATGACTTTCCTGTATATGGAAACGTGAAATTTAGATTAGATTAAATTCCCTGCTGTGTGGAAACAGGCCCTTCGGCCCAACAAGTCCACACTGACCCTCCAAAGAGCAACCCACCCAGACCCGTTCCCCAACATTTTACCCCAGACTAATCCATCTAACACTACCAGGCAATTTAGCACGGCCATTTCACCTAACCTGCACATCTTTGGACTGTGGAAAATGGAGCATGCAGACGCGGGGAGAACGTGCAAACCCCACACAGGCAGTTGCCCGAGGTAGGAATTGAGGCAGCAGTGCTAACCATTGACCCACCGTGCCGTCAGGTCTGCCGGATTACCTGGGAAAAATGCTAAAGAACCTAGCATGCATCCCATTTGGACCAGCTGCCTTTAACATTAAACGCTGGCTCTTTTATCATGTGTTTGATGCCACACTCTGAATTTGGACTCTTTTCAGACTGATCACAGAGTCTATCATCAAGCTTCGATTTCAAAGTAACACTATCTGTTACAAATTAAACATCGTATATCAAACTCAATACTGCTAAACATGGTAATCATAGATACACGAGCAATGACTGACAGTTACATTAAGTAAGCACTAATGTCTCCTCCACGGTATTCATTTATACATACTCGTGGGTCTTTGAGAGAGATCAGAGAGACAGTGACAAGTTGGTCAAATGGCAGACACCCGGTGGGTGAACTTCAATGCAGAGTCATACAGAATGGAAACAGGACCTTCAGCTTAACTTGACAATGCCAACCAGGCTTTCTAAGCTGAACTGGTCCCATTTTCCTGCATTTGGCCCATATCCCTCTAAAGCTTTCCTATCTATGTACCTGTCCTGATATCTTTTCAATTGTGTGAGGTAATACATTTTGGTAGAAGGAACACAGAGACATAATACAAGCTCAATAGTACAACTTTCTGGAGAATTAAGGAGCAGAGAGATCTCTAGGTTCATGTACATAATTCTCTGAAGGTGGCTGGGCAAGTTGAAACAGTTAAGAAGGCTTCTCAGATACTTGGGTTACCTGAAGGATGTTAGGATACCTGAAGATGGGTCTTACCAAAATGCCGACCCTCTTGCTCCTCAGATGCAGCCTGGGCTGCTGTGCTTTTTCCAGCACCTGCTTTATCAACACCCCCCAGCCCGTTTATAAATACGATCATAGAGTATCCAAAGGAGATTACAAGAAAGCTAATAGGAATGAGGGATTTTAGACACAAGAAGAGATTGGAGAGATTAGGTTTATTCTCCTTGGAGTCAAAAAGTGTGGTTCTGGAAAAGCACAGCCGGTCACACAGCAGCCTAGGAGCAGGAAAGTTGACGTTTCGAACATAAGTTCTTCATCAGGAATGAGCATAAGCGCTTCATCAGTTCTCACTTTCTCCTTATTTCTCTAGCAGAGAAGATTAAGAGGTGACTTTTAATCAGTGAGGTGTTCAAAATTATGAACAATGTTGACAGGGTAAAGAACGATATTCTATTTCCACTAGTTGATATGTTTTTTTTTAGATTAGATTACTTACAGTGTGGAAACAGGCCCTTCGGCCCAACAAGTCCACACCGACCCGCCGAAGCGCAACCCACCCAGACCCCTACATTTACCCCTTACCTAACACTACGGGCAATTTAGCACGGCCAATTCACCTGACCCGCACATCTTTGGACTGTGGGAGGAAACCGGAGCACCCGGAGGAAACCCACGCAGACACGGGGAGAACGTGCAAACTCCACACAGTCAGTCGCCTGAGTCGGGAATTGAACCCGGGTCTCAGGCGCTGTGAGACAGCAGTGCTAACCACTGTGCCACCGTGCCGCCCACAAGTAAGTCGGGGTCACAATTTCAAGATTGTCAGCAAGTGATCTACGAGTGAGATGAGGAGAGACCTCTTTACTCAGAAAGTTGTTGGATTTGAAATGCATTTCCTGGCAGATTCCATAGGAGGTTTCTAAAAAGAGCTGGAGATGTACTTGAAAGGGAAGAAGAGAAAAGACTATGGAGTTAGGTCTGGAGAGGAGACTAGCTGGGTACCTCTTTCAGGAACTGGCACATTCATCATGGCTTTCACCTGTACTATAAAATTCTATAATTCTATGAAAGGAAGCAACAGTATTTGTGAAGGGAGGATATAATAAAGCAAGAATGGAAAGGAGATAATGTTAGAGGGAACTTCATCAACAGTAAGAAGATTCCTGACTTCAAGAGGAAGGGTAGTGTCTTAGCAAACCAGGCATGGTCACTTCACATGCGTGGGACTGGTGGGCAAAGGTCAGCATCTTCCAACTCATGTAGATGGGTTGGGGTGGCGATCTGGAAGATGCAAAACCTATGGAGTTCATGGGAAGAACGAACAGGAAGGAGATGTGGACCTTTGGGAGCCCTCTGACATTAGAGTTGGAGGCTGGAAGCCACAAACTGAGGAGAGCTCACCGTCACTTCCATTGTGTTCAAGATGGGAAAAGTATGCAATTGGAAAGAAAATGGATGCCACAACAGAAAGAGTGGGTGAAGTAAGACCATAAGATGGAGAAGCAGAAGTTGGTCATTCAGCACACCAAATCTGCTCTGCCATTTAATGAGATCATGGCTGTTCTGATAATCCTCAACTTTACCTTCCTAACTTATCCATGTAACCAATGATTCTCTTATTGATTAAAAATCTATCTATCCCTGCATTGATGATCCAGTATCGACAGACCATTATAGATTTATGTCAAGGCCCTTATGAATTTTATATGTTTCAATAAGGTTGCCTCTCATTCTTCCCAATTTCAATGAGTACAGGTCCAACCGACTTACCCTGTCATGGAGTCATAGAGATGTCCTTATAAAACAAAAAATCAATTTCTATCTGTATATCACTTCTGAAGAAGAATCAAGTTGGACTTGAAGCATTAACTATGTTTCCATCTCCACAGATGCTGCCAGACCTGTTGAGTTTCTCCAGCATTTTCTGTGTTTATTCCAGCACATCTTTCCTTAGATAAGGGGACTAAAACTGTTCACATTATTCCATCTATGGTCTGACTAGTGTCTTGTATAGTTTTAACGAGTTCTTCATTTTTTTGTACTCCATTTTCTTTGAAATAAAGGCCTACATTCCTACAATCCCTATTACCTGCTGAACTTGGATGCTAGCTATTTGTCTTTCATGGACAAAAGCTCCTACACCCCTCTGTTCTTTAGCTTTCTGCAGCTTTTCTCATTAAAATAATATTCAACTCTTTTCCTTTTCATGTCAAAGTACACAGCCTCACATCTGTGGGTATTATGGTTAGCACTGCTGCCTCATAGCACTCGGGACCTGGGTTCATTTCCAACCTTCGGTGACTGTCTGTGTGGAGTTTCCATGTTCTTTCTGTGTACCTGTTGGGTGCTCTGAATTTCCTCCACAACCCAAAGATATAGGTGGATTGCCTATGCTTCTTTACCTTGGAGTGTCCAGGGATATTTGGGATAGATGGATTAGCCAGGGTTGGGTGAGATCTTCTTCCGAAGGCTAGTGCAGACTTGGTGTACTGGATGACCTTGTTTCATACTGTAATGATTCTATTTCCCACATTATATTCCATCTGCCAAGACTTTGCTCACTCACTTCATCCTTTTTGTTCGCTCTACAGGCTTTTTGTCTCACACATACCACTTGCTTTCCCTCCTATCTTTGTACCATCTACAAACATGGCTACTGTATATTCGACTTTCCTCCCCCAAGTCATGAATATATACTGTAAATAATTGTGGTCCAGCACTGATCCCTGTGACACTCCACTAGTTACAGTTTGCCTAACGAAAATGCCCCACTCATCCCAACTCTCTGTCTTCTATTTGTTCACCAGTCCTCTACTTATGTTAATATACTAAATCCAACACCATGGTCTCTTACCTTACTAGGTGATCCAACGTGAGATAACTATGGAATGACTTTTGAAAATCCAAACAACTGGTAAGTGTGTCAACCTATGTGAAGTGTAGGATAACCAATGTGATCCCTTTAAAGGAAGCATCATTCAACAAAAAGCCATGTACAGGACTCAGAGATGCGGGCTCCCTAGTTATAGGCCACCCCAATGAGTTGAGATGACACCGTCAAGCACCTCACTCACAGGAAAGAGGAGGGATGTTGTAGGATGAGGAGTGATGGTGTCAGCAGTACCCGTTGCCCCAGCCAGGCCTTCTTCCTCATGCTTTCAGCAGGCTGAAGCATGGTACATGCTGTGGGGCCATGGAGGTGGACATCATGCTGTCACGGTTCCATTCAGAGGGACACAAACACTCAAACAGATGGAGGGCAAAGACAATGCTAGTTATCCAAACATGAAAACTAATGTACAATGCATTGTCACTAGTGCCACCCAAAGTACCATCAATAGGTTTTCTTTCTTGTCTTCCTGGGGGTTCTTTGCGGCACCAACCCACAAGTGAGGGACTTCTTGCCAGAGGTAAGTGAATCCTCCTCAGCTTGAGCTTCCTGGATGGAGGTGGGAGGGGGCTGGGTGGGATGGAAGGACCTGGTTGCCTCAGGAATAACCTGATGGGAGACTATTGAGGGCCCTGTGTGTGGTTCCTCCTCCAGCTGGGTACCCTCTGGCAGTTGTGAGGGCAGGGCACTTGGCGTGTGTGTCAGGCTCCCCCATCCCACTGATGCCATGTCTTGAGGCTGAGTGGCTGGAACGATGGAGTGCAGGAGTGTACTCGTCTCCAGCAGACCCTGAGGGTGCTGAACCTGGCTCTCCATGACAGCCACCAACCTGTCCCTGGAGATAGACAGACAATCACAGGATTCATTGCACGGCTGCAGCATCTGGGCAATGAGGGCTATTCTATCTTATATAGCCTCCTGCCACCCCTGTGTATGAGAATGAAGTCCTGATTGCTGTCACCACAGGCTCTGCCAGTGCAGTGAGGGCCACCAGATTGGAGCGTTTCTTCGTCAGCCAGCAGTGAAGTCACAGTGAGGTTTTCACCAGATCATTGTTCCACACTCTTGTGTCCACAGTTACCCCTGGGGCGTCAGTATCTGAGCTGGTACAGGATGCCGGAGGCAGCTTTGCTGATGCTTCCTCGGAAGCCTCAAAGAACAAAAAGCAATACAGCACAGGAACAGGCCCTTCGGCCCTCCAAGCCTGCAGTGACACATTTTGCTCTTCCATTATTAAAACAGGCCTCACTTATAGGATCCGTATCTCTCTAGACCCTTCTTATTCATTTATTCTTCCAGGTTCTTCTTGAGTGTTGCTATAGTGTCTGCTTTTACCATCTCCTCTGGCAGTGCGTTCCAGGCACTCACCACCCTTCACTTGAAAAACCTGCCTCGCACATCTCTTTTAAACTTTTCCCACCCCCCACCTTGAACCTGTGTCCCCTAGTAATTGACCCCTCCACCCTGGGAAAATGCCTAATATCTTCCACATTATCCATGCCATTCACAATTTTACAAACTTCTATCAGGTCGTCTCCTCAACCTCCTGCAATCTAGTGAAAACAAACCCAATCTATCCAAACTTTCTTTATAGCTAAAATCCCCTATTAAAGGCAACATCCTGGTAAGCCTTTTCTGTAGCTCCCCAAAGCATCCACAAGTTTGTGGGAAGTGTGGTGACCAGGAATGTATGCAATATTCCAAGTGTGGCCTAACTAAAGTTCTATAAAACCGCAGCATAATTACCTATCCTTATACTCAATGCCCCTTCCAATGAAAGCAAGCATGCCATAGGCTTTTATTAGTACCTTTTCTACTGTATAGCCACCTTCAATGATCTGTGGACCTGCGCATCCAGATTCCTCTGCATATCAATACTCCTAAGGGTTCTGTCATTCACTGTGTAATTTCCACTTGTACTTAACCTTTTCTAAATGAATCACCTTACAGTTGGTTGGACGAAACTCCACCTGCTATATTTCTGCCCATGCTTCCAACTGATCTATATCCTGCTGTATCCTCTGACAATCCTCCACACTATTCTCAACTCCAGCAAACTTTGTATCATCCGCATACTTACTAATTAGACAGGCCATGTTTTCCTCCAAATCATTTATGTCAACCACAAACAGCAGGGGTTCCTGTAGAACATCATTAGTCACAATCCTCCATCTCCAAAAGTATCTTTCCATTGTTACCCTGTGTCTCCAATGACTAAGTCAGTTCTTTATCCATCTCGTCAGCTCACCCCAATCCTCTGTGACATCACCTTCCGTACTAGTCGGCTATGTCAAAGGCATTCCTGAAGTCCATATAGACAACATTGACTGCTTTTCCCTCATCAATCATCGTCATCACTTCCTCAAAAACTCAATCATGTTAGTTAAGTACTACCTCCCCCTGTACAAAACCATGTGTCTATCGCTAATAAGTCCATTTGCTTCTAGATGCATATAGATCTTGTCCCTGAGAATCTTTTCCAATAGTTTCCCCACCACTAACATAAGTCTCACAGGCCTGTAATTTCCTAAATTATCCCTGCTACTCTTCGTAAACAATGAGGTATTCTCCAGTCCTCTGGGATTTCACGTGTGCCCTAAGAGGATACAAAGATGCCTGTCAGTGCTCCAACAATTTGTTCTCTTACCTCCCTCAACATTCTGGGATGGATCCCATCAGGCCTGGGGATGTATCTACCTTAATGCTTTTTAAGACCCTCAACACCTCGTCCTTTTTAATAGCAACTTGGCTTAAAAATTTGACATGCCTTTCCCTGAGATCATCCTCCACTAATTCCTTTTCTTTGGTGAATACCAACATGAAGCATTCGTTTAAGACCTCACCTCCCTCTTCTAGCTCCACACAAGGATTGCCTCCTTTGTCCTTGAGTGGGCCAACCCTTACACTGGCTACCCTCTTGCTTTTTATATCAGGATAAAAAGCCTTGAAATTCTCCTTAATCCTATTTGCTAATGACTTTTCATTACCCATTTTAGGCTTTCTAATTCCTTGTTTAAGTTCTCTCCTATTTTCCTGATGTACTTCAAGGGCTTCATCAGTTCCCATCCTTCTAGACCTGATGCATGCTTCCTTTTTCTTTTCGACCAAGGTCATAACATCCCTGGTCATCCAAGATCCACACAACCTGCCATACCTATCCTTCCTTCTTGCAGGAATTTGATACTCCTGAACATACCTCGGATTCTCATCCTTCAGCAGTTGGGTAGGTGGCTTCTGGTGGAGCCAGCCATTTCATCACAGAAATGGCAGATGTTCCTAAAAGATACGAGAGAGGGATGACATCACAGTCAATAGGTAGGGGTGATGTGTAACGAATGACACTGACAACGCAGTTACTGTAAGAGTAACAGTGAACTTAAAAATGGCACTTACACAATTAACAGGACATGGATGTCTTGGTATTCTGCAGGAGTACTTCCAGTCTTATTCTGCAGGATTGTCTACTGAGGAGTTCAGCATCAGGTATCCCTCCACTCATTCAGTCTACTGTTACCTTGTTATGGGTTGTCTTTTACTGGAATGAGAGAAAGGGAGGAATTTAGTGAGGTGGAATTGAGTAGCATGGCTGTCAGTGTTGATGTAAGAAGTTAAGAATCACAGTACACCAGGTTATAGGCCAACAGGTTTATTTGGAAAGACTAGCTTTCGAAGCGTTACTCCTTCATCAGGTGGTTGTCCTGATAAAGAAGCAGCGCTATGAAAGCTAGTGCTTCCAAATAAACCTGTTGGACTATAACCTGGTGTTGTGTGATTTTTCATTTTGTACACCTCACTCCAATACTGGTATTGCCAAATAATGTTGATGTAAGTTTTCAAAATGTATAACGCGTCCTAGGGTGTCAGTGAGAATGAAGGAAGATGTTACAGGCAATAATGAGTGTGGCAAAGTGTAAGCTTTGCTGGGAGCTGGGTGCAAGTGGAAGAGATAGAGGGAGCGTAAGGTAACAGAGAAAGGTGTGGTACTTACCCTAGTGGGCAGAGAAGTTAATTGACCTTCTTATAGCACTGCTGCTCATTTCTCCACATCATGGAAATGGTACTGATCCACATGGTGACCTCAGAGCGAGCTGCCTGGGTCTGATGGTGTGGCCTCCTCTGCCATCCCTCCATTGTACCACTCCCTCCATCAGCACCTCCAAATCACTGTTGGAGAATCATGATGCAATTTTTCCCACCTCCAACATTTTCAGCTTGCATCCTTGTCATCTTTAGACTGCCAGTATTTGCTTGGGTGCACAACAGGCTATTTTAAATATGGGGTGGGCACCAGAGATACTGGGTACTTGTTACCCTGGCAGTGGTACATGGTAAAATAAGGATAGAATCAGATGTAAGGGATGACACAAGGATAGTCTCATTAGTTAATGTAGTGCATTTGATAAAATAGAGCAGGAAATTTTGCTTGGTCTGATGGTGAGAATTCCACCAAAAAATTTCACACAACATGCACTTAGCCCAAATAATGTAAGCTGAAGCCCATTAATATAATCTTGGAAGCTAAACTCAGAGTTAATGTTCTTTAATTTTCGAGAGATCAATTGTGAATGCTCTTACCTACTATTAACAAGCTGGTGATTAAAATAACCCCACAGAGACTGGTATCCCATTACTAAATCATTCTTTATTTACACCTGGACAGTCTTTAAGTGAACAGAATCTGTGACACTCCTGTTTATACCTCTCAGCCAGAGCTCCCTTAGTAGTCCAGATTAACAGCCCCGATCAGGGAACTCATGAGGTCCACCTGGCTGACTGTGTTACAATCACCAGAATGATCCACCATCTTCTTATCCATGCAGTCAGAACCACTTTGAAAGAGGTCTATTGCTAGCTGTTGCCAGGACTCAAAATAGACCGGTCAGTTGGTGTACCCTAGATTAATGGAAAAGTAAAATATGAAAATTGTAGAGACATTGGCCATTATACTTCAAACTTCCTTGGATATGGAACTGGTCCAATATTGCACCTGATGAAGGGCTTTTGCCCAAAACATTGATTTTCCTACTCCTCAGATGCTGCCTGATCTGCTGTGCTTTTCCAGCATCATGCTAATCTAAACTCTGGTTTCCAGCATCTGCAGTCCTCACTTTTGCCCAATATTGCACCTGCCCCCTCCTTTAATGCAACATTAGTAGCATCTCCTTCCATTGTGAGGAAGACCAAATTATTCATTTTGCACCTCTGTCAAGTCCCCTGCCTTGAAGATTTTCTTTTCAATCACTAATTGTGCACACATTTATTTTGAATACCATTTTACTACTTGTATACTGAAAAGCATCAATGATTTTGTTTACGTTGCCTGTTGATCTTTCCCCATACAGTCTATGTCTCTTCAATTTCCGTTACTTAGTTCTCTGTATTTTCTACATTTTGCCTACAACCTTGACATTTTCTGTAACATCATAATTGAGTATGTACCAGTTCTAAGTGCCCCTCTTACTATCTTGATGTAGGCCTCCTTTGTTTATTTGCTGTTCTGTCTATGTTTCCTACTGCCCCTTACTGGATTGCCTTACCATGAGACTTGTGTCTTGGGTTCAATTCTGCACTTTGGAGGATGGTTATCCTTGTCTCCTCTGATAATTGGTAGCCTGTAAAGGTTTCATCTTATCCATGAATGACTGCTGTATGGCCCCAATAAATTACTGAAAACCTTTTCTTTCAAGCTTTTATACATAATACTGTTCTCTGCAGATCCATCTCTCACCAGCACACACTAGTCTATTCTTTCTACACAGCTACTTGCACAAGTTCTGATGTCACAATTACATCAGGATGTGCACACCATCTCATTATCATTTCAATTCTTTTATACTACATCTCCCCCAAGTTGGTGTCTCTCAACTTTTATATTAACTACTTTTAAAAAAAACTAATCATCATCTCACAACCTCTCTCTTCCCCGTTCCAAAGTCTGAACTTCACAGGTTAAATCTCCTTTACAGTTTGTCATGATCTTGTTCCTGTCACTGGTGAGCCAAGATGATCATGGTCAATCATATCTGTGACACAATTATCATTCTTCAAGGTAATTGATGGTAGTTCTTTTCTCATTATCCTAAAGCTTGCAGTAGTCATATTTATCTGTTTCACTCCCTCAAGCTGTTTCACGACTTTTCTATTCTTGTTGAACAATTTCCTTGGGAATTTGAACAAAATAAGAACAAAAACAAGTTGCTCCGCCTACTTTATGAATTTGCCTCTGAATCATATCTTGTTGTCTTATAAAAATAGATACAATCCGATTTATACCAGTTCTTCAGAATTTTTTTTTGACCACTCTCAAATGTTTGGACTTTCTCGTGGCCTTAGAGAAAGATATTTGATCTTCATATTGCCAAATAGCAGTGATATTTGACCTTTGCTGTATCAAAGCAGGATGTGTGTTTCAAGCTTTCTGCTCATAAGTTACTCTGCAGTGAAATGTTCTTTGCAATTCAGTAAACCCAAATCCCAATCACTACGTGCAGTCATTAACACACCACTTCCCAACTCTTTCCCACTGTAACCCCATATTGTGGTTTAAAAATTGCAGTGAGCTGTTAAGCGAGAAAAATGAAGGGCTAAGAAGGATGACAGGAGTGAAGGGAGGGTGATGTGTAAATGTGGGATCCAATCTGTTAGAGTGGAATTGCAACTGGTATAAGTCCATCAGAGCTGAATGGTGACCATGGAGCTCATGATTCCAACATTTTGATTACGGTCCCACTTGGGATTGGGATCTCCATATATGGAAGCCCTGCACTAGCATCGTCATGGTTTCCACGGTTTTCTCCATTTTTCCAAAGAGTTTCTAAAGAGAATCCATAACATGATTAATCTGATGCAGTTGGGAATCTCTTCAAGATTGCTTTTATGAGTCAGCCAATGTTATCTGAGACAAGTTTATTTGGGAATTCATAGACAGAGAATATATATTTTTCAATGGTTTGATCAATGTCTGAGCCGTAAATGTGTGAAGTCTGCAGTTTCCAGCCACAGGAAAAACAATGTTCTACTGTGTTCAACTATGTTTTTGTTGGAAGTTGCAGAGGTCTAGTCCCAACTTTTGCCATGATCTTTCTGAGAGATGCAAAGATAATAAAGGTCTGGTGATGTTGGGTTGTTGATTGCTCGATAAGACAGAACAGTATGAAAATTTCAATGGCTTTTGAGATTTGTTGACTCAAATAGACTGTGTACCCAAGTTTACAATAGACTCCTCCAATGTGATCTCTATAGATTCTATGAAGAATCATTGTCTTTTCTATCATGCATGTGAGATTAATGACCAAAAGGCTATCCACTGTGTCGAATGCTTCTTTTGTTCATCATACTTCCTGAGAGCAGATTAGTTGGATTATATTCTGATCTATCATGCTGTAGAATCTGCTGATCTGGAGACATTTCACATGCTTCTTGTGATTCCCACTGTTTGTTGTAATTTCTCAGTGGCTGACAAAGAAGCAGTCATCACCAATCAAAACATATTTATTTCTGAAATAAGGATTAAAGTCTGTGTACAATCCTGATGTGTACAATGTTATGCATTAATAATGCATATGTCATGGTCTGATCATCTGGTTATGTTTGGCATTTTAACCACCTCTTTATGAGACAGTCAGATGGTGGAACCAGGGATCTTTGATTTGTCTCTGTCTGAAACTTCAATGTCATCAGGTAGTCTGAGAAACATTCACACCCCCACATCACTGTCAATGCCCCATTCTCTATGGTCATGCAACATTGTTTCATTTCAATTAATGCTCTGGAAACTGGTTTGCTTCTATCTTCATCCTGGACCTGGTTGAGGACCATTGAGGATGTATCTGCAGCTATTATCATGGGCCAACTGGGATCATAATGTAAAAGCAATTCAAAAAATTAAACAATCAGAGAAATTTATTCAGTATCTGAAATGCCATGGTTTGCTCAATACTTCAAAACCATTGTTGATCTTTTCTACTAAGTTCCCTCAAAAGTCCTTTGAATTTTGCCTAGTTTAAAATGAATGTCCCTACCTGGCTGAAATCTCTGGGCCTCAATGGCACTCTGTGGTTGTGGAATGTCAACCAAGGATTTATCGTTATCCCTCACCCTTCAATGTTCCAGACCTGTAACACCTGAAAAGCTTCTGTATGCCTGTAAGAAACCAGTCAGTGGTTTTCCATGGGCTCCAAAGTCTCTGATTTAATCATTTTCATTCAATTACAAGGTATAATTTTGAACTGAAACATGCATTGAATACCTTTGGGATGGATTTGAAATCTGCAGTGGTCTCTTTTGGTCCTTCTATCACATTTGTTAAAGGCCTGACTGTGCACATAAACATATTATCCTGGAACTCCTTCCCTTTCACACATAACTTTGATTCTCTTTGATGCCCACGGCATCCCTGTCCTTCATTCCCTTGCCATGTCTCTCTGTGCTTTACCCCTCCACCAGAGAAACCAGGCTGATGTCACTCTGTTTTGCTGTGCCATTTTAAACAAATGCAAAGCCAGGATGCTTATCATGGTAGCCAGCAGGCCTCAATCAAGTCAATAGGGATAGCCTTCACTCAACGGGTTCTGACACAGTGAGACAAAGGCATACTCTGATACCAGTCCAGGCCATGCTTAGGCAGTCAAAGTCAGGACATTCACCTTATAAGAGGCGCTGATGGCAGTGCAGTAGATTTTTTCTATATGGGCTTCAGCAAGGCATAAGACAAGGTTCTGCATGGTTGACTGCTTAGTTCACATGGAATCCAGGAAGGAGGAAGGAGGCAGCAGACAGAGGGTTGTGGTGGTGAAGGATTGCTTTTCAGACTAGAGGCCTGTGATCAGTGGTGTGCCTCAAGGATCAGTGCTGGGTCCACTGCTTTTTGTCATTTATGCACACATTTGGATGTGAGCATAGGAGGAATGTACAGGTGAATATAGCAGATGACACCAAAATTGGTGGTTATAGTGGGCAATGAAGAAGATTATCTCAGAAGTACAATGGGACTTTGATCAGTTAAGACCATAAGATATAGGAGTGGAAGTAAGGCCATTCAGCCCATCGAGTCCACTCCGCCATTTAATCATGGCTGATGGGCATTTCAATTCCACTTACCCACATTCTCCCCGTAGCCCTTAATTCCTTGTGACATCAAGAATTTATCAATCTCTGCCTTGAAGACATTTAGCATCCCGGCCTCCACTGCACTCTGCGGCAATGAATTCCACAGGTCCATCACTCTCTGGCTGAAGAGAGTGGGCCAATGGGTGAGGAGTGGCAGGTGGTGTTTAATTCAGGTAAATGTGAGGTGCTACATTTTGGAAAGGCAAATCAGAGCAGGATATACTCTTAATGGTATCGCCCTGGGAAGTCTTACTGAACAAAGAGATCTTGAGGTGCAGATAAATAATTCCTTAAAAGTGGAGTCACTTTTAAGGACAGGTAGACAGGTAGGCAAAAAGGCATTTGATACATTTGCCGTTATTGGTCAGTGCATTGAATACAGGAGTTGGCATGTCATGTTGCAGCTGTACAGGACATTGGTTTTTTCCACTTTTGGACTACTGTGTTCAAATCTAGTCTCCCTGTCATGGGAACTTGAAAGGTTCAGAAGAAATTTACAAGGAAGTTGCTGGGGTTGGGGAGAGAGGCTGAAAAGGCTGGGGCTATTTTCTCTGGAGTGTCGGAGGATTGGGGATGACCTTATAGAGGCTTATGAAGTCATGAAAGGCATAGATAGGGTGAATAGCCAAGTTGCTTTTCCCAGGATAGGGAGTCCAAAACTAGAGGACATATGTTTAAGGTTTGGGAACATTTTTAAAAAGGCACAACTTTTTCTCACAGAGGATGGTGCATGTATGGAATGAGCTGCCAGAGGAAGTAGTGGGAGCCCTGCAATGGTATCACCCCACCACACAGGTCCCTGCCCACAAAGTGGGGCAATGGTTTCCTCCGGTCTGGCATATCTGGGGCAAATATCAGAAACTGTGCAAGACAGCTCTAGACTGACAGAGCTTGTCCAGGTGCAGAATGGGCTTTTAAAACTGGAGCAGGCACAAGGGATCCCGTTGGTTTGACAGATATCTACCAAGCAGCATGTTGTTTTGGAACAATGCATGATAAGATGGAGCAGAATATGGATGCAAGACACAGCTGAAAGGCAGGTGAATAATCGATGTGGTAAGTTTGGTAAGACGGGGGAGAAAATCTGTTAAGTCTGATGGCAAAAGAGACTCTTCGAAAAACACAACTCAGACTTAGCTGAGAAATGTAAGATTCAGCTGATAAGCTGTTATGTGGAATCGTTGGCTGGTGTCCTGTTGACTGTTTGAAAATTCTTCATTTACACTTTAAATAAAGTGAGAGAGATAGGAGGCAAAAGCAGAAAGCTGATTTGGAAGTGAGCACAGTAAGGTTCTGTCAAAAGTAATGCCATCTCTCTGTACTCAGGCTCAAACCACAGGTAGCCATTAGGAGAGTCGAGACAGAAACAGTAGTAACTAAAGTGCCATTATCTCTGTATCGTCATCAGTTGCCTTCACTGTCATGTTGAGATTGTGCAGGATGTTGGTGCAGCATTTTCTGGAATATTGTGTGCAGTTCTAATCATTCTGTTATACGAAACATATTATTAAATTGCAGAAGGTTCAGAAAAGATTTATCAAGATATTTCCAGGAATGGAGGGTTTAAGTTATTAAAAAATAAGCTGAACAGGCTGGGACGTTTTTCACTGGAGCATAGGAAGTTGAGAGGTGACCTTATAGACACCTATAAAATCATGAGGGGCATCGATAGGGTGAATAGCAAGGTTCTTTTCCCTGAGGTGGGGAGTTCAAAATTAGAGGACATATTTTTAAGTAGAGAGGAGAAAGATTTTAAAAAGACATGAAGGGGCAATGTTTATATACAGAGACTGGTACGACTATGTAATGAACTGCCACAGGATGCAGGTACAGTTACAACATTTAAAAGACATTTGGCTAAGGACAGGTTTGGAGGGATATGGGCCAAATGCTGGCAAGCGGGACTAGTTTAGATAGGAACATGTTTGGCATGGATTAGTTGGACCAAAGAGTTTGTTTCCATGCTAAATGGGGCAGCATGGTGGCTCAGTGGGTAGACCTGCTACCTTGCAGCACCAGGATCCCAGGTTCGATTCCAGCCGTGGGCGACTGCCTGTGTGGAGTTTGCACATTCTCCCCATGTCTGTGTGAGTTGCCTCCAGTTTCCTCCCATAGTCCAAAGCTATGTAGGTCAGGTGAATTGGCTGTGCTAAAATTGCCCGTAGTGTTAGGTGCATTAGTCAGAGAGAAATGGGACTGAGTGGGTCACTCTTTGGAGGGTCAGTTGGACTTGTTGGGCCAAAGGGCCTGTTTCCACACTGCATAGAATTAACCTAAATGGCTCTCTGTATTACCCTCTCCCTTTGTCTTTCGCCTATATTCCATGACTTTGAAACAATTGGAATATAAATTTTAACCATCTAAAAATCCTATGGACTCCAACCCAAACTCCCTGAAGTAGAACCTGATGCTGTGTGAATTCCCCAGTTAATTTGATGACACCTTGCCTACACCTTCCATTACAGAGTTTGCGAGGCATGAGGCTGATTCATTATTTGCAGCTCAGAAGCACCATGCCTCCTATTTTCATTTTTCACATTCACTTATTCAATTCCATTTGACTTCAAGTGCAATGTGTTTTTCAATAGCCAATTCACTAGGGAGAGTTAGTCATACTTGTGCTAATATATGTATGAGTCGCCTCTGCTGACAGTTTATTTGTCCCTGACCTTGCATTAGCTTACCTTGCAGTCACAGTAGACTCTGTTGATGATTAGTTTGGAAATGCAGAGTCAAATGTGCCTTAAACTGACGAAAAACACTGACTGATCTGCATGCTTGTGGATTAAGTGAATGTGTATGAACATCTTGAAACAGTGGCAGCAGTCCAGGAAGCTAATCCAATAATGAGTGTTCATTTTCTACTGCAACTGAAAGCTCAGTACAATATCTTGGACATGCACAGTCTGCACAGTGGCTGTTTTTAACATTGCAGCTCATGTATTTTATTCTATAAAGGAAGCAAGATTCTTCATGCAAGAACAAAAGCAAAAGCAAAAGCATGATATTGAAAAGCTTGGAACAGTTGAGGACATTTGAAGGATGTATGAAGACAATGATTTAACTCTAACTCTTTGGAGCGGTCCCAGTTGAATAGATGGCCAATTGAAGTTTAAAATGAGGAACAGGAGTTAGCCTAGAGCTTTCCAGTCATGCCCAAAGTGAAAGCCAGCCTTCTAGTCTTCAAAATGGGCCAGGATCTGGGAGAGTGGGGTGGTGTAAACGAGGGTGGTCCCCAATTCTGGGATGGAAAGATTGGATTTAGGTCCCTTCTGCTCTGGATTGAGGAATTCAAGAGGGCATTGGATGCTTATTTTGATAGAAATGGAGTGAAGGAATATGGAGAAAGGAAGAAGTTAGCTAATAGGTCTGGGTAAGGCACAATGGGATGAATGGCCTCCTTTTGCATGTAACAATTCTGTGATTCTATGTGTCACTGAACAGGTTGATTTAAATTTGGTTTTGATGTATAATTGAGGTTATGAGTCTTTGCACAAGGATGTTAAAGTCCCCAAGAGGGTGCAAAGGAAATTTACTAGAATGATACCAGGAATGGTACTAGGAATGAGGGATTTTAGATATAAGAAAAGATTAGACAGATTGGGCTTGTTTTCCTTTGAGCAGGGAAGATTAAGAGGTGACCTTATTGAGGTGTTCAAAATTATAAATTTTGACAGGGCAAAGAAGGATATTCTATTTCCATTAGTTGGTATATTGGCAACTAGAGGGTCACAATTTCAAGGTTGTGAGCAAGAGAGTTATGAGTGAGACGAGAAGGAATGTCTTTACTCAGGGAGTTGCTAGGTTTTGGATTGTGTGGCGTGGGAAAGTGGTGGAGGTGGATTTCATAGGAGGTTTCAAAAGAGAGTTGGCTATATGTTTGAGTGTTGTATTTAGAGGGCTATGGAGAATGTAACTGGCAGAATAGGTCTTTCAGGAGCCAATACACACATGATAGGTTGAATGGTCTCCATCTATACTGTGAGTTCTATGATTCTATAATTGTAACCCTGTCTCTGGACTAAGAAATCAGAGTGGCCACCTATCTGGTCTAGCTTGTCACTGCTCAAAATGATGCCCATGTTTTTTGTGGTCAAACTACAGAACACGGCATGACCCCTGAGCACCAACCATGGTCACTGATGCCCAACTTTCAAGGAGCCATGATCACCAACCTGAAATCTATGCAACACACTGGCATTATGCCCTGACACTCCACTTTTCTGAAGCATGGCACACGAGTGACCAGCAGAGCATGGCTACAATGGGCACAGTTGGTATACAGGGAGAGCCACCCAGTCTGTAATATGGATCAAGGTGCCCACCAGGTCTATCTTTTTGGTCCCTCAGTGTGTAGGCTGATAGAAGGGCAATCCAGGATCAAGGGTCATAGCTTAAGGATAAAAGGTAAACCTTTTAAGATGGAGATGAAGAGAAATTCTTCACTCAGAGACTTGTGAGCCTGTGTAATTCATTGCCACAGAAAGTGGTTGAGGCCAAAACAGTATGTGTTTTCAAGGAGGTAGATATAGCTCTTGTGGCAAAAGGAATCCTGGAATATGGGGGAGGGCAGGTTTAGGCTAGAGCACTTAGTTATCCATCATGATCATGTTGAATGGTGGGGTATGCTCAAGGGGTCAAATTCCTGTTCCTATCTTCTAAGTTTCTATGAAATTCTATTACACACCTCTAGAGCAAGTGGGGCATGAAGCCAGGCTTCCTGGTTCAGAGGTTGGGACACTACTACTGCATCTCAAGAGCCTTTTTTAGCAACAGCACATCAAAACCTACAGGATAATTTGCAACTGATAACATTTTACACTAGATAATTTCTAACCGTGGGAGTACTTTGGAGTATTTGTACAGTTGTGCTGGTATTGGACTATGGTAAATGTTGAAAATCACACTGGAGAATAAGCTGCTGCAGCAAAAAAAGGAATATCATTTTAAATATTTTGAAATCTCATTTCCTATGTGACAAAACAATTCAAATCATTTGATGCTGAGGTATTTCAGTTAATGTACAATGAAATCATTTTAAAGATTGAAATATTTCTGCATTGAATGTTGCTAAGGGTATGTGAAAGAAGAATCCTTTCTGTTGTCATCATAAACTGATTGGCAAATAAAATTCATGAAATGCTACTTGATTGCACAAGTTTGCTTATTGTGCTGAATAGTGTGCCATCTGCAGCTTATTGGAGGATGGGTGATAATCAAGGTCTTTTTAAAAGATGCTTTATCATTTTAAAATTGAAACTACTTTCATTTATTTTGAAACATTACAAGATTTTTATCCCTTCTGACTGTAGTCAGGTCGAAACTTTTGTCACGCTATACACAGCTTTTCTTCCATGACCTTGCTCAGACAGCAGTGCCAGCGGCTGGAGCTTTGCAGGGATCTTTTTCTACTGATTTTCCTTTTTGATAATTTCCTCAATCTCTTTACTATTCCAACAGATTAGGCTGCATTCACCTGCTGGTCAACATAGAACATAAACCTCTTTGTATTTAAATCAGACTTAGCGTTGTGTCAGTACTGATTCACTTTTGGGTCCATACTGCTTCTCTCCAAATCAGAAAATCTAGCAAAACATTTTCAAATCTGTACAACCCTCTTTTTTGAATGTCTAGTTTCAGTTAAAATAAGAGCTGGTGAGAAAATTGGTAAGATTTAATTTTCCACAGCTAATCACAAATCTAACATTAAACTCAACATTTAAACTCAACACCTAAACAAACATCTCAACACCAAAAGCTTGGGCAGCACGGTGGCACTGTGGTCAGTAATGCTGCCTGATAGCATCAGGGGCCTGGGTTCAACTCTATCCTCAGGTAATTGTCCGTATGAAGTTTGCACGTTCTCCCCATGTCCATGTGAGTTCCCTCCAGGAATTCCGTTTTCCTTCTGCAGTCCAAATATCTGCAGGTTGAAGTGGATTGGCCATGCTAACTTGCCCATAGTGGCCAGGGACATGTAGCCCAGGTGGATTAGCCATGGGAAATGCAAGGTTACAGGGATTAGATGGAGTGTTCTACAGAGGGTCAGTGTGGACTTGATAGGCCAAATGGCTATCTTCCACGGTGTAGTGATTCTATGTTTTCAACTCTTGACCACTAAAATCAAACCCTAGCCTTATTTTATCGACACATTGGTATATCTAAGGTAGTCATCAGTCTGAGGATGATGCGTGCTATGGGTGGAATATTTTAGCATGGGGAGACTGTTGCATTGCAACAACTCAGGCTCCTTACAAACCCATGACTTCTACCATCTCAAAGGACAAGAGTAGTTGATAAATAAGAACAAAACAATCAACAGATCCCCTCCAGGATATCAGCCACCCTGACTTCAAACATATCACCGTTTCTTCACTGTCTCTGATCAAGATCCTGGAATTCCCTCCTTAAGGAAAGAGGCTGAATAGAGGCTATTCAACCCATCAGGTCTGCACTGACCTCCAAGGAAAATCCCATCCAGATCCACCTCATCCCCCCAACTTTGTATGTGGTTTTTACCATGGCTGACCCAACTAATCTACTCATGATTGAACAGTAGGAGGAAACCGAAGCACCTGGAAGAAACCCACACAGACGCAGAGAGAATGTGCAAACTCTAGACAGTCACCAGAGGCTGGAATCAAACCCAGGTCCCTGGTACAATGAGGCAGCATTGCTAACCACTGAGCCACCATGCTGCCTGTAAATGTTCTTAAATGTCCCTATGCCACCGCTTTCTCCAGGCTAATCAGGGATGGACAAAACATGTTGACGGAACCAGCAATGCATACATGCTGTGAACAGATTAAGAAAAAGGTACCCCTTGTTTTGGGACTGATCAGGCAAGAGTCACAGAGTATGAGAGATATATTTGCATGAAAACAGACCCTTCGGTCTAACTCATCTATGCTGATCAGATATCCTAAACTAATCTACTCCCATTTGCCAGCATTTGGCCCAAATCCTTCTAAGTCCTTATTATTCATAGACCTATTCAGATGCCTTTAAATTTTGTTATTGCATTAGCTTCCAACATTTCCTCTGGCATTTTGTTCCATACATGTACCACCTGCCTTGTGAAAACATTACTCTTTAGGCCTCTTTTAAATCTTTCCCCTCTCACCTTAAATCAATGCCCTCTAGTTTTGGACTCCCCTACCCTGGGAAAAAGACTATTTACTGTAGTCTAGATTAGAGTGGTGCTGGAAAAGCACAGCAGTTCAGGCAGCATCCGAGGAGCAGTAAAATCGATGTTTCGGGCAAAAGCCCTTTACTGTATCCATGCCATTCATGATCTTATAAACCTCGATCAGATCACCACTCAGTCTCCGATGCTCCAGGAAAATAACCCCAGCTAATTCAGCTTCTCCTTACAGCTCAAACCCAGCAACATTCTTGTAAATCTTTTCTGCACCTTTCAAGTTTCACAACAATTTTCCTTTAGCAGGAAGACCAGATTTGAATGTAGTATTCCAAAGTAACTATCATATGTTATTGGTTTTCTCTTCTGAATATTCACTCCATTTCTGTCTCCACAGATGCTGTTAGACCTGCCCAGTTTCTCCAGCATTCTGTGTGGTTGTTTCAGATTTCCAGCACCCACAGTATGTTACTTTTATTGGATTTAGACATTAATAATCAACCTATTCATCCGCCACACAACACATTTTCTAAGCTCTAAGGTGAAACTTAAACTTGGAGCATCAGGGCATGGTTTTAAAGGCACTATCACAAAGTCACATGATCCCCAAATAATAGCACATGAGGGTAATGTTGCCTCTGGCATTGAAAACAAATGAGACGAGACAATCACATATACCTATTTGTGGCCAATAAAGTGCCACAGGTCAGAACCTCAACATCTGACAGAGGACAAGGTCAGATTTTGCTCTAACATAACACTTTTCATAACCTCAGAATTTCTCAAGATGCGAAATGCATGATTATACACAGGGTTTTGATGTCAAATACTTTTACGGCAGGTAAACACAGAGTTAGCAAGATTATCAACTCAAACTTCAATAAAACAATTAAGAGGTTTGACAGCTCATCCTCATCTGATGATTGCATGCCCACTCAGAGAGGTATGTGTTTTTCTTAGTTGTTCTAGTTTGACAATTAGGGTTGTCTTGCTTCTGGTTGCTGTCTCTCAATAGCACACAGTCATGATCATCATCGGAGCATTCTTCCTCACTCACTTTGTGGAAGATTGCTGTGTAATATGTTGGCCTGAGCTGGCTTTTGTTCTTTCACAATTTCGTACCATGATCAGTAATAATGTTGCCTGATCTGGACTGATGGTATCACTTAAAAACCTTTGACAGTATCCAAGTATTTGGATTTGGATTTCTAACTCATTGTTGGAAGGTATCCTGAGGGACAGGACTTACATGTGTTTGGAAAGGCGGGGACTTATTAGGGATAGTCTAGATGGTTTGTGTATGGGAAAACATATTTCACTAACTTGATTGACTTTGTTGATGAAGCAACAAAGAGTATTGATGAGGGTAGAACGGTGGAAGTGATATATATGGACTTGAGTAAGGCATTCCACATGACAGACTGGTTGACAAGGTTAGATGACAGGGAATATAGGGAAAAGTAGCCATTTTGGTATAGAAGTGGCTCGAAGGTAGGAAATGGAGAGTGGTGGTGGAGGGTTGTTTTTCGGACTGGAGGCTTGTGACCAGTGGAGTGCCACAAGGATTGGTGCTGGGTCCACTGCTTTTTATCATTTATATAAATGATTTGGATGTGAAGACAGGAGGTACAGTTAGTAAGTTTGCAGATGACACCAAAATTGGTGGTGGAGTGGACAACCAAGAAGGTTACCCCAGGTACAATGGGACTTCGATCAGATGGGCTGGTGGGTGGAGGAATGGCAGGTGGAGTTTAATTTTGATAAATGTGAGGTGCTGCATTTTGGAAAGGCAAATCAGGGCAGGACTTATACATTTAATAGTAAGGCTCTGAGGAGTCTGGATATAGGTTTGCTCGCTGAGCTGGAAGGTACGTTTTCAGACATTTTGTCACCATATTAGGTAACATCATCAGTGATCCTCCAGATGAAGCACTGACGGTATGGCCCACCTTTTATTTATGTATTTAGGTTTCCTTGGGTTGGTGATGACATTTCCTGTGGTGATGTCATTTCCGGTTCTTTTTCTCAGCGGGTAGTAAATGGGATCTAAGACAACATGTTTGTTGATAGAGTTCCGGTTGCAATGCCATGCTTCTAGAAATTCTCACTCATGTCTCTTTTTGGCTTGTTCTACAATGGATGTGCTGTTCCAGTTGAAGTGGTGTCTTTACTCATCTGTATGTAAGAATACTAGTGAGAGAGGGTCATGTCGTTTTGTGGCTAGTTGATGTTCATGTATCCTGGTGACTGGTTTTCTGCCTGTTTGTCCAATGTAGTGTTTGTTACAGTTCGGACCAGTATTAGACTAGACTAAACTAGACTAGACTTACAGTGTGGAAACAGGCCCTTCGGCCCAACAAGTCCACACCGACCCGCCGAAGCACAACCCACCCATACCCCTACATTTACCCCTTACCTAACACTATGGGCAATTTAGCTTGGTCAATTCACCTGACCCGCACATCTTTGTGACTGTGGGAGGAAACCGGAGCACCCGGAGGAAACCCACGCAGACATGGGGAGAACGTGCAAACTCCACACAGTCAGTCGCCTGAGTCGGGAATTGAACCCAGGTCTACAGGCGCTGTGAGGCAGCAGTGCTAACCACTGTGCCACTGTGCCGCCCAGTTCTTTCAATGTATTTTGTAAATGATAATAGTTTTGCTTGTTGTCTGTATATGGTCCTTCAAGTTCATTCGCTGCTGTTTTAGCTGGTTGGTGGGTTTGTGGGCTACCTGTGGAGTGTTGCTGAATAAAGAAACCTTGGACTGCAGGTTCATGGTTCTTTGAAAGTAGTGTCACAGGTAAACAGAATAGTGAAGAAGGTGTCTGTTATGCTTGCCGTTATTGGTCAGTGCATTAAGTATAGGAATTGGAAAGTCATGTTGCAGCTATTCAGGAAATTGGTAAGGCTACTTTTAGAATACTGCGTTCAATTATGGTCTCCTTGCTATAGGAAAAATATTGTGAAACTTGAGATGGCTATAAAAGATTTACAAGGATGTTGCCAGTTTTGGAAGGTTTGAGCTCTAGGAGAGGCTGAATAGGCTGGGGCATTGGAGGCTGAGGGGGAACCTCAGAGAAGTTTATAAAATCATGAGGGGCATAGATAGGGTGAATAGTTAGGGCCTTTCCCCAGGGTAGTGAAGTCCAAAACTAGAGAGCATGGGTTTAAGATGAAAGGGAAAAGATTTAAAAGGGACCAAAGTGGCAATTTAATCCCATGCATGGAATGAGCTGCCAGAGGAAGTGGTGAAGGCTGGTAAAATTACAATCTTCAAAAAGCATCTGGATGAGTATATGACTAGGAAACTTTATAGGATATGGGCCAATTGCTAGCAAATGGGACAAGATTAATTTAGGATATCTGATCAACATGGACGAGTTGGACCGAAGGGTTTGTTTCCATGCTGTCAAGCTCTGTGACCTCATGACTCTATGACTTTTATGATTCACATTCCCTATCTCGTGGACAGTTTTGGTAGGTTTCTATCTCCAGATTTGTTGCTCATCTCGTCCAATTTCCTCTGTCTTTGAAGAAGAATGTTCTATGTCTCAGAATTTAGATTAGAGTGATGCTGGAAAAGCACATCAGGTGAGGCAGCATCTGAGGAGCAGGAAAATCGACATGTTGGGCAAAATCATTAGTAAAAGCCCTTCATTCCTGATGAAGGGCTTTTGCCCAAAACATCGATTTTCCTGCTCCTCGGATGCTATCTGACCTGCATCACTTTAACCTAGACTCTGATTTCCAGCATCTGCAGTCCTCACTTTTGCCTATGTCTCAGAATTGACAGACAACCTGTGTCTCAGGTTGATAGATAAGGTCACTTGCAACTGTGAATGCAACGCAATGTTAAAATCTTGCCTTGTTCCTCAACAGATAATTGATTTGACAGTATATGGCATACATTTTGCTAGATATTTTGAGCATAGATAGTGGAGTGGTGATGTGATATGGGGCATTCCTAACTTACCTGTCATGTCTTGAAGCAGTTTACTGTAGACAGACACTGTCTGATCTGGGCAGCTGAATAAATCGAAAATTGCAGTCATCATGCCAGCAAAGATTGCATTTGTTGTGTTGCTAATTCATTGGCCAATAGAACATTTGGAGGAGTAATTTGTCAGAAGTAATTTGCAGTCTTCCCTACAAATAGTGAAGAAGTCTGCTACTACTTTTGTTGAAGGAGTGAATGAAACATTTTAAGAATGTGGGAGCTCCATCCATTACTAAGGTTGATACATATAGTGTGCCTCATACTTTGATTCATCTCTGCCAACACACAGTTTCACGTGTTAACCTTGTTTATATTCACTACTCACGTATCCTTGGTACAACACGGTCAAGATACCTTGGTTTGATGCTTTCCGTGTTAGGATTTGTTTGCCTTTGAAATTACTTGCCATGATATGACAAGTTCATCTCAGCAAAGCCAAAATGAGCAACTGTTCTCGGGAGCTACCATAATACTAGGTAAAAGCAATGACTGCAGATGCTGGAAACCAGATTCTGGATTAGTGATGCTGGAAGAGTGCAGCAGTTCAGGCAGCATCCAAGGAGCAGTAAAATCGACAGTAAAACGCCCTTGATGAAGGGTTTTTGCCTGAAATGTCAATTTTATTGCTCCTCGGATGCTGCCTGAACTGCTGTGCTCTTCCAGCACCACTAATCCAGAAGCTACCATAATCTGACAGGCCATCCCTAGATAATGATAATTTGCAGACCTTGCAGTTCCTCATCTTTGGCAGTCGACAATTGCAACTGTTCACACTGGCCTCAGACAAAGTGCAACAGATCAACCTTGAGAACAACTTCAACTTCAATTGATTCAGTTGTGTCACATCTAGTCAGTTCCAGTGCAGTGGGCATGGTTTGAATCTTATGAATTGTGATTGTACTGGGATCAGTGTATACTGGTACTCCTGCCACTGTTGTACTGTTAGTATCTATCAGAAGTTTTCAGGAAGTCAAGATGAACTTGTCTGTTGACATTGCAGTATGATTTTACCAATGCAATGAATTGTTGATTATATGCTGTGAGATGGTCCTTCATAGACTGTAACATGGAGCAATTATTGACTGCATGGCTTTATGTTGGTACTAGCTCCGTCGTTAATTTTACCTCTTAGTATGGGTCATCCTGCCATATTATGTTACTCATCATAAAAGAATGATTACCCCATGCCATTGACATGGTGTGTGAATGTAATAACATGGAAAATTGGAAATATTCTGAAAGTGGCCTTTCGTTAATTTGGCTGCACATTTCATTGATTGGTTTGCACACAGGCATCTTCTTAAGACTTGTCTCACTGGCAGCCCAATGTCCTTTGGTGCCACATGTTTTCTGTGATCCACTCAGCTGCTTTAAGATACTATTCGGCTAAGTCACATCCTGCTCACAAAACTGACCTCGTACTCAGATCAAAAGCAAAAGGTTTTTCCAGCTGCACTTGGGCAAGATCACATTGTGTTCATTTTTATACGGGCAGAGATATGTCTTTTCACACAAACAATATTTATAATATGAAGAAACTCAATAGTGTACACCAGTGAAACTATTAAACAATTATGACAGTATTGTGCCTTTAAAAGAGATGTGTTCCCTCCTGTTTCTCTTGCAGAGAGGGGTTGTCACAGTTGGTACCGGGATGTCTGCTTCAGCCAGGCAGTGGGTAAACGGCTTGAAGTTAAATGACAATAGAAGCATAATTGGGTGGGGTCAGGGCTCACACAGACCCAGGAGGGCTTTTAGTTTTTTGCTTACTGTTTGATTAGATTGGATTACTTACAGTCGTGGAAACAGGCCCTTTGGCCCAACAAGTCCACACCGACTCTCTGAAGAGTAACCCACGCAGACCCATTCCCCTACATTTACCCCTTCACCTAACACTACGGGCAATTTAGCATGGCCAATTCACCTAACCTGCACATTTTCGTTTGGACTGAGGGAGGAAACCAGAGCACCCAGAGGACCCCACACAGACACGGGGAGAATGTGCAAACTCCACATAGATAGTTGCCTGAGGCGGGAATTGAACCTGGGTCTCTGGCGCTGTGAGGCAGCAGTGCTAACCACTGTGCCACCGTGTTGTTCCCACCCTCCCCCCCCAACTCTGATTAGTGAGAATGTTTCTGCTGCTGCTGGATCTTAGGCAGGAGGCTTGTTCTTAGAAATACAAAAAGACAATTTCATTTTGCTATTAGTGGACCACTAATAGTGGACCAATTGAATCATATTTGGATCACATCACCTTTCACTTGCCTTTAGATAACTATAAATGTTAGGGGCTAGGCTATATCCTTTATTGTGGAGTGGTCTGGTCCATAACACAATTCAGCATAGCTTTCCTTAAACAGATTTGCAATCAGGTTGCACCCTATATATGGAGGATTGGATATTCCCACTAATATGCAATCTTTGGTAATACTCCTGTTAACAGCTATGTTAATAAAGCGTTATGAGGTTACCACTCTAAAATATATCACAGTTTGATATTTAATAGAAATAAAATGAAGACATTTTAACCAATAATCGCATTATTAGTGCCCAAACGGCCTGGCTCATGGAAAATTTTGAAACCCATACTAATGTATAAGATTCAGAAAACTGTGAATTAGTTTTGACACTGTAAAAAAAGAACCAGCCAGTCCATCATTTCTGAGCCAGATGAATAAATTGGCTGTACACTTTCTGATCCCCATCCCAGCACCAGGTTATAGTACTTCAGGAGCAGATCCAGGTTCCTTTTCAAAACTTATTAAGAGCATTTAAATGGTCATTGAATAAACATATGTATGAAAATGGAATGGTGTAGGCTAGATAAGCTACAGACTATTTTCATAGGTTGGCGCAACATCGAGGGCTGATGGGTTTGTATTGTGCTCTAATGTTCTATGTTCAATGTTCTGTAAATCCACCAGCTTCTGAGTGAGAAAGCTATTCCTCATGAACCCTCTAACCCTTCTATCAACCACATTAAGTCTCTGCTCCCTGATAATTGACCTCTCCATGAGGGGAGACAGATTTCCCCGTCCACTCTATTCCACACCTCTCCATATTTTGCACATCTAGATCAAGTCGCCCTCGGGAAAAGAACTCCAGCCAATCAAATTTTTCCTCATGCCCACAATTTTCAAACTTTGGCTACAATTTTATAAATCTCTTCGGTATTTTCTCCAGAGCAATTACGTCCTACCTGTCATGTGGTGACCAGAACTGTGCAGAAAACTCCAGCTGTGGTCTAACTAGTGTCTTCACCTTTTATGGACAGTTGGGCAGCCCCTAGATGGGGAGATAAGAGGGCATAAGCCCTTGAATCATTAAAACTACTTGTTTGTGTCACAAGGCAGTGAAGAGGATGCTAACAGCTTTGAGAACTGGATGGTAGGGGGAGCTGGAAAGCAAAGGGATAGATTCTGCACATTATACATGAGCACCACAGAATGTCAAGCATACAAAGGAAAGTTAAAAATAGTACTTCATTAAAAAGAAGCTCCTTAACCTGTTTTAACGAAGTGGTTCTTTAAATATGCAGAATTTCTCTTCATTTCATTGCTCCCAGATGCCTTTCCATCATCGATACAGTGCAAAATACATCTGATCCCAATTCTCTCCTTTCATCTTCCTTGATATCAGAAGATCAAAGGAAGATTCAGGTCAAAATGAAGCAGCCACTGTATCAGACAGCATTTTATAGATATTCTCAAGTATTCTATCAGAGCAGATTTCCTCCACCGCTGTTACATTCAGAAGAAAGCCAGAGACAGAATAGGAGTTCGGGAGACTCAGATCTTAATCAGTAGTTGGCCTGGTAGTGGCTGTGTCCTCGGGGGCTTCAGGACATGAATTAGAAAAGGTACCTCAAAAACAAGCCTCACACTTTAGCACCACAAAGTAACTGAGCTCCATTAATAATTTTTAGTGTATGTGCCAAAGGTATGAGAAAACTGCTGGAAGTTGTACTTTAACTTTCAAACGTAAGCACCCATCTCCATATTCTTACATATAGCCATTCCTAGTGAGATTGAGAGGAAGCTCACTTTCTGTTCTAACTCGAAGAAGCTCTTGCACAGAAAGTGGAGTAGTTTATTAACATAGAACAGAGACGAGTACAGCACAATACAGGCCCTTTGGCCCTCGATGTTGGGCTGACCTTTTATCCTACTCTAAGATCAGACTAACCTACATACTTTCACTGGATTATCTTCCATGTGTCTATCCAAGAGCCAATTAAATGTCCCTCATGTATCTGACTCTACTACTACTGCTGGCAGTGCATTCTATGGACCCAACACTCTCTGTATAAAGAACCTACCTCTGACACCCCCCATAAACCTTTTCTCAATCACCTTAAAATTATGCCCCCTCAAGATAATTATTTCCTACCTGGGAAAAAGATTCCGGTTATCCACTCTATGTATGTCTCTCAACAGCTTGTACACCTCTATCAAGTCACCTCTCATCCTTCATTGCTCCAATGAGAAAAACCCTAGCTCCCTCAACCTCTCTTCATAAGACATGCCCTCCAGTCCAGGCACTATCCTGGTAAATCTCCTCTGCACCCTCTCTAGAGCTTCCACATCTTTCCTATAATGAGGTAACCAGAACTGAACACAATATTCCAAGTGTGGTCTAACCAGGGCTTTTTAGAGCTGCAGCATAACCTCACAGCTCTTAAACTCAATCCCTTGCTAATGAATGCGAACACACCATACTCCTTTTTAACAATCCTATCAACTTGGGTGACAATTTGAGGGATCTATGTATATGGACCCTAAGATCCCTTTGTTTCACAACTCTGCCAAGAATCCTGCCTTTAACCCTGCAATCTGCATTCAAATTTGAGCTTCCAAAATGAATTGCTTCACACTTTTTCAGGTTGAACTCTATCTGCCACTTCTGAGCCCAGCCCTGCACTCTGTCAATGTCCCGTTGCAACCTACAACAGCCCTCCACACTATCCACAACTCCAGCAACCATCATGTCATCAGTAAACTTACTAATCTGTCCTTCCACTTCCTCGTTCAAGTCATTTATAAAAATCACAAAGAGCAGAGGTCCAAGAACAGATCCCTGTGGAACACCACGGGTCACCGAGCTCCAGCCTGAATACTTTCCATCTACTCTCACCCTCTGCCTTCTATGGGTTAGCCAATTCTGCATCCAGATAGCCAAATTTCCCTGGATCCCATGCTTCCTTATTTTCTGAATGAGTCTACTGATGTTGTATGGCACTATCACTATGCTAAGTAGGACAGACTTTGAACTAGTGGGCGGCACGGTGGCACAGTGGTTAGCACTGCTGCCTCACAGTGCCTGAGACCCGGGTTCAATTCCCGACTCAGGCGACTGACTGTGTGGAGTTTGCACGTTCTCCCCGTGTCTGCGTGGGTTTCCTCCGGGTGCTCCGGTTTCCTCCCACAGTCCAAAGATGTGCAGGTCAGGTGAATTGGCCATACTAAATTGCCCGTAGTGTTAGGTAAGGGGTAAATGTAGGGGTATGGGTGGGTTGCACTTTGGTGGGTCGGTGTGTACTTGTTGGGCTGAAGGGCCTGTTTCCACACTGTAAGTAATCTAAAAAAAACATTTTTGTCTGCTCAAGACTGAGTCTCCATGAAGTACTGTGAGCTATCAACAGCAGCAGAATTGGATTCTAGCACAATCTGTAACCCCATATCCCCCACTCTAGTATTGCCATCAAACTGCGGGATCAGTCCTGGGTTTAATGGAGAGTGCAGGAAGGCATGACATGAGCAGCACCAGCATACCTCAACATGAAGTATCAAGTCACCACACAGGATGACTTGAATACCAAATAGAATAAGCAGCAAGTGATAGACAGAGTAAGCAATCCCACAACCAACAGATCAGATCTAAGCTAGACAAAATAGACTTATAGAGTTACAGACTCACAGCATGGATACAAGCCCTTTGGCCTAAACTGGTCCATGCCGACCAAAATGTCCATCCACACTAACCCCATTTCCCTGCACTTGGCCCATATGCTTCTAATCCTTTCCTATCCATGTATTTGTCAAATGCCTTATAAATGTTGTTAATATGTCCACCTCAGCAACTTCCACTGGCAGTTCATTCCATGTGCATACCACTCTCTGCATAAAAAAATTGCCCTCAGGTTCCCTTCTATTCTTTCCCCTCTAACCTTAAACTGATGCCCTCTCGTCCTTGATTCTCCAACCCTGGGAAAAAGAGTGAGTGCATTCACTTTATCCATGCCTCTCATAATCTTATAAACTTCTGCAAGGTTTCCCTTCATTCTCCTATGCTCTAAAGAAAAAAGTCCTAGCTTGTCCAACCTGTCCCTATAACTCAGACAATTGAGTCCAGGTAACATCCTTGTAAATTTCTTCTTCACTCTTTCCAGTTTATTAAGATCCTACCTATAACAAGGTAACCAAAACTGAATACAATACTTCAAGTGCTGCACCACCAACATCCTGTATAACTACAACATAACTTGTCAATTTCTATACTCAGCACTCTGACTGATGAAGGCCAGTGCGCCGAAAGCCTTACTCACTGCCCTGCCTACTGACTCCGCTTCCAGAGAACTGTGAACCTGAACTCCAAGATCTCTCTGCTCCACTACACTTCTCAAGGCCTTAGCATTTGCCATGAAACTCCTACCTTGATGCGACTTTCCAAAATGCAAGACCTAGCACTTACCTATATTAAACTCCATTTGCCATTTCTCGACCCACTTCCCCAGCTGATCAGGGTCCTGCTGATAACCTTCCTCACTGTCCACGATACTTCCTATTTTAGTGTCAACAGCAAACTTACCAATCATGCATTGTACATGCTGAACCAAATCATTGATTTAGGTAACAAACAGTAATGGGCTCAGCACTGATCCTGAGGCACTCTAATAGTCACAGGCGTCCAGTCTGACAAGCACCCTTCCACTGTTATCCTCTGCTACCTACCATCAAGCCAATTGTGTATCCAAATTTGCCAGTTGGCCCTGGATTCCATGTGATCTAAGCCTTCCAGAGCAGCCTACCATGTGTGAATCAAAGGCCTTACTGAAATCCATACAGGCTACATCTACTGTCCTGCCTCATCAACCTTCCTGGTCACTTCATCAAAGAACTCTAACAAAGCCATGCTGACTACTCCTAATCAAAATATGTCTTTCCAAATGCATGTATAGCTTGTCCCTCAGAATCGTCTCAAGTAACTCACTTACCATAGATGATAAGCTTAATGGTCTATAGTTTCCAGGCTTTTATTTGTAGCCCTTCTTGAATACTAGCACAACATTCATTACCCTCCAGTCTTCTGGAAACTCACCCATGGCTAACGATGATGCAAAAATATCAGTCAGGGCCACTGTAATTTCTACTCTAGTCTCTTGCAGTGTTCTTGGATATATCTGGTCAGACCAGGAGATTTATTCACCTTCATTCATTCTAATACCTCCACTACGTGATAATGAACTCTTCCTAAGATATCACCACTAACTTCCCCAAGTTCCCAAACCTTTATGTCTTTCTCCACAGTAACACAGAGGAGAAATATTCATTGAGAACCTTGCGCATTTCCTGTGGTTCTACACATACATGTCCACTTTGGTTCTTGAGGGGCCCTATTCCATCTAGTTATTATTTTTCATTTAATACACTAAAATACTCTTTAATACAGTCTTTAAATTCACTCTAATCTTTTCAGCCAATGCTATCTTGTGCCCCCTTTTTGCCCTCCTGATTTCCGTCTTCAGTAAACTCCTGTATCCCCTACATACTCCATGGATTCCCTTAATCCCAGCTGTCTATACCTGAGCCTAGCTTCCTCCTTTTTTCGGGTCAAAGCCTCAATATTTCTTGCTATCCACAGTTCCTTATTCCTGCCAACCTTGCACTTCACTCCCACAGGAACATGTAGACCTAGTTAGCTATCTGACTTGCAAAAGCCTCCCACTCGCCAGAGGTCTCTTTGTCCAATCATTAATGGTGATGGACAATTAAATAACTCACTGGAAGACGATGCTCCACAAATATCCCCAACCTCAATTATGAAAAAGCCCAACACATCAGTGCAAAAGATAAGGATGAAACATTCACAGCAATCTTCAGCCAGAAATGCTGAGTAGAGAAGTATGATAAGATGCTTTTGCAGAAAGAACAATGAGAGACAATAAAGGGTATTCTATATGAAGTGTTCAGAAGAAGAGAGACCTCAGTGACTGTGTATATAAGGCAGTAAAGTGGCAGCACAGATAGTGAAAGCACTTAGTAAAACTTAGTATCCTAGGTTAAAAATCACACAACACCAGGTCATAGTCCAACAGGTTTAACTGGAAGCAAATTAGCTTTCGGAGCGATGCTCCTTCATCTGATGATTGTGGAGGACACAATTGTAAAGCACAGAATTTATAGCAAAAATTTACAGTGTGATGTAACTGAAATTATACATTGAAAAATACCTTGATTGTCTGTTGAGTCTTTCATCTGTTCGAATACCATGATAGTTTCACTTCTTTCATGTGTAAATCACAAAACCTTTTTTTTTGAAAGTTGCATTCTCAGGTTAACTGTAACAATTGGTGTTAGCTAGACAATCCATCTCATGACTACAGTTTCCTAGGCTTTATTAACAGGGGCATAGAGACCAAAAGGAAGCAGATTATTCTGAACTTGCAAAGTACACTATTTACACTTCAGCTGGAGTATTGTGTACAGTTCTGGGTATGAGACTTAAAGAAGGATGTTAATGTAGCGGAGAGCGTGCAAAAGCGATTCACGAGAATGTTTACGAGTTATGATGATGGATTGGGGAAGTTAGGACAATTACCTTGGACAGGAAAATGCTCAGAGGAGATTTGATAGAAGCCTTCAAGGTCATGAAAGGTCTGCGCAGAATATGAAGGTACAAATTGTTCCCAATCATAACAGAACTGAAAATAAGAGGCTGAGAACTGAGACTTAAAGTAATAAAAATCTTTTTAACAAAGCGAGTGACTAGGGTATGGACTGCATTGCCTGGAGTTGTGGTGGACACCCCAGTTCAATTGAAGTATCCAAGAGGGATGTAGAAAATTATTTAAGCAGAAACAGAGTCCAGGATAATGTTGTATGGCTGGAGTTAAAATTTTCAGAGAGCGAGTGCAGATACGATGGGCTGAATGGCTTCCCTCTACACCAAGACAATTCTGTGAGTCTGTGATTCCATTTCACTGACAGGCTTCCTCCTCCTAGATGGAGCTCCCTATGTACCTTACAGCTCCCAACTTCACACTCCATTGATGTTGCTTTTGGGTGGCACGGTGGTTAGCACTGCTGCCTCATGTCACCAGAGACCTGGGTTTGATTCCACTCTGTGAAGTTTGCATGTTCTCCCAATGTCTGTGTGGATTTCTGAAGGGTGCTCTGGTTTCCTCCCACAGTCCAAAGATATCCAGGTAATGTAGATTGGCCATGCTAAATTGCTCATAGTAATCCAGGGATGTACAGGCTAGGTGGATTATCCATAGGAAAGGTAGGGTTATAGGGGAGGAAGCTGGGTCTGGGTGGAATACTCTTTGAAAGGTTGGTTTGGAATCAATGGGGGGAATGGCCTATTTCCACACTGTAGCAATTCTCTGACTCTTCTCAGATAGTCACTGTCTGGAATGTGACCATCTTGACTTGGTTATGAAGTCACACTTTCTTCTGGGTTTCCTGTGTGTTTCTTTATTCTCCCGATGCCATTTAATTTAACATTCAAAACCAGTGACACCTGCCTAATTGAACTGTATAATCAACGGGATTGTTCCTCAGGAGAATCTATGAACCAGGCTATATCTACAGCTACTTTGTGGTGTTTGACAATGACAAAAAGAAAGTTCTGTTTTTTAGTCACCGTCTCTGCTTTTAACAGCTTTTTGTTTTAGATTAGATTACTTTAGATTAGATTACTTACAGTGTGGAAACAGGCCCTTCGGCCCAACAAGTCCACACTGACCCGCCGAAACGTAACCCACCCATACCCTTACATTTACCCCTTACCTAACACTAGGTGGCAATTTAGCATGGCCAATTCACCTGACCTGCACATCTTTGGACTGTGGGAGGAAACCGGAGCACCCGGAGGAAACCCACGCAGACACGGGGAGAACGTGCAAACTCCACACAGTCAGTCGCCTAGGTTTTAATAAACCTAAGCCTATTGGAAGGTTTTAGAGAGAATGAATGTGTGGAGCTTCTTTGGAGTAGGTTTTGTTATAATGGAACTGTGTTACTTTCCACACACCCACCCACCGTCTGTGTATGGATCGCTCACAAGTTGTCAATCAACAAGGTAATCTACATATGTAGAGTATAAAAAAGATATACATCGATGTGAAAGTGCCTGAGCTATCAGTACATGACAGGATTCAATGTATGAAGCAAAGCAATCAGAATAGCTATGGTCAACTTCAAACTACTTTCTCTCTGCGGCTCGAAATAATCTGATAGCTCCTAGACGTGGATTGTGTCCATTCACCAGCCCCTCTCCCTCTTTCCCCTACATTGACACAAGCTGAAACATCAATGGAAGAAGTGACTGCGGGAAGTGAATCTGCATTTGTTTCACACCTTCAAAATGTTTTGAAACATTTCAATACATTTCACAACAAATGAAGTACTTTTGGAATGTAGTCACTATTGGGTCAAGGTGTGCCTAGCAAGGACCAACAAATTAAAAATAAATCTATTCAATTGATAATTATAATATGATAACTCAATAGATAGTCTATTTTAATTTTCACTGGTGAATAACTATTTGCCAGACCTACTCACTTGTTCACATTCCAAATAATTCCCCAGGATGTTCATGTCTTACCTCAGATGTCATGCAGAGCTTCAATTTGGTGTCTCAGCACTTTTGACAGTGCAGCGTTCCCCAGAATCCTACTCAGAGTATCAGATTAAAATTACTTACTTATGTCTGAAGTGGACTTTGAATCTCCAGGTTCAAAAGGAAAGGTGTTACCATTGGGCCTGAGCTAACACCCACAGCAAAGGCTGCTGAATATCTTCAACAACTGAGTAAGGCTGATCCTATCATTAACAATGACAACAGCAACATCCTGGCTTTCAATCCAGCAACAATGAAAATTTAAAACACTTTGTCTTTCTTTCAAAGTTCTCCATTTCCTTCACCCTTCATATCTCTGCAACTTCTACCAGCCCCACACCACTCCACATTTATTGCACTCCTCCAATTCTGGCATCTCACACATCCTCACCTGTTGTTGGTGCTGCCTTTTTTAAAATGTATTCCATGGATGTGGGGCATTACTGACTAGGCCAGCATTGATTGCCAATCCCTAATTGCCCAGTGGGCAGTTAATAGTCAACTGCATTGCTATGAGTCTGGAGTCACAAGTAGGCCAGACCATGTAAGGATGACAGTTTCCTTTCCTAATGCACATGAGTGAAACAGATGGATTTTTCAGGCAATCAACAGCAGTTTCATGATCATTATTAGACTCTTTATTCCAAATATTTTAAAAACTAAACTTCCCCCATCTGCCAGGTGGAACCCAGGTCTCCAGAACTTTAGTTGGGTCTCTGGGTCCCTGAAGGAAGAATGCCTCTTCTTCCGCCTCGGAACACTTCAACCCCAGGGCATCAATGTGGATTTCACCAGTTTTCTCATTTCCCCTTCCCCACCTCACCCCAGCTCCAACCTTCCAGCTCAGCACTGTCCCCATGACCTGTGCTACCGGCCTATTTTCCTTTCCACCTATCCACTCAACCCTCCTCTCTGACCTATCACCTTTATCCCCACCCCCATTCACCAATTGTTACTCTTTGCTACCTTCCCCCACTCTCCTCTCTGACCTATCACCTCCATCCCCAACCCCATTCACCTATTGTACTCTATGCTACTTTCTCCCCACCCTCACCCCACACCCCCTTCTCATTTATCTCTCCACTCTGCAGGCACCCTGCCTCTATTCCTGATGAAGGGCTTTTCCCCGAAACATCGATTTTCCTGCTCCTTGGATGCTGCCTGACCTGCTGTCCTTTTCCAGCATCACTCTAATTTAGTCTCTGGGTTAATAGTCTAGTGTTAATACCACCAGGCCATTGCGGTCCCCAAAGACCTGAACTCTTGTTGCTGCTCTATATTGAACACTCTCCACTTCTTCCTCCTCATTTAAGATGCTCCACAAATATAACCCTTTGATCAAACCATTCATTACCTACATTATGTCAAATTTGTCTGGTGATTAATGCTTTTGGAAAGCTGATGAAAGGCACTATAAAAATTGAGAGTTGATTTATAACCAACCAATCCAGTTGAACATAGGTATTTATCTAGATCACATTGAAGGTGTTAATAAGTGCATCATTAATATTTAACAGGGAATATATCTTTCGTGTATTCTTGTTGGCGATATTTTGCCCTTGATTTTCAGTCTCAGGTGAGGACTGTTCATTTTCTGCCTGCCTGATTCAATCTTCCCTCGCTAGCTAATTGAATAATTTGCTTACATCTACATTATCCACGCTGTTAAAGAGCTGATGGTTGAAATTTCACAAGTGCTCTCCTGGGTGTTGGGCGTAACCTCAACAGAAGGTGGCATCCCTGGAGAAAATAGGGGGGGATCCCCTGTACACTACTTCTCCACGGTTTCTGCACTCTTCAGCAGTCTCTGCTGTGCGCTGGTAGAAGTCCAGTAGAAATTCAATACGCTGATTTATTTTTGCCTTGGTAACATGGTCTGATTTAATTATGTGAACTGAATATGTAAAAATGATGGGTTGCTCATGGGGATATGGGCCAAATGCTGGCAAATTATTAGTGTAGGATAACTGGTTAGTGGGGACGATTAGGACTGAAAGGTCAGTTTCTGTGCTGCTTGTCTCTGGGACTATGACCAGCAATAAAATGGGACTGCAGTAGTCCTCAAAGAAGCTGGTCGGCAAAAGAGAGTAGACTGTGCGGTGAGTTTGTGATCTACCCATGGCCAGGCTGACAGGCCTGGGGAGGGGTTAACTTGGCACTGGGGAGTTGCCAATATCTTCAGCATGGAGTGCTGTTGTGGCAGTTTCAGAGAGGGGTTGATGAATTGGCTGCGGGGGTGACTGGAGAAAGAGGGAGACAGTGAGCCATATTCCTTCCCTGGCATGACTACCAACCTGGCAGATTGTACACTTCCCAGAAAAATTTGTGAAGAGAACCATGTATTATTTGCAAGTGAACTTATTGGGTGCATTGGTGGTCCATATTGAGGGATACAAAATGAATCTGATAAATCTGTGTCATTCTCTAGTTGCACTGGTTTTACCCTCTGGGTCAGTGCTAACTGTGGGTAAAATCCCAGTAGTAGCAACAAGAGGTGACCCTTAACTGGTCACTTAAGGACCTCAATTGTTTGCTAAATGTTTGGGCCTTACAATAGCTCTCTGAGTGATCAAATCACAGTCAGGCAGATAGGGACATATATTCCGCTGGCACATGCTACTCCCATGCCATCAAATATAACCAGGCATCCATCTTCACCCTGGCATTCCAGCTCCAAGATATGTAAAATTCCCTGGCCAAGGGATAAAATAACCTACTTTAGCGCCTATGTCCCAATGAATGACAGTGTGCCTTCATCATCCACTGGCTTATTCAGCATTTTTTAGGGAGCTGAATTGAAAACAATTAAGTTGTGAGCAGTTAATATGGTAGCCATCAGCAGCTGCAATGATCGGGGGAGCTAGTTACATACAGTAACAAAGCAATTAGTACAAATACGAGCTCTGTTCTGTTGGTGAGCAGGTGTCAAAGCTGACTAACATGCCTTCCCTTGCTCCATCATTACATACATGTCCTTCATTCTCTCAAACTCCATGAGATTTTTTTAAAAATCAGTCGCAGGATTAGGGTGTCACTGGCTAGGCCAGTATTTACTGCACAATTGCACACAGGGCAGTTAAGTGTCATCGATATCACTGTGGGTCGAAAGTCTCATATAGGGCAGGCCAGGTGAGGGTGTCAGTTTCCTTCCCTAAAGGACAGTTGTGAATCAGATGGGTATTTCTGACAAGCGACAATGGATTTCTTGTCATTATTAAACTATATTGAATTCAAATACCACCATATGCCATGACGGGATTTGAGCCCCAGGCCTTGGGACATTACTTGGGTCTCTGGTTTAACAGTCCAGTGATAATACCACAAGATCATCATCATCTCCCCTTCCAGATATTCAGGACATGAAGGGCCAATCAGTGACATTAATCCATTTAGCCAGCGAGCGTGCATTTCCATTTTGTATCTCTCCACAAATGTTCAACACTCACAATGTAGAACAAATAGTATGAAGACAGTTTTCTATTAAGTGCACACATAGATCATTGCAGGTTCAATTTAGATGTTGGTATTGTGATGTGCAGTTAGGAATCTACATGTAATAGTGGCCACGGGGCATATTCCAGTTTGAGTGAATGTTCATTGATTCGTGAGAAAGAGGGATGTGGGCTGGCCAACCAATGTCAACTCCCCTGCACTTTATCTTGATACTTAGCTAAGACTCTCTTAGGCTTTACCTTCATTATGGTTAACAAGACAGAGACAGGTCCAGTGCATAGGTGATTCAGGTGTCAATGCAGTCGATAATGCTGTAAAAATCTTATACTGTCATGGTTCACAGCAAAGTTCCAATATTTCACGTTATTTTGTTTTTCTGGAGTGATTGAAGTGCAGCAAAGTAGACATCTCCACCAAAATATTTATGAACAATGGTATCAAGGTTTTAAATGGTGTTATTTCCCTGCCCTGGCTTTCATTGACCTCCCAGAGGTAGAGGTAGATTTCATTGCCCACATATTCATCACCATCCAGCTCAATCATTCTCAGTTACTGATTTGCTCGTGGATGTAAGTCTGGGTCTCAGTGCTTTCTTGCTCTAATTGAGAATGGAAAAAAGGAGCGAGCTGCCTACATCCAGTGAGATATAGTCACCAGGTAAGTAATCCAGAATGCCAGATGAAGGTTCCCAGGACAGATGTTGAAATTTGAATTCCATAGTTGAAAAAAACCTGGATTTAAAAATCTAGTCAAAAGATAACCGTTGTTGTAAAAACCCATTTGGTTCACTAATGTCCCATTATGAATGGAAATCTGCCATTCTTGTGTGGCCTGGCCTGCATGTGACTCCAGAGCCACAGCAATGTGGTTGGCTCTTCTGAAATGGCCCAATAAACCACTCATTCTTATTAATTCAGTATAAAGTCTCAAGCAAGAAATGAAATCAGATGAAGCACCTGGCATCAACTAAGAGACCAGAAATGATGGCAGCCCTGTCAACCCTAAAAAGTCTGTCCTTTCCACATCTGGGGGCTTGTGTCAAAATTGGGAGAGCTCAAACAGTAGTCAAGCAATACATTAATATAGTCATACTCACTAAATCATACCTTATAGTCAATGTCCCAGACACCACATTGTGATACCTGGGTATTTTCTGTCCCATCAACAGTGCATACCCCACCAGAGATAGTGGTACACAGTAGTGAGAGAGTTGCCCTGGGAGCCTTCAGCATTGACTCCAGATCCCATGACGTCTCATGGCATCAGGTTAAAAATGGGCAAGGAAACCTATTGCTGATTAACACCTCCTGATACTTATTTGATAAATATTTGTCCATGTTCACTCGAGAGTTGAGCTGCGAGTAACTGCCCTTGATATCACGGTCGCATTTGACTGGGCATGCCATCAAGGAATCCAGCAGAACGAACATCAATGCGAATTGGGGAGCAGACTTTGTGCTGGTTGGTGTCATACTTGGCACGCAGGTGGTGGCTACTGGAGGTCAGTCGTCCGGAGGTGAGGTGAGAGTGACAGCCCTTGACATCAAGGCTGCAATCATCCAATTGTGGCATCCAGGAGCCCGAGCCAAACTGGAATGAATTAGTATCGGGGACAAACTCTCCAGTGATTGGAGTCATACCTGACACACAGGAGGGTGGCCATGGTTGTTGTAGGTCAGTCAACTCAGCTCCAGTACATCTCTGCAGGAGTTCCTCAGGGTAATGTCCTAGGCCTAATCATCATCAGCTGCTTTAACAATGACTTTTGTTCCATCATAAAGTCAGAAGTGAAGAGGTTTACCGATGCACAATGCTCAGCACCATTCACATCGCCTCAGATCTTGAAGCAGTCCATTTTCAGCTGCAATAAGATCTGGACAATATCCATGCTTGTGCTGACAAATGGCAAGTAAAATTCATGCCATACAAATGCCAGGCTAGGATCATCACCAATTAGAGACAATCTAATCACCATCCCTTAACATTCAGTGGTGAAAATTCCTCACCTCAATGTCCTGGGGGTTATCATTGACCAGAAACTCAGCTGGAACCACCACATAAACACAGTGGCTACAACAAGTGTTTGGAGGCTAGGAATACTGTGGCAAGTAACTCACCTCCTGACTGCCTAACACCTGTCTACCATCTACAAGGCCCATGTCAGGAGTGTGATGAAATACTCTTCACTTGCCTGGATGAATTCAACCCCAACAACATTCAAGAAGCTTCACATCATTCAGGACAAAACAGCCCATTTGATTAGCACTGCATCCACAAACAGCCACTCCCTCCACCACTGACGTTCAGTAGCAGCAGCATGTATTATCAACAAGATGTACTGCAGAAATTCATCAAAGATCCTCAGACAGCACCTTCCAAACCCACAAAGGACAAGGGCAGCAGAAATATACATATGTCACCATCTACAAGTTCAGAGTGGTGCTGGAAAAGCACAGCAGGACAGGCAGCATCCAAGGAACAGGAAACTTGACGTTTTGGGCAAAAACCCTTCGTCAGGATACCCGACAAAGTGTTTTTGCTCGAAACGTCAATTTTCCTGCTCCTCAGATGCTGCCTGAAAGGCCTGACCTTTTGCAGCACCATTCTAATCTTGACTCTAATCTCCCCCATCTGCAGTGCCCACCTCTGCCTACCATCTACAAGTTTCCCCTCCAAGCCATTCATCATTCTGACTTGGAAATGCATCACCGTTACTTCACTGTCGCTGGGTCAAAATCCTGGAATTCCATCCCTAAGGTCAATCTAAAGCTGGTGGACTGCAGCAGTTCAAGAAGTTAGGTCACCATCACCTTCTCAAGGGCAACTAGGGATGGGCAATAAATGCTGGCCAGTCAGCGATGCCTACATCCCACAAATAAAGAAATAAAAATAAAATCATTGACTAGAGCCGAACAGTTGTGTTGATATTATGTTTGGAATCCTGCAGTGAGTAACTCATTTCCTGACTCCCCAAAGTCTGTCGGTAAAAACAATGACTGCAGATGCTGGAAACCAGAGTGGTGCTGGAAGAGCACAGCAGTTCAGGCAGCATCCGAGGAGCAGTAAAATCGGTGTTTCAGGCAAAAGCCCTTCATCAGGAACACAGGCTGAGAGCCTGAAGGGTGGAGAGATAAATGAGAGGAGGGTGGGGGGTGGGGAGAAAGTAGCATAGAGTACACTAGGTGAGTGGGGGAGGGGATGAAGGTGATAGGTCGGGGGATGGTGGAATGGATAGGTGGAAAAGAAGATAGGCAGGTAGCAAGAGCTTCAGGGCAGACGAAATGACCTGGGAGTTGCAGTGGGAGAGGGACTCCCTGAGATTCTTGTAGAGAGAGAAGGAAAACTTCTTCAAGGCAGGCATCCTTGCAAGAGGATTCGCAGTAAGGTTAAAATCAACTAGGTAAAAACAATGGCTGTAGATGCTGGAAACCAGAGTCTAGATTAGAGTGGTGCTGGAAAAACACAGCAGTTCAGGCAGCATCCGAGGAGCAGTAAAATCGACGTTTCAAGCAAAATCCCTTCTTCAGGAATACAGGCTGAGAGCCTGAAGGGTGGAGAGATAAGTGAGAGGAGGGTGGGGGTGGGGAGAAAATAGCATAGAGTACAATAGGTGATAGGGGAAGGGTGGAGTGGATAGGTGGAAAAGAAGATAGGCAGGTAGGTTGACATCAGCAATGGACTGACTCACCCCACTTCCTTTCCAATTGGCTAAGGTCTTTTGAGGTAGCTTAGGATGATCCAGCCCTATTGATATTGAAAGCTATCACTATCTCTATAGCCAAAGTTCAAAACATTCCTGTCTTCAGAACTGATAGAAGGAGATTTGTAAGTCCATGAACTTTAGAAAACACATCCTGGATGTCCCTTCAGCCAGGTACAGGAACTTCAGTTATTTTGGAGTGTTAGGTTCACTGTGGATTTATAAGGACAAATTGCATAATCTTGTCTTGGATTTTCCAGCATTGAGGGACATTCACATTGCACACCAGAGACCATAAATGGCACAGACTGGGAAGAGTTAGATTAGATTATCCTGTGTAGGAAATACATGGACATGAATACACAGATAGAATAGATTTGTCCTTACCTCATGAGCTGCAAACCAGAGTCTGGTGTATGACCAGCACATCCAGAGATAATCAATATTCATGGATAACAGGTCATGTTACTTTGAAGCCTGAGTAAGAAGGCTATTCTTGACATTGCCTCCTTCTCGATTAGTTTGCCTTGAACCTAAACTCATAGTGTGGCTTCATAGTGCACAATAAGGAATGTATCAGAGGATATGAAGCAACGCTGAATCAATGGAGTAGACATTAGAATCAGACGTGGGCAGTTGAATGGCCTCCATTCCTATCTTTGCAACCCATCTCCTCTGGAGGAGTAATTTGAACGTCTCTAATGCCATCAGCTCCCAACCTGCTTACTCTCAGTCCTTCGGTAAATATCACAACATGAGGGTAAGGCCAGAAGAACCTTCATTCATCAATTTCTCATTTGTACAACTAAGATTGCAGCTCCCAGCAATGCAAAGATACGAACACCAGAGAACACATGCACAAAAATAGATGCAACAAACGAATTCTGCAAGACAGCAAGATACCTGAAAAAAAGTTGCCAAGTTTCAGTTCAGCTGCAACAGTCAGGAATATTATTCAGCTTTAAGACTGAAACACTCAGAGGCCATGGACAGGGTTTATGATTACACTCATTGCTGAATAAGCTGTGAAGAATTCAGTAGTTCTCTAGAAGATTTCTGAAATCACAGTTCTTGGCAATGAACATTTGTGACCTTAGAGAGGTTTATAAAGTCATGTGGTGCACAGATAAGATGAAAAGTCAATACTTTCCCTGGATAGGGGCATCCTAAACAGAGGTTAGCACTGGCGCTCCCACAGAGAAGAGAAAGATTTAAAAGGGACCTTAGAGGCAGCTTTTTCACACAGAGAGAGGTACATGTATAGGATGAGCTGCCAGAGGAAGTGGTAGTGGTGAGTATAATTACAATATTTAAAAAACTTTTGGACAGCTATGTAGAAAGGTTTAGCGGGATATGGGCCAAACTGCGTTGGTCCACCCATGTTAATGCTACCATCAAGAAAACGCAATGACGCCTCTACTTCCTAAGGAAATTTAGCATGTCCATAAAGACACTTTCCAATTTTTATAGATGCAACAGAAAACGTTCAACCCATATGCATCATGCTTGGCATGGCAACTGTTAAGAGAGACAGAGAGTAGTAAACATAGCTCAATCCAGCATGCAAGTTGGCCTTCCATCCATTGACTCCATCTATACTTCTGCCTCAGAAAGGCAGTCCACATCATCAAAGCTCCCTCCCATCCTGGCTATAGTCTCTTTCAACCTCTTTCATCTGGCAGAAGACACAAAATCTTAAACACACAGATTCAAGAACAGCTTCTTTCCCACTGTTATTAGACTTCTGAATGGACCTCTCAAGTTTTAAATTTAATGTTAAGCTCTCTCTTTGTGATCTTCTCTGAAGTCGTAACATTGTATTCTTTACTCTGTTCTACTGCTGTAATGCACTTTCTATGGTATGATCTGCATGTGTGCTGCACGCAAAATAAAACTTTTCACTGTATTAAGTGCATGTGTCAATAATCAAGAAAATTAAATCAAATCAAATGCAGGCAAATGTGACTAACTCAGTTCAGGAAATCTGGTTGGCATGGATGGGTTGGGCCCAGGGGCTTGTTTTGTGCTGTATGACTCTATGACTCATTGAGATATGGCCCTTGCACAATGCAAAGAATAAATTTAATGATTCAGCTTGGAGTGAGCAAAGGTACAGGGCGAAACAGAAGTTGTTGGAAAAGCTCAGCAGATCTAGCAGCATCTATGCAGAGAAATCAGAGTTAATGCTCTGGTCCGGTGACCCTTCCTCAGAATTGATGGTAGCTAGGAAACTTTTGATTTCAATGCAGAAGATAGGTTGGGAGGAGAGGGTATGGAGTAAACAGTAGGTGGGGATAGAGTCCAAAGAGAGAGAAGAGCAGTTGGACAGACAAAGGGGTAGATAACGATCTGGCTAGGAAGGTGAATAATTCAATAATTTTAAGGCTTGGACTCTCCCATGTCCTAACCCCCTACCCCACACAGGGGGTCTTGTAGGATTTTGTAGGATTAGTACCATGCCATTTACAAATCCTGTCTGAAGATTATGCAAGATCAGATTCCCAATTTGCCCTACACCTTCATAAAAACTGAAAGAACTGCGGATGCTGTAAATCATAAACAAAAACAGAAGTTGCTGGAAAAGCTCAACAGGTCTGGTCGCATCCAGGAGGAGAATCAGAGTTAGCATTTCAGGTTTTCTCAAAATTGATGGTAGCTAAGAAAATTATAGAATCCCTACAGTGTGGAAACTGACCATTTGGCCCAACAAGTTCGCACTGACCCTCTGAGGAGCATCCCACGCAGACTCATTCCCCTAAGTAATGCACCTAACCTACACATCCCTGATCACTATGGGCAATTTAGCATGGCTAATTCACCTGACCTGCATATCTTTGGACTGTGGGAGGAAACCCCAGACCCAGAGGAAACCCACACAGACAAAAGGAGAATGAGTGAAGTCCACACAGACAGTTGCCCGAGGCTGGAATCAAACGCAGTGCTAACCACTGAGCCACTGTGCCACCCTAATGCCAGCTTATATGCAGACGATAGGATGGGGGGAGAGGTGAGGAGCAAACAATAAGTGGGATAGAGCCCAAAGTCAGAGAAGAACAGTTAGACAGACGAATGAGTGGATAGAGATCTGGCTAGGAAGGTGAATAGCTGTTAATGGACACTGTTAGTGGCTAACAAAGGTAATGTATAATGGTAAACTATGCAATAACAAGGCCCCCTGTGTGGGGTAGGGGATTAGGACATGGGAGAGTCCAAGCCTTAAAATTATTGAATTATTCACCTTCCTATCCAGATCGTTATCTACTCCTTTGTCTGTCCAACTGCTCTTCTCTCTTTTTGGACTCTATCCCCACCTACTGTTTACTCCTTACCCTCTCCTCCCACCTTATCTTCTGCATTGAAATCAAAATTTTCCTAGCTACCATCAATTCTGAGGAAGGGTCACCGGACCAGAACATTGACTCTATTTCTCTGCATAGATGCTGCTAGACCTGCTGAGCTTTTCCAGCAACGTCTGTTTTCACCCTGTACCTTTGCTCACTCCAAGCTGAATCATAAAATTTATTCTTTGCATTGTGCAAAACAGTATGCTGATTTAACCAGCCAGCAGGGCACAGCATTTAATTTGTGGTTGGCATAGTCCATTTTTAATCCCTGAGAATGGAACTGTGACGGTGGTTAGAAGGGGGAGGTTATGATATGACTGCAACCACTTCTGATGGTTAGTGGATACTTCCAGAAGACTAGGAGAAAGTGATGACTGCTGATGCTGGCGATCAGAGCTGAAAAATGTGTTGCTGGAAAAGCGCAGCAGGTCAGGCAGCATCCAAAGAGCAGGAGAATCGACGTTTCGGAGATGAGCCCTTCTTCAGAAATTCCTGAAGAAGGGCTCATGTCCGAAACGTCGATTCTCCTGCTCTTTGGATGCTGCCTGACCTGCTGCACTTTTCCAGCAACACATTTTTCACTTCCAGAAGACTGCAAATAAACCAATATCATCAATATCAAGAATTATTTAGATTGGATGGTGGCTGTAACACATCAAAATAGCTTTGTGCGATGCTACCGGGATCTTTCTGTCTTGGATTCTCTTATCTTTAAATCTAACAGATCAAGAAGAGAGGTGAAAAGAATGGGTGAATGTTTTTCCAGCACTGCTTGTTGATCAAGAATGTAACTTCCTTGGTCTTGGTGTGCTGCTAAATCATATTTACAGAGTCTGCTGAGGTAACTAAATATCAACTTTATTCACAACACTAGTTTTATCTTGACATGAGGCCACAAATGAGAGGAAGATGACATGTTGTTACATCACTTCCTGTGACTGTGTCTCATTAGCATACTGCACAGTCTGCTTTCGCCCACAAGAAGAAGCAGGATCCTCAAGCAAATCTCAAGCATCACCTCCCAATGTGCAGACTCCCCTGACAGTTTATGAACAACTGACTTGGAAATGGTGAAAAAGCCAAAAGTGATTCATTTCAGCATAGTTTCCATGCAGTTGCAACTTCTAACATTCTCAGTCACTCCGATCTCTGCCTGTTCTCCCTCTCTTTCTTTCCCTCCTATTGAGGCCGAAATTCCTCCTTTCTGCTAATCAATACAGTTATTGATTTGACTACTTGTTGCTAAGGACAGTTGATAAATTATTGCAGAGATTTGAAGCAAGTCCTGTTTAATTTTCAACCAGTTTCAATTAAACACAAACGGCTCTCCAAAGATATAATCACTGGAGGTCAGCCTAAGCTTCAGGGAACCACTTGGCTATGTATACAGAGTAAAAGAGTAAGGTGACTGAAGTTTCCTTCTTAAAATGGAAACAAATCTGCAAATAAAAGACGATAAATTCTAAAAATTCCAGTGGGTATAGTTTAAACAAAGATGCTGAGTTCAAGTCATCACAGTGTTATCAGGACTTTCCTCGCTGGGAGTTAGAACTTGCTACACGCAGTGTTGTGGGAATCTTCCTTATTTACTTCCCTGTCACCACTCATCATACAACTTTGTGCATTTCTCCAACTGATTGAGAGAAAATCAATGTCAGATTAGATTGCCCATCTTCCTGACCAATGAAACCTTAACCCTTCCAAGCTATTCTAGTAATTGAAGCACAAAACACCTTTGTCAGCCTGGGGGATTGAAGCTGAATAAAGTCTGACAGAATAAACTTTGACCATATCAAAAGTTCATTGTGACATTGAAATGAAGCTATTACATACTCGAATGACTCACAAAGGCAATCTATATCTTTCCATGGTGATCAATAGATGTTGTAAAGGGATGAAATAATGAACATCATATATCAATATTATACTTGGGCCTGAAACGGTAAGTGGAGAGAAGAATTCTGTTAACATGCAGGCCAAACCTTCTGACACCGACTTTCAAATAATTACCTTGGTGACTGTTAGCAAACTTGCCTCTGAGTGAAAAGATCAGTTTATGTCAGACTCCTGCAAATGATATATCCTATTATATCTGACAATCAAAAGCAATACAGAGAAAGTTCTGTGCAATCACTCTCTATGCAGATGCTGCCTGAGCTGCTGAGATTTTCTCAACATTCCCTGTCTTTTAAATATATAGTTAGATTCTTAGTTACCTCTATCTATACATAGTGTTATCTTCAAATAAAGCAAACATGATTAACTGACTGCTCCTTGTCACACAATTGTTACATTCACATCTAATAGAGAGAAAAAAAACTCACCTTTTAAAAAAAGACAGACTGCTTTTAAGAGCAGAAGGCTGACTGTATCGTGTGTTTTATGGACAATGTTAAAGATCACACAACACCAGGTTATAGTCCAACAGGTTTAATTGGAAGCACACGAGCTTTCGGCGCATCGCTCCTTCATCAGGTGGTAGTGGAGGGCTCAATCCTAACACAGAATTTATAGCAAAAGTTTATGGACAGTGCTATCAGCCTCTTAGTCGAACACAGGGGTTACTTTGCAGTACTTGTAGATAACAGAGGAGGATGCTCATTATATGAACCACTCTGGGCAATTTGCAAATTGCAAGACTGGGGTTGAATGCTGGCACAACCCAATTTTAATCTTACATGCACTTGTTTTATGAAATTAGATCTGGATAACTATGAACGAATGAATTCCAATGGAGGAGCCCACATGACTTACCGGAAACTGCGAATGTCACAGAGAGCTATATGGAAGCCACGCCCCTTTTCTACTGCACAAACTGCCGTATTCCAGCACAGCTCACATGTCCAAAGCCACTCTGAGAAGCTATGGAGACGAGAAACAAATGTGTAAAGTAGTTGTAGATAGGGTGGGATTGGTAAGGAGGTAAAAGAGCAGCTGGGTGAGCGTGGAGGTAAGATTGCAGGTGGATGAGGGAGTGGAGTGGCAATTAGGTGAAGAGGTAAAGAAACAGGTTGGTGAGGGGGTAGGTCATGCTGGGTAGTAGTCCAGTCACATCTAGTTGCAAGGTCCATTGGGGAGCGAGGGTGGGGGAAGGTGACCAGCTGGACAATTAGACCTATTTTATTTTCGTCAACATCTGTTGGGTACTCACATAAATCTGAACCGCTGAAATCCGTGACTCTAATTTGGAGTTGAAGCATTTTGTGGAAGATTTAGGACAGAGAGTAATTGCTCATCAAGCATTTAAACTTGCTGGGAAATTCCATCATAGTAGTATGATGGGATGGCCAGGTAATCAGGGACCTTCTAAGCCACTTCAGCTCATCACATCCACGTGGTCAAAAATAATTACTCAATTATTCTAATCCCATT